>NC_090265.1:365279018-365911726 GCF_040414725.1 Anabrus simplex
AAAGAATCTTAGGACTGGAGGGAAAAGAAATGAACAGTGTTTTGGGTAATTCAAGTGAACTCATAATAGATCCCATGGAATTACTGGACAGGAAGAGGGAATATTTTCTATTATTGATCTGGTACCCCTACCCTCTCATGTGTAGTGGTGAATAGCCTTATGCTTGAAGAATGTATTCGTAACTGCTAAACCCATACTAGCACAGAAGTCCAGCAAACGCTTCCCATTTCTATTAGCTTCCATATCTTCCCTATATTTACCAGTCACCTTTTTGTATCCTTCAATTCTATTTCCAACTCTCGCATTGATATCGCCCATTAGCACTATCCTATCCTTGCTGTTGACCCTGACTATGATGTCACTCAAAGCTTCATAAAACTTGTCAACTTCATCCTCATCTGCACCCTCACATGTTGAATACACTGAGACAATTCTCGTCCTAATTCCTCTAACTGCCAAATCTACCCACATAATTCGCTCATTTACATACCTAACCAAAACTTTGTTTCGTACAATAGTATTCCTGATGAACAGCCCTACTCCACACTCTGCCCTTCCCTTTCTAACAACTGTCAAATAGACTTTATAATCTCCTATCTCTTCCTCGTTATCTCCCCTTACCTGAATATAATTTTCTCCTAGCACATCCAGATGCATCATCTTTGCTGACTCAGCCAGTTCTACTTTCCTTCTTCCATAAGCCCCATTAATATTGATAGCCCCCATTGAATTCCATTTCATTGCCAAGTTGTTTCCAAGGAGTCCCCCACCTATTAAATGGGTGTGGGACTCCGTTACTCCCATAGGTCCAAAGCTTGCTTAAGATGTTCTGAGTTCCGTAAATTTGTAAAACAGGATGCTACCCTACTTACACATAGTCCAAGTGAGGATCTCACCTCTGACGGGTTAGGGACTATCGATGGATTGTATAGTCCTAGCCGCCTGAACACAAGGAGGGCTATGACTCAGAATATGTCCGAGATGCCCACTCCCATTCTGTAGCAACTGGTATCTTGACTCTCGGGACCACTTATTAGGCCACTCAGCCATTGCCTATGGTTCACGAACTAGGGCGTGACTACAATAACCCACACCATGAACCATCATCATCTCTACTAGTGATGTAATTTTCAGTATACAATTAGTAAACTTATAGTGTTATTCTTCAATTGCTCTACTTCAATCATAACTTTTTTTTTGCAGCAAATTCACGGATGTCATCCTACAGGAAAACTAGACTTTTTCTCTCCTACTCAGCTCAGCTAGTCATTGTAAGTTCATGAAAATGAGTTATCATAATAACATCCTCTCAAAATTGATTTTAGACCTTAGTTTTTATTTTCTAATTGCAGACTTTAACCTTCATGGCTTTTGTGTGGATGAACTACTACACACTTGTTGCTGTGCTGCCATCTAAATGGTTATGGCCATTTGGCTTCATTCTCAGTTGGCCTACAGGAGTAGAAGGTGGTATCAGCATTATGTGGTGGATTCTTCTGTTAGGAACAGGAGTACGGACTATTATGGCACAAGTTGTGGCTTAAATGAATGTGTTTGACTTGTAGCCATACAACTGTGACTTTGAGGTACCATTTGTAACTAAGAAACTATTGATGAACACATTGTACTTCAGTAATGCTACTAGCTATACATGTGAGGAAAGGAAAATACTTATGTCATTTTGAAATTTGAATTATGACTTTTCTTTCAGTTAAGGACTTCAGTTGTGTGGTCTAAAGTGGCAATAGTCTGGTCATGGGTGATATAAAAGCCAGAAAATTCAGAACATGTGTGTAAATAATCTCTTGCAGAGTTCAAGCTACATATCGTCTCAGTAGTATAGTACTGAACTCATTTCTAATTTGTACTTCTTAAACTGTTTTAATAGACTGGTGATTTTCTGTATTGTGAATACTGTATATACTGATGTAAATTATGTTAAGAAGGACTGGAGTTAATAAAATTATAAACGAAAATGTTATTGGTTTTAAAAATTATTTTTAACATTTTTATACTGTGGCTGCTGTGATCTTGTCCTTACAGCTATCTCCATATTAAAAAAAAAGCATTACCTAATACATACCCTTTAGGGTCACATGCAATCATTTGGGGTTGATAATCTTGCTGTTTGTCCCTTCAGACAACCACCACCAACCAGGTATCTTCAGTAGTACCTTAACCACATTAAAACTCCTTGGTATGTGTAATGTTAATTTTGCCGCTTTATGCCTCTTCAATGATCGATTCTTTTATTCATTACCATTTCTACACTGTTTTAAGCTTCTCCTACATTAATACACTCACAACTATAAACGTTTTTGCAACAATGCAATTTTTGTTGTTACGGAAGCCATATTTTCCAGTGTCAACTTAGTTAACATAACTTAAAAGCTTTTCAGTCTGTTGAAACACTAGCTCAAAACATAATACAATATATAGCTAACATACGTGTAAAAGAAAACACTATATTAAACAAAGAATTACATGTTTCTATGAACTTGCATCGGGAGATATTGGGTTCAAACCATGTTGTCGGTAACCCTGAAGATGGTTTTCTGGTTTCCCATTTTCACACCAAGCAAATGCTGGGCCTGTATTTTAATTACGGCCACGACCGCTTCCTTCCCACTCCTAGACCTCTCCTATCCAATTGTCACCATAATACTTATCAGTGTCCTAAAGCAACATGTAAATAAAAAATAAAGCCCTGTTTTACAAGAACATCCTCAGATTATATCAAATCACTATAAATAATGCGCATATATGTACAATATTGTTCATGTTGCATAAACTAGTCAATTATTATGAATTAGTGATGTTATGTTATGAACAAATAACAAATGTATTAGTCCACTACTGTCACTTTAGTAAATTATGGAAATGTTGCTGTACTTAGCTGCTGTTGTCCATTACCTTCGGCAACTCTGTTTGGACTGGCGCCAGTCTTGGTCTTCATAGCTAAGTAAGCGGGTGAGGAGAAATTTTGTGGACAATAACTCTGTTTCATGGAGTGGGTAGCGGAAATAGGTGGGGCGATGGGAATGAGTGTGCATTGCTTCTGTACAATGGAGAGGGGAGATGTGTACTTCTTCTTCATCTTACAATGTCTTTTTATGTATAGGAGAGTACATGTAAGTTAATGATTTAGAAGAAATAAAAGTAAGGAATTTAATTAAAGTGTATTTTGTAAGACATGGTCATTATTTCTAAGTTAGAAATAGTTCTCTGAAAGGTGGTTCATTTATCCCTGATAAAGATGTTGATTCCCACAGGGAACCTGAAAATTTTGTAATGTCTGGTATATGAACGTTAATTTGGTAGATGGGGTTCCAATGGTCGTTCAGCATACCTTGAGACCTTACCTACTCAGGGTATGTCAAATCAAAGTTATACTCCATCTGTAGGCGTAGCCATGCATTAAACTGTCAGGTGACCCCTCAAAACAAAGTGCGTAGCGGTGCATCCGTGTGTCGTCATGAGGTACACAGACTACTGCGGTCATTTGAGCATGTTGTACGTAAACCAGCACATCCCATGAGACATCTTAACGAGGTTCAAGTCGCAAGGGCCGTCACTTTGATCCAGGAAGGATGGATTTTTCGTCGTGTTGCTGTGGATCTCTATGTCTCTCCGTTAGTTATTCAACGCTTGTGGAGTCGCTACAATGACGCAGGCCAGTTCACAAGGAGGGTTGGACAAGGTCGGGGACGCATGACAATCCCATAGGATGGCCAATATCTGACTATCTGTACGTTGCAGCATCGTTCAGCAACTGCCAGAGAACTGCAACAAAACCTCAGGAGGGTCACTGGAGCCATGGTGTCTGACCAGACAACTAAGGTTAAGTTATAAGGAAATTCCCACCTTCCAATACTTGTCAATTTCTTATAACAGTTTTATTGTTTACATGACATAATCTAGCTTAATCTCTAGGTGTATACTAAATAGATAGAACATGTTTCGTTCCGATTGTGGAACATCTTCAGCTAAAAGAATAAACAAAAATGGCAAGACAATTACAACACATGTAATGATTATGGTGATGAAATAAAATGTTCATTCATGTTGGGTTAAAATTTCCAACAAGTCAATGTCCACATAACGAAGTAAAATCAGCGTAAGGGGTCTTCTTTATGCTAGAGACATGCATACATTAGTATTATAAAAGATTTTCTTAGAATATGGTTGTCGGGGGAAACTCTTGTAAACAACCGTGGTTGAAGTTGAGTTTTGGAGTTACTAGACTGTTAAAATGAGTCTGAAACAAGAAGAAATTAAGTAAGGAGGGAGATATTTTAAATGAGAAAACCTTGTTGGCAATGTATGTTAGGTATAAAAGGATATATGAAATTGTTTTACCTCACAGTCGATCGTATTGTATTTAGCGTCCACCCTTACGCCGTGTCGTCAACTGACTGAGTTCTATGTCTGTGTGAGGAACTTGCGGTAGGCGAGGAGAAGCGGAAGGAGAGATAGGGGAAGTGGGGGAAGCAGGGGGAATGTTACGTCAGACCAGACAGTAAGGAACAGCTTAAGAGAAGTGTCCTTACGACCCAGACGTCCTGTTCAAGTGCCCCGTTTAACGCGGCAACATCACGCAGCTCGTCTTCTGTTTGCCCGTACCCACGTCAACTGGCAACTTCGCCAATGGAAACCTGTGTTGTTCACAGACGAGTCCAGATTTCCCCTGACACAGCGTGATGGGCGTCGACGTGTATGGAGACGCAGTGGTGAGCAGTACATGCCAAATGTTGTACAGGAAGGCAACCAATTCGAACAAGGTTCTGTGATGATGTGAGGTGGCATCAGTATTGATGGCCGTACGGATCTTGTCGTTGTCCATGGTAGTCTTACCGCTGCGGGGTACATCGAGCAGATACTGTTACAGCATGTGTTGGTTTGTGCATACGGTGTTGGCCTTGGATTCTTACTCTTGCATGACAATGCCAGGGCTCATGTAGCGCGCATCACCAGAGCTGTCTTGCGAGAATTGGACATTCAAGAGACGTGATGGCCAGCAGTGAGTCCTGAACTTAATCCCATTGAGCATGTGTGGGATAGGCTTGGCAGAAGGGTTCGTGGGCGTCCTGTTCCACCACACATACCGCAACGTGACCTCCGTTGACTTATACAGAGCATGCCACGTATGTGTCAAGCTGTGATAAATGCTCATGGAGGACATACACCATACTGAGCTCTCGAACTATGATAAAAATTCACCCTGGAGGACTGTTATCACTTTGTTTTCTCCCCCTATTTGAACATTTCCATTTGTGTTCTGAAAATGAACGTGAATCCATCGATTTTCTTCTGTATACTTCAACGTAAAGAATAAAGGTTTAGTTGGTAATATACCTGGGTGTGAGGTATTGTTTTGTGGAGCATGGCGTACATTCAAAAACATCTTCCCCTAATTTTTTTGAACTGTGTAGTATTTTGTTATTGGACACTATAAATTTTCCTGGTTGCCAGCGTTTCGCCCCAGTGTGCTAAGTTGGGCTCATCAGTTGATAAATAGCACACCTACCAAGACGTATGGCAAATGCATACTGTAGAGGCCACTGTGTAGACTACTTGGAGCCACCGGCAGTGCCAATGCACTAGGAGAGACTTTGTCTCATTTTCAAAAATTGATGCCTGGCCATCAGATGATACAGATGTTGATTCCCATAGGGAATCTGAAATATTTGTCTCAAATGAGTAAATTTATAATACCAATATAGTTGGTCCGTTATTGGACATTATAAAGTTTCCAGCTAACTTATTCCTGGTTGGCAGCGTTTTACCCCAGTGTGCTAAGTTGTGATTAGATTAATGTTTTTGTTTTCAAGTGTGTAGTCATTCTGCTCAAAATTTATCAGATTAATTAATCTAGAATAGGATTTTAAAAATATATGGCTTGTGATGTTTGGCATGTTGTAGCATAAGTGAAAGCTCTCTTGAAGGTCACTTTCCAAGTGTTTACATAAAATAATACAAGTATTTTATGGCATATACAAAAAATGTTACTTAACAGTTGAATTTTATGCTTGAAATGTCTGAAGAAGAAATAAAATATGAAATTTCATGCAGTATTGCAATGCTGTTTGGTGAAAATAAGAGTAACATGAAAATCTAAGTAAATTTGAGAAATGAATGCATCAGATGGTCCAAATGCTTTATTTTGCTTTCCACGCATTCTTTTTGAAAATAACATGTCAGAAGCAAAACTGCATTAAGAAACAGCCTTATGAAAACAGAAGCTTGGATTAATGTGCTAATACATAAATGCTCTAGGAAATATGACGATTGCTGTTTAAAGAGGCCTAACATCTAGGTCATCAGCCCTCTAGGAAATATAACAGGAACTCTAGGGATACCTGGATAGAATTATTTAATAAATGCCCAAATCCCCAAATCTTGGAGAAAAAAAAAGGAAAAGGGGACACAATAAACTCTGACTCCTTCAGACATATTGCCCTGGAGAACAACACCTTCAAATTGTTCACATGATTGATTACAGACAGGCTAGTGCAAGAAACTGACCATCTCATACCTGAAGAACGATATGGCTTCAGGAAACAGTGAAGCACACTACAGGCAATAATCGGCAGACAGAGAGTGGGTCTCAGCCCATAAGTGGCCACGGCTCTACGCCTCTGCATTCGGGAGATGGAACAGGCTGGTCCCAAACTTCGGCTGTCCTGAGGACGGTTTTCCATGGTTTTCCATTCTGCTGCACTATGGCGAATGCCAGGACAGTTTCTAGTATAGGCCATGGCCGCCAACCCGCCTCACCTTTTCCGAGCATCTCCTTCACTGTAACAAATCTCCTAACCTGAGAGACGGCTTCACCATATAAGAGGCCTGCGTCCCCCTTCAGGGAATAAAAACATTTTAGTGGTACAGGCAATAAGGAATCATCTGGACAATATAGACCATGCACTACAACATCTAAAACCTCTTTGCCGACTACACTAAATCGTTCAACATCCTGACCTGAGAAACTAACAAGTATGATTGGAGGAAATCATAGATTTATAGTCCTGTTTAACAATATCCTCTCTTACAAAACTGTGACTATAGGTAATGGAATGGCATTTTCAAAAGACATATTCCAGACCAACAGGATAATGCATGGAGATTCCATAAGCTCATTACTTTTCAGCATAGCAATGGCAGACGTAACAAAAGTGGCCGAGTATAGAGAAAATACTTCACAGCATGTGTTTGGGTCATTAGTCCATAGATTGGTTTGATGCAGCTATCCATACCACCCTTTCCTGTGCTAAACATTTCATTTTACGTAACTACTACATCATACATCTACTCTAATCTGTTTATCATATCCATACCTTGGTCTACCCCTGCTATTTTTACCACCTACACTTCCCTCAAAAACTAACTGAATAAGTCCTGGGTGTCTTAAGATCTGTCCTATCATTCTATTTCTTCTGCTCAAATTTTTCCAAATCATTCTCCTTTCACCAACTCTATTCAGTATCTCTTCATTCGTGATTTGATATACCCATCTCATCTTCAGCATTCCTCTGTAGCACCACATTTCAAAAGCTTCCATTCTCTTTCTTTCTGAGCTACTTATCATCCAAGTTTCATTTCCATACAGTGCCACGCTCCAGATGAAAGTCTTCAGAAATGTCCTCCTAATTCCTAATCAGTGTTCAAAGTGAGCTTTTTTCTTTTTTTTTAATTTTTTTTTTTTTTTAAGAAAGACCTTTTTTGCTTATGCTATGCATTTTATGTCCCCCTTACTTCTGCCATCATTAGTTAGTTTACCACCCAAGTAACAGTATTCATCTACTTCCTTTAAGACTTAATTTCCTAATCTAATATTTCCTGTATCACCCGACTTCATCTGACTGCACTCCATTACTTTTGTTATGGACTTATTTATTTTCATTTTGTACTCCTTCTCCAAGACTCTTTCCATACCATTCAGCAATTTCTCCAGATCATCTGCAGACTCAGATAAAATAACATTATCATCGGAAAATCTCAGAGTTTTGATTTCCTCTCCTTGGATTATGATGCCTTTCCAAATTCCTCTTTATTACCTTTACCACCTGTTCAATGTAAACATTGAAAAAGAGCAGGGACAAACTGCAGCCTTGCCTCACTCTTTTCTGGATTGCTGTTTCATTTTCATAGCCTTCGAATCTTATCACTGCAGACTGATTTTTGTACAGATTGTAGATAATTCTTCTCTCTCGGTATCTGATCCCGATCACCTTCAGAATCCAAATACAGTAGCTTGGTCCAATCAACATTATCAAATGCCTTTTCTAGATCTACGAATGCCATGTACATAGGCTGATCAGAGGTAAAGTCAGGATTGCTTCACATGTTCCTACATTTCTTCTGAATCCAAACAGATCTTCTCCCACCCAACTCAGCTTCAACTTATCTTTCTATCCTGCAAATAATACGTGTTAACATTTTGCAAGCACGAGATACCAAACTCAGAGTGTGGTAGTTTTCACACTTGTCAGCACCTGATTTCTTGGGAATACGTATAACAATATTCTGTCTAAAGTTGGATGGCACTTCTCCTGTATCATACATCTTACACACTACATGAACTAACCTCCGCATGCTGATTTCTCCTAAGACAGTCAGCAGTTCTGAGGGTATGTCATAAATTCCACGTGTCTTGTTTCTATTTAGGTCTCTCAATGCTCTGTTGAATTCTGACCTCAAAATTGGGTCTCCCATTTCATCAGCATCAACAGATTCTTCTGGTTCCAGAACCTTATTGTCTACTCTTTACCTTGATACAATTGTTTAATATATTCCTGCTATTGTTCTGCCTTGTCTTCTTTCGCTAAAAGTGGTTTTCCATCTGAGCTCTTAATTTTCATACACACAGTCTTCCTTTCTTCAAAGGGTTCCTTGATTTTCCTCTATGCAGTATCTACCTTTCCCATAACTATACAACCTTCAGCATCTTTCAACCCTTCTTCCTTGGCTGACCTGCACTTTCTATCTGTTTCATTCTTTAATCGCCTGTATTCTTTTCTGTCCTCTTCATTTTTTGCATTCTTATATTTTCGTCATTCATGAATCAGATCTAATATATCCCAAGTTGTCCAGTGATTCTGACTTGATCTTACCTTTCTTCCTAACTTTTTTTCAGCAACCCTACTGATCTCATTCTTCACGCCTATTCAGTCTTCATCTATTGTGATTCCTTCAGCCTTTTTATTTAGTCCTTGTGCGACATGTTCCTTGAAACAATTCCTCACACTCTTTTGTTTCAACTTGTCTAGATCCCATCTTCTTGCATTCCTTCCTTTCATTCTTTAATTTCTTCAACTTCATATGACATTTCATAACTGCCAAGTCATGGTCCAATCCACATCCGATTTTTAAAAAAATGTCTTGCAATCCAACACCTAGTTTCTGAATCTCTGCCTAATCATATTGAAGTCTATTTGAAACCTTCCTGTGTCTCGAGGTTTTGTCCACGTATACAGCCATCGTTTGTGTTTGAACCAAGTATTAGCAAGGACTAAATTATGATCAGTGCAGAATTAAACTAGCCAACTTCCTCTTTCATTATTTCGTCCCATTCCTAAGTCTCCTACGGCATTACCTTCTCTTCCTTGGCCTACTACTTCATTCCAGTTTCCCAACACAATTAGATTCTCATATCCTTTTACATATTGTATGAAATCTTCTATCTCTTCATATATTCTTTTGATTTCTTCATCATCTGCTGAATAGTACGCACATAAACCCGCCATCACAATTAGATTCTCATCTCCTTTTACATATTGTATTAAATTTTCTCTCTCTTCATATATTCTTTCGATTACTTTATCAACTGCTGAACAGCAGGCATATAAACCCGCACTATTGTGGTGGGCATTGGCTGGATGTATCTTGGTGACAATAATTCACACACTATGGTGGTCATAGTAGCTTATCCGCTACCCTATTTTCTTATTTATTATTAAACCAACTCCTGCATTTCCCATGTTTGATTTTGTGTTGATAATTCTACATTTGCCTGACAAAAAACCCTGCCCTTCCTGTCAATGTATTTCACTTATACCAACTAAATTTAATTTTAGTCTATTCATTTCCCTCTTCAGATTCTCTAACCTACCACATGATTCAAACTTCTAACATTCCACGCTCCGACTCGCAGAATGCCGGTATCATCTTCCCGATGACTGCCCTCTCCTGTGTAGTCCCCACCTGGAGTACCAAAAGGGGGGAATATTTTACCTCCGAAATATTTTACCAGGGAGGAAGCCATCATCAGTACATCATTTATTCATACAGATAGTCCTCGGGAGTTAGTTACGGCTGAAAGGCTCAGATGGTTGAGGCACTGGCCATCTGAATCCAACTTGCCAGGTTCGATCCTGGCTCTGTCCGGTGGTATTTGAAGGTGCTCAAATGCATCAGCCTTGTGTCTATAGATTTACTGGCACGTAAAAGAACTCTTGCGGGACTGAATTCCGGTTCCTCAGTCTCCGAAAACCATAAAAATAGTTGGTGGAACGTAAAGCAAGTAACATTATTATGTAATTTCCCATTGCTTTTAGCTGCATAGCAGTATCAACACAGCCAAACCATGTTAAATATTATTACAAGGACATATCAGTCAATCATCCAGACTGCCATCCTTGCAATTTCCGAAAGGCTACTACCCCTCATTCAATGAACCATTTGTTAGTCTAGTCTCTTGACAGATGCCCCTCTGATATAGTTGCACCTAAGGCTCGGCTATCTGCCTCAGTGGGACATGCAAGCCTCCCCACCGTGGCAAGGTCACATGGCTCAGAGGAGTGGATTGCAGCATATATATTCCAATGTCATGATACTTGGAAAACTAACCTGATGTACCTACAGGAAGCAGTGCAAAGCTGGAAATGTGGGCTGAGGAAAACAATACATACATATATACATACATAATCATTATAGACTGTTATGCGTTTCAGCATTCCGTCTGCAATCCTCTGTGAATTTACTAAATGTTGCCACAATCCTCGATTTGCAACTAGTGTTGTGGCCTCATTTAGTTCTAAACCTCTTATCTTTAAATCATTTGAAACCGAGTCTAACCATCGTTGTCTTGGTCTCCCTATACTTCTCTTACCCTCTATAACAGAGTCCCTTATTCTCCTAGGTAACCTATCCTCCATTCGCCCCACGTGACCCCACCACCGAAGCCGGTTTATGCGTACAGCTTCATCCATCGAGTTCATTCCTAATTTAGCCTTTATCTCCTAATTCCAAGTACCCTCCTGTCATTGTTCCCATCTGTTTGTTTATGCGTACAGCTTCATCCATTGAGTACATTCCTAACTTAGCCTTTATCTCCTCATTCCGAGTACCCTCTTGCCATTGTTCCCACCTGTTTGTACCAGCAATCATTCTCAATACTTTCATGTCTGTTACTTCTAACTTATGAATAAGATATCCTGAGTCCACTCAGCTTTTGCTCCTATAAAGCAAAGTTTTGTCTGAAAACAGACCGATGTAAAGAGTTTTGTCCGGGAGCTGACTTCTTTCTTACAGAATACTGTTGATCGCAACTGTGAGCTCACTGCATTAGCTTTACTGCACCTTGATTCAATCTCACTTATTATATTACCATCCTGGGAGAACACACATTCTAAACACTTAAAATTATCTACCTGTTCCAGCTTTGTATCACCAATCTAACATTCAGTTTTCTTGGATTTCTTACCTACTGACATCAATTTAGTGTTCAAAAGGCTAACATTCCTACCATACTCATTGCACCTATTTTCAAGTTCCAAGATACTAGACTGCAGGCTTTCAGCACAATCTGCCACTAAAACCAAGTCGTCAGCATAGGCAAGACTGCTTACTACATTTCCACCTAACTGAATCTCTCCCTGCCATTTTATACCTTTCAGCAGATGATCCATGTAAACTACGAACAACAAAGGTGAAAGATTACAGCCTTGTCTAACCCCTATAAGTACCCTGAACCAACAACTCATTCAACCATCAATTCTCACTGCAGCCCAATTGTCAACATAAATGCCTTTGATTGATTTTAACTATCTACCCTTACTCCCATAGTCCCCATGTATGGTGAACAACTTTTCCCTCGGTACCCTGTCATATGCTTTCTTTAGAACTGCGAAACATAAACACAACTGTCTATTTCTCTCGTAGCATTTTTCAATTACCTGGCGCATACTGAAAATCTGATCCTGACAGCCCCTCTGTGGTCTGAAAACATACTGGTTTTCATCCAACTTCATCTCAACCACTCATCGCACCCTCCCTTCCAAGATGCCAGCGAATACTCTGCCTGGTATACTAATCAATGAGATACCTCGATAGTTGTTGCAATCCTTCTTGTTCCCTTGCTTATAAACAGGTGCAATTACTGCTTTTGTCCAATCTGAAGGTACCTTACCAACACTCCATGCCATTCTTATTATTCTATGAAGCCATTTCATCCCTGCCTTCCCACTATACTGCACCATTTCAGGTCTAATTTCATCTATTCGTGCTGCTTTATGACAATGGAGTTTATTTACCATCCTTTCCACTTCCTTAAGCTTAATTTCACCAACATCATTTTCCTCCTCCCCATGAGCTCTGTTGTTCGCGACACCATCATGAAGATTTCCTTTCATGTTGAGAAGATTTTCAAAATTTCCCTCCACCTGTCCAGTGATTCCCTGGGATCTATTATGAGTTCACCTGAATTACCCAAAACCAGGAAATTACCAGGAAAACAAGATGAAAATAAATAAAGCCAAAACTATAAAGATGATCATCAGGAAAGGGGAAGAGCTGCAAGATGCATCATACATAAATTCAAGCACAAAGATTTTGAAATAGTCCTCTCCTCTCCTACAAATATCTCATAATCACACTACAAATATCAGGCAACTCTTATAGATCTCGCATAAGAGACAGGGCAGCGATTGTCATCAGCACGGTGTGTGGAATAAATGACCTTCATAAAATCTCCTTAGAATCTGCGCTGAATGAAAGAAGAAACATGCGACAATCAGTCCCATTATTACCTATGATACTGAAATTATTTGAGAGAAGTTATCTCTGGCCGACCTAAGATCCATCACAAAAATCAAGGCAATATTTCTAAAAAGAGCCTTATGCTTAGCCATTAACACAATAGTCAATCCTTGTCTACAAACCCTCTCATGAATTGTTCTACATAAAGGATAAAAGACTTCATTTATCACTACAATCTACCCTGCAGTGAACAATTATTAGAAGAAAGAAAAGGAATCAAATACGGCTAGACTTCTATGCCACAGACGCCATGGTAGAACAAAAATGGACTGGAGCAAACCAAGAATTGGCCCATAATCATGAGGTTGGCAGTGTGTGGATTCCACCACAAACTGTGCTTTCATAAGGTGAATGAAAACTGTATGTGCCACCTGTGTGAAGAAAAGTGTAATTGCTACCTTGTCCAGAAGTAAAAGGAAAAAAAGGGACAAAATCAATCTCTGAGTACAATACTCATAAAGATTCAATTCAATCCTATTTATTTAACTATATAGACAGAAATATGGCAAATATTGGTCTAGTAACGGAAGGTAACCTCCATCAGCCATTTTGAAAATTTATTGAAAAGAAAACTGAGCATGCAGTAGAAAGGGAGAGAAATATGTTTTTTAAGGTACTGAAAGCATAGTATATAAATAGATTGCAGATCTTTCACATGTTATTGTCTTTCAAATTCTATGTATAAATATCCTCATCCAGGAAATCGCTTTCCGCTGATATCGGAGGCTGAATCCATGCTAACTGTAATAGGTTCTATGGAAAGAATATCATCATTAAGAAATTCAACTTCATCTAAATTATGATTTTCAATATTCTGGGAATGCTTAACACAGTTTTCGATACTTTAGTTATCAGATAGCAAACCCTCGCTGTACATATCACAGATACTGTGATGCAATGAATGAAAGTTGGATACCTCTTATAATTTGCTTTTTGACCTAAGCTTAAAAAATCAGATCATATCACAATGAAAATTATCACGATCTGTCTTTTCGAAAACACTGATTGCTATGGCATCTTGACACTGAGGTAAAACAGAAGTCACTGTGAGGCTGACACGGTTTCACCCACTTACACTTACGTGTTGGTTCAAGCCTTGGAGGAGTACCAGGAGTAAGTCGCAACAGTGCTGAAGTCACACCTCATGATGCAGTGAACATTTCTTCTTTTAATAAAAATTAATGTAAAATCAATGGAAAAAGTGTACGTTTTCTGTAAATGTTGATTATGAAAACCGTAATTACAGAGCTCATAATGATGTTAAGCACAACTTCATCTGACTTTGCAGTGCTGAGAAACCTGTTGCACATTAAATTTACAACATTATAAGTAATGATGATAAAAATCTGGAAACTCATTCATTTGTAATTTTCTTCCACAGTTTATTTTGATTAGGTAGAGGATTTTACGGAGCTTTAAATTCAGGGTTTGTCTGTAGAAGGCCATAAAATGGGTTCTTTTTTTCTTTTGATTCTTCGTCTTCCACCGCTTTTCCCACATCTTTGGGGTTGCGGGTGTGAACTACGTCGCATATGTGGATTTAGCCCTGTTTTATGGCCGAATACCCTTCCTGACGTGAACCCTATATGGAGGGATGTTTTTCTTCTGATTAAAATAGCTAAAAAAGAAAGAAAAATACACCACCCTTCAACGTAGAAAGAATGCAGCTATAATCTGGTGTGATTCGGTTTCAGACTGGTCCACCCATTCATTCCTTTGTTGTTTAAACTCGAATAGCCACCCTTTGAATCTGACAGCAGTTGTGCCCTGAATGTCATTACTCATCACTCAGCAGTTTCCATTCCATCATAGCCGTAAATGAGATTGAGACTTCCATGAAAACTACACTTTACTCTGGCTTGTGCCAAGAGACAGATTCAAAAATACGGCAACCAACAAGAAAGAGCTGCAGGCTATATGAAGATCTGGGTTAAAGCAAGGTACACGATTTTAATTTCTGAAACATGGCTATGATACACATCTATTCGCAAGTGACATGGACATAGCCCATTATGTATCATCTACTAGTAATCAGCTGCCATTTGACATTGATCAAATATGGAATTTAGTTTCTCAAACTCCTTTGCCCTCATAGCGTTGCCATGAAATGTACAGATAAAGGAAATACTGTTTCATTTCATGAACATAACACCCCTGATTTCATCATAGATTTGTTTCTGCTCTTTTCAGTCTTTTGTTTTTCATCAATTTTGGGACATGTTTTCTATCCATTCTCCATATTCCTGCCACATTGATAGATGATTTGCATAGTTTGTAAGTCTTGAATTCAAACTTCAAGCTTTTGGGGGGATGTACTGCTACAGACCTAAACAACCTTTTCACCGAGTCAAAGATATTTTCTAATGGGTTTTAAACAGACTGGAAAATATTGTCCATTATTTGAAGAAAATTGTGACTTTTTAATCAACTTGGAGGAGCTGTGTAACTGTCAGCTGGTTTACTTTCATCATAATGCAGCAAAATCATGATAGTTTTGAACTCATCTTGCTTCATTGCAAAGAACTGGAGTCCGCATGAATTCATTTCAACAAAACTTATCAAAAGTAGATTTCTGCACTTTTCTCATCAACATATTGAAACAAAGCATCGCCTACGTTTTGTCACAAGCTGTTAGTCCCTAATGTGCAACTTAAATTCAAACCTCTCTTACAGGCATAGTTTAGCATAACTGTTGGTTTTCCTGATATTACTGTTAATAACTTTCCTACTGAAAAACATAAAAAATGAATCTACAATACAACTGAATCCTTCTATAGCCCTGGTTGCTCAGTAAAGGGAATATTATGCCCACCTAACTCAGTATACAACGTGTACCATACTCATTGAAGCTCAATGTCAGCTGATGTTTGATTGTCACATTCCACAATCTCATCTTCAACTGGAGGTGGAAATTCATCTTGTTCATTCAATATCTCTTTCAATTACAGAATCATCTTAACAACGATTCACTTCCATCTAGCCATAAAAGCATATTTCTGTTTCATAACTAATTAGAAAACAGAGAAGACCCAGCCATTTTTAATATAAATGTCTTTCTACCCATGAAAGTATTCTGATCATCGACATTTTCACTGGGAAGAATTCGTATTATTCTATCACAAATAATTAAAGAAGGGGCACAATTAGTACATATACAAGAAAATTTATTTATTCTACAATAAATTTACAAATACAGGTCATAAATTCAGTTCTAGCTGAGGGAATTTCACTGCACTTTCAATCCATTTGGCTACAGTAAATAATATATCTTCTCTGTAATTCTTTGAAATCAGTTGTAAACTTACTGGAAGACCATGCTTGGATTGTGAAACTGGGATGGATATAGCTGGACAACCTGCATATACAGATACAAATACATATTAGTAAATAATAATGTTGAAAATGAGCACTGTACATAGTGAGTAAATATGCACAGTTTCTAAATTCTCAACTATAATATGACAAATTTTTTAAAATGTATTCAGAGTATTGTCCCAATGAGCTATTAGTTCAAAAGAGGGAATGCCCTTTACAATTATGGCTTTACAATTCATGGTAAAAATGTTTAATATTCTTAATATATGTTGATCACATCATTGGCAGTATACTGGAGATTATTAGCAATTATATTTAACTGTGGCATTAATAATTAACACATTTCTATATATTTTCTTTCTTATATGTTTTTCAGGTATATTCTGCTATTAATCTCTTTTATTTTTCAGGTATTTTCTAGTTTTATTGATCTTTGGATTAGTTTTGACAGACTGAAAAACTTTCTTTTGTTAAGAAGGAAGGCGTTCTTTTTCAGTGTCTATTCGGTTAATATAACAGTGTTTTGAGACTAAAACACTATAAGTTATATTGGACTGAAAACTTCAAAGATATATAATAACAATCAATGTTTTCTTACCAACAACCTATTTTCAAATTTCCACATGTATTCCTGGGCAACTCAAATGTAAAAGCACGAAGTCTTTTTCAGTCCTATGCACCTTTACTAAAAGAGACTCGTGACTAGAAGCATCAGAGGAGAATTCCACAATGTAAAAAACAAAAATCTAGACAACCATATTTACTCATGTATTAGACCCCGCCTGGCTTTTCGTGACAAAGAAAATGAAAAAAACTCTTGCATACAAGACACACCCCCCCCCCCTACAATCACAATGTAATTCGTCAGAGAAGAACGATTCTGCTTCGAAATGGGTAGAAGCCTTATTGTAGCTCTGATGACATCACATAAATTTGTGAATAATTTCGTCCATACAACCCACGCCATGAAAACACGCGCCGAAGTCTTGCAATACATCTCTGTTTCGTAGATAAGAAATGTCCGCTTCCATAGCGTACGCCTACTGCAGCTCAGACGACGTCGCACAAATAGGTGAATAGTTTCGTGTCCGACCCGCGCAATGCAAGCACACATCAGTCATTGTATATGTCTGTGTTTCACAGTTAAATTGAAATAATAAATATGGTAGTTCAACCTATTCAATACAAGTAAATAAGAGATGTAGAGATTACATTCTTATTTAATTAAAAGTGGAAATGGTACCGGTTTCGACCCCAGTCTGGGTCATCATCAGCCGATTATAACTCGAAAAACAATGCATCAGTAAGAAAGAAGTTAACGGTCAAGTCCACACAATATCAGTTGAAGAGGTGATATAAAAATGACAGGGGTAGGCACTGTAAAATTCAGACGAAGTGGAATGTAAGTCACTTAAAAGAAGTAATGTGTAATCTTCCGAGCATTAGCACGGCACACGCAATGTTTGGCATTGTCTCACAATGTTCACGAAAAGCAGAGAACAGTTAAATGAGCCAGACTGCATACACCGTCAGGCACAAAGTCACAACACAATCCAAATATGAAGATCTAAAGTCATGAAGAAGCCGAAGACGAGCAGCTCAACCGAAGTAACTTGCAAGCTCCAGAAGATTGGCACGGTGTTAACAACGTCAAGTGCTGTAGTTTCATACGCTGACGGAGATTGAAGGGTAGATTAATGATCAAGTATTTGCTTAGTTCACAAAAATGTACCTATATACATATACTTATAATACGATTCAATATAACTGAATACGTAATTATGATCTTGAAGATTTTTAGAACAGTTGACGTGAAAAAACAATAGTGAATAGAAAAAAATGGTAAAAAGCGCAATACCAGAAACAAATGAAAACGTGTATGCACAGTACGCTATTTCTTGAATATAAAAAATTCAGGTCGTGATTGAAGTAGTCAAAGTTGGCGGACGCAAGGCATGAGTTTAAATTTGAAAGTGGGGGCCCAAAATGAAGGTGGCAATGTAGCTTTTTTTTTATTTTTTTAGGGGTGAAAAGAAAAATAGGATAAGTTAGTAAAGAAAGAATATTAGTGGATAAGAAAAGATTAAAAGGGTTTAAAGTTAAAAGGTGGTGAGAAAGGTTAAGACGGGATGAAGGAGGGGTAGTTTAGGGTGGGTTAGGAGGGTGGGTTACTGGAGGTAGAAAATGTGGGTAGGAACTTTGTAAGGCATGGAAAATTGAATTCAGGTTTTGAAATTTAGAATTTTTGAGAAGAAGAATTAGGAAGTCAAATAGGATGTTGGGTTTTTCAGAAATGTCGTTTAAGTTGAAACTGGGGTTGAAGTATTGGTCAAGGTGAATAAAACAATTTTCAGTAGTGTTTAAGAGGGGGCCTTTTATTGGAAAGGAATGGCATCATAGGACACATAGAATGTGAAGAACTTCATACACTAGGAGACAGAAAAGCTTTTAAGGTCGGTTTCCCATATATCTACCTGGAAGATGCACAGAGCGCGGATTTCTGGCCACAGGGAATAAAAGTCAGAAGATTTTGCTTTCAGAGATATGATAGGAGACCAGAGGAAGAACGAGGGGTGGAACTTCAGTAAACATCTCACCCAATTGCCAAAGAAGAAGGGACCTTGGTCGAGCACGGAAATAAGTATTATTATGGAATATAGAGGGAATAAACACAATACCCCACATATCACAGAAGACAATAGACGACACAGATGTTATGATACTGACAGAGACATTCCTCACGGAACCAATGGACTTGCAGGGTTACTATGGTATACACACACTAGCGACCCCGACGGAAGGAAGACCAGCAGGGGGAGTCACAATCTTCATAAAAGGGAAACTGGGAGATATCAAGCGAATCATCAAGGAGGAAAACATGGTCACAATAATCACATCAGAAATTACGATAATAGGAATTTATATTCAGCCAAATACACCTATAGAAAACATAATGGATAAAATATCTATAGCCATAGAACATGCAAAAGCAGAAAGGAACGTTATAATTGCCGGAGATTTTAACTGCAGGATAGACAAAGAAAATACCAAAACTCGCATCCTTCTTGAGACACTGGAAGAAGAAGGCTTCAAAATAGCGAACAAAAAAGAAACACCAACCTACTTTGCACAGAACGGTCATAGCGCCATCGACCTACTATTTTTTAGAGGAGTACAACTACAATTGTGTAAACAAGAAGGCCTATGGAACTCATCGGCAGCACCAATAAGGAAACACATACCTGTAATGACGAGCCTACGCATGGAAATCCAACAAAAGAGGAAGGAAGCAAAAAGACCAAGTATATATACTAGAAAAATCCAGCGGCAAACAGTAGAAGAAAGCGAGGAAAACATCGGGAAAGCTAGAAACCTAATAGAAGAAGAAAGACTAGAAGAAGCCCTAGCAACAGCCACCAAAGTAATAACGAAAGCCATAATAGTAAAGGAAAGAAGACACGCACAAGCTTGGTTTGACCAAGAGTGTTACAAGGAAAGGAAAGCAACTCTAAAGGCCCTGAATGCAGCAAAATTATACAGACGCCCAGAAGACTTAACAGCATATGCAGAGAAAAGGAAAAAATATAAAGAACTAATAAAAAAAAGAAAAAAGAAGAATATACAGAGAAACAAGGAAGGAAACAAGTCGAGGAAGCAAAATCAGACCCATACATAGCGCTGAAAAAGAAGATATCAATCGCAACAGGAGAAATTCATATGGAGAACTGGGAACATCATTTCTCGAACATACTGAATAAGAAAGGGCTGAAGCAAGCATATGGCATAGAAATAGCAGAACCCGCACATGCTGTGGAGCCAATAACAACGTATGAAATTAGGAAAGCAATACAAGGAGGGAGAAACAAGAAATCCGCAGGACCAGACAAAATTTACATGGAACACTTAAAAGATTCGCTTGGCGAGATGGAAGAACTGTGGAAAGACCTAATGAACAAATGTATACAGACTGGGAAAATACCAGAGGGATGGAACACAGCGACTCTAAAGATCAAATGTATACAGACTGGGAAAATACCAGAGGGAAGGAACACAGCGACTCTAAAGATATTGTTCAAAGGAAAAGGGAGCAGAACATCACTAGACTCATTTAGAGGAGTAGCACTAGAAAATGCATCCTTTAAAGTTTTCACGAAGATACTAAATGAAAGATTACTGGAAGCCTTCAGTGGGTACATTCCAGAAAATCAATTCGGTTTTATGAAAGGCAGGAGCACGGTCCAGACAGTGAAATACCTAATAAATCAGGTAGAAGAAGCCTTAAGACACAAAGGAGGGAAATATCACGCAGTCTTTGTTGATTTCAAGAAGGCATTCGACTCAATCGACAGGCGAAAGCTAATCGAGAAAATGAAATTGACAATCGGCGAGAGAGACCCACTAGTGAGAATAGTTGAAGCATGTCTACAGAGGAACATAATCCGAATAAACAACAACGTAGAAATTTCTGAAGACATAATACAGACGAACGGAGTTATGCAAGGGGATCCCATGAGTCCCACACTTTTCAACATTTATACAGCAGATGTGAACCGCATAGTAGAGGAAGGATCAAAAGCAGAGCTGATCCTATACGCAGATGACATGCTGATCGGAGCGAAAGAAAAGGAGGATGTGCAAAGGGCAGTCCGCAGACTAGAGACCTGGGCGGAGGAAAACAGCCTACAGATAAATGAAGAAAAGACAGTACAAATGACCTTCAGAAAAGGTGGGAAATCAACGCCCAAAGACAACATAACATTACACCAAAAGCCATTACAAAAGGTACGAAATTACAAATATTTGGGAATAACACTACAGACAACGGCAGCGTCCTTTGGTATACATATTCAAGAAAGAATGGCAGCAGCAATCAGAGCCTCATACAGCATCCAAAACATTTCAAACCTATCAATCAGCACGGCGATGAGACTTTTCAAGACGACAGTAGTGCCAGTGATAACATATGGAATTGAGATCGAGTGGGAAAAGCTGAAGATCGGAGACCTGATGAGAATAGAAAGAATAAAAGCAATGTTCATGAAGAGGATTACCCGAGTCGGAAAGACAGCGCCATCCCGGATGGTATACGAAATGATGCGGGAGACGTATTTCATAGAAGACATACGATCACAATTCTACCTACAATCAACGGAAGCAAGCAGGGCACTAGTAAACATGAGGGAAAGGAAGAAAAGTGAAATCGACCTCGACTTCTACGCCTCACCAGCGATGACGGACGATAGATGGACTAGAGAGTGCAACACACAACGCCACGTGATAACACGATTCTCCATACATGGGTTTCACCACAAAATATGCGTAAACCAGAAGTTCCATGAGCCAGACGAAGATTGTAAGTGCATTTTGTGTGGACAGAAGTGTAGTAGATATCACGTCATAACATGCACGAAAAGAACCAGGACAATTACAGACTATAGCAAAGACTGAAATGTGAAATTTATTTAATGCTCAAACTTGAGTGTACATTTCTCTATTAATTAATTTGTTAATGATTTTAAGTATTTTCATGTCTTTTTCAATATTGGTGAAATTGTGCTTGGAGTCATGTATGGCGGAGAATTTGTTGTATTTAATGGCGTTGATATGTTCGGAATATCTGATGTTGAAGTTGCGGCCAGTTTGACCGATGTACGAGGAGCTGCAGTTGTTACATTTGAATCTGTATACTCCAGATTTTGAAACAGCATTAGATTTATTTAGTGATTTAGAGTTGTGTAATATATCAAAATTTCTGTTATTGGTTCTAAAGGAAATTTTCAAGTTATTTTTTTTAAGAACATTAGTTATTTTATAAGCTTCTTGAGTGAAAGTGAAAGTGGAAAATGCAGTGGGTTTGGTTTTGTCTTTAGATAAAGTAGTTTTAGGACGGTGTTTGAATTTGTTGATGATACGGTTTATGAAGGAATTGTTATAGCCATTGAATTTAGCGATGTTACGGATGGTGTTTAATTCATTATTTAAATCTTTTTTAGACATAGGGGTGTTGAAGGCATGGAAAATTAGGCTGTTATAAGTAGCACGTTTATGTGCTTGAGGGTGCGAAGAATCTTGTCGTATTGTGGTTGCAGTTTGGGTTGGTTTTCTGAAAATTTTGTAAGATAAAGAAGAAGGATGTCTAGTAATGGTTAAGTCTAGAAAATTAAGAGTTTTGTTGTGTTCTGATTCGAGGGTGAATTTAATGTTAGAGTCAATGTTGTTGAGGAGAAGAAGTGTAGAGGCTGCGCTGGTTGATTCTTCTTTTAAAATTACTAATGTGTCATCAACATATCTGGCCCAAAAGAGGATGTTAGAGAAATTATTATTATTATTATTATTAATTTTTGTGTTTTCTAAGAAGTCGAGGTAAATTTCAGCTAGAATGCCTGAAGCTGGTGAGCCCATAGCTAAACCATCTTGTTGATAAATGGTGTTGTCAAAGGTAAAATAATTATTGTTGAGAACCAATTTTAAGATTGACATGAAGTCTTGAATTTCTAGTTTACTCAGATTACTGAATTTGTTTAAGTTGTTGTTTATTATGGGGAATAATTTGGAAATTGGAATACTAGGGTACATGTTTACGATGTCAAAAGAATGGAGAGAAAAGTTTGGTTGGATGTCAAAGTTCTTTAATTTGTTGATTAATTCAGAAGTGTATTGTTGGATAAAAATCAAAAGTTTTTTAGTAAAAATGTGTGGATGAATTTAGAAGTATTGTATAAGGGACTGGGTCTGTAATTGATTATTGGACGGATGGGAATGTTAGTTTTATGAATTTTTGGGAGGGCTTTGGCAGTGGGTAGGCCTGGGTTCATGTTAATTAATTTAGTTTTTTCTTGATCAGTGAGGAGAAAGGAAGTGTTTTTTAAGGTTTGTTTGAGTAGGCATTAGATTTTATTGGTTGGGTCTTTTTTTACTATAGAAAAAAGAGGAGTATGTAAGAAATTTTTAGTTTTAGCTATGTAGTCAGTTTTTTCCATTATGACGGTGGTGTTGCCTTTATCAGATTTGGTGATAATGAGGTTATTGTCATTGATTTTCTTTTTAAGATCTAAAATGAGTTTATTGTCATTAATTAATTTATTAAAATTATTATTATTATTATTATTATTATTAATATTATAATTTTTAGGAGAAGTGTTTTTGTTATTATTGATGAAGATTTTTTCAGGTTTTCTTTTTACTCCATATCTGATTTAATCTTGTTCTTCTGTTGGCATTTTGTTAATGGCTATTTCAGATTCAATGATTAAATTGGTGGCTATATTGAAAGTGTTGAGGTTGGGCCAATTGCGTTTGAGGCCCTTCGAAAGAATTAAGTTTTCATCATCACTCAGAGTTGTTTTAGATAAATTGACTATGGAAGTGGACATTTCTTATCTACGAAACAGAGATGTATTGCAAGACTTCGATGCGCGTTTTCATGGCGTGGGTTGTACGGACGAAACTATTCACAAATTTGTGTGATGTCATCAGAGCTGCAATAAGGCTTCTACCCATTTCAAAGCGGAATCGTTCTTCTATTTTTCTTTTCACCTCTAAAAAAATTTTTTTAAAAAAAGCTACATTGCCACGTTCATTTTGGGCCCTCACTTTCAAATTTAAACTCATACCTTGCATCCGCCAACTTTGACTACTTCAATCACGACCTGAATTTTTTATATTCAAGAAATAGCATACTGTGCATACACGTTTTCATTTGTTTCTGGTATTGCGCTTTTTACCATTTTTTCTATTCACTATTGTTTTTTCACGTCAACTGTTCTAAAAATCTTCAAGATCATAATTACGTATTCAATTATATTGAATCGTATTATAAGTATATGTATGCAGGTACATTTTCGTGAACTAAGCAAATACTTGATCATTAATCTACCCTTCAATCTCCGTCAGCATATGAAACTACAGCACTTGACGTTGTAAACACCGCACCGATCTTCTGGAGCTTGCAGGTTACTTCGGTTGAGCTGCTCGTCTTCGGCTTCTTCATGACTTTAGATCTTCATATTTGGATTGTGTTGTGACTTTGTGCCTGACGGTGTATGCAGTCTGGCTCATTTAACTGTTCTCTGCTTTTCGTGAACATTATGAGACAGTGCCAAACATTGCGTGTGCCGTGCTAATGCTCGGAAGATTACACATTACTTCTTTTAAGTGACTTACATTCCACTTCGTCTGAATTTTACAGTGCCTACCCCTGTCATTTTTATATCACCTCTTCAACTGATATTGTGTGGACTTGACCGTTAACTTCTTTCTTACTGATGCATTGTTTTTCGAGTTATAATCGGCTGATGATGACCCAGACTGGGGTCGAAACCGGTACCATTTCCACTTTTAATTAAATAAGAATGTAATCTCTACATCTCTTATTTACTTGTATTGAATAGGTTGAACTACCATATTTATTATTTCAATTTAACTGTGATACTTTTCAATACGGAACAATGAAATTTTTATCTTGAAACGTCTGTTTTGTAGTTAAGAACGTAATGGTTAGCACAATTAGCTGCTGTTCTCGGGATCCTGAGTTCGATTGCTGGTACTGTACTGCCAGAGATTTACGGAGGTTGATATGCCATAAAAATAGTACATGCAACACCCCTCCACTGGCGGCGTATCTAAAAAGAGCTGCACCACCTCGAGATGAAGATATGAGTTTACTTTAGTCACGGCCGACTGGATCCCTCGCTGCACTCCTTATATCAGCCTTGACAATCGCTTGTGAAGCCCAGCATAAAGCTGTAATTGAAAAGTTTCACCATAATGCTGCTGGAGCGCTGGCCACGTAAGTCACTGACAGGAAGCTGTATGCCGCAAAGTACCACATTTCCAGTTTCATTTAAATTTTTTTTGCTGTAGTAAGCGTTGGTAATGTGTTCGTAATGAAGTGTTTGTTGGCCTGTTATTGAGAGTTGGTAGTTGTGCACTAATTAGTTTTTTAAATCTGTAGTGTGGTAATTTGATTTTTTAAATTGTTTACAAATCTTGGAATATGTGATATTGTTGTGCACCTTTTTGTACAACAGAAATTTTCTGCAAACCAGTTACCTGGCTCAAAGTGATTTCTTGGTGTAACTTCATCCTAAACAAGAATTCTAATTTATCCTCTAATTTGTTTTTTTAAATTGTGTGTTGTAGTGATTTGTTTTTCTTTAACTGTGTTTGGAAATATTCAAACATGTACTGCTGTGTGCCTTTTTGTACTTTGAACAGGAAAAAGAGCAAAGGGACACTATCAGTTCACAAATTCCCTGTAGACCAGGACAAAACTAAGGAGTGGCTCAAAGCAATTTCTCGCGATAACATTGCCCCTAACACTAATTCTGCTTCTTCTGTTGTCTGTAGCCTTCATTTCAAAGAACATGATTATTAATTTGTAGACAAAAGTATAAGAGTATTAAAGAAAGGTTCTGTACCATCAATGTTCCCTAACTATCCTAGTTATATGGTGACTAGTACCAAGAGTCCTCGGAGAAAAATTACTAGAACCGCACCACCCTCATCCACTAAATGCAGAAGAGTTGAAGCTGCTTATCATTTTCAAAATCCTGATGCAAGCTGTTCAATAGCCTAACGAAGGTACAGGCAATTCTTCAAATGTCAGTTTCACTGTAGAACAACTAGCATAAAGTGAAGATATGCCTGAATCAGAAATGACATTACAAGCACAAGGAAACACCTAAGTTTGTATATAGCTCCCTACAACTACCCCTGAATTAGCACTTTCATCTTAGTTTTCAGTTTCTATTTTCAGATATTTATTACCCCTAAATTTTCTTTCATTGAATAATCCTTTAGGCAGAGTCATATTTGCCACATGACAGCAACACAACACAATTTTATCCACGATAATCTGAACTTAAACATTTAAAAAATGACAAGTAGGAATCATTACTGTTATGGGAATAAGGCCAACGTATGAAGCTAAGTGTTACCTGTGCAATTAACAGTTTACCAAGTATTTACTCAAAATACTTTTCTCTTACTGAATGTTTATTTAAAATTCTAGTGCAAGGTATGAATGAAATGTAATTTGAATCTATATATATTGAAATTAAAATTTAAACATGTTTGAGTCATCCATACATGTTATCCATACACTGAATATTTAAGTAGGAAAAATAAGACTTTTATGTTTTAACCAAGCCCCTTTCCTGACAGCAGCACTTGAAGAATTTTAAAACTGTAATTGAACAATAACTCTTAATCTCAAAATTAACATCAGAAGATAAAAGTATTGTGGTAAGTTCTGCTATGTATCCAAACGCTCTGGATAATAAAAGTAATTACTATTATTCCTCACAGAAAAGGAGGGGTCTTAATTATGCTGTCACTCCCTCTAAAATTACCACTGAGGAGTTAATTACTTCCGTTGAGGCAGCCGTCCACAAACTACCGACGGATGAGGCTGAGGAGTTAAGACAGAAATGTACGAGTCTCATAAGGTCTGCTGTTGCACCCGCGCCGAATTTAACAAGAGGTGAGAGGAGAGCTCTGAAGGAACTTAAGAGATAATTCTGAACTGACCTTTCTCTCAGCTGATAAGGGTAATGCGACAGTGGTTATGGACACTGACGACTATAAGAATAAGATCTCGGCTATATTGTCAAAGCCTGTTTACAGGCTGAGCTCACATGACCCTACCACTCGTGTGTCCAACGCCACCGCGAAGCTCTTAAGGCAATCTTCAATTCCAAAAGAGGAGGCTAAACATCTGTCTCCGGGGGACGCAGTGCCACCTAGATTATGTGGACTTCCTAAGATCCATGAAGATGATGTTCGCCTCAGACCTATTGTTAGAGCAATAGGTTCTTCTACGTATGCTCTGGCTAAAAATCCTAAGCAAATTGCTTCAGCCACACATAGGATGCACTGAATAATAAGTTGGGGACTCTCAGTATTTTGTCAACAAGTTGTCAACCATAACCCTTCAACCCAATGCACTTTTGGTGAGTTTCGATGTGGAGTCCTTGTTCACTAAAGTGCTGATAGACTTGGTCATGTCCCTCATTGAACATCTGTTCCCTGAGGACATTACTAAGCTATTTTACCAGTGCATGACTTCCAGCTATTTCTTGTGGGGAAGGAATTTTTACGAACAAAGGGACGAAGTGGCTATGGGAAGTCCACTTTCGCCCATAGTGGCTAATTCCTTTACGGAGCATTTTGAGGAGGAAGCTATTGCTTCGGTGCCCATAAAACCTATGATCTGGTGGAGGTATGTCGATGATATATTTGTGGTCTGGATAGAAGGTCCTGAGAAACTTCATCTAAACCACCTAAATCAGCAACATCCTTCAATTAAATTCACTAAGGAGATGGAGTGGATAGATGCCTTCCTTTCTTGGATGTACTAGTAAGAAAGAAATTAGATAGCTTCTTACGACATACTGTCTATCATAAGCCTAATCACTTCATGCAGATTCTCACCACCATCCAGAACAAAAACAAGGCATTCTCACGACACTCGTCAAGAGGGTGAGACAAATTTGTGAGCCATCAAATATCCAGGTGGAGATGGACATACTCAAAGTCACATTCAAGGGTAATGGTTATAGCGACTTGCAGATTAATAGAGCCCTGCGTCCCAGAGAAACGACCAAGCAAAGCTCACAGAAGGGACAAGTGAAGGGAACTGCCTACCTGCCTTACATTCACAACACCACAGATCGAATTGCCAAGGTCCTCCGCAAATACAATATCAAAACCGTGTTTGGCACCGTCACTAAAATTGCTCACAGTCTGGGTAAAACCAAGGACAAATTGTCCCCACTTTTACATCCTGGGGTATACAAAATTCCCTGTACTTGCGGTAAGGTATACATTGGCCAAACATGCTAGTCCATTGGTACTCGTATCAAGGAACATGAACGAAATATTCATCTCAACCATCCAGACAAATCAGCAATAGCTGAGCATGCTCTATCGTCGGGTCATGATATCGTGTTCCAAGATGCTCGAGCTCTTATCCACACTAGACACTACAGGTCCAGGATTATGCATGAAGCTGTGGAAATACATAGAAATTATAACAATTTCAACAGGGACACTGGCTATCAATTAAGTAATACGTGGTTGCCAGCCATTAAGGATTTACGTAGCTAGTTCCTTTCCCTGCCCCTTCACTACTGTTATTTTGTTTCAGTGTTTTCCAAATTTGTATGTTCCTCATCACCAGATGTTTCATTTGCAATAACAAAGTTTTTATTCTAATCCACCTTTTCAATACATTATAATGTTGTCACATTTAAAATATCTTCATTAATTGACAAGTTATTTGTGGGACATGTTTCGCTCCCTTACTATGCGACAGTGCACTTCCTTGCTTGAGACCTATTTTTGTATAAAATGTTTCAGAGTCCCCACTTCCCACTTGTACACTGCTTTTACTCTCATGATACAACATTTTTATCTTGTTAATTAATGATTTTGATACACTCCTTTTCAGTACGTATTCCCATACATGTTTTCTCTTAATAGTATCATAAGCTTTTTCCAAATCCAAAAATACGAATTTGATTTCCTTGTTCCTTTCCGGATGTTTTCCCATTATCGTTCGCACTGTAAATATCAACTCTATTGTTGATCTATTTGGTCTAAGGCCATATTGTTCTTCCTCTAACTGTGTTTCTATTATATCCCTCAGTCTTTTGTCTATGATTTTCTCCATTATTTTTAGTCCATGTGATAATAGGGTTATACCTCTATAATTTTCACATTTCTTCCTATTTCCTTTTATGAACAGTGGTACTATGCTTCCTTGTTGCCAATCTTCAGGTATCCTTTCATCCTTCCATATGGCATTGAGGGCTCGGTATAGCCACTGTAGTTGTTTTTTTTTTTTTTGCTAGGGGCTTTACGTCGCAGATAGTTCTTATGGCGACGATGGGATAGGAAAGGCCTAGGAGTGGGAAGGAAGCGTCTGTGGCCTTAATTAAGGTACAGCCCCAGCATTTGCTTGGTGTGAAAATGGGAAACCACGGAAAACCATCTTCAGGGCTGCCGACAGTGGGGTTTGAACCCACTATCTCCCAAATACTGGATACTGGCCGCACTTAAGCGACTGCAGCTATCAAGCTCAATGCGACGCTATTTACAGGCAACGCAAACCTACGGCATTCCTCACATAAGTGGACTAACCACAGGGACTCGCACTATCCCGTGGTGTTCCTCACATAGTGGGTACTAAGCATAGACAAGGCAGAACCATGATGTCACTCACAGAGGGGTACGAATCACAGGTACTGTAAAATGCATCCTGAGCCACACACAGTTGCTACTAATCACAAACCTATTTTGTACCTAACATAAGTGTACAGTGAAACCTCGATTATCCGTTCCCCGAAACTACGTTTTCCCGTAATATCCGTTCAAATTACGTGGTCCCGCGAGCATCCCATTTAAAACCTGTATTAAAAATCACGCGTTATCCGTTCCTCGAAGAAACGATTTCCCGTGTCAACCGTCCAGGAATTTCAGTCCCATCACCGCTAAATCCTCGATCAAGCGTTTTTCAAGATTTCGAGAATGGACGGCAGGAATCGAATTTGCGAGTCTAGCGTAATTTAATTTCGTCGGATATCTTGCGCGATCATACTTACGGAACATTCTGTACCAGGCTAACAATGAAGGCCTCCGCCAAGTTGCGCTTTGTTAAGAGCTTTCTGTTGAATGTTTCGTTCAGTTGGCTGTGTTACTAGCTGGTGAAAACCAACAATTTACGCAGTAGAGTTTCGGTTTGCTTACACAGTACAGTATTGAAATGGCGCGACCTGTAAAGCATGTGAAAACCCTGCAAGAAAAACTTCAGATTATAGAGGAAGTTGAAAGAAATCCAACAGAAAAAAAAAGTTGACATCGCGAAATGTTTAGGCTTGCCTGCTTCGACACTGAATACAATAATAGCTAGAAAAACAAGATATACGTGAACAAGTAAAAAAATGTGGATCCTCCGCAAAGAATAGAAAAACGGGGAAGGAATCGAGATATTCCAAAATAGAAGCAGTTCTCTTTTCTTGGTATCAGCAAGCTCGGGCGTCGAGAATTCCTGTGGATGGTAACATTTTGCGCGTAAAAGCTCGAAGCATCGCTGCAAGAATGGGTGTCAAAAAATTTTCCGCTACGAATGGATGGATTTCCCGGTTTAAGGAGCGTCACGGGCTGGTGTATAAAAAGCTCGCCGGCGAGAGTGCTGCAGTTGACAGTTCGGCTGTGGAAGATTGGGGGTAAAATCTCCCAGAGCTGCTTGAAGGATACGAACCGAAGAACATATATAACGCGGATGAAACCGGCCTATTTTTCAACTGTTTAACGGATCGCACGCTGGCTTTTAAAGGAGAATCTTATCATGGAGGCAAAAATGCAAAGGACCGCATAACTGTTTTGTTGTGCTGTAACAGTGACGGTTCAGACAAACGTATCCCTATCGTTATAGGCAAAGCAGCGAAACCGAGATGCTTTAAGAACGTGAAGAAGTTACCAGTGAGATACTACGCGAACAGTAAAGCTTGGATGACCACAGACATTTTTTTGGATTTTCTTCATGGACTGGATGCTTCTATGGGTGCTCAAGCGAGAAAAATAGTTTTGTTTGTAGATAACGGTGCCGCCCATCCGCAGGAACTTTCTTTCTTACGAAATGTGAAAGTTATTTTCTATCCCCCGAACTGTACCAGTGTCCTTCAGCCTCTGGATGCGGGAGTGATAAAGTGCATTAAAGGGTACTACCGCAAGCAGCTGGTGCAAAGGGCTGTGTGTATGTTGGACGCCGGGAAAGAAGTGAAGACGAAGTTCAGTATTCTACAGGCAATCCACTTTGTTGTGTCAGCATGGTTCCACGTTTCGCCCTCCACTATTCAAAATTGTTTTCATAAATGTGGCTTTGGCGAAAGCAGAGACACGAACGACACGAATACCAGCAGCGAAGAACAACTTATCAGTGAGGACTGGGAGAAGCTCGCGCCGAGAGATGTTAACTTCGAGACGTACGCTACATGACGCAGATGTTGATTCCCATAGGGAACCTAAAATATTTGTCCTGAATGAGTAAATTTATAATACCAATATAATGGTCCGTTATTGTCCAATAACGGACAATTATATTGGTATTACATACGCTACAGTCGACAGTGAGCTCGCCACTTGTGGTGTAAAGAACATAGAACAGCTGTGTGATGATGCTACTGGCACGGCCAGTGCAAGCGCCGTGCATGAGATCGCGAGCGAGGGGAAGACGATGAAATTGAACCCCTGCCAACGTTTGCAGAAGCATTAGCTGCCTTTGACAAAATTCGCGACTATATTACTGCGTATGACAGACAGCAGCGAACTACAGAATGTTTTAAATATTGAGGGAGCACTGTACTGTGTTAAGGCACGACAAAATAAAAAAACAACTGACGATTAAAGACTTTTTCACTACAAAGTGACTACTGTATTCTGTAACTGAAGAAATGATAATTTAAGTGTTTTGTATGTGTGTGTTGTGTGTACAGTACGTAACCTATATGTGTGCGATGTGACACTATTTTTGTGAGTGCGAGTCTGTTTCATTACATCTTCTGGGAATTAATGTATTTTGGTATCATTTTTTGTATTTGTGCGTTGTGATTAACTTACTTGATTATGTGACTGGACCTGTTACAACCTATGCTTATTTACGTGCTTTCAGCGATCTTTCCTAACTATAATACCACAGGTAGGTTCATGTGAACTGCACCAGTAATTATGCCTATCACGCAAGTCACATTTCTCACCTGTTTATCGGTCAAAAACATCATTAATGGAAAGTACCGAGGCCTAAAACATGGGCAAACTCGAAGTTAAATTTCGCGCCGTTCATAATACAGTACAGCACGAAAACATTTACTGATAAACAAGTTACATTGTTCTCTTTTTTAGGTTATTAAAAAAAATCTTCTAATTTACATGTGACTGTCGTCAGATAACGATTACTGTAAATAACTGTACCTGTTCCAGTTAGATTTATTCCAGGTAAAAAACAGAGGTAGCTACCGTAGACGTTTATAAGTCGTCAATTAAGTGACTGGATTATATGTTGTTTTCCCGATCGGCATAATTACTCTGATACACTCTCCTTAAAGCAGTAGTGAAACTGGAGTCTCAGATGTGGTTTTAAATGTCTTAGATATCAATATAATTCTGATAACTTATTTAGTAGAATATTTTTCGATGAGCTTGGCTGATGAAAGTTGCTGGCCTGAAAGACGTTTTCACGGGAGAGTGACAAAGTTTCTCGGTAAAACTGAATTTAAAATATAAAGATTTTTAACTAATGTATTTAATGCAGGTGTTTTTGTACAAATAAAATGATATATATTTAATTACTGTGAAGTACAGTCAAACTGTTGGCGGTTTTAATTCGTTCCCGGATGTTCCGTTTTCCCGTATCGTATGGTTTTTTTTTCGAGGTCCCTCCAAAAACGGAGAATCGAGGTTTCACTGTACTACGCACAAGTGAAACCGATCCATGGTGTTCCCTGCGTGATGGTACTAATTACAAGTAGTCTCAAGGTTCTAATTTGAATGGATAAAAACCATAACAGTGTAAGTGACATTTCTAAAAAATGAGTTAAGTGCAGGATGTAACTCCGGGAGGATGTATCCTTTCACCAGCAAAGAGATACAAGTGATAGCGGTAATATTCTGCGCTCTAGTGATGGGTGGTATAACTACAAATAGCATGCTTTATATGAGTGTTAAGATGTTTAAATGCCTTTTTCTCTGAATGACCAAAATGCTACTTATACCGTTATGGTTTTCATCCATTCATTTGATCATCCCTTGGTCGCCCCTTTTAGTCAACTCTTACGACAGGCAGGTGATACCGTGGGTGTATTCTTCGTCTGCGTCCCCCACCCACCGAGGGTTGTGTGTTTGGTCCGCGAGAGGTATTTTATTTTCCTCAAGTCTGCTGGCAAGCCGGTTAGGACCCCCCTATCCGCCACCTGGGACGCGCCATGTGGGAGTATCACCTCTCCCCCTGCTATGCCAGCGTAGTAGGTTCGTGGAGTTTCCCCAGCAAAACTGAATGTATAGAGATTTTTAACTCATATAATTCATGTTTGAAGCCGGCTGCGCGGTCTAGCTTGCCTGCCTCTCACCCGGAGGCCCAGCCCCAGGTTTGAATCCTGCCATCGTCAGTCATTTTTACCTGGATATGAGGGTTGGTTCTAGACCCGCTCAGCTTATGTGATTACCATTAATTGAGGAGCTATCTAACAGCGAGTTGTAATCAGGAATAACGGCCGAGAGGATTCGTCACATTGACCATGCATTATCTCGTAATCTCCAGACCTTTGGGCTGAGCACTGGTCGCTTAGTAGGCCAAATCCCTTTAGGGATGTAATTAGGTTTGATTTAGGAATGTTTGTAAGATTATAATTATACATATTTAATTATTGTAATATTTAGCCAAATTGTTAATGGTTTTAATTTGTTCCTGGATCTTCCATTTTCCTGCGTTGTATGCTTTTTCCCATGCCCCCCCTCCCCCGGAAATCTGAGGTTCCACTTTATTACCTTTCAGAGAATACAGCTGTTCAGTGTAATCACACCATCTATTCTTATTAAACTTTGTTGTGCAGACGGGATCTTCTCGTCCTTACATTTAATTGCTCCTTTATGAACACTAAAAGGAGTTTGAATTTTCTTTACGTACATGAAAAGGTTTTTGGTGTGACCCTTCTTGAAGTCCTCCTCTAACTCTTGGCACTGTTGACTGCAGTTCATTTCCTTATCTTTCCTTGCAGCCATTGAAAATCTGTATTGAGCTATCTAACAAGAGCTCTGTTGCCAGCAGCTTTGGCTGATCTGCAGTCTGTATGGTATGTGTTGAGAGCCATTTGTGATGTTTCCCAGTACATCTGTCAACATGAGGCTGATATATACGAATACTTTCTAATACCACCAGACTGAGCCCGGACTGAACCCATCAAAGGAGTTCAGAACACCAGAGCTCTACCATCTGAGTAGCCTGGCCACTGTTAAATCTAATTATCACTAATTCCTAATTAAAAATGAGAACACAACAGTTAGCAAAAATAACAATTTCTTTAAATAAAGAACTTTATCCTACTTACATGTATAATTCTCATTAGCTCTTTCACTTTGTTTATAAAGCTGACTTTCAGTTTGTCAGACAGTTTATTTACTCACCTGCAAGATTGGCAGGTTGGGTGCAAAAATCCTGAGTAGAGCATTGTTGACGGTTGTCAAGGTCAATGAACTGAGAGAATCTAGGAGCATCAGTCAAGGTGGTAGGGGTGAGCAGAACATCGACTCCTGATCTCCAGACTTTATCAAAGTCTTGAGCAATTAGACGCCGCACCTTAAGAGCCTGAACGAAGTAGGCTGAGTAATTCCTGAAATACAAATTTCACAGCTACATATAGTCCATGATCAACTACTGTATATGAAATGTACAGAACAATGCAAGGCAGTGTTCATAATGTACCAGGAAAAGTTATTGGGCACAAGAGCATGGGAAGGATCTCAGGAGTGCACGGTCTTTCTGGAGCAGGTACAGAGAAGGAAGCTTCGCAGGGCGAATAATAGATGGTATTAAAATTTTTCTGATAAATTTATTAATGATTTGAAGAAAAATCACCGTGCTACTATTATTCATTCAAATACTAAAGATTGCCTTGAAAGTAAATCTTCCATTAACATGTTCAGATTGAAATCAAATTGCAGAATTTTAAATGTTTTTAAGATTGAACAAAATATAATCTTCGTTGCATATATCCACTTGATGTTTGTAAAATGTCCAGAATGAATTATTGTTCTCAATAACTTCAGTTAAAAAAAACCCTAAAGTCCAATTAAATTCTCACTCATGGATTCAAATTAAATAAAATTCAAAATAAACACTTTGTTCATAAACCTTAAGTTTAAATTACTTCGTCAACTGACTAAGATCTCAAAGTTCAAATTAAATATTAAATCTTTCCAATCACTTCTGTGCAATCCTAAAGTCTGTCTAAGTCGTTATAGATTAAATATGATTTCAAATTAAACTTGCTTCCGAAAAATCCTAAAGTCCAATTAAGTTGTAATAGAATGATTTCAAATTACACTTTGCTTCAAAAATCCTAAAGTCTTTTTAGTTGCAATAGAAAGACCTACAGTTCTGTCAATTTACCACCTATGGTTTCTCTAGGTAGTAGAATTGAAATTCACATGACAAAAACATTTTTATGGATTACGCACTTGACTAACGTAGCACTAGAGTATTTTGGTTGATAGTGCCTTGGCAATAAGTCAGTTAATGTTTTAGTGCAATATGATGAGATTATTCACCCAAGAAAGATTGTAAAATGCACTTATATCACCTGAATTCAGCAACAGGAATGGTTGAAATGCGGCTCTGCAGCTCGGCGGCTAGAACTCCCACGACGATCAGTCTGAGATCGAACTCAGCACCAACAGCGGCGAACCACGTTTCATCCCTTGATGTTACCATGTATTATCCCTCGATGTTACCACATATTATCCCTCGATGTTACCACGTATCATCCCTCGATGTCACCATATATCTCCAACGATGTAGCCTGTCCCACGCTGGATTCAATGTTTAAAGTAATACGAGGTATCGACACTTTACGAAGATTTTCGGTGTTTGTCAGAGAGAAAATGGACACACGGGAAAGTTCAACTGGCAAGATAATACAAGACATAGCATTGTCAATTAAGAGTAATTAGTTGCACTTTACACTTAGATGAGTTTGAAAGCATAGTTCATACTTGCACTTTATAACGCAGCAGTTAACATGTGACTTAAAATAACACAGTCTTTAAGCACAGTCTGAAACACAAGTCAGGTCTCTGTGGAAAATATTTATGATAAAAATTAAATCACTTCTTAAGTTACGAATTTTAAATGCACAGTTTGTATAGCATGGAACTGAACACTGGGCACAGTTCAGAATATTCAAAAATCACATAGTAAGTTCAGCATGAGTATTAGGGTCACAGCCAATGGAAATTCATGCATAAATTCAGTTCACACGATGTATGCGACAGTCTCTAAAATTTTAGAATTCACTTCTAAAGTAGATTTTCTGTGTGAATTAGCCTAACAAGAGTCCATATTTCCTATTACCGACATAAAATGTCCTTAAGGTTCAGTCTCTTTTCTAATGATACTGTTCAAACATTCACAAAATACGTGAAAATTGACCACATTTAATCTTACTAATCACTGAGTATTCGACTACCATAACACCTCGAACAGTTCAAAATCATATTTACAGATGAAACACACATCGAATCATCTCAAAATTCATGAGTCTGTCAACAGTCATAAGTTTAAATTATCGCGCACAGTCCTTCCAATGTTCTTATCACAGTACGTGATAGTGACAGGGTTCAAATACACATTGAACATAGTTAAGTCTACAATGCGCTGTAAATTGACAAGTCTAGCACTTGTATTAAATTCAACCTGAATACACCTTCAAAATCACAAGCTCGCTACTTGGTAGAAAAATTCTTAGTTTTGTAATATGCAACTCAATTTTGAAGTGCTTTAAAATATTTCACACGTTCACCGCACGGTTAAAATTTCTAAATATCACGGTCTCGCACGACGAAATTCTAAGCATTACAGCATGATTCACTTTAACTTTGAGTAACGCGATGCAGCAGCATAATCTTCTCCCATGGTTGAGTTGCGGATTTCTAATGAGTATACCTGTCTAGTCGTTGACCTTATATACCCCGCTGTGGGCGGGCTCACTGCGCCAAGTGACAGAAAAGTGGTTTCGTACGACAAACTTCTATCTTTAATATCTTCAAAGTTACTGGATGGATTAACCCCAAATTTCGGCTATTATCCTTTCAAAATGTGGGCTTCATGTTTGTGTAGCTCTCATTTCTGTATCTTAAGCCATTCAAAAGTTACAGAAATATTTTCAAAGTATTCCATAGGGGAAGTCGAGAACATGTGGCGATTACGTCACTCGGCCTGTTCCCCTCTCGCGCTGTCTCTCTAACTCCTGCAACAAGCAGCGGAGTCCAGAACTTTCGTTCGTACATCTGTTCTGAGCAGTTCTCTAATAAATAATGACTTAGAAAAATGATATGCCTTCCTGGTACAATAATGATTCTGAATTTTACACCACATAAAAATTCCATTTAATTTTCTGTGTTCAATCTCTGGTTAACAGCAAATTTTAAACACTGATGAGCAATTGAATTAAAGATACCTAGCTAGTAGTGTGTAGTAACCCCTTTCATCATGACAATGGTGGTGGTGGACGAGACTTGGACTACATAAGACACCAGAAATGGTGGGGAACCTTACTGCTCCATGTCTGCTCCACAGCCTCCCGTTATGTAAGGAGATATGTTGGAACAAGGTCCAGAGCACACACAACCCCCTCCACAGCAATCCAGATGTGATCAATAGGATTGAGATTGGGTGACTTTGGGGGTCAGGCGAACAACCTCAAGTCTGAAGTGTTCATCAAACCAATTGGACACAATTTCAGAGTAAAGGGCTGGTGTCTTGTTGTAGGTTCACATCTCTTGCATGGTGTTGGAGGCCAACAAATGGGTCAACTTTATCTGTCGGCAGGTCTCTGTATTGTTTGTCAGTGAGGAACGTAAGCAATATACCAGAGGTCCCATCTTATCCCTCATGGACAATCTCCACACGAGGATACTAGCACCACCAGCCTGAACTGTTCCCTACTGGCAAGAGGAATCCATTGCCTCATGCATTTTGTGATGCAGTTATACTCTGCCATCAATGTGTACCAACTGATTCTATACCTTATCTGTCCAGATGACCTTTTTCCATGCTTTGAGAGCATAATGACGGTGTTCTTTTATCTTTGTCAGTCTTTGTGTCTTGGATGTGTGGTGAGCAAATGTATTCTTAGTGAGATTGTGGAATCTGTGTCCCTTTAGGAGAACAATGTTCTGGATGGTATGGCTGTTCACACTTCATTATTGTCCAGAATATATTCGCGAGTGATCTGCTGCACTGTGGCCTATCTAACCGCTCTTGGTATCCGAAACAGCTGATGGCAATCCCTGTTATGAACGCCTTGTACACGGCGGCAGTTGACTCTGGTGGCGATGGTTTCACCCTAATTCACATACTCACGGTACACTCTTCGCACGTTGATCTGTGGAAAACCCAGTGCCTTTAGAAATAGAATGGTCGATATGTAAGGCACCGACAATCTCGTCACTATTAAATGCACTGAGCGCTCATGTCCTAGGTAATCTTTATTCAACTGTTACTCAGGAGGCAAGAACAAGGTCTGATGACTTCACAGTCATGTGTCATGCCATACCGTTACATTTGTCGAGATGACCACAGTGGCATTTCTTCAGACTGGCAGCTTTCTCTACTTTAATGCTCCTCAGCATAACGAGCCATTTCACAGTAAGCAAACGTTCACTGACATGGCCAATGTGTGATAGCCATAAGCAGGGCGATAAATTACATCCCAAATGCAAGGAATAGATTGAAATTAATGTACAGCGGAACCTCGATTCTCCATTTTTGGAGGGACCACGAAAAAACATACAACATGGGAAAACAGAAAATCCGGGAATGAATGAAAACCATCAACAATTTGGCTAGACATCATAAATATGTATAATTATAATATTACAAACACTCCTAAGCCGAACCAAACTACCGTCCCGATGGGCCTTTGCCTGCCAAATGACCACTGCTCAGTCCGTAGGCCTGCAGATTACGAGGTGACACACGGTCAGTGTGACAAATCCTCTCAGCCGTTATTCTTGGCTCTCGAGACTGGGGTTGCCATCACACCATTAGATAGCTCCTCGATTAAAGGTAATCGTAGGCTGAGTGGACCTGGAACCAGCCCTCATATTCAGGTAAAAATTCCTGACCTGGCCGGGAATCGAACCTGGGTCCTCCGGGTGAGAGGCAGGCAAATTACCGGTACACAAATTAAAAATCTTGATACTTTATATTGAGTTTTATCGGGGAAACTTTGTCAGTTTTCCATGAAAACACTTCAAAAAATCTAATGACACCAAGCCAAACCAACAATCAACCGCAAGTAGTTTTTAATTCTCTAATCTAATAAAATAAAGCACATTAGACACAAAAGCGCCCAACATGATGGCGAAATCTCTTCTTTTCTTAATCTTCCATTTTAATATGGTCACCGATACACCGTTTGTAGTAGTTTCTGGAAAATCTTGTACCGCGTAAATTAGGCCTATATCGGCATTTTACAGGTTATATTGAATGTAGGATGCTAAAAGGTTTGTTTTTTCCACCTATTCAATACATATAAATTTTATAAATTAGGAATTTATTATTGATTCCACTTGAGACATGTTTCGCCCTTCATTGAGGGCATCATCAGTCAAAATATCACCTCAAGGTAAAAAATCAGGTAACTGGTTAGTAGTTGACATGTACAAATTAATACATATTATTAATACAATTACAAAAATTAAGTATGGGAAATAGTTGTACAAAAGTGATGGTTGAACATATAGGTTTATAGATGAAAAGTCAGCACCAATGCCTAAAATTAACATAGTAGAGTTCGGCAGTGGTGCTCTGGAGAAACAGTTGACGCAATCATAGGAAAATTGAACTCGAGAATATGGTTTCGAATGTAAGTATTGATTCTCAAATGTTCGCAAATGCATTATATTCAATTCAGCCCACCACTAATCACAATCAAATTGGAAAGAGAAAAAATATCATCAAAACTTCAAAAATTATGGTTATTTGTGACGTTGAGCTCAGCTGGAAAGCACACTCACTGCACAATTCAGTACGAGTGGGAAATGATACAAACGTATTCAATGTAACGTGCTCAAATAAAACGACTGCAGTTTTTATGACAGTTTAACACAAAAACATAAAATCCCCAGTCTTATATTACGACCAAAACAGTAATAGGCAATCCAAAGACCTCCCATGGCTTTATGTATGTAAGGTGCAACATCTGTTCTGGTCTTGATAACATAATCGCATACAATAATATTAAAATACTAGATTTGTGTTAAGAAGGAGCAGTTTCGATTCCTGCCGGAAAGCCCAGTGACTATACAGTACCCTGAGGGAAGTGCCGAAAACCTGTTTGGCGATACAATCGAAAAAAGTAAAAATATAAACATCTAACCCTGGACATAATGTGGGCGTTTTACAAGTATAAATATTTGACGAAACTCGTTCCGTCTTCAAGTAGAGCTGTCGAAATACGCTACGTCTCCTCCCAATTGTTGTGGCCACCCACTGCTTTATGATTTCTGAGTATTCTCTAAATATTACCACCCGAATGCGATGCTAAGGTGGTCCCTTATGCAAGTTCATCGCCGATAATTTTTCCAGTACAGTACTTGCTCTAATTATTGCAATGACGGGACATTAATGCCAAGATCTATAAATATGCCGTAGAAGTCCTTGCATGAGATACAGTTTCTTGAAAAATGCTTGATGGAGGATTTAGCGTTGATGGAACTTAAATTTCTGGAAGGTTGAGCCGCGAAATTGTTTCTTCGAGGAACGAATAATGCGGGATTTTTATGTGACTGAATTAGAATGATCGCGAGACCACGTAATTTGAACAAGAAATCTGGGAAAACATAGTTTCCGGGAACGGATAATCGAGGTTCCACTGTATTCTATGACCAACCGCATATCCAACCAGCGAACAAATTAATAGTAGGCTTGATATGAAATTCTATTATTTAAAGAAGTGGATTATATAGTTCAGAGTGAATAAATGGGAATTAAATTATAGTGTACTTAAAAAATTTTTACGTAGGGGCGTAGAGAAGGAAAGACTGAGTGCCAATTGACAAGTGTAGCACAACTCTGGAGGAGTGATGACACAATAGAACTGCCAGCTGATCCTGCTGCAGTAACAAGAGACTAAATACAGTACAAGTTCGTTAAAACGAGAATTCATAACGGTGAAAAATTTACTCGCTATAGTGGACTGTTGTTATATCTGATTTTTCGTAAGTCAGGGAAGAAGCCATACACAATAAAAGTGGTATGAAACGGCAATAAGTTTCTGCGGATGATATCCACATTGCGGCTTACTCGTTTGTTATTTTTCAAAATCTGATACTACGTGAAAGTATGTTTAATTTCATTCTGAAAAAATCATAGTATCACTCCAGAGGCCCCTGTCGCAAATGTTTCAGTTTTCTTCTTCAGAGTCACGTAACCTAACTGTATAGGTATCCAGAAAACATATTTCAAGCGCACGTCGAAAAATTATAATCACCTTGCTACGAATTTACATGGGAATATTCCAAAATTCAACTAGACACGAGAAAATATAGACTATCCTATGAAATCAGTGATGTACTCTGCCATATCTTGAAGTGAATCACATTCTTGCTTAACTTCAGTATATAACATAAAATTAAGCGATAGTTTGCTTCAACCTTTATTTCTAACGAGTTAACTGCTAACGGTCACATCATTTAAGTATTTATTACAAAAACGTGTTATCCTCTTTCATTCTGAATTTCCCTTTAGAAAGCAGCAGTCGAAGGATATTACTAATCAACTCCGACATCGCTTTCGAATGTCGGCGAGAGAGCTCGCAAGTGTACAATCCAAGAAAACGATACTGTTCGATGATCGATCTCATTTTGTGGCTAAGGTTTGTTTTTATTGAAACAGTGTCACCTAACTAACTTGATCATACTATATGTACCATGAAAACATGAGAGTGACTGACTGACTGACTCATTATCGCCGAGCCAAAACTACTGGACATAAATTAAATTTTGGGGATAAATTTATATTAGAGTGTAGGTGCTCACTGAGGGAGGATTTTTTAATATTCCGTTGCTAAGGGGGGTGAAAAGAGGGGTGAATTGTTTAAATGAGCATATCTTATCTCAAAAACTTAAAAGTAAAAACAAAGAAACACTTTTTTTTTTTTTTTAAGAATCCCCTTTACGGGAGGTGAAAAAAGGTGAAGAGTTGATTACCTTTTATGAGGATACTTGTATCTCAAAAACTGAAGATGTTACAGTCATGAAAATTGGTATTTGGAATTTCCTTTAATAATAAAGAAATACAAATTTTTTTTGTTTTTGGATAATCCACTTAATGGGGGGTGAACAGGAGTGACAAAAGGGGTAAATTTTAATGATACAGTATATCTCAGAAGCGTAAATTGTTACAGACGTGATAACTGGTATTTGGAATATCTTGTAAAAGTAAAGAAACATAGATAATTTATTTTTGGAAAATCTACTTAATGGGAACTGAAAAAAGGGGTGAATTTTTAAAATGAGAATATCTACAGAACATCTCATAAACTTAACATGTTACAGATGTAAAAATTGGCATTTTAAATCTCTTTTACAAATAAAGAAACATGTTTTTTATTTCTGGAAAAACTTATTGGGCGGGGGTGTGCAGATTGGAAAGAAATACGAGTTAGAAATGGCTGTGGAAGTAAGGAGAAATTGAAGGAACTTACTAGAAAATTGAATCTAGCAAAGAAGGCAGCTAAGGATAACATGATGGCAAGCATAATTGGCAGTCATACAAATTTTAGTGAAAAATGGAAGGGTATGTATAGTTATTTTAAGGCAGAAACAGGTTCCAAGAAGGACATTCCAGGAATAATTAATGAACAAGGGGAGTGTGTATGTGAGGATCTTCAAAAGGCACAAGTATTCAGTCAGCAGTATGTAAAGATTGTTGGTTACAAGGATAATGTCGAGATAGAAGAGGAGACTAAGGCCAAAGAAGTATTAAAATTTACATATGATAACAATGACATTTACAATAAGATACAAAAGTTGAAAACTAGAAAAGCGGCTGGAATTGATCAGATTTCTGGGTATATACTAAAGACATTGGGTTGGGATATAGTACCATATCTGAAGTACTTATTTGATTATTGTTTGGACGGAGGAGCTATACCAGATGAATGGTAATAATAATAATAATAATAATAATAATAATAATAATAATAATAATGTTATTTGTTTTACGTCCCACTAACTACTCTTTTACGGTTTTCGGATACGCCGAGGTGCCGGAATTTAGTCGCGCAGGGGTTCTTTTACGTGCTAGTAAATCTACCGACACGAGGCTGACGTATTTGACCACCTTCAAATACCACCGGACTGAGCCAGGATCGAACCTGCCAAGTTGGGGCCAGAAGGCCAGCGCCTTAACCGTCTGAGCCACTCAGCCCGGCCCAGATGAATGGAGAGTTGCTATAGTAATCCCTGTGTATAAAGGAAAGGGTGATAGACATAAAGCTGAAAATTACAGGCTAGTAAGTTTGACGTGCATTGTATGCGAGCTTTGGAAAGGCATTCTTTCTGATTATATTAGACATTATTATAATCTATTAGTTATAGCTTACAGAACCTCACGTAACAATGCTTCTATCTTACACAACACTAAATCAGTCAATGAAAAAAAACAAATACAGCCACTCAGGAGTATACCGCATAAAATGCAATGACTGCGAAGCTAGCTACATTGGGCGCACAGGCAGATGTTTTTCTATCCGATACAATGAACACATCAACGCTACTAAATATAATCACTTTTCATCCATAGGGCAACATGTTGAGGAACACAAGCATAAATTCACCAACATCGAGAATGACATGGAAATTTTAAATATAAACCCCTCAGGCCCACTGCTCAATATAATGGAAGATTTATACATAAACATGGACCAATACGCTAATCCCAACTACAACTTAAATGAAGTCGTAGATAAAACAAACATCCTTTTCAACACAGCCATACCCTTTCTAAAAGACACATATTTAAAAAGAATCAGCAAACATGGGCCCATACACGCCCCATAATACACGCCTCACTCCACACCACCCCCTCCACATGCCGCCCCTCCCTCCCCACCACCTCTCTTTCTCAACGCTATGATAGCCACACGACGTACACGCAACAATGTGCAGCACGCTCCTAACCATGCTCAAGGACATATCCAGCTCACACGTAAGTAATACACACATACCGTATATACAACCTATTTAACAGGCACTCTCTATTAGTTATTCTAATACCTACCTTCCTTTTCTTCTTTTTCAGTTTTTCTAAAATGACATGAGGGAACGCAAGTATGAAGAGAGGAGCACCCACAACCAGCTTTCACTGATTTCAATATGTCACGCACAGCAACGTAAACCTCAATAAGGAAGTCTAATATAAACTAGCTTGTTTTTTATCATTGATATAGACTGAGTAAGAGCTATGTACCTGTAAACAGGTTATTAAACCTCTCATTCTAATGTATACGACGTCCCCGCATATTTGCAGCCCAACAATGCACCTTGAATAACCATTGGACATGGTACTGGCATTTAACATTGGATATCTGAGCCTGACACCAGTATGTCAATGATTCTCCATAAACCCTAAGAATTGTATCCAATTTCAACCTCAGCAAACGGAACTTTTGTAATATGTGGTAATCATGGGGCCAGTGTGAAACCCTTCAACCCCATAACTGTACCATATGTACAGTAAAACCTCGTTAATTCGAAGTCGTTGGGACTAAAAAATCGGACTTCGAATTACGTGATTTCGAATTAACCGCCAATTCGCAATTCAGAAGTACCCACCCTTGCCGCGTTACAAAATATTCTAAGGCCCATTACTGCATGCAGTTAACCTTGCTTCACAGTTTATACCTTTCAAATGTCATGAAAAAAGAACTATTTCCAAAATGTATCCAAGAAGGTGCATTTACAGTATTCAAATAATGCACTCGGATATCTCACTGTTAAACATAACCTCACGCAACGAAAGAAAAAGAAAAAACACGATTCAAAGACGAGGAGAAATCTATGCTGGCTCCCATGTGCAAGGCATTTTAGATGCCTTGTATTTACACAGAAAGTACCCGATGCCCTTAAAATCGAATTTTCCTATGACTCTATCCTTGTACGATTTCCCGCCATGGCACTTCTCTAGTACTTCAGAAATGTAAACACTTGCCGCGTCACAAAGTATTCTAAGACACATTAATACATGCAATCACCTCGATTCACAGTTCAAACCTTTCAAATGCCATGGAAAAAGCTATTTCCGAAATATATCCAACAAGGTGCATTTACAATGTTCAAACAATGCACTTGGATAAATCATGGACAAAGACAACCTCACGCAATGAAAGAAAAAAAATCGCACAATTCAAAGATGAGGATAAATTATGCCGGTTCCCCTGTGCAAATGCATTATTTTTTGGATTTCTGTACTGTTTGCATTTTTAGATGCTTTGTACTGGCATGGAAAGTGACCGACGCCCTTAAAACATTGTAGCTTATCGAACTTTCATATGACGAAGGGATAAAGTATCTCGCTTCCATGTGCATTGCAACGCACTACTATGACCCCCATCCCTCACCCTTGTACGATTTCCCGGCTGGCAATTTCTCCTTTAAAACCATAAGATCGTTTGGGCTCGCTTGAAAATAAAGCAATGCAGTTTCACCGGCAATGACAATATTATTCGGTGCCTACAAATTTATTATATGAGCCACGTTTTTTCGTCAACTGTCGGCATCACCAGTGTTCGCGGATTCTGTTTTCCCGCACACTGCCTGTTGTGTGATATTACGGCGTTCCTTAAAAGGTTGAATACAAAAGAATTCCGATTTCATTCAACTTGCAATCATGAAGCGCACTGTAGACCCACCAAAGTGAGTGTAAGTGCGGAAAGCTACCCCTCCACGTTCCGGAATGCGCGTTCTATTATGACGCGGAATGGATAAATTTCAAGTTGAAATTACTCTGTAACATACTTTTGTTTTTAAATGTAAAGGCAGTTTTGAATTAAAAGTCTGAATTTCAGTAATGGGGCCGACATTGTACTTCGAATTACGAATTATCCGTATTTCGAATTAAACAACTGAAATAACATGGAAAACTATATCTCATGTTTCCGGGAACGAGAGCTTCTTCGAATTAGGCGGGATTTTGAATTAACCGATTTCGAATTGTCAAGGTTCTACTGTATATATTTTAAGTATTTTTTAGAATAGTGGCACTCACTAATATATTTTTCAGCAGTGATATAGACTGGGTCTAAGCTATGTGTCCGTGAACTGGTCCCTGAACCTCTTATTCTAAGGAACACGACACCCCCGAATATTTTCGGCACAACAATGCACTTCAAAGATCTCATAAACCGTTGGACATAATAGTAGCTTTAACGCAGATAACCTGACATCTGAATACGAGTGATTCTTGATCAACTCCAAGAACTGTATCCGATTCCAGCCTCAATATATGTAATATTTGAAAATAACTCCCTTAACCCCAAAACTGTACCATATGTATATATGTTAATATTAAGTAATTTTAGAATAGTGGTATCATGTTTATTTAATGGCATTCTTGTTTAGTTTTAATTTTAGTACTGTTTATTCTGTACAGTCGCTATTAAGTAAGTTCTCTAACAGCTGAAGATGACCTATTTACGCGTCGAAACCGGTACTATTTTTATGTAAATCATTCACACTATGTAAAATAAAGTATTGATTAGGTGGAGAACTCATCCTTCATACTTGTACTATATTAGACATGTTAGTGAAATCAATAACTGGTTCGACAGAAGGCAGTTCGGTTTTAGGAAAGGTTATTCCACTGAAGCTCAACTTGTAGGATTCCAGCAAGATATAGCAGATATCTTGGATTTTGGACGTCAAATGGACTATATCACGATTAACCTGTCTAAAGCATTTGATAGGGTGGATCATGGGAGACTACTGGCAAAAATGAGTGCAATTGGACTAGACAAAAGAGTGACTGAATGGGTTACTATATTTCTAGAAAATAGATCTCAAATTAGAGTAGGTGAAGCTTTATCTGACCCTGTAATAATTAAGAGGGGAATTCCTCAAGGCAGTATTATCGGACCTTTATGTTTTCTTATATGTATAAATGATATAAATGGTATTTGGAATCTCCTTTAGATATAAAGAAACACACATTTTTGGGGGAAAGTCAAGTTGGAGGTGGGGGTGAAAAAATACTTTAATTCTTTTTATGAGGATACATATATCTCAAAAGTAAATTTCCAAGGAGTGGAATCAGAGGTAAGGCTTTTTGTGGATGATGTTATTCTCTATAGAGTGATAAATAAGTTACAAGATTGTGAGCAACTGCAGCGTGACCTCGAAAATATTGTGAGATGGACAGCAGGCAATGGTATGTTGATAAACGGGGTTAAAGGTCAGGCTGTGAGTTTCACAAATAGGAAAAGTCCTCTCAGTTTTAATTACTGCGTTGATGGGGTGAAAGTTCCTTTTGAGGATCATTGTAAGTATCTAGGTGTTAATATAAGGAAAGATCTTCATTGGGGTGATCACATAAATGGGATTGTAAATAAAGGGTACAGATCTCTGCACATGGTTATGAGGGTGTTTAGGGGTGTAGTAAGAATGTAAAGGAGAGGGCATATAAGTCTCTGGTAAGACCCCAATTAGAGTATGGTTCCAGTGTATGGGACCCTCACCAGGATTACCTGATTCAAGAACTGGAAAAAATCCAAAGAAAAGCAGCTCGATTTGTTCTGGGTGATTTCCGACAAAAAAGTAGCATTACAAAAATGCTGCAAAGTTTGGGTTGGGAAGAATTGAGAGAAAGAAGACGAGCTGCTCGACTAAGTGGTATGTGGAAATTCTAAGTTCCCATGGAGGGAATTAGATTCTTTTCCACCAATAGAGCAGCCATCCATCTAATTTTTGATCTGATTTTTGATATGCTCTATTGGTGGAAAAGAATCTAATTCCCTCCATGGGAACTTAGAATTTCCATTTGGAATTGCTAGGCGGGCATTAATTCCATTGTGGAGTTTTATCTCCCGTATGCAGTTATCAGACTGTGCTTCATAAATAAGCTTCTGATAAGTTCACCTGCATACACCCCAGCGTCAGTGGGTAGGGTCAGACACATCCCACTCTGAAGAGTCTAGTGTCAGACCTAAGACGAAACGCTGGTTAATAGAGCAAACGCCGGAAAAGCCATCCATCTAATTTTTGATCTGATTTTTGATATGCTCTATTGGTGGAAAAGAATCTAATTCCCTCCATGGGAACTTAGAATTTCCATTTGGAATTGCTAGGCGGGCATTAATTCCATTGTGGAGTTTTATCTCCCGTATGCAGTTATCAGACTGTGCTTCATAAATAAGCTTCTGATAAGTTCACCTGCATACACCCCAGCGTCAGTGGGTAGGGTCAGACACATCCCACTCTGAAGAGTCTAGTGTCAGACCTAAGACGAAACGCTGGTTAATAGAGCAAACGCCGGAAAAGCCATCCATCTAATTTTTGATCTAAGTGGTATGTTCCGGGCTGTCAGCGGAGAGATGGCGCGGAATGACATTAGTAGACGAATAAGTTTGAGTGGCGTTTATAAAAGTAGGAAAGATCACAATATGAAGATAAAGTTGGAATTCAAGAGGACAAACTGGGGCCAAATATTCATTTATAGGAAGGGGAGTTAGGGTTTGGAATAACTTACCAAGGGTGACGTTCAATAAATTTCCAATTTCTTTAAAATCATTTAGGAAAAGGCTAGGAAAACAACAGATAGGGCATCTGCCACCTGGGCGACTGCCCTAAATGCAGATCAGTATTGACTGATTGATTGAATGTGGAGTAATAGGGACTGAAAAAGGGGGTTGAAATCTTTCTATTACGATAGTAATATCTGAAAAACTGAAGATGTTACAGAGGTGAAAATTGATATTTGGAGTTTCCTTTAAAAATAAAGAAATACGTATCTTTGTTTTTGGGAAATCCACTTAAGGGGGGAGCGTGAAAGAATTGAATTTTTTTTTAAATATATGTAATCTTTTGTTTTCCGAAAATCCACTTAAGGGGATTGAAAGAATTGAAAAATTAATTGATTATTTGATGATACTTTTATCTAAAAATCTGTAGATGTTACAGATGTGAAAACTGGTATTTGGAATCTCCTTTACATATACAGAAACACACATTTTTGGGGGAAAGTCAAGTTGGAGGTGGGGGTGAAAAAAATACTTTAATTCTTTTTATGAGGATACATATATCTCAACAAATGAAAATGTTACAGTCACAATAATTGGTATTTGGAAGTTCCTATATAAAATAAAGAAACATGCATTTTGAGGGGGGTATCAACTTAACGGGGGAATGGCGGGTAAAAAAGGAGTTGAATTCTTTTTATGAGGATACTTATATCTCAAAAGATGAATGTTACAGACATAAAAAATTGTATCTGGAATCTTCTTTCAAAGTAAAGAAACACATATTCTTTTGTTTTTGTAAAACCCACTTAAGGGGGTGATGAACTAAAAAATTAGTTGAATTCTTTGTATGTGGATACTTATATCTAAAAAACTAAAGATATTACAGCCATGAAAAATTATATTTGGAATCTCCTGTAATGTAAAGGAACAGGTATTTTTTTTGTTTTCGGAAAATCGACTTAAAGTGGGGGGGGGGGAAGAAATAAAGAAAGAGTTCAATTCTGTTTATGAGGATACTTATATCTCAGAAACTGAAGATGTTACAGATGTGAAAGTTGGTGTTTTGAATCCCCTTTAAATACTGTATAAAGAAAAATGTATTTATTCTTTTTGGAAAGTCCACTTAAGGGGGTGGAAAGAATTGAAAACGGGTGAATTTTTAAAATGAGTACCATTAAATGTACAGTATATGCCAAAAACTTTATTTTTAAAGTCCTTTAAAAATACAGGAACGTTTTATTTTTGTTTTTCGGAAAAGGCACTTGACGGGAGTGAAGAGAAATTTAAAAAAAAGAGTTGAATTTTTTTTTGTGAGGGTACTTATATCTCAAGAACTGAAGATGTTACAGATGTGAAAATCAGTATTTGGAATCTCCTTTAAAAATAAACATGTATTTTTGGAAAAATCCACTTAGGCAGGGGTGGGGATGGGAGAAGGACTGATAATTGGGTTGAATTCTTTTTATGGGGATACTTATATCTCAAAAACTGAAGATGTTACAGACATGGAAATAGATATTTGGAATTTCTTCAAAAAATGAAGAAACATAGATAATATGATTTCAGAAAATCCACCTAAGGGAAATTAAAAAAGGGGGCGAATTTAAAAATGAGCATATCTACAATATATCTCAAAAACTTTAATGTTACAGATGTGAAAACTGGTATTTTTAATCTCTTTTAAAAGTAAGGAACTGTGTACTTTTTGTATCCGGAAGAAAACACTTGAGGTAAGGGGTTTAAAAGGACTGAAAAGGGGGTTGAGTTCTTTTTATAAGGATAATGATATCTAAAAACCGAAGATGTTACACACGCAAAAATTGGTACTCGGAGTCTCCTTTAAAAATAAAGAAATACATATTTTTGGTTTTAGGAAAGTCTACTTAAGGGGGGATGAAAGAACTGAAAAATTAGTTGAATTCTTTATATGAGGAGACATATCTCTAAAACTAAAGATGATGGAAATGTAAAAATTGGTATTTGGAATCTCTTTTAAAAATAAAGAAACACGTATTCTTTTGTTTCTGGATAATCCACGCAAGGGGGGTGAAAGAATTGAAAAATTAGTTGAATTATTTGTATGAGCATACTTATATAAAAAACTAAAGATGTTGCAGACAAGAAACTTGGTATTTGGAAAGTCCTTTAAAAATACAGGAACATGTTTTTTAACAGAAAAGGCACTTAACAGGAGTGAAAAGAAGAGTAAAATAAGTTGAATTATTTTTTTTATGAGGATACTTATATCTCAAAAACTGAAGATGTTACAGACATGAAAATTGGTATTTGGAATCGCCTTAAAAAATAAAGAAACATGTATTTTTGTTTTCGGAAAATCCACTTAATTGGGGGTGGGAGGACTGATCAAGGGGTTGAATTCTTTTTATTCTTTCTACTTATACCTCAAAACTGAAGATGTTACGGACATGGAAATAGGTCATTGGAATCTCCTTTAAAAATAAAGAAACATGATTTTTTTTCGACTTTAGAGAAGACTGTTTCTCACATGTACAATTCTATGTCGCATGGTCATCTTTTCTCTAAAAGGCAATACAACAAACGTGGTTTACAAAGAGTTGCTGGGGTAAATGAAACTCACTTTTTCGGTGAGTTTTTATACTTTAGGGATTTTCAGGTAATATCTTAGTACAGTAACGAGGAACGATTACTTTTCTCAAATTACGAAATCCACACAAGCGAAGCCGCGGGTAACTGCTAGTCTCGCTATAAATTTACACGGGAATGGCCTCTCCAAACTGTAACCAGACGTGAAAAAATACAATCCAACCTCTGAAATCAGTGATGAGCTCTGCTATATCTTGAGGTGTATCACATTCTTACATAATTTCAGTGTGGAGTATTAAAATTAAGCAATCATTTACTTAGCCTTTATTTCTAACGAGTTAAAAACTGCTATCGACCACGTTATTTACGTATTTATTACAAAAACAAGTTGTCCTCTTTCATTTCTGTTTTCCTTTACAGAACGGAAGTTGACGGGTATTACTAACAGACTCCAACATTGCCTTCGAATGTTGACGAGAGATCTCGCAACTACACATAGCGAGAAAACAATACTGAAGATCACGTTTTGTGGCAAACGTTTCAGTTTTCTTACTCAAACAGTGTCACCTAACTTAACCATACTATATGTATCATGAAAACATATCGAGCACCAGTAGAGAAACGATAATCTTCTTGATATAAGTTTACACTATCATACGGTAGCCTTTAACCAGGCGCAAGAGAATATAAACTAAGCGCTGAAATCAATGATGCACTCTGCCATATCTTGAGGTGTATCACATTCTTACAATCACAGTATTTAGCATTAAAATTAAGCAATCGTTTACTTCAGCCTTTATTTTCAACGAGTTAAAAACTGCTATCGGATGATAAAGATGTTGATTCCCATAGGGAACCTGAAATATTTGTTCCAAATGAGTAAATTTAGAATACCAGTATAGTTGGTCCATTATTGGACATTATAAATTTTCCAGCTAACTCATTCCTGGTTGCCAGCATTTCACCCCAGTGTGCTAAGTTGGGCTCATCAGTTGGTAAATAGCACACCTACCAAGACGCATGGCTAGTGCATACCGCGGAGGTCACTGCGTAGGCTGCATTTATTAAGAAACCTGTTCTCTTATATTTCGATTTTGCTTTGTGAAACAGCAGTCAACAGGTATTACAAATCGACTCCAACATCGCCTTTGAATGTCGACAAGAGAGTACACTAGTGGATATAGCGAGGAAACGATACCAAAGATGATCGATCGCATGCAATATAATGGCTAGGTGCATCAATATCGGTACCGGAAAAATTGTGCACGCGTAATCACTCGTAATAACAAATGCAACAGTGATAGGGCTCTCGCTGTAACTGAAGGATGATACACAGTTTAATATAGGAATTTTGAAGGGACAGAAAATATTGGACGTTAAAACGGGGTTCTCGTTATATGCCGTACTCGTTATAGCGGACTTCTACTGTATTTTGTAGTGCAATCAGGACATGTTCTTGTAGGCAATATTTTAAAATTATGATAAAATCGCTGTCTAATATTAAGTACTGTGTATATCTTGTGGGAAAGTGGTACATGCTGATCAAATAGTTTGTAACTTCGTGTTAGGTCGAAACTCAACCACGTAACCTGTTGAAGGAAGTTATACACATTTCGTCTGCTCATTGGAAGATGCCGAGCTGGTAACGGATTCTTGTTGAGAACCGTTGAGCTGACAGTAAACAATTTTTACGGAAGACATTGCGGTAATAGTTACCCACGTGCTGGAAGATGCCCGAATAGAAATAAGCTACTTCTCGAGTGTTATATATATTTTTTTTTTTTTTGCTAGTTGCTTTACGTCGCACCGACACAGATAGGTCTTATGGCGACGATGGGACAGGGAAGGCCTAGGAACGGGAAGGAAGCGGCCGTGGCCTTAATTAAGGTACAGCCCCAGCATTTGCCTGGTGTGAAAATAGGAAACCATAGAAAACCATCTTCAGGGCTGCCGACAGTGGGGTTCGAACCCACTATCTCCAGGATGCGAGCTCTCAGCTGCGCGCTCCTAACCGCACGGCCAACTCACCCGGTCGAGTGTTATAGAAATCACGTTTGTTAAGACTGCGCCTAGGAGCCGGGATTTTTGTGATACCGTCTTCTGAACTGTAGAGTGCTATGATGTTCATGAATTGAAAGCTATGGATATTCGAGCAACATAGTGTATGTACTCCACCTATTTTATTGTCTTCTCACTGATGTTCATATTAGAGTAAGCTGTCATAGAGCTTTTCCTAGAGGGATGTAGGAGCTGTGAGGCGACTGGATGCCATGAGCAGATCACCTAAAATACCCGCCAGTGGGATGGAGTGAAATTAGTACTACTGCGTAACTATTAGGAAGTGATTATCCCATAGCAGCTGATCCTGTATATTGTGTTTGCATGTCTTCCTATTGTTTCCTTAAGCACATGTTTATTTAGCCTTCATTCCAGATTGTTTGCATGTACAGTGAAACCTAGTTCGTGTGTTCCTCATTAACATGTTTTCCCGCTTAACACATTGTAAATTCGAAGTCCTGATTCTCATTGATTAAATCTGTATAAAAATATCTCATTTATCGCTCCACGAATTTTTGCTATTACCGCTTAGTATGATCACATTTTTCCTAGCCCTGAAAATGTTATTTGTCATCCCTTGTGAAAGAAACGTGATTTCTCAGTAAGAGCCGCTGCGACAGTTGCATGATTATGGAAAAAGGCCTTACATTCCTGAACTTCACACGATACGTTCCACTTTTGGGAAGCAAGCCATTAGCCTCGGGAGTGCTCAGTTTACTTGCCGCTTAACAGCGAGATTGCTGAATAACACAGTGAGCCTACAGCTTCTATTTCGCATTCCATTCAGAAGTTAGAAATTTATTTTGTGTTGACTGGTACAGTGAAGTGTAACAAATATTTGTCACGTGATAGAGTAGCTTATATCTGGATTAGGAAAAACAAACCTACTTCATCACAAATTTTCGCTATTACCGCTTAGTACAGTACGATAACATTTTTCCTAGCCTTGAAAATGTTATTTGTCATCCCTTGTGGAAGAAATGTGATTTCCAACTTGGGTAAGAGCCATTACCACAGTTGTGTGGTTACGGGCAAAAGCCTTGGCCTACCTAGTAACCACTGCTCAGCCAGAAGGCCTGCAGATTATGAGGTGATGCATAGTTTAAAGATAACAATTTCATTGTTCCGTATTGAAAAGTATCAAAGTTAAAATGAAATAATAAATATGGTAGTTCAACCTATTCAATACAGGTTGAACTACCATATTTATTATTTCAATTTAACTGTGATGCATAGTTAGCGTGACGAATCCTCTCAGCTGTAATTCTTGGTTTCATTTTGGAAAAAGTCTCAATAACATTACCCAAACTTCAGTTAAAACTCTGCATTTTGAGTACACTTTTAATCAGTGAATGTAATTTACCTACTGAGAAGAAAGTAGTTTCCAGCCAGAATTCGACTCCGTACCACTTGGCCAAATCCCTGGCTACGGGATGCTGCATACAACTCCTCAGTTGATTTATTTTCTGGTGGTCGCAAACCAAATTCTATGCCATCATAGCGGGCCATGTTGCTGGCTACTTCACACTGGTTGAGTACAGAGTAACAAGCAATTGATGCTTGTGTATGAGGCATGGATACCTTCAACAAATTCACAAAGTTTCACTCAGATATTTTGAACTAAATACATTTTTAATGACATCCAATTGTGCCAACTTTATAGATAACAATAAAAATGATCCAGAAGTGATTATACAAAATGTAAAGCTAAACACACAAACAAACCATTTAATGTAGATGTGAATGTTAACTTAAAAATCACCTCCGATTTGTGTGATTATACCATCATACATGATGTCCAGCTCCATGGCTAAATGGTTAGCATGCTGACCTTTGGTCCAAGGTTGAATTCCCAGTCGGGTCAGAGATTTTAACCTCCAGTGGTTAATTCCTCTGGCTCAGGGCCTGGGTGTTGTGTCGTCTTCAACATTAGAATTCATCTTAGGTAGGACCCCATCCTCACAAATGAGCAGGTCGCCTATAGAGTGTCAACTTGGAAGACCTGAACCACATGGTTATTTTTTGATCATATTGTTTTCTCCTTGCACATTTGTATGCATCTCGCTGAGTTTGGTTCTTTAATGAACTTACCATAGTCCTATTACAGATGCCAGTCAACAGACAATGAGAAATGATCAGAGAATGTTTGCTAATAATTTTATTTGCTTTGTGTCCCTCTAACTACTTTTACGGTTTTTCGAGACGCTGAGGTGCTGGAATTTTGTCCCGCAGGAGTTCTTTAATGAGGCAGTAAATCTACCGACACAAGGCTGACATATATGAGCCCCTTCAAATACCATCGGACTGAGCCAAGATCGAACCTGCCAAGTTAGGGTCAGAAGGCCAGCACCTCAACCATCTGAGCCACTCAGCCCAGCAGAGAATGTTTGAAAACTGTTTTCAACTCAGTGTTGCATACAGATCCAAGCGCAGTGTTCTGAACACCCTTTTTAAAACACTGTCATTTCTAATCACTACACTGAGTGCCAAAAGTATGGATTCAATTCCAAATCTCTCTGCAGTGTTCATATGGAGTGAACGCATATGATGCTGATGATTCATCTGTTGGATGGGGATGTTAAAAATGTATTCAAGATTTTTAAAAACATGGCTAGTCAGAATTCCAGATAATTCAAAATCATCATTGCCGAGCATCAAAAGGCTTATTGGGAGTGTCTAAAAGTTCAGGCAACTGAGCCTTGTGAGGCAAGTTCTGCGCTACTGAAGCCCCAGCTAAGCATATCTTATTTTCAAGTGATCAAAAATGGAACTAATGGATGTGGATATCAACCAACCCTGGTGAACAGGCTCTGATGTGTCCATCAAAGTTCCTAAGACTCACTGTGTGTACAAATATCGATTTAACTTTCACCTGTAATACTGAGTTGATTTCTTTCCACTTCTTTCCACATGAACTGTATGTTGCTTCTTGTGTTACTGACCGACTGTAGATTGACTTTGTCTAGAAGGTGAGTTTCCATCCTTACATTCTTCTTCATGGCCTTTTCCCAATTATCTCCAGTCAGCACTTTGTACGAATTTAGCCCAGTTTTACAGCTGAATGCCCTTCTTGATACTAATCCTATGTGAAGGGATGTCTTCAATAACGCATGTTTCTGTGGTGGTTTGTAGTGCAATATATTTTAAGTAAATGAGATGAGTATTAAGACAAACAAAAATAGCCAGCCCCAAACTTGAGGAATTAACTAGAAACAGTTGAAATTTCCATCCCGGGCAGGAATGGAACCCGGGTTCATTTGAACCGAAGACCACTATGCTGACCATTCAGCCAAAGAGCTGGACAGTTTCCATCCTTGCATTATTTTAGCATAACTTCTGAATCATCCAATACAGTGGGAGGGCAAAAATTGCATTAAAAAGTAAATAGTATCAGTTAGTTGAACAGTTTACCTGGACTACTGTGGCTCCACCTTCTTCCAACATATCTGCTACCTTTGACCATGCAACTAATACTTCTTCAGATAGACCTGGACAGTGATACTCCACAGGAATACCAACACGTAGTCCATCAACACTTGGTATGTCTTCCAAACAGATAGGAGAGAGCTCATTATCAACAGTAGTAGAATCCAGAGGGTCACGACCAACCAAAAGATCTACAAGAGAGAGTTTTAAGTCATTTTAACCTATGCCTTTTCTTTTTTTTTGGCTAGTGGTTTAACACTGCATGAAAATATGCATGTTTTCAGCGCTACTGGGATGGAAAGTGCTAGGACCAGAAAAGAAGCAACTAAGGTCTTACTTAAGGTACATAGATCTGGTGTGAAAACAGGAAACCACAGGAACCCATTTTAAGGCAGCCAACAGTGAAATTCAAACCACCATCTCTGGAATTCACACTTACAGCTACACAACCCTTACTGTGTAGTCTATTTGCTCCATGATTTTTAAAAGTACCAAGTTCGATAGCTGCAGTCGCTTAAGTCCGGCCAGTATCCAGTATTTGGGAGATAGTAGGTTCGAACCCACTGTCAGCAGCCCTGAAAATGGTTTTCCGTGGTTTCCCATTTTCACACCAGGCAAATGCTGGGGCTGTACCTTAATTAAGGCCATGGCCGCTTCCTTCCCACTCCTAGCCCTTCCCTATCCCATCATCGTCATAAGACCTATCTGTGTCGGTGCGACGTAAAGAAACTAGCAAAAAAAAAATTTTTTTAAGAAGTTCCCTTTTAAAAATACCTGTATCCACCAAACAACAGGGCTGATGATTTTATCTATGAACAAAGGAGTGTGTTATGATATTGTAGCACTGGCAAAGCTATGCCATGAACATAACTTGCAAAGGAGCCGTCTTTGTTTAATAACTCAACCAGTTTTGAAAAACCAGTATGTAGATTGTCGTCATGTATCAATGCCTATACACATATAATACTGCATCTAGTTTATTCACTGCAATAATTACCAGCTAAAACATTGTTTCATAGTTATAATACAAAAACTACTGGACATTTTAATCAATAAACCCTGGTGAACAGCAGAAAACTTTCTGAAAAAAGTATTGAAAGAAACTCAACCCATCTCACACAATCTACTCGAGTTCCATTGAGCTCAATTCCCTCACTAGAAATACACATCTTAAAAACAAATTGGATCAACACAATTAATGTGATTAGGTTTATTTTCTTCAATAAATGAACACTGATCTGGGTTTTGGGTGTTTTCCAGGTGGCTGATTCTCTTATCAATAATTGTTAATCAATTCTTTACCTGGTCTTTTCTTAAATTATTTCAAAGAACTTCAAAATTTATTGAAATTTATTGAAAAACTCCCTTGGTAAATTATGACAATCCCTAATTCCTCATCCTATGTATAAATATTGGCCCCAATTTGTCATCTTCAATTCCAGCATTTAAAAAAACTCCAGTCATGCTTATTTGTCTGCCAGTGTCTTTCCATGCCATCTCTCCACTGGCAGCTCAGAACATACTGTTTAGGCGAGCTGCTTTCTCCTTACACCCAAGTCTTCCCAGCCCAAGAGGATGGTTACCTAGTTGTACTTCCTCTTCAAACAAAAAATCACCACCAACACACCACCACTCTCCCCAGCCCAAAGTTTGCCAAATTTTCATAACACTATTCTTTTGTCAGAAATCATCCGGAACAAATTGTGCTGTTTTTCTTTGGATCTTTTCCATTTCTCAGAAAAAAGTAATCCTGATGAGGGTCCCATAGACTGGAACCATACCCTAATTGGGGTCTTACCAGTGACTTATATGTCCTTTACATCCTTACTACAAACACTTAAATAATCTCATAATCATACAAAGGGATTTGTAACATTTATTTACAATCTCATTAACCCAATCACTGCCAAACCCGTATATATATATTTTTGAATGTCGTCCCACGTCCGCCAAACCCGTATATATACGTTTTGGTGCCGTGTGTACTTCACTGATCTCACAAATGAACGTGATATAATGTCATGCTTTGAAATTCCATGGAAATGCTCAGAGAAGTTCTGTACTGCAGATATACCACTGCATTTCGCGTGTTTTGAAAGCAGTCTGGTGTTATTTCAGCTTCGTTGGAGTGGAACACCTTTCCCGCTTATGTGTAGCCAGCGTGTAGCCATCATGGCATCTTGAAGTGTACATTCATCTCTTGTTGACAAAAAAATTGAATGTTTCCTCATAAATAGTGATTCTGGAGAGCTATATTTTGATAATGAAGGTGGAGGATATCTAAGAGGCGACATTGAACTACAAGAAAGTGCAAGACAAAGTAGTAATGATGAGTCTTATGCAGAATGGTCACCCCTTCCTCAGATAAATTATTTTTTCCCAAATGTAAATGATTTTGATATTACCAGTTCTTGGATAAGAATTTTATACTATATTTCAGTAATAGTATCACCGAGCGGAGTAGCCACGCGTATTAACATGCTACGGCTATGGAGCCAAGCTCTGCACTCGGCAGGTGAAAGGGTTCGAACGTCATCGACAGCTGTCTTGAGAATTTCTTTTCTTTGTGGTTTCCCTTTTGCACTCCCAAGTAATTTCCGAGACAGTTCCTATTCATAAGCCACAGCCGATTCCTTCCACTTCTGTACCCAGTTTCATTCACCATCATCATTCATTTCATATTCATTATCTTCTCAACTGGGGTTTGCGTCGGGAAGGGCATCGGGTTGTAAAATATGGTGTAAAAATATCATCTCACTTCATCTCCCACATCGTATTGGGCTGCAGGACTAAGGGGACGATAAGCATTCCATTAATATTATCAGTAAATATGTATCTGTCAAAGTGCTTCTTCCTTAAAAAAACCCGGCCCATAGGGCTCAGCTGGTCATCAAAACTCAGCAGTGAGAAGGTTAATGTGATTACCCCAATCAAGATCTTTCATTATACAGGTATTAACACCTACATACTTCCTCTCCATTAACACAGTAATTAAAAATGAGAGGACTTTTCCTCCTGGTGAAACTTACAACCTGGCTTTTCACCTCATTTATTGCCCGTTTTATAACTTTACTGAGGTCTTTTTGCAGTTGCTCACAGCCCCGTAACTTATTTATTACTCTATACAGTGTCATATCATCATGAAGGTGGGCATAATCAACCTTATGACTCTGACAGGAAAGGCAGAAGAATTGGTGCATTTTAAGGTATAGAAGGGTATAGAAATGATGGGGTTGAGCAAAGTTAAATGGAAGGGAAAAGGAAAGAAGAGAATAAGGAAAGGATATACACTATAATGGTGTGGTAGCCGAGAGGCAAAATATGGAGTGGACCTGATAATTTCAAAACAGCTAGAGGAGTATGTGGATATGATCGAGTACATCAGCGATAGGATGATTAAAACTAAAGTCAGAATGAGGAACAAAGTGAAGGACTTCATACAAGTGTAGGTACCACAGACAGGGCACAAAGGGGACAATATTGAGGAATTCCTGGAGAAACTAGAAAAAGAAATAACTGATGTGGAAGTGAATATAAAGGGAGACTTAAATGCACAGGTGAGAAATGAAAGACAAGGAAAGGAAGAAGTAATCGTACTATATGGATATGGGAAAAGGAATGAATGAGAGAAACTAGGTGAGTTTATGAGACGAATGGCATGATTAAGGGCAAGACACGGTTTTGGAATAAAAACAGCAAAATTAGATATGGCTGGGGTGACAGAAGAATAAAATCAGTAATTGATTACTAACTGATAGAAAGGACAAATCACACAGTTGATGGATGTGTAACAGCTTTACCAGGAGAAGCATTTTATGGAGCTCACAGAGTTATAACAGAAAAGTTAAGAGTGGGGAAAATGGAAAAATTGAAGGAGATAAGGTATAGTAAAATAAAAGTGTGAAAATTAAGAGATAAGAATGTACAGGAAGATTTTCTGGAAAGATTGAAACAACAAATTCCAGTTACTGAAGTAGGAAATGTGGAAGATGAATGGTCCAACTTCAAAAGGGCATCTGTAAGTGGTGCAGAGTGCCTGTGATAAAACATTGATAAGAGTGAAAGTAAAGGAGACATCATGGTGGAATGAGAAGGTGAGAAAAGCACTGAAAGAAAAGAAGAAAGCATGGCAAGAATGGAATAGAGATTTTAAAAAAGAAAGCAAAAGGAAGTGCCTCGATAATAAACAGAAATGTAAATTGATAACAGAAGTTGGGAAAAATTTACACAAAAGATGGAAACAGATGGAGCTGCCATTAAAAGAATCCTGTATGGAATTACACAAAGTAATAGGACAGAAAGCATTTATACAAAGCCAATGAAAGCAGAAGGTGGAAAGTTGATAAAGCATCCCAAAGAAATAAAGAGAAGATAGGAGTATTTTTATAAACTGCTGAATGTGAGAAATGGTGCAGAGGAAACTGTAGTAATACAGTGTGATGACTCAACAGTAGATGATATAACCATTTTAGAGGTGGAATTAACAGTCCGTTAAATCAAAAAAGGGGAGGTACTAGGGATGGATGAAAATAGTGTGGAAATGATAAAGGCTGCTGGACCTGTTGGACTGCAACAGGTGTACAGATTGTTAAAGTGCATATGGAAACAGAAACGTATGCCAGAACACCAGGGAAAGGGAATGAAGGCATATGATAGTGTTCCTAGGGAGAAGGTGTGGGAAACCATGGTCAGAAAGAGACTGGATACACAAACTGTAAGAATGGTGCAAGCAAAGTATAAAAACTGTGTCAGCAGCATACACACTCAGTTTGGGCAGACAGAATGGTTTAGAAATTAAACTGGACTAAGACAGAGACATGTGCTGTCACCTCTCTTTCTTCTAATGGTAATTTTTAAGGAAACAAAGGAAGCATATGGGAAAAGGGAGATGAAGTTATTACTATTTGCAGATGATATGGTGGTCTGGGGAACAAACAGCAAAGAAGTACAAGAACTTGATGCACTGAGCAAGAAAATTAAAAAGTATTGTATTAGTCACCCGTTCAATCACTCTTTTGTCTAATTCATGCAACCTCCACTCAAGAGAACATGGGCAGAGAGTGTAGTTGGCATATTCTGTGCCAGCGGGTGGGCATCGTGACAGTTGTTTATCAAATTGCAGCAGCAGACAGGTGTAATTAGAGTGCCGTGTCAGGTTGTGTATTGTAATATGAAGGAATGAGATGGGATTCTAAAATGTATTAATTCACTATATTCAGTCATCTTTTCCATTTAATATTAAGGGAAAAATACCTGTTGCTAGTAGAATTGTAAGAATAAGATTTTGGTAATTTTTGGTAATTATAAAGTTAATCAATTCTTTACCTAGTCTTTTCTTATACTATTTCAAAGGACTTGAACATTTATCAAAGTAACCGTTTTTGATTAAATTTTATGTACCACCACTAAATTGATGTAATTTTCCTCAATAAGGACACACAAAAAAAAAAGTAAGAAACATTACATTTATTTATCACAGTGGGAAGTTTTGAAACGATTGCATGGTATATTTATGTCAATATTAGTGTAAGGTTAATTTGCTCAAGGATAAACAACAATTATCATAAATGCTGTGGGTCGGCACTGCTAATGTTATCGTCAGCAAAGTACCTGCTCTGGAATACTGGGCAGTGGGGCACTCTGTTATGATGTCATAGGACATTGAGTTGAAGGTGTGTTGTCGAGTCCAATAGCCCTCATTTTCATCAGTAGTATCCCATTTTCTACCCTACCAAAAGCCTTGGATAGGTCAATAGCAATGCAGTCCATCTGACCTCCTGAATCTTAAATATCTGGTATATCTTGCTGGAATCTACAAGTTGAATCTTCTATCAAACTAGTTAGTAATTTTACAAACATGTCTAATATAATCAGAAAGAGTGCTTTTCAGAGCTTATATGCAAAACATTTCAAAATGACTGACCTAAGCTTTATGTTCATCACCCTTTCCTTCGTACACAGCAAAATTTGGTATAACTGCTTCAAGGAAACATGACATTATATCCGAACCCATAAAATTCAGTAAACCCCAGAAATCTTATCAATTCCAGCTGCTTTTCTAGCCTTCAAATTTGAATCTTTTTGTAAATCTCCTCATTATGATAAGTAAATTTCAATACTATTCTAGCATTAGTTATCACCTCTACCTGGACATTATCCTTATGTCCAACTATCCTTATATACTGCTGACTAAATACTTCTGCAAGTCCTCCAAGTCCTTTTTTTTTTTTTTTCTCTACTGACTTATACTTCATAGCATTTCTCATTAACTGAAAATTTAATCATTCCTGGGCATTATTATTTTGTTTAAAACAGCTACCAATCCTCCTTTAATAGACATAATATTTTGCAATGCAGCTAACTGCTTTTTCTTCTTAATCACTCTTTCCCTCTTCTGGTGCCATCTCCTCACAGAAGGTTGGTGACCATCATGGAGTAATTTTTCCTATTTTGTGCTTCCTGCATACGGGTTGCTATATTGTGGATGACTAATAACTCGTCTTGCATTCACGGTCGTCTTGGATTTTCAGTGTCAAATCAGTTAACACAACTTATAGTTTTTCAGTCTGTTGAAAACATGAAATGTATCACTATAACCATACCTGTGTTTTTGACAGACTGAGAAAACTATAACTTGTATGTAAGAATGACAGCTAGTGTGGGAAGAGGAAGCAATGGAAAGAGGAGACAAAGACAAACATAAGAACACAAAGGAACAAGGACCGTCTTTGAATTCATGGGTTCTCTCCTCACCAATAAAAGTTCTTCTACATCCATTTCTTCTCACTCCCCCAATGAGCTCATTTCTGCTCCCCAGTTTCATCAGGAGGGCAGGCTTTAACAATCACTAAGGGCCATCTTGACTGATTTTCAATCGTGATGTTGAAAGTGTAGTTTAAGAAGAAAGCTGGATAAGAATAAGTACAGGAAAGAGACATTAAGATAAAGATGAATACAGGTGATAAAAGATTAGGAACGGCAGTATAGAAAGATGTGGAAATTGTCATCGTCCATTTGTGTTTTGGAGTTTGACCCAGCCTCCTCTTCCAATGCTGACTTATCATTGTGTTTATCCTATTATGAGCACCTATCCATGCTCCTATCTTACTGTATAAATGACATGATTTGTATGGACAAAAGCAAAATTCAAGGGAAATTTCAATAAAATGGAATATAACGAACAGCCATTAATTTCACCTATTTTATCAAATGCTGTCAATTTCAATATCTAAGGGCAACAGTCTTAATGCTATAATCACAGCAATAGAACCAGCTTTTGGGTGGTTAGGCCGTGTGCACTCCTTTAGCAGGTTAGCAAACTTGATTTGCTAACTCGGCGGGGCCACACAGTTTGGTCTGCCTCTGCTATGCAGAGTCCTGGAGGGGCGTGCCATTCCAGCTGATGAGTCCAAATGGCACGTCTGGACGAAACTCTGCATTATGCACATGGCCTAACCACCCAAAAGCTGGTTCTATTGCTGTGATTATAAGATCTGCGGCCGTGAAAGCCTTTTTTGATGTTGTATCTCCAATGGGGGAGCATTTTTTTGAACGGAGAAATCTTTTCTCCTTTAGCAGGTTAGCAAACTTGATTTGCTAACTCGGCGGGGCCACACAGTTTGGTCTGCCTCTGCTATGCAGAGTCCTGGAGGGGCGTGCCATTCCAGCTGATGAGTCCAAATGGCACGTCTGGACGAAACTCTGCATTATGCACACGGCCTAACCACCCAAAAGCTGGTTCTATTGCTGTGATTATAAGATCTGCGGCCGTGAAAGCCTTTTTTGATGTTGTATCTCCAATGGGGGAGCATTTTTTTGAACGGAGAAATCTTTTCTCCTTTAGCAGGTTAGCAAACTTGATTTGCTAACTCGGCGGGGCCACACAGTTTGGTCTGCCTCTGCTATGCAGAGTCCTGGAGGGGCGTGCCATTCCAGCTGATGAGTCCAAATGGCACGTCTGGACGAAACTCTGCATTATGCACACGGCCTAACCACCCAAAAGCTGGTTCTATTGCTGTGATTATAAGATCTGCGGCCGTGAAAGCCTTTTTTGAAGTCTTAATGCTGTTCAAGGTAACGATAAGAATATGTTATAAGAAGGAAGCCTGAGTATCATTATTTATGAAGTGTTCAGTAAGAAGGCATGTTCAGAGAGTTTATCATAGCCTAAATACCAATAATTACAAATTTATGATTTTTAAAGCTTCCATAAGACCAGCCCCTTGTCCACATGATGGAACATGAACAATGGCATGAAGCAGAGGATGACCTGAAGGGGTGAAGTGCACTGGGAACATTGTGGGCCCCGGGACCACTACAATAACTGTGAAGGCCCTACAGGAACCCTGAAGTCCTCAACAGCAGTTTTGATGGAGAAAGAGACCTTTGGTATGCTGAAATTGGCAGATGAGGCAACCCTCCTTTTGCAGTTAATAAAAAGGAAACAGCAAAATTTAGGAAGGTCATTGTTGAATGTGAGGAACAAGAAGAGTGATGACATTAGCAGTGACAATCAGCTAGTTGTCGCAGAATTTTGATTGAAGATCATGACCACCAACAGCCAATTGAACAACAGAATGAACAATTTGGCTGGAGGAAACCAACTCAAGCAAAGCAAGAAGAATTTTGTATACAACTTAGGAATTGCTTTGAGGCACTCCAAGAAATACAGGATGATGGTATAGAAGCTAAATGGAACCAGATTAAGAACATCTACTGTGAAACTAGTCAATTTGTACTTATTTTTAAAAACTAGGAAAGATGGGATGACTGAAAATACATGGAACTTAATAAACTGCAGAAAGGACATATAAGCCTAACTAAACATGAACACAACAAGGATTATAAAGTCCTTGCACAAACAGAATACACTGCCATTGACTGCTCAGTACAGAGAATAATAATAATAATAATAATAATAATAATAATAATAATAATAATAATAATAATAATAATAATAATAATAATAATAATAATAATAATATTGGCTTTATGTCCCACTAACTACTTTTATGGTTTTCAGAGATCCTGAGGTGCCAGAATGTAGTCCCACAGAAGTTCTCTTATGTGCCAGTAAATCTGCTGCCAACGATGGACGGACAGACGGATGGAGGGAGGGACAGATCGACGAATGGGCCCAGTGGGCACAGCTTGCTAATGAAAGGGGGATACCAAAGAACTGTATAGCACCACTAAAGTGTTATAGAAGAGAGCAGTACGAACAAGCCAGTGAGATGCAAGGACAGAAGTCTGCTGGCAACACTGCGAAACCAACTCGGGAGGGCGAGAGACCATTTCTCAAAAATCCTTAACAGAAAGTGACCAGTGTTATCAGTATAAGCTACACAGTTGTGCTCAAATCAAAATAGCTTTCAAGCAAAAGAATAATGGGCAAGTGACAGGGACCGATAATTTTGCACTCATAGCGGAAAGACTGGAAAAAAAGAGTTTGTCCAAAATGGGGTTCATACGGTAGCAGCTGTAACAAATAGCAGAGCATCACTCTCTTGTCCGTAACAAGCAGAATGTTCTCAAGGATAATATGGACTCTGTGAAAACATGTCTGAGGGAGAAGAAAGCAGAGTTTCTTAAACAATGAAGCTGCATCGACCTTATCAACACATTCCGCATAATAATTGAACAGAGTGGCGAAGGGCAGAATACACTGTACTTGACCTTTATTGACTCTGAGAAGGCCTTTGACCCAGTTCACAGAAAAGTTATGTGGCATGTCTTGGAAGAATATAGGATTCCTCTGAAAATTATTAATACAACCTGTAACAATAAAGTTCGGTGAATAGTCCTGTACTATCAACATAGATGAACACTGCACGACAGTGACCTTACTGTCCTTCGAAATAGTCCCCTCCCATAACTATGCATTGCTGAGATCGGTGATACATGTCCTGGAAACTTTGCAAGAAGGCTTCTTTTGGTATGGTGTTCAAAAGCCTAGTCACGTTTCGTTGGATGTCAGGAATATCATCAAATCTCTTTTCTTTCAAAGCGAGTTTGAGTTGTGGGAATAGAAAGAAGTCTGGAGGATTGAGATCTGGCGAGTATGGGGGATGTTCAAGTTGCACCACCCCCTTTTTTTGCCATGAACAGTTTGATGATATTGGCTGTGTGGGCAAGCGTTGTCATGGACAAAAAAAAATGAACCTTGTTGTGCGTACTGGGGTCGTACACTGCACAGACGTTTCATGAGACGGGTCAAAATTTCAATGTACCGTGCAGCATTCAACGTCGTTCCCTCAGGTGAAAATTCCTTGTGGATGATGCCTTGACTATCAAAAAAGTTGATGAGCATCGTTTCAATGCGTGACTTTTCGGCTCAGACCTTTTTCTGACGAGGGGATCCTGGAGAACAACATTCCATGCTTTGCCATTTTGTTTCAGGGTTGTACCTGAGACACCAGGTTTCATCCTCAGTGACTAAACAGAAATTTGGTGTCGCATCCGCCGTTTCAACAAAGTCCTGTGAAGCCTGAAAACGTGCCTGCTTCTGATCGTCAGTCAAGTGATGTGGCACAAGACAAGAACACGTTTTCCTCTTCCCTAACTTCTGGGTAACGATTTGTCGCACAGATTCACAGTTAATCTGCAGTTCATCTGCTATCATGCGCACAGTAAATCGCTGATTGTTCATGATTAATGTCCTCACCTTCTCAATGTTTTCACCACTGATGGTGGTCGCCGGTCTTCCACTACGGGGGTTGTCAGAAACACTTTCCCGGCCTCCTCAAAAACGGGCGATCCACTTGCACACACACTTCAAGGGCAGTGCTTGATCTTCATAAACACGTACCAGTATCGCATGCGTTTCTTTTGGTGTCTTGCCAAGTTTAAAACAAAACTGTACATTGATTTTTTGATCGTTCATGTTCCTGTTCGCAGTTCAGAACCAATGCACTAAACACACACTGAGTCAAACAGGTCTTACACAGCACACACACACGATGCTCAACTGAACAACGTTGCGAGCAGGTGGTTAAAACCTGCTGCTACACGTGCAGTGTTGCATGCCGCCAGTGTTGCCAGATCAACCGTTCTGACTTCATTCACTGAACTTCATTGTCACAGGTTGTATCATCAAGGAAATATACGAAGAATACGAATGCCAAGTTTTGCACAGTGGAAAAAACAGAATGTATTCAGACTAATTTTGGAGTGTGACAAGGCTGTACACTTTTACAGAACTATTTAAAATAGTTATATTTGAATCAGCTTTGTCAATACACTTATTAATGACAGAAAATTATTTATTCAACCAAACATGTTTCGGGAAGTCAACCATTCCCTTCATCAGTGGTCAGATCAAAGAATAAAACAACATAACACAATCTTTTGTGTTTACAATTCAAAGAAGTATTGTGTCCTAATACACCATATCAATGAGTAAAGAAAACTTATGAAATAATGTTATTTATCAACAAGGGTGTACACTCTCACCCACCCTGTTCCTGTTAGTGTTGTATAGAGTGATGAAGGAGGTCATAGTAGACAGGAGGAGATGTAATAGAGGAAAAATACTAGAAAGGCTTGAGAACACTGATTATGCAGATGATGTGGGTATGTCTACTCGCAGAGGGATTTCGTGGCATGGACGCAAAGTTGGTGAAATTACAACATGAAGCAAAGGAAGAAGGAATAAAGATCACTGCCAGAAAAACTAAGGAAATGAGAATTAACTCCAGAACTGAGACGAAGTTGGTAGTAAATGAGGAAGTAAACCAAACTGATTTGTTTTATGTACTTTGGTAGGATTGTTCAGAAGGCTGAAGAATCAGAAGATGATGTCAAGAGCCAAATGAAGCCTTTGTGCAACTGTACCCTGTTTGGCAAAACAAAATCTCAAGAACAAAACTTTGACTGTTCAACACAAACGTAGGCTTCTTTTGTATGGCAGTGAAATTTGGACAGCCACAAAGATAGAAAACTGATCGCAGGTCTTTATTAACTGGTGCCTGTACAAAACTATAAATGTAAGACGGCTGATGTGATACCACATGACGACTTGTGGAGGGCAACAAGGCAATATGCCAACAGCCAAATAAATCATCAGATTAAGGAGAGAAAGTGGCAGTGGATCAGCCACACATTAAGGAAACCACATGGAGCCATTGAAAAGTATCCACAAATTGCATGAAGATATGATCACCTGTGAAATACTTGAAGGAGAAGATGACAACATGAAAGCTCGAAAAACCTGGAGTGAAGTAAAGCAGATGGCTGCCAATAGGACCAGATGAACGGTTTTCACTGCTACCCTATGCACCACCAGAAGTTAAAGTACTCAAATTTTGTGGTGTCTTCCGACTCTAATTGTGGCTATCGTATCTGTGTCTATATTAATATACGAAAATAACTTTTTAAAAAAAAGGTAAATTAAAGGAGAAAAACATATACAGTACATATACAGTTCTTAATCAAGTGAAGAAAGAGGGGTCAAGCATATTTTTCCTTATTTCCTCTGTGGTACAGGGTGGTAGAATATCACCCCCAGTATCTCTGCCCATTGTAAGAGGTGACTAAAAGGGGAACCAGGAACTTTCAACTTGGGAGCATGGGTTAGTGACCATAGTCCCCCTAGCTGAGTCTGGCATAACTTGTGTCAGGCTCCCTACCTTCATCTTTCCTATACGACCTCCCATGATCAACTTTTGAAAGTATTAGGTTTTTGAGACCCAGGGAGTCTTTCATTTTCATCCCTTTTGAGGCCCTACCCTTTCTTTTTCCGACACTTTCATTTTTCAAAGAGTCGGATCTCTTCCATTTTTTTCCTTCTGATTAGTGTTAATGGAGGTTGCCGCCCAGTTGCACTTCCTCTTAAAATAATAACCACCACAACCACCACCACCACTATCCCAACAATGGAGGAAATTATATATAACTAGATTACAATTTTAAGCTTTCATGTTTCATTACATTGTCTTCCATGCAAGTGAATGAAATATACTAACTGAACAGAGTAGCATTGTCATCCACAGTCCGGGTGAGAATGCCAGGAACATCCATGGAATTGACTAATGGAATGAGTCCATGGCGAGATAGGAGACCATAGCTGGGCTTAAGACCTACTACACCACAGTAGGCAGCAGGATTACGAGTCGAACCACCTGTGTCAGAACCCAATGCTCTGTAAAAAAACCAGTGAATTTTTGTAATTTGATGTGTTTTCCTAACAAACTTTACAGCTGTTTCAGTGAGGCAACACTACCTCTTTAACGTCATACTAACACATATAGGTTATCAGTAATACTGATTTGGGAAAGAGTTGAGGACGGGGAAGGTAGTGGCCACGCTTTATTAAGGTACAACCAACATTTGCCTGGTGTGAAAATGGAAAACACCACAGAAAATCATATTCACGACTGCCGAACTATCTCCTGAACACAAGCTTACAGCTACATGACCTACACAACACAGCCAATTCGTTCAGTAGTCAGACAATGGACTTGTAGTGATAGATTTATAAGGTACTGGACAACTGGGACTGCTGGTGCACTAAAGTCACAAGAGGGAATGTATAGCATAGCTGCCAACTTTTATAAATCAAAAATAGGAAAAATTTTTAATTCTTGGATTTCATCACATTTATTGAGCCACGGTCTAAGTGAAAGAAGGACAGGATAAAAGGCATACATATTTACAGTTACAATGCGAATTGACCATTACATTTAAAATCTTAAACTAAAAAACATAAAAATGGTTACAAAAAAAGTTCCTAATCACTCATTTATGACACATACATACGAATAATAATACAGTCGAACCTCAATATCTCGAACCTCCATTACTCAAATTTTCAGTATCTCGAAGTAACTTAAATTTTCTGGCCGTTTGTCCTATTCTTCATGTGTATTTATTTCTCTATTACTCGAAATTCGGTTACACGAATTTCTCAAAGCAAACATTTCCTCCCTTGAAGCAAAAAATACTCTGTAACTCGAATGTTGTGCAACATTAACTGTGCGATACGGCATTGTGGTTTGTGAGGAACAGTTAACAGGTGAAGAAATGGTTGCAGTGAAGCTGGGAACTAATATGACGGGAACCGAAAAACTCAAACTTCTAGTGATCGGAAAAGGCCTAGCTATTTCTCGAGTGTCACATCCGAAAGCAAGCCCAGAAGTCGCAGATGACAAGCTCCATTTACGAAACTTGGCTGCGTGGTACTGACGAGAAGTTTCAACGTGAAGGGAGGAAAGGTTAACTGAAACAAACAGAAGAGACTGATTTGTTTTCCAAAGGTGTTAACGGAGCTATGTTTCTTGCTTCACTACTGTATGTACCATCTCCTGTCTTCTAAAAAGTTACTACAATAAGTATTATAATTAAAGTGATGCCATATGAAATAGAGTTTATTTTTATATTTTTAAGTACTCTTAAGTACTATAAAAAAATATAGAGTTTATTTATATATTTTAAAGTACTATTAAAAATAATGTATTCAGTAAAAGCCCGTAGATACATACAATTCATTTATGTGCTACACATGCTCAAAAACGGTATTCTCTATATCTCAAAAATTTCAATACTTCGAAGTAAAATTTATCTCCCAAGCTGATTCGAGATATCGAGGTTCCACTGTATTTATATCAACACCAACACACGCAACAAAACACATAATAGTTTCCTTTATTAGACTGTAAAATGAATGGAAATTTAATTTTATAGGTATCTCTGAACACTTGTTTATGTTTTTTGGCCATAACATGAAAAGGAAATACCAGAAACTGTCACCGACACACCTCCCTGAAATACATTCAACTCACTAAAATTATGAAGTAGGAATGAACAAAAGGCACTGAAATACGAGAAGCTACCACATACAAAACAGATAGGTATGTCTCATGCATTATTGGCATACGACTTTGACATGGGGAAAAGCACAGAACCGCTAGAAAACACACGTGGCCTACAGTGGCGTGTGTTGGGATCAAGACGTGGGCTACTACTAGACTTAGGTTACCCCTTTTCAATAGTTGGTTTAGTGAACGTGAAGCCTTCAGCATTTTGAGCTGTAGCCAATAGCCAACGGAGAAGCCTGTTGTGTTGTGAAGGCAGCTTCACGAGCTACTGCCCTGGCCACTGCTACTGTCAATACTCAACACCTGATCAGTGGTGATGGAAGCCTAAGGTTTAGCAAATTAAAGTCCATTTTTGTGGCTAAATGGACAGAATGCTTGCCTTTGGTCCAATGGCCCTGGTTCAATTTTCAGAATCAACCCCCTCACACTATTAATTCCCCTGGCTTGGGGACTGGGTGTTTATGATGTATTCGCAATTCATTTTATCCTAAGCCTAAACAAATGCCATGCACCATTATTATTATTAGTATTATTATTATTATTATTATTATTATTATTATTATTATTATTATTATTATTATTATTATTATTATTATTATTATTATTATTATTATTTAAACATGTTGAATTTTACAGCGGTCGTACCCATCGGTCACTGGTTAATTAGCTTCCTTGGGAGATCAGTGGTGGTGTCCGACCCATGATCACGGGTTCAACTGCAACCAACAAAAGAGAACGCTAAACCTGAAAGAATGCATTTCATTTTAGCAGATCTACCAATAAAAAGAAAACTATATTACTCCTATAACAGGAGCCCTGCAGTTTCTTCCTACAAGGATGTAGAAGTAAATGGGAGTGAAATACCAGCACTCTGTTATCTATCTAATTACCAGTCATATGGAGGTGAGGAAGTATATGCGATGAGTAATGCATGATTGACAGTTAGCAGTGGCGATCTGGTGGAACGAAGCCTAGCACAGCTATCACCTCGGTCCCAGCACCTATTGGACATACATCAGCAAGCCGCTTGAAGTGGGTCGAGGGGAGAGGGACGAGAGTCTGGGCTGTGATATCAGTCTCCAATGCTTAGCTCTCAGAAATATGTGTGACATATTTTGTCATTGTTTTTAAGTTTTGTAAATGGAAGAATGTGTCAGATGCTTACATTATAAGTGCTTTAGACTCCCATCATTCTCAATTGAGGTTTGGGCTTCACTGATAGCCTTGGTAGCCCTCAGTATATGCCACTGGTGGCCTACAACTCCAACGGAATTACGCACAGAAACTATGTTAATAGCGCGCGAACCACACATTAAGAAACTCATTCTTTCGTCCCGATTAACTGAGTCGCTAGCGTGCGCTAGGATTTCCTAGCCTCTCTTGCTTGTAGGAAGATTGCCATCCCAAATCCCCGGCTGTATAGCACACATGCTGCTGTAGCGAGCAGGAAACATTATACCCGAAGGCGACGGACGATACACTGGCGAAATAAAGCATCAAAACGCTTGAAAATGAGGTTGGGTAAATTACACAAGCATATAAGAATTTATCCTTTATCCTAGGGGAAGTGTATTTATCATACTGGAGCTTATATTGGTCAAAAATAGGAAGAATTAAAAATAAATTGGAAAATCGGAAGACGAGTTAAAAAACGGAAAGTTTTCAGGTAAATCGGAAGGGATGGCAGGTATGGTATAGATACTGTCTAAAAATAGCTGGCAGGTACAAGATAGGTTAAAGAGAATTTAGCATACAATATTACATCTCATGATCATATAACACAAAACCTATAGTATTTCATGCAACCCAACCACAGGGGCACAATAATTCATTTTGAAAATCCTACATCTACTGACTTTTTCTTAAACCTTACAGACCTGAAAATAAACTGAAGAAGAGTATGTTTTGATTAATATGTTTATATCCTATTTCCCTACAAACATAAAATTGAAAAAAAATGAGTAGAAATACAGTACATAACTGTGTTTTGTACATGGTGAATCTTCACTACCCTCTAGATTTCTAGGGACCTCATGATTATGTGAGATGGTCCAAGTATCTCATCAATCAAGTTCCTATATAAAATGTAGTAAATCAAGCTCTCACAAATGTGAGTAAGGTCTGGTGATGTGAGCTCTTGTTCAAAGGGCAAAACTGCAATATCATTAGCCCTTTGAAATTTATAAATGGAAAAATCATATGAAAACAAATGGAACATGAAATAACTCAATAAATTCTGGTGAAAGGACAAAAATCTCAGAAAAGAGGAGAAAATATCACTAAATATAAAAGATACTCAACAAAAGGGACACCTGTTTCCTGAGTCTGAGTAACGGTCACTTGAAAATTCTGAAGTTCATGAACAGTTCACTCTCTCAAAGAATTAATGGCAAGAACAGCAGTAGTCTTGTCATTGGTCATTATCAGATCAAGCATTTCTGACAGATCAAAGTTACATCCAAGGTCAGAGAGATCCAAACACACTGTCAAAAAGAAGTCCACAGTGAACTCTGCTTTCTCTCCTTAGCATATACAACTGTGCAGACCTTCCAAAACCTAACTTAAATATCAACTTGCATAATACTAAGCTCTCCGCATGAAGACCAGAGAACCCGCCACACTATGGTCATCCTATTAATGTATCTCACCCTAATATAGGTTTGTTTACCTAGCTACTCCAATACCAGGCCACCAGGATTGCTCAGTGTTTCTGATAGTTAATGTGCCTAACAAGTACTTTCACTGTCTTAGGAGGTAGTGATACCACCTCTTTCACAACCTGATATATTTATTCATTTCCTGTTATTCTTGAGGCTTAGAAGTCAAACACACAAAGATGTTACCTAAACCATTTGTGCGCTTGCACAAACCATAAAGCTAGTAAGATGGCTCTGCAGTATACTGTACATACTTTACACAGAAGGAAGTAAAATCTTAATCCTAATATGATATAAGAATGAGCAGCTAATGTTCTCTCAAACCCTAGATCCCTCCGTGAATATTAATCCTGTGTCCAAAAGTTATCCATGCTCACCTCATGTAAATGATACAGATTATGCATGAATGATGAACAAGCAACATATTTACAATATACCTGCTTACTGGAGATGAAAGAGGTATCTTAACTCTTATAGACTGATTAACTGGTAAAGTAATAATTTCAACACACTAGCAATTTGTTCTAAAAATCTCAACAACTATTGCACGACAGCCAATAGCTGACTGAAGCGAGTTAAGATTCTACAACATTTTGAATTAAGACAGCATGAATCAAGAGAAAGTAAAAACTCCACAACTAGACTATGTTCTTTAACAGTAGGGGCTGATGACCTTAATGTGAGGCACCTTAAAACAATATTCATCATCATCTTTTAACCTTGTGGCCATTTGAGCAGTACTTGGTTATAGGATCAACTTCTGGCGAACCCAGTTGGATTTACCAGTAAATTAAATGAAATGGCGTATGGCATTTAGTGCTGGGAGTGTCCGAGGACATGTTCAGCTCGCCGGGTGCAAATCTTTTGACTTGACTCCCGTAGGCGACCTGCGCGTCGTGATGAGAATGAAATGATGATGAAGACGACACATACACCCAACCCCCGTGCCAGCAAAATTAACTAATGATGGTTAAAATTTCTGACCCTGCCGGGAATTGAACCTGGGACTCCTATAACCAAACGCCAGCACAGTAACTATTTAGCCATGGAGCTGGACGGATTTACCAGTAATGGAAAGGAACAAACAAATGCAAATCAAATCATATATAGACCAGTTGGATTTATGGGTGAGCCTTACTGGAACCTTACTGGCACAGAGTTCAATGTCACCTGGTCTAGAAGCTATATGGAACCTTTGCGATGAGGTGGTAAATGCCCCACTAGCCGTGCGAGGTTTGAACACATGCATCTCCACTCCACAATCTAATCTTCCATCATCTCGGGTCGTGCAGAGTTTGGGTCTAATAAACTAAATCTAACGTACAGCCTTAGAAGAGCAGAGGAAATTTAGGGATGCTCAATTTATTCTATTTCAAATGAAACTCTACAAAAAATTCTAAAATGAAACCTTGATAGATACAGGAAATGAAATGAACAATCACAAAAAATATATTAATGAAACTGTACACTAGGTCACTGGATCTTAGTTCAGTGGCTAATCTCCAACCAAAGTTATTCATGGTTTTATCAAAATGATTATCCTTGAGGTAAGATGAGTACACCTCATATTAACAAGAATTAAAATGGAATATAGCAATCATGAAGCCAATGGGTAATTATCAAGCCCCTTTCCAACATTATACAAGAAAAATGAAGTTATCTTTGAGTGGTTATGCCTAATTTAACACTGACATGACAAAGACAATAGGAATTAAATTCAACCAAGTACAAATCAAGAAAAACATCATTGGGTCGGGAATCAAATCTATGACATACCAGGACAAATAGCAGGGTGGAACCTGTACTGGAACATAACAAAAGGAATGCAAAACAATACACAGAAACATATAACCTTGGCTGGAAAAAGAAAAAACTGTTCCTGCAGGAAAAACTGAGTATGACGATGTCCTGGATTGCCTTGAACTCAAACTGACAGACTTCTACTATCACCAATAGGGACACCTGAAACCCCTAGATAATTTAGTTGACAGAAAAAAAAATGAAGGACTCCTACCAGTCGGTTGTCATTAATTTATTAAATCACATTACAATGAACCACGGATAAACATTTGAAATATTTCATATTTTCATTTTGTCTCCAGAGAAATACCATAACACTTAGTGGCGGACGAGCTAGCTTAGTCCCTCTCCTGACCTTATAACAATGAAGGGCAACATTTCCCCACATCTCAATCAGCTATGGCCTGACAGTAAACATATTGCAGACACGCCCTTTATGGCTCAGTCTGCAATTTCTCACACTTTTTAGTTAAAAGCCTCTTTTAATATAACTAATGTATTTCAATATCACTTCCAGTATGGTCATTTCTCGTACCCCTCTATAACTCAAGGAATTTACCAAAGACCACAGTAAATTTGTATTCCTAATTCCTCTAGCACAATCATACATTATCATATTCTTATCAAGGCATTTCCCTTTAAGCTAAATCATACCTATTAAGTCTTCCTATCTCCAGTCCTCACTTCACATCTGAAGAACACTTAAGAATAGTAAATTCCCTCTAACCTCCAGAACGGATTTTCATTATTATTATTATTATTATTATTATTATTATTATTACAGTGAAACCTCATTAGAGCGTTCCTCATTAACACGTTTTCCCGCTTAGCATGTCGTAAATTCGAAGTCTTGATTCTCATCAATTTCAAATCTATATAAAAATATCTTGCTTATCACATCATGAATTTTCGCTATTACCGCTTAGATTCACAACCAAGTATTTATTTATTTTCCACCTAGTCGATACAATGATTGCCTAAGGCAATTTAATGGTTAAAAGTGGTACATGTTTCATATATTATCAACATCTTCAGCCACATAACACTGTTTAGATGAAAAATATATAAATTGACAAAGTAATGTTTTAGAGGAAGTGTCCTTAAAATTAACAGAAGATTGACAACATTAAAACAAACAAAAATCTCAAGAGAAAATATATAAATTATTTCTACAATTGAAAGCAGTCGTCAAGGAAACACTTGTACAATATTCCATAGAGAATATGTCCTAATGAATATTCTTTTCTTAATAATTCATGTAAAAAGATCAATTTATAAATTAAAAATTATACAATTTATAAGTATAGTACGATCACATTTTTCCTAGCTCTGAAAATGTTACTTGTCATCCCTTGTGAAACAAACGCGATTTCCAATTCCGGCCACAGTTGTGTGATTAAGGAAAAAGGCCTTAAATTCCTGAACTTAACAGGATAAGCTGCACGTTTGGGGAGCAAGCTTAGCCTCAGGAATGTTCAGTTTTGCTTGCCGGTTAGCAGCAAGAGTGCTGAATAACACAGTGAGTCTATTTGTGCTTGTATTTCACATTCCATTCAGAAGTTAGAAAAATGTCATGTTGAGTGGTACAGTGAAGTGTAGCGAACATTTGTCGCATAATTCGGTAGCCTATAGCTGGATTGGGAACATACTTATTGCATTAAAAATTTTTGCTATTACCGCTTACTACGAGTACAATATCAGTTTCCCTAGCCCTGAATATGTTCTTTGTCATCCCTTGTGAAAGAAATGTGACTTACAACTTGGGTAAGAGCCTTAGATTATGGAAAAAGTGAGCCTTCTTGTGCTTGTATTTCGCATTCCATTCAGAAGTTAGAAAGTTATTTTTGTTGAGTGGTATAGTTAAGTTTTGTTGCGTGATATGGTAGCCTATATCTGAATTAGGAGCATAATCATGTGAAAATGACTAGCGTGGTGCATATCTGTCTTGTGATAGCCTAGTTATGGATAAGGAAAAAGTCGTGAAATTCCTTAGTAATGAAGACAAAATAACATCTTTGTAAAAGTGGACTGGCATCCGCATCTTTAAGCGTGCAGAGGTTGCGAATGTTAAACTCACACTTTCGAGTTTCAACTCGGATCATTCGATTTGGTCAAATTTTTCAAAATGGCAGCCAAAGTCACTCCTGATTCCTCCTGGTCACACCATGGTCAAGTTTAACCTCCAATTCATTGTCTAAGAGTGTGACCAGAAAATAATCTTAATAACCCACTGCTCCGAAATAAAAGGCTACTACTAACATTTGTTTTAGAAAGAGTGTGATCTGCAATAATACCGTACTTGGATATTTTTATTGGCCTCCGTACATATGTTTTCATATTTGTTGTTTGGTGTTTTTCACACCTTTCAATGCACTTGTATTTTATAAACCCCAGCAGAGAAGGTTTTCATATTTGTTCTCTCGTGTTTTTCACACCTTTTAATAGTTTCCTCTCATCTTTGGAAATGGTTAGATATAGTTTTCACTGTACCCACGAATACACAACGTAAAATGCATTCAGGCCAGAATAAAAACGTATCTAGTATTTCCATATCCCTGTTGGATAGTTTTTATTCGTATATTCAGTAGTACGTTTCCTCGCTTAATGTGTTCATTTTTTTTTGTCCCCTGCAGAAATGTCTTACCGAGGTTTTACTGTATTTGTTTTTACCAAAGACCCTGCTTTAACAGGATCACAAATATTGTTCCGTTATGGGAACACTAGCTAACTGATGGGACGGTATTCGAGTCCAGGCGGGTCACACATCCTGCTGTGTTCATATAACCAAGAACAACTAACTACAAACATGCAAATTACTTTCACAATGAGTGCTTTCTTATTCCCTCAATTCTACAAGTATTATTTCATGCATTTAGCGAAGACACTATTCATCATGCAACGGTAACTTACCGAACAGTATTTACAAAGCTAACTCATTTCTCCCCATCTGAAGCACTCTCAAATTTTAATACATCTCCAACTATACCAGTACCATCCCTTCTTTAGAGATATATTATTCAATTCCGAAATGAAAATAGAGGATTAATCAAATTAAACATAGTAAAAATCCCAAGAAACTATTTCTACTCAAATGAATGAAATATAACACACTCAAAATTGCTCCTTTCCTAATGACCCTTGATCTGGTCAATACTAAATCTCAGTTGCAGTATTTACATAGGTACAAATCCCCGCATTCTCTAGCTACATGATGATTAAGGTGTACTCATCCTATTCCTGTGCTGTACTTCATTCACACCTCGGGAGGTTCATTTGAGGATTTAAGCCTCCATATCGGTTGCGCTGGTCAATGGGATGTCCATGCTCTTGGGTTCTGTCATCATCTGCTGATCTATGCTGCTAGGCTGCTTCCCAAAGGTAATAGTTGTTGCAAAGGAACACTTCGTTACACACAACATCTCCTCCGGTCAATCACACCACTAGCACATTCAACTACATGGGAGTTACGTTTCTGACACTGAATGGCGGCACACCTCTTTGATCTAGCCTTACTAGCTTATTGGGACTAATATCCTGACTCCCCTTTGTTCTTAAGCCCACAACGTAAATTTTCCCGTAATGGTTTTAAAAGCACATGTTCTATTCACGACTGGGCCACTAGTATTCTTACTACCATTAACATGGTACGTTTCCAGTTCTGTTCATACTCCACGTTCACATGACCGAGTTTCCTAGTGATAATAATAACCCGTACGAATGTCTTGAAAAATTCTCGAAGTTCATTCGCGAGAAATGCATTTCAATATGGGAATGTTGTGAGTCCTCAGATTAAATCAAAACACAGTTCTCTTGATTTATTTTGAGGCTGTTGCGTTTTACAGTTCCTTTCACTACTGCACAAAGACAAATATACTCAAAAGACGCGCAACACGACCCGTTTGTCTGAACAACTGGAGCAAAAGTTGGTGAATCTCTCTCGGTGTGGAGGTGCCTTGCTTAAGTAGCCTCGACAAAAACATGAGGGTAGCTCTGTTTGTCCCCAACCAACCTGGTGTAACCCTTCATCTCAGGATCTTATGACCCAGGTGATACAATCAGCATGTAACCCACAGTCCTCAATGACAATAAGCACCTGGCGGAATGTAATTCGATCGTTGATTAATGAAACAGAGCCATCGCGCCTTTGCCCTTTGAGCGATTCTCCACCTTGGGATGCCTGCTTACAAGGTTAGCGCCTAGCTTCTTAAAAAGTTTCACTTGAATTTATACATAATTTCATAGTGGCTAATTTATTAGTACTGTGCCATGAAAAACTTTTACTCTCCCCTCCCATCGTTTGGTTGTTCTTATGTGCCTTATAATGCTTGCAAGCTGCCTTGTGTATTGTGTACTTGTTGTATGTATTTTAAATGTATTTGTTATTCAGCTATGCGGTTACCTTTTAAATAATAAATTTTGCCCTTGTTCCCCCCCCGCATGGCTTCAGAGTAATCAAGAAAGTTCTCGCTCTGAAGCGCCGCCCTTGGATCGAGGTCCCCCTCTCTGTGCCTTACGGCTCTTCCCCTCTCCCCTCACCCCTTGAGGAGTTGGGTCAGACTTGACCTTGGCGGCGACTTGTAGTGTTGCCTCTGCTTCGGGCTATTGCTTGCTGGCACTTGAGCTGTGAGCTCCCTTGACGGGCTCTTTTCTCTGGCCTTTCGTCCCCGGTCACGTAGCATGAAGGTAAGAGAGTGGGACTTCGTTTCCTTCCTTGTAATGTTTACGTATTGGATAGGCCTGAGGTATTAGAAAACGCCTTTATTAACATGTATCTATTGTAAACTGGTAACGTTTTACCTACTCTTTCAGTGCTCTAAGGGGGTAAACTCATTGGTGTTTAGAAACAACTGGTATTTTTAAGGTTTTCCCATTCAGGGAAGTGATTGTGCTATGGGCAATCTGTAACCTCCGTGTGTAGAGGAGTAACCCTCTGCTAGGTCGTGTAACTTTGAAGGTTCCTTTTAGTGTAGAATGTTATTTACTGTAAATTTATACCTTGGATAATTGAAGTTCAAAAAAACGGAGGCTATTAACTAGTTCAGTGGAAACCCTGGCTCCACTTTGGTATGCAATTTGTTTAGTGTTCTCCGTTTAGTTTGGAGTGCCTTGTAAGTTCTGTTGTAATGTGGTCAGATAGCCAGAGTATGCCCTAACTGTTCGCAGAAAGAAACCTTTTCCTCGTTTATTGGTACCTGTTCATGAGGGCTGGTTCCCTCGTTTTAAGGTGGTTTTATGTATAATCGTGTTTTAGCATTACTTAAATGTGAGTGGTTTAAAGATGTTAAATTAGACAATTGAACAAAGAACTAAATGGGAATTCAGTGCAGTGTAGAAAATCTGTATGATGCAATTCTGTGAAAACGGAGGAAGGCAATTTATTCATTTGTAAAATAAAACTTTGAGCATATTTTATTCATGGCTCCTTAATATCCAGCCCCTAGGCCTACTGCTTCTTATACGCTGCTATTGGAAGAATATTTACGGAACAAGTACCAAACATGATGTTAAATTTCATGCAAAATTCAGATGTTGCGTTAAGGATTTTTAGTCATAAGAAATGTCAGAGTTTTGAAATAAGATTAATATTTGAATATACTTTGAAGTTGGCTTCACCGAGCTCGATAGCTGCAGTCGCTGAAGTGCGGCCAATATCCAGTAATCGGGAGATAGTGGGTTCGAGCCCCACTGTCGGCAGCCCTGAAGATGGTTTTCCATGGTTTTCCATTTTCACACCAGGCAAATGCCGAGGCTGTACCTTAATTAAGGCCACGGCCGCTTCCTTCCAATTCCTAGGCCGCTCCTATCCCATCGTCGCCGTAAGACATATCTGTTTCGGTGCAACATAAAGCAAAATAGCTTTTAAAAAAAATTTTTTTTTAAGTTGGCTTCTCTGAATTGGCATTCGTTGGAGGCATGGTTAAGAAGATTGTTATGCTCTCACCTCTGAAACTTGTGATATCAGTTTTAAATTCTGCTTTAAGGGGAATTCCCTTCTGACAACATCCCTTAGCTTCAGATGCTCTCCCTTGTTCCGCTTCTTGTCTTGGCACCTCACTGTCATTGTCGTAAACCCCTGTGAATTATATCTCCTGCACCCTCCGCACAATGTCATGAAATACATCTTGAAGTAGTAATGCAATACACGTAATGGTTTCACTACAGAACTTATATGCAAGAGACTCATTCCAGTACATTAGCAGAGCTAGAGGTACGTTAAAGAACCCCTTCCAAGCACAGAATCCTGGCAATCCATACAAACTATTAAAAAACTGTAGCTGATGTAGAAATCATAATCTTATAGTCTACAAATAAAACTTTATTTTACTTTTAAAAATATTGAGTTTTAATATAATTTCAGTATCTCTAAATTAATTTACTTGATGCTTGTTATTTTCAATTGTAATAATAATATTGCTTTACATCCCACTAACTACTTTTACGGTCTTCGGAGATGCCAAGCTGCCGGGATTTTGTCCCGCAGGAGTTCTATTATGTGCCAGTAAATCTACCGACATGAGGCTGATGTATTTGAGCACCTTCAAATACCACAGGACTGAGCCAGGATCGAACATGCCAAGTTGGGGACAGAAAGCTAGCACCTCAACCATCTGAGCCACTCAGCCCAGCATTTTCAATTGTAACTGCTGCAATAATCTTTATGAGAGATTTAAAATATAATTTCATAAAACTTTCTTCAGCTTATCCCAGTTATTTCTGGGGTTGCTGGAGCCTCCCAGGCTCATTTTGGTTTTGGCCAGGAGTTTAAGACCGAATGCCCTTCCTGACGCCACGTGATTCTTGAGATGAAAATATCAACCCAGGATCGACCGTGATTCGAACCTCAGCCTTCCGGATGGGAAGCCAGCAGCTAAGCCACTGAGCTAGTCATGCCCCCCATTTAAAACATAATTTCATATCTAATTTTATTGTAAGATTTCTCAACCAATGCAACCTCTAGTTATAGAGAAAGCATCGGCAAGTTTATTAGAATTAAATTCACCTGCTACTTTAAATCTCACCCAAAATTCATTATAGACTGAATGACCTTTGCTTTCTGTATCCTCTCCCTCGTATCCATAAGTCTCCAGGAAGATCTTTGGTCATTTGCTTACAATAAATATAAAATATTAAACCCATTTGTGGACCAAGATACTCATTCACAATTTATAATATCATAAAAGCTACAGAAAGTGATGGTACTAGCATATTACTCACGCAAACACAGCTCCACTTGCTACTGCAACAGCACTTCCTCCAGAACTTCCTCCAGCAATGAACCAATCTTCCTCCTCTTCAGCAGCATCATGATGAAACTCTCTACACCCACTTTTTATCTTAGCACCAAGCTCAGCATTGGCAGTACTAACAAAGAGGCGATCAAATTTTGACTGCCAGATATTTTTAGTTGGTCCATAAAGGGAATCTACCGTACCACATCTGAAATTTAAAAGTAATAATTTACTACACAACCTCTACAATCTGATAGCTGGTCAAAATATGACACAGTTAAATCAGTTATAGATGAATAATGGTCAAATTATTATAAAGGGAATCAAAGCAAAGCCATCTCCATATAGGCCATGAAGGCTCTTCAAGGAGTGGAACATAAAGGCTTCCATTATCAGTAACCTCAGCAGTTGGCAGGGTAGAGTGGTTTGCTCTAAGTCCGTTCACCTTTATCCCCAGGAATTAACCTGGTCCTCATTTTTGGTGCAGGTTGATTGACCCTCGGGGCTATGCACTGTACACCTCCACAGAAGTGGAGATTTCATTTCCTAAATTTTTTGTTTTCCTGAAGGAGAATCGAACCCATGTCGTTCCGGATGAACCGAGCATGCCTTTACGCCTCAGATTGGCAGATCCTTATAAGAGATCCAAGTTCATATTATTCTTCAGTGCTCTTCATACCAAATGACAGTGGAAGCCATCCACAACTTGCAAGAATATAAAGACACTTGGTAGTGTTTAGGAAGAGTATACTTTCTGAAGAAATGTCGTAGGTGCTTAATATATTTATTTAGTAAATTTGCAGACACATATCTTAGGAAATAACCTTAATACAGTAAACACCCACTTAACTGGCCAACATGGTGATAATGTCACTTCTGGTTTTCCACATGGTCACTGACCAATGAAGAAAATCATCAACTACAGATGTTACATTTATGAGGAAATGGCATAACTTTGTCTTCAAAAAATCATTGGACACACAAAAGCAAAAAACTATTACAGATTACAGTACTTTAAGTAAATTCAGTTCCATGTGTTAAGTTCATTTTATTGATATTATACATTTTAACAGTCTAGTGAACAATGGAATAGAATAGACTTTTTTCACAAGTTTATGTTAGTGAATAAGTTATTGTGTTGTGAAGTAAAATATACAGTTCTTGGACCATGAACTGGAACTAATATTTTGTATCATGACAAACAATCACATTCGTACATAAATACTCTACTGTACTCTTTCTATTATTTCATGTTCAAATAATATCTAATACTGTAGTTACTGTAACTAAACTAACTTTATAACTCTAATGTTTTGAAATATTGTTTCAAACATGGTGAAATACCTCAAAGTATATAGTACTATAAACTGATGGATAGGCCCTTCATTTTAATATTGTTGTTTTAACCGGCCATTTTCTTATCCAATCAGGTTCTGGTCCCGAGCAGGTGTCCACTGTAAAACAATATACATAAGGCAGTCATGGCAGTCCAGGTCTTGCCTGGTAACCATAATCCAATTGCAAATTCGGCATCACAGATGTAGTGTAGGTTGCTGCTTCCCACCAATGTCCAATGAGCAAGAATTCTGGTTCATTTTACAGTAACTGAATGTCAAGGTTCTAAATCCATTGCACAGCTTCTGGAGTTGCCATAAGAAATTCCTCCCGACTACCTTCAACACATTTGTTGACAATGTGATGAATGATCTGACACTTAGCTCCACAGTCACATGTGTGAGTTGGTATCCTGTTCCATTAATGTAGAAAGTCCCTGCACCTACCATGGCCTGTTCTAATTATTCAGGGCAGTCCAGGTCTTGCCTGGTAACTGTAATCTAATTGCAACTTCAGCATTAGAGATGTGCAGGCTGTTGCTTCCCACTAATCCTTTCATTCTCTGAGGTGGTTAAAGCCTCTCATAACCACATCAACAGCATCACATAAAGACTTTCGCCTGTTTGGATTAAGAATGGGCAGATTTCTATTCACAAGTTACTCAGGATTCTCACAGATTTTATGAAATTCTCTGATAAGGGAAGTAGATCTGTGCAAACCAAGAAGCATTATTTGTGTGAGCAGTGGAAGCTAATGCACGGTTGTAGACTCACTCAACAGATATTAAACAGTAGTAGATTAGCTCGCATCCGTAGCATCCTCTAAGCTGCACGTACAACGTGAGTAGTGCTAAATGAGCAGAAGCTACACAGGCTGCCAGTCAAACCTAGGATCTCCTTGCAATTACAAAGCCTACAAATACATGTTGTTGTTTGAGTCATCAGACCATAGACTGGTTTGATGCAGCTCTCCATGCCATCCTATCCTGTGCTAACCTTTACATTTCTACGTAACTACTGCATCCTACATCTGCTCTAATCTGCTTGTCATATTCACACCTTGGTCTACCTCTACCGTTCTTACCACCTACACTTCCTTCAAAAACCAACTGAATAAGTCCTGGGTGTCTTAAGATGTGTCCTATCATTCTATCTCTTCTTCTTGTCAAATTTAGCCAAATCGATCTCCTCTCGCCAATTCGATTCAGTATCTCTTCATTTGTGATTCGATCTATCCATCTCACCTTCAGCATTCTTCTGTAACACCACATTTCAAAAGCTTCTATTCTCTTTCTTTCTGAGCTAGTTATCGTCCATGTTTTACTTCCATACAATGCCACGCTCCACACGAAAGTCTTCACAAACATCTTTCTAATTCCGATATCAATGTTTGAAGTGAGCAAATTTCTTTTCTTAAGAAAGCTCTTCCTTGCTTGTGCTAATCTGCATTTTATGTCCTCCTTACTTCTGCCATCGTTAGTTATTTTACTACCCAAGTAACAATATTCATCTACTTCCTTTAAGACTTCATTTCCTAATTTAATATTTCCTGCAGCACCTGCCTTCGTTCGACTGCACTCCATTACTTTTGTTTTGGAATTATTTATTTTCATCTTGTACTCCTTACCAAAGACTTCGTCGATACCATTCAGCAACTTCTCGAGATCTTCTGCAGTCTCAGATAAAATAACATAGGCAAATCTCAAGGTTTTGATTTCCTCTCTTTGTATTGCGATTCCCTTTCCAAATTCCTCTTTGATTTCCTTCATTCACTGCCTGTTCTATGTAAACATTGAAAAGGAGGGGGCACAAACTGCAGCCTTGCCTCACTCCATTCTGGATTGCTGCTTCTTTTTCAAAGCCCTCGATTCTTATCACTGCAGAATGATTTTTATACAGATTGTAGATAATTCTTCGTTCTCGGTATCTGATCCCAATCACCTTCAGAGTCTTAAATAGCTTGGTCCAATCAACATAATCGAATGCCTTTTCTAGATCTACAAATGCCATGTACGTGGGCTTGCCCTTCTTGATTCGATCCTCTAAGATCAGATGTAAAGTCACGATTGCTTCACGTGTTCCTACATTTCTTCCGAAGCCAAATTGATCTTCTCCAAACTCAGCTTCAACATGTTTTTCCATTCTTCTGTAAACAATACATGTTAAAATTTTGCAGGCATGAGATACTAAACTAATGGTGTGATAGTCTTCACACCTGTCAGCACAGGCTTTCTTGGGAATAGGTATAACAACATTCTGCCGAAAATGGATGGAACTTCTCCTGTCTCATATACCTTACACACTAAATGGACTAACCTTGCCATGCTGGTTTCTCCTATGGCAGTCAGTAATTCAGAGGGAATGTCATCAATTCCAGGTGCCTTATTCCTATTTAGGTCACTCACAGCTCTGTCAAACTCTGACCTCAAAATTGGGTCTCCCATTTCATCAGCATCAACAGCCTCTTCTTGTTCCAGAACCTAATGATCTACATCTTCAACTTGATACAACTGTTGGATACGTTCCTGCCATCTTTCTGCTTTGTCTTCTTTCCCTAGAAGTGGCTCTCCATCTGAGCTCTTAATATTCATACACCTAGATTTCCTTTCTCCAAAGGTTTCCTTGATTTTCCTGTATGCAGCATCTACCTTTCCTAGGACCATACATCCTTCGACATCCTTGCACTTCTCCTTCAGCCAGTCTTCCTTAGCTACCTTGCACTTTCTATCCACTTCATTCTTTAATCATCTGTATTCTTTTCTGCCTACTTCATTTCTAGCATTCTTGTCGTTCATCAATCAGATCTAGTATCTCCTGGGTTATCCACTGATTCTTAGTTGACCTTTTCTTCCTTCCTAACATTTCTTCAGCAGCCCTGCTGACTTCATTTTTCATGACTATCCACTCCTCCTCTATTGTGTTTCCTTCAGTCTTTTCATTTAGTCCTTTTACAACATGTTGCTTGAAACAATCTCTCACACTCTTTTCTTTCAACTTGTCTAGATCCCATCTTTTTGCATTCTTTCCTTTCTTCAATTTCTTCAGCTTCAGATGGCATTTCATACCAACAAGTTATGGTCAGAGTCCACGTCTGCTCCTGGGAAAGTTTTGCAATCCAACACCTGGTTTCTGAATCTCTGCCTAATCATAATGAAGTTTATTTGATACCTTCTAGTGTCTCCAGGTCTTGTCCACGTATAAAGGCGTCGTTTGTGGTGTTTGAACCAAGTATTGGCAAGCACTAAATTATGATCAGTGCAGAATTCAACCAGCCGACTTCCTCTTTCATTCCTTTGCCCCAATCCGAATTCTCCTACTGTATTACCTTCTCTTCCTTGGCCTACCACTGCATTCCAGTCTCCCATCACAATTAGATTAGATTTTTTACATATTGTATTAAATCTTCTATTTTTTCATATTTTCTTTCAATTTCCTCATCATCCGCTGAGCTAGTAGGCATATAGACCTGTACTATTGTGGTGGGCATTGGTTTGGTGTCTATCTTGACGACAATAATTCTTTCACTATGCTGGTCGTAGTAGCTTACCCACTGCCCTATTTTCTTATTCATTATTAAACCAACTCCTGCATTTCCTCTGTTTGATTTTGTATTGATAATTCGGTAGTCGCCTGACTAAAAATCCTGTTCTTCCTGCCAACGTACTTCACTTATACCAACTACATCTAACTTTAGTCTATCCATCTCCCTTTTCAGATTCGCTAATCTACCACAACGATTCAAACTTCTAACATTCCACGCTCCGACTCGCAGAATGTCAGTATCCATCTTCCTGATGATCGCCCCCTCTCATGTAGTCCCCACCCGGAGATCCGAATGGGGGACTAGTTTACCTCCGGAATATTTTACCCGGGAGGAAGCCTCATCAGTACATCATTCATACAGAGAGAGCTGCATGTCCTCGGGAATTAGTTACAGCTGTAGTTTCCCGTTGCTTTCAGCCTGTAGCAGTATCAACACAGCCAAGCCATGTTGAGTATTATTACAAGGCCATATCAATCAATCATCCAGACTGCCGCCCTTGCAACTTCCGAAAGGCTGCTACCCCCCTTTCGATGAACCATTCCTTAGTCTGGTCTCTCAACAGATATCCATCCGATATGGTTGCACCTGCGGCTCAGCTATCTGCTTCATTGGGACACGCAAGCCTCCGCACCACGGCAAGGTCACATGGTTCGCAGGGGGGGCTACAAATACACACAAATCATATAAAAACTACTCTCTTCATGTCTTCCTGATAAGAAATAAGGCAGTACAATGCATTAACCTAAAGCAAGGGATATATCCTACATAACATTGTTTGCAATATGCTGTTTCCTGTAAGAGCTAGGAACATGTTGAACAACAGTTCTAGTTATTTTTATATCTATAGAGTGTGTATAAGTGGACATATTTATTATATGGAGCCACTGGTATGTTTCAGCCCTGGCAACGCTAGGACACTTCTTTTGCATAACAACTGAAAATATAATTTATGCTCAGGCACACTCACTCAAGTGACATAATCTTATGTTATTTATCTTGAACTGAAGAGGAATGTAGATATTGCAGGTCAAGCGGTTTCCCTGTGTAGGCAGGGTATCTACTGTTTGTAGCAATACACGCCCGACTGACTACCTGTTGGGCAATCATTGTTAGGTTGTAGCCCTTACCAAGGCACATTAATGTCTAGACCAGTCAGTATTGACTCTTAGTTTCAATTCTTAAGAATTTTAATTTCCAACGTTGACTTTTCAATACTTGATAGATTAACACTCACAATTTAAGAGATAAAGAGATCATAAAAGTAGGACTGTTAGGCAGTACCATATGGCTGATAAGAGAGGCATGAGGGAGTATTTAAAATAATTACTGGTGGAAAACAGTAAATAAAAATGTAAACAGACTTTGGGATGGGTTTAAAGCAATTGTTGAGGAATGTGAAAACAGGTATGTACCTTTAGTACTAATAATCTTTATATTACTATTACAATGATTTATTATTAAACAGTATCCTCCTTATACAATACACATTATGGTATAGGCCTAATGTGAATTTAAAAAACTTAAATTTCACATTTGACACATCTATACATGTTTCGATTCTAACTGGATCATCTTCAGTAGATTTATACCATAATGTATTGAATAAGGGGGATATTATTTAATAATAAATCATTGTTGTATGTTCAGTCATCAGCCCCAAGGCTGGTTGGATCCTCTCAACAGCTCCGCCATCAGCTATCATAGATGGCCTAGGCATCACTGAAGAGGGATACTAGAGAAATGAGGAGTGAGGTAGTTTCCCGTTGCTTTCCTCATTGAGCCAGAAGTTGCTATTGCATATCAGTCTGCCAAGCCCACTGAAATGCATACACCAACCGACACTATGAGCAACATTTTCACACCATTCATAACAGGGACTGGCTGCATAAGGAATGGCATTACTAATATCGCTCATACCTCAGCCTCTTTCATATTGTCAAAGTCAAGGATAAGACAGAGACAGATCAATGTAAGTAACAAAATTGCTCTAGCCTATACCAAAAGACTTAGTGCACCGTAAACACTAGGTCCCGCCAGCAACTGTTATAGTGATTTAAAGATTATTAGTTTAGCTGTCAATTCAGAACTTGAAATGTATATTTTGTGGTTGTGGAGAAAGGTTTTGGAAATAAGGAGAAATTGAAGGAACTTGCTACAATATGAAATCTAGTGAAGAAGTTAGCTAACTTGATGGCAATCATACAAATTTTAGTGAAAAATGGAAGAGCATGTATAGGTAAAGCAGAAACAGGTTCCAAGAACAACATTCCAGGAACCATTAATGAACAAGGGGAGTGTGTATGCGGGGATCTTCAGAGGGCAGAAGTATTCAGTCAGCAGTATCTAATGATTCTTTCTTGTTTTTTTATGTTGCAATGACACAGATAGGTCTTATGGCGACAATGGAATAACAAAGGGCTAGGAGTGGGAAGGAAGCAGCGATCACCTTAATTAAGGTGCGTAAATGGGAAACCATGAAAAACTATCTTCAGGACTGTTGACAGTGGAGTTTGAACTTACTATCTCCTGGGTGCAAGCTCACAGCTGCGTGCCCCTAACCACACAGCCAACTTGCTCAGTGTAAAGATTGTTGGATACAAGCAAAATGTCCAGATAGAGGAAGTGCAGGTAACAGATAGGGACCCTCTTTGGAGGCAACCCTGCCCAGGGAGTGGAACCCCTGCCTATGCGAGTCCCAGAGCACACTCACCCAGTGTGTAGCATCTAGTAAGAGTCCCAGCTCAGGGTTACGAGCAAAGACCTCAACAGAATCTACAGCAGAGAAGATGGACTTTGGAACGGTGGAGATCGCGGAAGAGGCAGCCCAGTACTCGTCGGGGAATAGTATGAGTATGCTATTCATCAGCAGCACTTATTTTTCATGTTAGGGGTAGCTGCAAGGGCATCTGTTCCTCATGCAAGGCGCGGCTAGAATAATTGCTGGCAGTAGCTCTAAAATGCCTCTGGGAGTGGCAAACCCATTGTAACAATAGCCTAAAATGAGTAGTGGTAATTATCAGCCTCAGAAAAGGTTAGGGCGTACGCTGTTAAAAGTGATGTGTAGTTCTTGTGCTGGGCGGAGCTGTGATAAGTGGGCAACCAGCAATTAATATTATCAAGGTGGGAATAATAAATGTTATGACCCTGACAGGAAAATAATAAGATTGGACTAATTTTATGAAGAAGGAGAATGTTGTAATCAGCCACTGTGATGGAAACTCACCCTCTATCCAGATTCGGTTGAACACGCAAAGGAGATACAAGAGACTAAGATGTTTCAACATCTGGTTATGGACATTATCTGGTCCAGGAGTCATGTCCTTGCAAAGCGCCATGGCACTGCAGAATTTCCACTTCGTAAAGAGCATGTTATAGTCCTCTGAAGCTTGAGTGGCAAGACTGAAATGATGACCTTCTGCCTCCCGCTTTGGAGCTAGGAAATCACGATGGTAGTTCCCGAAACCAGACACACCTACGAAATGACTGGCTAGATGATTAGCTATAGAGGGTGAATCAGTGATGATAGTCCCTGTAATGGAAATTTCTGGTACTGAAATTGATGCTTGTATACCCAAAAAACGTCGAAGTTTAGTCCACACTTGAGATGACGATGTATGTGACGTCATGGACAACACATATCTCTCCCATGAAGATTTCTTACTCTGTCGAATAAGAATGCACGCCTTAGCGTGGAGTTTTTTAAATGTTACCAAGTTGGTGACAGTAGGCTGCCTACAATAGTGTTTATGAGCATGACGTCGTTCTTTTATAGCTGCTGCAATTTCTTCAGTCCACCAAGGAACGTGTTTTCATCGAGAAGTCTCTGAAAAGCATGGAATGGACTCCTCAGCAGCAGCAAGAATAACTTGTGTCATGTAAGTTACATCACCCTCTACACTCCAGCTGGTCATGTTGTTAAAGATAGCTAGCGATGTCACTTTGGCCAATTAGCACATTTAGGAACCCATCACGGAGGAGCCTCAATGGATTTCTGTTCCAACAAAGTAAGAACAATAAGAAAATGGTCACTGTCACAGAGATCATCATGTACATTCCACTGAAGCACAGGAACCAGCGCTCGGCTGCATAGACTAACATCTATGCGAGAGTATGTGCCATAATTCATGCTGAAATGCATTGGTTCACCTGTGTTCAAAATATATAAATCCAGCTCTCTTACTAACTGTTCCAACTCCCTTCCCCTGGGGTAAGTCATTTCAGAGCCCCATATAGGGTGATGGATGTGAAATCACCCAATAAGAGGAATGGAGGTGGAAGGTGATCTATAAGATCAGTTACATCATTCATATTAACCGCTCAAGCCGGTTCGACGTGTAGGCCTACGTGTACGGACTTACAAAATATAAGCCAGGAGCGGTTTGACGTATACCTGTATGGACTAGGCTAGCGATGTTTTAGATGTACACTTGCGTGCCATCTGTTGCTTGTCAACATAAACTTTTAGCACGGCTCGCAGCACAGGATATCATTCTATGCAGTGGAGTATCTTCTACCGTAATGCGGCATTGTATTGGCATAAAAAGAATTTGTTTCATCAACGTCGATCATTGTAAACAACATGGTAGCATCCTCGCATGATCTGTATTTATCTAATGCAGCTCTCGGATGCATACTAGGTGAAAGTAGTGATGAGAATAATCAGAAAAGAAAAAAAAAGGGAAAAAAAATCAGAGTGATAACGAAAGTGTTAATGGTGATGATTATGCACATCAGGAAATTACATGTTATGCACATAATGATAGTGATATAAGTGAATGCTCACCCGAATGGTTATGGGCACCTGTTGATTTGAATTTTATTCCAGCAAGAAGGTAATTAGGCATTTTTTTTCTTTTGCATGTCACTTTTTTTGTATGTAGATACAACATCTGCATGATATGAACTGCGTATCCACTTATTTTGAACAAAATCAGACAAGTCATTTAGAATTTATAGCAATGTTTGTGATACCATGTAAAATTGTGATATATTTCTAAAATGTATTACCGCTGTAGGGTAAAACTTGACCAATTTTTAATACCGGATTGAAGGGTTAAGAGGCTGGCCTGGTGGAAAATAAACATTATACACTGTTGCTATGACAAGCAGCGGAACGCGAACAGCCTACAGCCTCCAGCAAGATTCTTGGTGGAACGTCTTCTCTTTAGGCATCAGAATTAATTAAAAAAAACAGCGCCAACGCCAGCCCAGTTAGAATAATGTAGCTCTGTTGAGTATGGTCAAAATTTCTCAAGATCGTATGATGACCTGGTCTGAGACTATTCTTGAATACAGACAATACTTACTGCAAACTCACTAATTACCTGGTGCATCTCAGCAAGATGCCTGTCATAACCGTTACAATTCCACTGTAACAGTGCCAGCGGTGAGATGCTTTTAAACTTGAACCCTAACATCAACATCCGTAGATGTCGATGGAAGCTCGACGTCCATCCTGTCATCAACGGATGAGGAGACTGACATCCAGAACTTCCGACGCATTTTGGAGACAGTATTTCTTCCTACGAGGGGAGTGCTCAGGTTTTGGAACAGGCGTACCTGCTGGCACTGATTCATACTCTCCAGATGGAGTGCACGATTTCCCCTTCGCAGGAAGTACGAGAGTGCCTCGTAAGGGTGCTCCTCTTCTCCACCATCTTTTCTTTTGTTTAGATGGACTGGAAGATATTTTCCCAGCCTTGGTCGAGAATACCACCTCCGCTGGCTTGGACACAGCTTTCGCTGACCTCTTGGGGGGAGGAGACCGTTCCACCTTAGGATTCCCAGTCAGCGCAGAATTCTTAGTGGTTGAAGGTTGGGTGGTCCCTCCCTTCGAGCTTTTACTCTTTGCGGCTTTACTCGCAGGAGCAGCAGCCGCCTTGGGCGAAGCAATCTTCACTGGTCTAACAGACGTGAATGACAAACCTGGTAGACTTTAAGCTATCGTGCTACAGTCCAATGTATTCGCGGGTATATTCATGGAATTAAACTTACGGCGCATTTCTTGGTAGGAAAGACCATCCAGGGTCTTGATCTCCTGGATTTTCTTCTCACTCAGATATACCGGACAGTTCCGATCTTGAATAGAATGAAAACCAGGGCAGTTAGTGCACCTGTAAGGAGTTGTGCACTCTTCCGTGCTATGAGCTCCTCTTCCTCATATACCCCATACAAACTGATTAGAGCAATGAGATAATAATAACAATGTCATGTGGCTATTTCTAGCCGAGTGCAGCCCTTGTAAGGCAAACCCTCCGTTGAGGGTGGGCGGCATCTGCCATGTGTAGGTAACTGCGTGTTATTGTGGTGGAGGATAGTGTTATGTGTGTTGTGTGAGTTGCAGGGACGTTGGGGACAGCACAAACACCCGGCCCCTGGGCCCATTGGAATTAACCAATGAAGGTTAAAATATCCGACCTTGCCGGGAATCGAACCCGGAACCCTTTGAATCAAAGGCCAGTACGCTGACCATTCAGCCAACGAGTCGGACAGAACAATGAGATACTATATGCCCAAACCATTGATAGCAGCGCATGGGAGGCAGGATGTACGGCCTCACATCACAGTGATAGGTTGTTACCTTGACTTTATCTGGGTAAACTGACAATTTGAAGGAGACAATGAATGAGTGAACTAGTGGCAACATTGTTGCTGTTGACTTTGCATGTAATGGGCCAGACGTGTGTCACGCCACAGTACTTCATGACTTCCATCAACTCATCATCAGTGTCCAAGATGAGATCGCAGTAGAAGATAACTTCACAAACCCAGATTCAAAGTTTTGTGCTCCTCCACTTTGATAGAAATATCGCCAAAGTGATCACACTTAAGCAACCGATCACCTTGCACAGCAGTGCATGTCCTTAGCAACAAACTACCATTGTACATTTTTTTTCAGGTCTTCTAGTTCACCGTAGACACCTTCTATGTGTATACTAAACAAAATAGACTTGACCAGCTTGAAGTTCCACCTTAGGCAGGCCGAAGACGTTTCGAAGCCATACCCGAAATCATCTTTCCTGAATGCCACCCACTCCAATCAAGGGCCCCTGTAGCCAAACAAAGCAGCCAAGGGAATACCAACCTGGTTGTAGGTCTTATGGCGATGATGGGATAGGAAAGGCCTAGGAATGGGAAGCAGCCGTGGCCTTAATTAAGGTGGTAATACGTTTCATAAACATCCTGTCTGCTCCAAACATTTCCGATACCGATGCAGTCTTTCAGTGTATTTCATACTGTGGAGAAGTGTGCGATGAATGCATTAGTACGAAACCAGCCAATGACGACAACTACTAAGAGAAAAATTTATGACAGGAAAGAAACTTACACAATTTATCACTTCATTTTTTTTTTTTTTTTTTTTTTTTGCTAGTTGCTTTATGTTGCACCGACACAGATAGGTTTTATGGCGACAATGGGACAGGGAAGGGCTAGGAGTGCGAAGGAAGCGGCCGTGGCCTTAATTAAGGTACAGCCCCAGCATTTGCCTGGTGTGAAAATGGAAAAGCACGGAAAGCCATTTTCAGGGCTGCCGACAGTGGGGTTCGAACCTACTATCCCCCGAATACTGGATACTGGCCGCACTTAAGTGACTGCAGCTATCAAGCTCGGTATTTATCACTTCAAAAGGCAGGAGGTGTGTCAGTCATTCTTTAAATTTGTATTCGCTTGTGGGTCTAAAATGGTAAAAATTTAAAGGAACAATTCAAGCAAGAAGGGGTGCAGCCTAAAAATCCACCAAAACGTATTAAAAACTTCTCAGATAAAATCTATTCCTTTTGATGATCGTAAACGTGCAGTCGACTTTATGAATAATTTCATTGAACAAAATGGGAATGGGAAGGAAGCGGCTGTGGCCTTAATTATGGTACCTACCCAGCATTTTCCTGGTGTGAAAATGGGAAACCTCAGAAAACCATCTTCAGGCCTGCCGACAGTGGGATTCGAACCCACTATCTCACAGCTGCGCACCCCTAACAGCATGGCCAACTCGCCTGGTACCAAATTTTTAAACAGCTGTAGTGAAAAGTTATGAAATCTTATGTTGTAACATTACATGCTAATTTAAGGCCTTAATTTCTTTCAGAGGCATTCAATTCAATTACATGATATTAGTTACATATTATGGAACACGACACTACCTTTATCTCAATACCCGACATGTGGTCCCTTTTCATATGCACGCATACTAATAATGTTTTCCACAACATGGAAGTAGCAGGTTGCTATATAGAGAGTTTAAGCCAACAACGACGTACCGGTAACTCTTTAATAGAGCACAAAAGTCATTTTCCACCTACTGGTCTTTCTAAGAGAACATCACATAACTTTAGGCTAATTGTACCATCTTGTAGGTTGTGGTTCTTCATAATCCTTTAAATCCAAATCACCAAAACGCAAATCCAACTTGCTTATAAGGTTATTCACTTCTAAGGTGATGTTAGTGCTTTCTATAGAACAATATATTACAATATCAAAATTACATTACTAACTTACCCCATTGCAAATTCATCCATATTACATTTACCCAACAAGACTGCACCAGCATCTTGCAATTTTTGAACCACTGTAGCATTATACTTCGGTTTGAAGTGCTCTAACATCCTAGAGCCACATGTTGTCTCTACGTCTCGAGTGCAAAAGTTATCTTTAACTGCAATAGGTATTCCATCAAACACACTTTGGGGATTCCCTTTAAAATGAGAAAGGTACGATGTTACTATCTGAGAAAATATTACAAAGAAGCTATTATTTATCTGCAACATAAGACTTAGGCTATTTTAACTATAATTGTTACTTCAAATCAAATCAAAATCTCTTTATTTGCAAATGAGGTGTCTACCTCGGTGGCAAATGGTACACTAAAATACATTATTGTCAAGCACTAAATATTAAATTAACAAGAGAAGAAACTTTCCCTATAATACAATATTATACAATTTACGCTAACAATTTTTTCTATTAAACACACAGCTCAACCTTAATAAATTGATATTGTTTACAAAATTCTACTTATAATATCTCCTGTACTACTTACAAATATAGTCAATTGATATACAGTATGTAGAATTACTTCAAATGATACTATACAACTGGTATAAGATTAAACTTTACATTGCATTTATTTACTTTTTTTTTTTTCTTTTTTTTTTTTTTTACCCATTCTGTAACCTAAGTAGATTAACGACCTGCTGCATCTTAACCAGAGCCCCTTTTGCCACCATTTTCAGAGTTCCTGAAGGGCCTTCATAGCTACCGTAACGGTCCCAGGGCCCTCGAAGTCCCCACTGTACTTCACCCCTACAGGCAATCCCCTACTTCGGCTGTCCAAACTCCTTAGACCAGGGGATGGAATTAATTTATTCACACACATTGCCCTCTAACACTTAATTTATTTTCTCTACTGCTGTTTATTCTCTTCTTGAATATTGGTACAGATTTTTGAAAAGGATCAAAAACTACCCCTGGTAAACTGTTCCACTCCTTAACACCCTTCCCAATGAATGAAAATTTACCCCAATCGCTTCTGCTAAAATTCCTTCTAATTTTATATTTGTGGTCTGTCCTGCCGATATAGCTAATTATTTTCCAACTGAAGCCTCTCACAGATATCTCCCCATGCTTCTTCTCTTGTATAGGCTCTATATAATCCTATAAGTCTAGTTTTCTCCCTTCTCTTACTTAAAGTTTCCCACCCAAGTTCCTTTAACATTTCTGATACACTACTCTTTCTCCTGAAATCCCCTGTTACAAATCTTGCTGCTTTCCTCTGCACACTATCTATTTCTTTTATTAGGTATTCTTGGTGAGGATCCCAAATACTGTTTGCATAGGCCTATTCCAATAATGGATGAACCATACTCAAGTAACTTTTTTCTTTTAATTCTTTATTGCATCCTTTAAGTAGCCTCATTATGACATGTAACGATCTGTATGCTTTCCCAACAATGTTATCAACATGACCCTTCCAGTGAAAATTACTTTCAAATCTCACACCTAAGTATTTGCACTTGCCATCTTTTGGGATAACTACCTCGTTCAAAGTATATTCAAATTCAGATTTAAAGGTCCTGTTTGTAAAAGCTGTAACAGTTGATTTGCCTCCATTAACCTTCATATTATTTTCTTCAACCCATTGTTGGATACTTTCAAGGTCCCTTTATAATTCTGAACAATCCTCAGTGTTATTTATTTCCCTATAAACAATTACAGTATGTCATCTGCATACAATCTTATTTTTGATGTTATATTGTTCCCTAAATCATTTGCGTATATTCAGAAAAATAACGGACCGATTATACTACCCTGTGCAATTCCCTTCGAAACTTTCTCTTCCTGCGATACATTATTTCCTACTTTGACTTTCTGAACCCTTGAATTTAGAAATGTTTTATCCAACGTGTAACCCTTACATCCAATCCTATTCCCTCCAATTACTTTAATAATATTCCATGTTCCACTCTATCAAAGGCTTTGGAAAGATCTATGGCTATACAATCTAACTGACCTCCTGAATCCAATTGATCTGATATGTCCTGCTGAAATCCCACCAGTTGTGCCTCACAAGAAAATTTCTTTCTAAATCCATACCAGCTCCTCATGAACCAATTTTTATCATCACATATCCCTCTGATGTACTTTGATATTAAACTCTCCAGTATTTTACAAACTATGCTGGTCAGGCTGATTGGTCTGTAGTTCTCTGGTTTCCTTTTATCACCCTTTCCTTTATAAATTGGTATTATTATAGATTCTTTCCATTCCTTTGGTATTACACTATTATTTATGACATACCGGTAGTCAAAGAAAATTTTAAATAAGGCACTATGTACCACCCCATTGTCTTTAATACCTCCCCAGTAATTTATCACTTCCTGCTGCTTTTCCTTGCTGAAGCAGTTAGATTTCACTGAAAATATCTTCATTTGTGAATGAGAAGATGGGATGGGTTTATCTATAAAAGTAAATTACCATGATGTAGGCCATATTTGATGAACATACAACAGAGGCAGGTTTTTTGGCAAGTAGAAATTTTTAAATCTACCTTGTTTAAATCTGAGATCAGCCTCTTCTGCTTGTCTTCGAGCAATATCTTCTGTTATCCTAATGAATGCATTTAATTCCTTAATGGATTTTGCTCGACTTATAGAAGCTTCACAGAGATTTGAAGGCGCAAGTGCACCATCACAGAGCTTCTGGCTAACCTACAAGAAAAAAAATCAAAATGAATCTGTACATGTTCTGAACTATGATTTTTTTTTACAATTATTCAAGAGGTTAAGTTCCACCTACAGTACTAACCTGACGCAATGACAAGGCCAACATGACACTAACTCACAGATCTATTAACAAAGTACCGTAAATAATTCATTAATTTATTAATTAAAGCATTACAGCAATCACTTATAATTAGTAGTTTCCAAAGCAATGAACCATGATAGCATGAACATGTTTACAAACAAAATGAATTGTATGTTGGCTAAACTGATTGAAACCAAGGTAACCAACATACGCGAAGATGGTTTCGCAACGTATAACATGGCTCCTGGACCAGATAATGTTCATATAACCCGTCAGTACATCCAGTGCAAATTTTAAAATTAATTTTTGGTTATTATTTATTATGGTACATCCTCCGTTATCTCTGAAATTTAAATGTTATCGAACGTTTTTGTTATTGAAACCGGGAAGATTCATTTATTCTAATGTTGGCGATCTTATTTAGAAAATAGGAAACAAACATAGCATTTCAATTATAAATATTCTTAACTAGCTGATGTATACACCCGTCTTCGCTACAGAATTCTACATTGTATACAGAATTGTAGGTTAGGTAGTATCAAATACAGTAGAGACAGTACACGACACTTACGGATTTCGCCTTGCTAAAATGGGAGACACCGGGCGAGTTGGCCGTGCGCGTAGAGGCGCGCGGCTGTGAGCTTGCATCCGGGAGATAGTAGGTTCGAGCCCCACTATCGGCAGCCCTGAAGATGGTTTTCCGTGGTTTCCCATTTTCACACCAGGCAAATGCTGGGGCTGTACCTTAATTAAGGCCACGGCCGCTTCCTTCCAACTCCTAGGCCTTTCCTATCTCATCGTCGCCATAAGATCTATCTGTCATCGTCGCCATAAGATCTATCTGTGTCGGTGCGACGTAAAGCCCCTAGCAAAAAAAAAAAGATCTATCTGTGTCGGTGCGACGTAAAGCCCCTAGCAAAAAAAATGGGAGACAATTCGACGGTGGCGCTCCTAGTGACTTGACCTGAACAAATCGCGCTAAATTCAAATATCAATGGAAATGTATATACGGAAATGGATAAATAAGTTACGTCTAGAAAGAAAGTAGTATTGAGATATTAACTTCGAAGTTGTTAAAGCAATTCTGGATAAATGAATGAAGAATTATTTAAAAGGTTATTATTCAAAGACTGAAATTAGACATATAAACAAGGTGTGAAATGGACTGCTGTGAAATGGCTTGATTTTTCATTTATGCATTACTTTTTTAGCTTTAGCATACCTGCCTGACATCTTACGGTTGGATTTGTCTTTTTTCCTCATTTAAAAACATTGTATCATCACATTAAGACATTTGTCAATAAAAATATCGGCACATTCCTTACACATATGATGCAATGAATTAACATTTAATAGCTGGATGATTTTCCTCTTAACATGAAGCCTACTAACAGAGAGAAAATCTATAAAATCCCGGCTTTAATCTGAGAAGAAAGATAAAAGAAAGAAAAGTTTGAAAATGTTGTTTATAGTGATGCTTTGAGGAATATTTACGTACAATTAGAGTAAAAATGTAACATACCCTTGGCTGTATAGTCGAGGATTTTTGAAGTCGCTGGCCTGGAAATGATCTGAACAGATCTTATAATTCTTATACAAGCGTAACGTCCCTTCTTTCTTGTACACTTTATCCCAATCGCTTCTGTGACATTTCAAAACCCACAGATCACACCTACAACAACACATCGGTATTGAAGGTTAACTGCTGCACTATACAATAAAATATGCGTATTATATTTTAAGCCCGTTAAAACATGGGTCGAGCAGGTCAGAAGCTTATGAAGTACTATAAAAATCTTTGTGTCTGGAAGAATATATATGCAAACACAATATTACTTACATGTTCTTGTCACGAGGGAACCTGAAGAACGACCGCGCATTTTTCTCTACTTCGTAATTACTGCAGCCAAACACAGCACATACCTTTCCCCTCATGTTGAAAGGAGATATCAAGGAATGACACACGCTACTATTTAATTATGTCAACTCAATGAAAACGCACAAATAACACCAAAAACTTCACACAAAAATACACGTGCTCTTATGACAGAATGGACAGAATCAGTACCGTTCAGGTCTATCCGCTAGAGTGAGCTCCAATAGCTGTCCCTCGATATCTCTCTCAGTGTCGCGTATTGTCTCTACTCTATTTGGTAGTATACACGTTGTAAGCAAGACTGTGTGAAGTTGCATAGCTCTTAACGTTAGGCTACCCTAGAAACGCGAGGAGAAATCACCAAACGTCTTTTCTCATATTATGAAGACTGCATTAGGGAATTTTCATTGTAATGGTAGGCTCACTTGCCCACCATCAGTCACAATCAGTTTGGGGAATTTCATTATAATGGTAGGCACTCACTCTCCACCTGCCTTTTTACACCCTCAGAAAGACTTGCCTTAGTGGCCCAACTGAAATGAACTTAGGTCATTACAATGACGTCAGTAGGAATGGCGGGAGTAAAACCTATTATTTCACATGAAATACTCGATCAAATGAAAAACCACATATTATATATCTGGTAAACAGTAGGTACTACGCTGCCGTTCTAGGAGTCCAAAGTTCCAGAGCTAGAATGACCAGGCCGCAGAGAGCCGTTATCCGTGCAACACTCCCTGTCTTTTTCCGGAGGGGGGGATTGAAAAGTGGCGAGTCCCAGGGCAAAAACTATGCCCTTTTACTTTGTTTCTTAGGAGTACCCGATGAGTCGCAAAATCTCATTTCACTACACTGGCGGCGGAAAAATCTATCTGACTTGGAGGCCTCCAAGCCAGAGGAGAAATCCCCTCTTCGCTGCTTATTTTGAATAGAATGAATGTAGAATTTAATAAAAGTGACGAGGAAGAAGCTCTTTTTAAGAAACGGCTCTCTTCAGGGTTGAATTTTGAGTTATTTAGTGAAATGTGGTGTTATGATTTGGAATATACCTAAACTGTAATTCTAGACCAGGTCATACTACTACTACTACTACTACTACTACTACTACTAAGTGAGCTTCTGCCTTAAGTTGCACACTCTCATGCAAAACAGCGCGTCAGAGTAGGGATCGAATAGCTGGAATACTATAACGAACCAGTGTGTTACGTACCAGCAGTACGGTATTAGAAAATATATGAACTAGAGGATTGACATGCTAAAGAAGAAAGTTTTCTAACTCCCCAGCTATTTCCCGCCAATATTCAGTCAGGCTGTTATACTCGGTACGCAGCAGTAATCCCATCTATCGGAGTTGAGTGGCAGCGTAAGAGACAAAGAACATCACAACAATGACCAATGTAATTTTATTGTTGATCAATGTTATGCGCTTTCAATATTGTAGGCCTTCACATTTAGTTTTCTTCCGACTCTGAAATACCACTCTTATCATAGTCGGTACGGTAAAACTGAATAAAACAAATTGTCGGAAATTGTATTCTCCATGACTTCTCTTATGTAGTACTTTTCGATAGGATCAATAACATAGGTAGCTAAAAATTATTTTTTATGCGCCGTCCCCTAAACTACAATTTCATCCAGGGTGAATAAAATTGTTTATAACTTAGACTGTAGTTTCTTATTTTCCCGACTCTATATACTGACTTTCATTAAATTCTACTAACCCATTTACTCGTGGCTCGGCGATGATATGGACTTGGCAACAAAAATACAAATTCATGAATATCTGTGTTATCAAAGCCGGTATGGTAACAATGTATGGCATAAATGATCGGAAATTTAATTCTATATAACTTTAGTTATGTAGTATTTATCGATAGGACCACTGATAATATGAATAGTTAAGAATTAAATTTTAGACCTTCTCCTAAACTACCATTTCACTTAGCGTGAGTAAATGATTTAAAGCCTATATTGTAGCGGCTCATCGCCGGAATTCACATACCGATTTTCATTAAATTCGCTTCAGCCGTTTTCTCGTGATGCATGTACACACATACATACATAACATATATACATACATACATACATATAGACAGACAGACAGACAGACAGACAGACAGACAGACAGACAGACAGACAGACAGACAGACAGACAGACAGACAGACAGACAGACAAAAAAAGGAAAAGTGAAAAGTGCATTTCCTTGTTATTATGGACATGACCGATACAGAAATACCATTCTTTTCAAATTCTGAGCAACATACAGACATAACTCTTATTTTATATATCTGGTAAACAGATTTAAAATTATGTTGATAGACGGTATCTCACTGGTTAAATAACCTACTTATATTATTATTGCGGGCTGAGTGGTTCAGACGGTTAAGGCGCTGGCCTTCTAACCCCAACTTGGCAGGTTCGATCCTGGCTCAGTCCGGTGGTATTTGAAGGTGCTCAAATACGACAGCCTCGTGTCGGTAGATTTACTGGCACGTAAAAGAACTCCTGCGGGCCTAAATTCCGGCACCTCGGCGTATCCGAAGACCGTAAAAGTAGTTAGTGGTACGTAAAGCAAATAACATTATTATTATTATTATTATTATTATTATTATTATTATTATTATTATTATTATTATTATTATTATTATTATTATTATTAACATATGCTGTTCTGGTGTTTATTTACAAAGTGAATGAAAATCCACAGCCTGTTTCCAGTCATTCGACCGGGTCAAGAATGGAATCAAATGCAGTATTTAATGGATGAATGAAGCTTCTATTTTGCCCCTATCTAGCGGCGAGGATAGAGATTGTGCCGGCTGCCGCAGCCTGTCGCACTGCCCTGGGGCAATGACAATGATTAATGACTGACAGATGAAATGAAATAATACTGAAGAGTGTTGCTGGAATTAAAGATGGCAGGGAAAACCGGAGTAGCCGGACAAAAAGCTGTCCCGCCTCCGCTTTGTCCAGCACACATATCATATGGAGTGATAGCGATTTGAACTACGGAACCCAGCGGTGAAGCAGTGAGAGTCCGGCGCGCTGCTGCCTGAACCACGGAGGCTCTTCCTTACGAAGTGCTTATCTATACCTATATAAACCTAGTAAATGTACCCGTGCTTCGCTACGGTATTCTACAGTGTATACGGATATCAAAGTAAATTACTGTACATGCAGTGAATAAGTTTTTTTAATTACATGTATCTTAGCGTTATCCACATAGAGTAGGGGGAGGTTCCCAGTAGCGGCGATTGGGAATTAGAAGTGGGGGCGGGGGGGGGGCGGAGAATGTAGCGGTGGTCTGGGGAATATAGTGCGGGGTAGACATCAAATTGAAAGAAAATAGCTACAAAACGACAAGTTTTGGTGCGTCAGAGACGGAAAGGCTGACAGATTAGCATCTTAACTGTAGTGATCATGCTTCTACACGCTGCTGTGCGAGTCTCCATTAGTTGCTGTGGCGCTGAAAAATCCGTTAGCTGCGTCGAATGGCATTTTTAATTCATTCTTTTTTAATCCACTTACCCTCCAGGGTCGGTTTGTTCCTCGGACCTCAGCGAGGGATCCTACCTCTACCGCCTCAAGGGCAGTGTCCTGGAGCTTCAGACTCTGGGTCGAGGAATACCTTGCCCAGGCGGCCTCACCTGCTATGCTGAACAGGGGCCTTGCGGAGAGGATGGGAAGAGTGGAAGGGATAGACAAGGAAGAGGGAAGGAAGCGGCCGTGGCCTTAAGTTAGGTACCATCCCGGCATTTTCCTGGAGGAGAAGTGGGAAACCACGGAAAACCACTTCCAGGATGGCTGAGGTGGGAATCGAACCCACCTCTACTCATTTGACCTCCCGAGGCTGAGTGAACCCCGTTCCAGCCCTCGTACCACTTTTCAAACTTCGTGGCAGAGCAGGGAATCGAACCCGGGCCTCCACAGAGGCGGACATTTTTAATGAATGTATTTATTTATTCATAGATACGAACTATGAACAATAGATATTAATCTAAAATGAAAGATATAAATAGACCTATTAACAAAGTAAACGAATACCGGTATACCACACACAATAAAAGCTGTACAATCCTATATAACACATATTTACATAAAGGACATAAACAAAGGAAAATACATTTAAATACAAGAGCAGAAACAGGGAAGAACAAGTAGGAAAATTAAGTTATAGAGGAATATTATGACAGAAGCAAGGAAACGATACGAAGAGTCTGCGTATTCCTACAAATTTTTAAAATTGGGTTTGATTCCGACTTCAGCCATCCTCGAAGTGTTTTTCCGTGGTTTGCCACTTCTTCCCCAGGCAAACGCCGGGAAGATAATTTAAGACCACGGCCGCTTTCTTCCCTCTTCCCCTACTATCCGTTCCAAACTTCTCATTCCCTCACAAGGTCCCTGTTCAGCATAGCAGGTGAGGCCGCCCACTCGTATACCCCCAACTCAAAGTCTCACGCTCCAGGACACTGCCTTTGAGGCGGTAGAGGTGGGATCCCTCGCTGACTCCGAGGGGGAAAACCAGTCCTGGAGGTTAAACGGATTAAGAAAGAAAGAAAGAAAGAAAGAAAGAAAGAAAGAAAGAAAGAAAGAAAGATTCTTTTAATATTTAAAGAAATTTAAAAAGAATCATGTAACAGACAACAGGGTTTACATACCATTGCTTTTTTATAATTCCCTGCTTTAGGTGGCTAAAATGGAATGAAAATTAATTTTTCTCCACAAAGTGGGGGGGGGGCATATACGCCAACTTTATCGCCGCTATGGAGGTTCCCATACGTTGTTTCCAACGAAAAGTGCGAATTGCGGAATTGTGATGATAACGGTGGGCTCACTCGCCCACTGCCATTTACAATCGAGTAGGTAAGTTTTCATTATAATGGAAGGCCCTATTACTTACTGCGCGGTCAAATTCGATTTGAGGGGTTTTCTTTACAATGGCACGCGCCCTTTCCTACTTCCAGACAGGTTACAGTTGAGGAGTTTTTATTATAATAGCTGGCACCTTCCCTACTGCCAGTCAAAACAGAGTCGTGCTGTTATCGTTATCATGTCAGGCCCCTTTTCTTAATGACAGTCACACCGAGTTGGTGAGTTTCCGTTACAATAGCAAGGCTACAATGCCAATTGCCAGTCATATTTTAGATGGGTGAATTTGTTTATACTGGGAGGCACACTTGCCTACTCCTAAACACAATCGGTTAGGGGAGTTTTGAACGAAATTGCATGCCCTTTTGACTTCTGGCAGTCAAATCGAGAATGGAATTGTTAATTACAATGGCAGTCCCTCCTTACTAATTCTAGTTACAAAGGAGTTGGAGAAAAATCCCTTTCCTAGTGCCATTCAAAGTCGATGTGGAGAGTAATGATAAAAATAGCAGACGACCTCCAGCTGAGAGTCTCTATCGTTGTAAAATATTAATTACAATGGCAAACACATCCTTACATCGCTACAAATCGACATCATTGAATATATATATATAGATCGACATACGAAGTATAGGCATGTTTACACTATTGCAAACCTTCCTTTACAGATTGACTACTGCTAAAAGTTACATCATATCGACAAATGGATTGTACCATAATAGGCCTCATTTAGCGGTCTAAATGCCTGGTCTTAAGATACTTTCTCCTGTCTCATCTATTTCTGGGTAAAATTGAGTTAGAAACGTTTAATGGGTGAAATTTGGGTAAGATTTTCTCACAGTGCATTACTTTTGGGTACTAATATGACAGCTACAAACATAGAATTCGGCTCACGTATGGATACTGGATGGGTCAATGTTCGTGTAGAATTAGATAATTCTACCTCTCGTAAAAGTGATTCGAAGTACGCATTATACGAGTACAAAGAGCAAAATGTAGGTAAAATCGAGAAATAGAGACAAATCTAATATATAAGGAACAGAGGAATGACGAAAGGTCATACGGCCAGATCCGTAGATCACTCCAAATTGAACTCAGATTGTTCCATCCGTTTTGTGATACGACTTACCGTTTAGCCGCGAAATACCTCGAAACGAAGGTCTGCACGGACATTAAAATTGCCTCAATATTCCGAAATTTTTCGGCGGTAAAAATGAAATATTTAATTTCTTCGAAGCTTTCCGTCGATTACAGGCTATGACATATAATTTTGCCAAAATTCAATTTTCTAGCTCAGACTCTGCTTCTATCTTGCTTTGGTGGAGGGGTTAAAAATGAGGACCTTCAGGAAACTGAAGCTAACAAATATGCAGATGGTCATTATTGCACGTGAAACGGGTATCTGTACGGAAATTTTGCCACAGTAGTTAATGTACAGACAAACAGTCGTTACGATTTTATTTATATAGATGACAGATGAGCATAAGCACGTTTAAAATTGCAGACCTCCACTTCGAGATTCACTGCTCCTAAACGGTACTTCATATCAACAAACGGTTTGCGCCACCAGGCGCCACTTTTTTCTTTGTACATGTTTGGTTTTGAAACATTTTCTCGTATCTCTAATATTTGTGGGTTGAATTGATTTCGAAATTTGAACAGGGTGAAATTTGAGTACATTTTTAACGCTTTACATTATTTTTTGCATACTTATGTACAACCTAGAATCATGAAATTAGGTCCACACATGGCCTTCGATCGTGTCAAAGTGAGCACCAAACTTGATGACTCTATCTTTCCTATAAGAATAGAATAGCACATCTCTTTATTGTCCACCCTAGTTTACACCATCGGCTTACAGGCAATCTTTTTTTTTTGCTAGGGGCTTTACGTCGCACCGACACAGATAGGTCTTATGGCGGCGATGGGATAGGAAAGGCCTAGGAGTTAGAAGGAAGCGGCCGTGGCCTTAATTAAGGTACAGCCCCAGCATTTGCCTGGTGTGAAAATGGGAAACCACGGAAAACCATCTTCAGGGCTGCCGATAGTGGGATTCGAACCTACTATCTCCCGGATGCAAGCTCACAGCCACGCGCCTCTACGCGCACGGCCAACTCGCCCGGTTTGCAGGGAATCAAGACAGAGCGAAACAAAAAACACAAAACAGAAAACAAACAATACTAGCCTATATCTCTCTTAAAAAAAACTACTTAACTACACTAAATCTACTGAGCTGCCTCCAAAGGCCGGTCTCCGCTGATTAACATTTAACAACAACAACATGTTAATAGTTAAAGTGTTAAATGTTAACGGGTGACACCATCAGCATGTTAAATGTTAAATATGAAATGTTGAATACTGTTTCATTTAACATTGTGTCCACACTTAATAAATGTTACACTTGACTTCCTTTGTCTATACACAGGTAGTTCATTATATCAATTTGTGGTAATATATTTAGGTGGTGTCTACTATTTTCAAACAAGGACAATAGACTCGGATGAAGGGAGTTACTGGGCGAGTTGGCCGTGCGGTTAGGGGTGCGTGGCTGTGAGCTTGCATCCGGGAGATAGTGAGTTCGAATCCCACTGCCGGCAGCCCTGAAAATGGTTTTCCGTGCTTTCCCATGTTCACACCAGGCAAATACATACTATACTATACTATATCTATACTATTAATTAATTAATTAACTAAGGCCACGGTCGCTTCCTTCCAAATCCTAGGCCTTTCCTATCTCATCGACGCCATAAGACCTACCTGTGTCGGTGCGACGTAAAGCCACTAGCAAAAAAAATGGAGAGAATTTGGCCTTTGTTATTGTCACTGTTGCTTCTTGTTACGATTTAAAAATGCAGTTTTATTAGGCATATTTCCTCCCCTATTTTTGTTCATTGCTTCAAAAGCAAACCACTTTGAAGCATAAACTTCGTCCACGCCAACCCCCAACTTCCAACTTTTCTGAAATTTTTGCAATTCCCGAATGTGCTGGGAGCGGAGGGACGCTAGTTTTCTTCGATGCACTCGCGGGGACAATTATAGATAATTTCGAGTTCCTGGAAACTGTCGGCTTTCTTTGCTTTATCTCTCTATTCCTTTGATGAGACATCCCACAAACACGGCCTTTCTATTATATCATTAATTACGTTTAGAGTAATCTCCTTGCTCCACTCCATTTCTGAATATAAATTTTAATACCGGTATAGTGCAGAGAGAATGGCATTCGTGCTCTACTGTATTTGTAGCTTATAACAAAGAGAATGAATGTTGCGGAGTGTTGTAACTATAATCCTACTTCACGAGAAGCACGTCGTTTGCGCCGTTTAGGCTACCTGTTGGCATGGAAACAGCATGGAAGTTGTCGAAGCTGTGCCAACATCTCATGAACAACGAATTGACTTGACGTGTTTTCCACTTCGAGCGCAAAACACGTCAACATTTTAAAAGTGGTAACCTCAACATTCTGAGTTTACATGCAAAGTCAATTGGAAGACACAATCACAATATACATATTAATTGTAACATGTTAAATTTAACATGTTGGTGTTAAATGTTAATCAGTGGAGACCGGCCTTAACAGGGGCGGATATCCTAACCACATGTTAGGGCACCCCCTACATAGCGAAACAAAAGCACAAAAAAGCAAACAAACAATATCTACTATATCTCTCTTAAAAAACTACTTAACTACTTCACTAAATCTACTGAGCTGCATCTAACATAGGCGGATATCCTGACCACATGTTAGGGCACCCCCTACATCAACTCTAACATGCTAACTATTTATTTGACTACCTACAAATAATTAACAGAAAAACTGGCTGGTCGCAGTATTGCCCTGGTAAGGAAGCAGTCCGTCCAACCCGCGATACTACTCCAGCCGCACCCGGTGGGTCAGATGTCTGCCCCCACCTACACCTAGTTGGCAATGTGCTTCCCTTCCCTCCTTTGTGTGGCGAATCACATGAGGCGGAAACCAATCCATCATGTGACCTGTCACGCTCTTATCTACTGTCCCGCCTACTGCATTCGAGTCGTCTTTCCTATACATTGCCTGCAGCCATCTTTGACTCTGTTGTTCAACCACGTGCGGACATGCGTATTCTTTTCACTCTGGGATTGGTCAGTCCCACCCCCCTTCCACCTCTTAAACCTCCCACTCCCTACCCCATATCTTTCGATCACTCTTTCTCACTTACAGCCTCCTTCTTCTATCTTATTTTTAACTTATCCTCTGCAGTTACACACTGCTTGCTCATTTTCTTCCACTATGTCCTAGAGTTAATATTAACATACTTTTAACAACTCCGAACTTGCCAACAATTCAACAGTTTCCTCATTTCTCACAGTTCTTCCATCTTATTTGATCTCTAAGTCTAAAAACCACTCACTAATTGCACATTTCTTACATTATCAACTCACTTATTATACCATATCTTAATAGGTCCTCTCTCTCTCTACTTACTTTCACCTATCTAATTTCTTTATAACAAAGTTTTCCTACCTCACACTTATCTAGCAATTATCTGTTCATTTCTTGATAGAGCCTTTTACTAATATTTACAGGCTTCTTCTTATTGTATCTAGGTTATCTCTAATATAACACATTCATCAACTCATCCTTATCTAGCTATTACCAGCTCATTACTTAATACAATATCTACCATTTTCTTCTTTTGTCTAAGTCATCGTCATCCTTCTCTAGCTATTACCAAATCGTCTCTTAACGCAAATATCTACAATCTCTTGTTATTGTCACTACATTCACTGTACCTAACACATTCGACAACATCTTATTCACCCCTATCTAAATATTACCTATTCTTCTCTTAATACAACCTTCTACCAATATCTACAATTTTCCTTTTATAATATCTTTTCCAGTATATACAGATCTCTTCTTATTATATTTACCTTATATATAATCTAACAATTTCGTCCATCTTACTTCCCCTTTCTCTGAAACGCCATTTTACCTGTTATTCCCTTAATTTCTTTAAAAATCTAGCTATAACCACATTTAAATATTTTGATATATTTGTTCCTCTTACCCACTCTCTACACAGTCATGATGTCATATTATAACCCTTTTCTACTTCTTCTACCTCTTTCTTAGTCAACACTTTCTTTTTAATCTCTTCTAGCGCACTACACTGGTTAAATATATATGCAGGTCCGACCATCCCTCCCCACATAAAATACATCTATCCTTATTTCTCGAACTACCCATCCTCTTTTTCCGGAATTCCCATTACACACCAGTATAAACCTATTTTACCCCTTCTGCTCTCAAATTCGCTTCACGGGTTCGCTGTTTCCACCAGTTTGTTTCATACTGATAGCGAGCCTCTTTCACTACATTCGATTATTAAACTCTGTCTTTCTATATCTGCCACTCTCTCTGTTACCCTTTTCCATACCCCTTCTTTCCTCTCTCCCCATCCCGCATACCCTAGATCTCCTAATCCTAATTTTTGTAATTTATTTTTACACTTATTCACCCAGTACCCTTCGTTCCCCATACTTTTCTGGAACCTATACACCTCTTGTATTAAATCCCCTCCCTTCTCTTCTTCCAATCTCATCCAATACTTCATCACCCTCTTAGCTATTTTAACTTCTATCGATTCTTTACATACTAATCTAGCCCCCACGTTTGCAGTCCAGTCTGGCACCCCCATCATAATCTTACTAAATTTCGCCACCGCTTGGTTTAGTTCCTTCCTACCTTCCTCCAATCCCCAAAATTCTACCCCATATAACATTTTTCCTTTAACCAATGATTGGAACATTCTCTGAATTTTATACTTTATATCCGGGAATTTATTTTCTAATACCCCCGCTGTTGCAAGTGCTCCCTTTCCCTTAAATTTGGCCCTTCTGCCCTGATCCTTCCAAGATCCGTTACTACTAATTATTACATCTAAATACTCTCTCCCTTCTTAAACTCTGCTAGAGCTGTCATTACAACCTCTCGTTTCCTCTTACAGTCTTCATCGAACCACCCCATGCCTCTTTTTTTGTCACTCTCTTCTCTTATCTTCACTTTCTTTCCCATCTTCCATACTGGGTGTTCTATTAATTTTAAAACTTTATCCATACAATCTCCTTCCAGCACCCTTTCAATTTCTAACCTTACACTATCTTCCCTCTCTTTTAACTCTAGTCTCAATTTCTCACTCGTAGTATCATCCCAGATATACTTTCATCCCTCCTTATACCTCACCCTTCTTCCTATCCCTCTCTTCACTTCACCGTCATCATCTCTTAGTTTTGTCTTAATGGGCATGTGTTCTGTTGTCCCATATTCGGCCACCTCAATACTTACTATTTTACTTAAGGCTGTTTCCGTGCTTACTCCTATTTCTATTACACTCCCTCCCTTCGATGTGATGAATGTCAATTCCCCCTTAGTGTCTCCCTTCATCCATCCGTTGAAAATATAGAATTTCTCTATGGCACATAACTCTAATAACCTTACTCCATAGCTATTTATACCTTTGTCTTTACTACTTCTTCTATACCCTCTCAATTCGGTATCCTCCCTCCCATAATCTGGAACCCTATTACTCACTCTTGCATTCCAACCCCTCATTAATATAATTCCATCTTCTACATACAGGCCTTTAACTTCGTTTATTTCTTCAATCAGTTCTTCAAAAAAATTTATTCGCATAAACTGAATATTTGGGATGATTATATAATAGAGCCAGACAAATTGCCTCCTTTGCGACACTTCCCATTTTCGTTCTACAGCACACCACCTCTTCTACCTCATTCTGTATCCTCTCTACCCACCCCGCTATCTCACTTTTTATTAAAACTGTTATCCCACCAGGGTTTCTTCCCACCTTCCCTATTGTTTTCCTTATCACGTTGACTATTCTATACCCATCCCATTCAATTTCTACCACTTTTCCTAACCAAGTCTCCACTAGGGAAATTATCTCAAACTCCTTTACTATTTTTTAAATTTCTTTGTTCCCTAGCGTCCCCATCAACCCCTCAATAATCCACAACCCTATCGTCATATCTAATTATTTATTCCCTCCTGCTCTTTGCTTCTGTGCTTCTCCACTTCCACCCCTACTCCATGTCACTCTTCCTTTCCTCTCCTGTTCCTTTTCTTCCTTCCTCTCCTCCTCTTTCGCTTTCTCCATACTTACGCCTTTTTCCTTCCCCATAAATCTTTCAAACTTAGTGATCTTTCCTTATTTAGCACCTGCCTCATCTCCATTTTACTTTCTGCGTTCCTTTTACTGGGTGAGGATGAATCATTACCCTGTCTCGTATTACCTTCCTTCACCCCTTTCACTTCACTCAGCACTACTCGTGACACATTACTTGCTTCATCCACCTCTGCGTTGTGCTGGCTCTTCAAGGTCTCTGCATTCCCGACCGTCTGGTTGCTGACACTGCTGTTCAGCATTTCTCTACTTCCTGCACCTGATATTATGTGGACTTCGCTCACTTCCGTAATATCACCCTCCACTACGTCACTGCCACTTCTCCTTGTGCCCTTCGTCGCTACTCCCTCTGCCGTCAATGTCTCCTTCTGCTGCTGTTGGTGTTCCTCATCAAGTTTCTTTAGTCGGCCCACCCCTATATACGTGATCATCTGCTGTCTCCAACCACCAATTGCTGCCCTCTAATATATGCTTTAAGGCCTTGTTTTTTGCCTCCCTTAAATGTCTGTTCAGGATTCTGTTCTCCTCGATGGCTTCCCTGCTCACCTCTCTTCAATTCCACACTTTCTCTCCTTTTAAATTGCCAGAATTCCTTATCACAATGCCCGCCATCAATGTGCATAATAATTTCACTCTGATGGGCCTCCTTCCCTTAACTTTCCCCACACGGTGCACATAGTCTATATCAACTTCACTAAAGTTGATCTTCATTCTATTCTTGACCACTTCCACCACTTGATACACTAGTGCCACTTTAGTATCTTTTCCCTCTTCTTGCACACCATATATGAAAAAATTCTTTCTCACACTTTCCTGCCCAACCCCTTTCTACTAATCTCTTCGTTTCTCTCAGGTCACGCTCCAAACTTCTTACCTTCTGATTCAACAGATTCAACTCATCTTTATTGCACCCTTCTTCTTCTAATATCTTCTTCGCGTCTTCCTTAATATTCAAATTTAGGTTCATAAACTCCTTGGATAACTCTCGAAACATGTCTCTTATTTGCTCCGTCTGAGAAACCTCTCTTATCATCACTCTTATCGCTTCGAACTCTTCCCATCCAATGGAACCCACTGGACCTGGACCAGGATTGACTTCCACTCCTCCTATTATCAACAGCACCATCACCACCGCCGCCACTAGTAGAGTAGCCACCATCCCCCTTTTTTCACCCTTCAGCTCCATTTTTGTCTCCTTTCTACTTCCCTTTACACAGTTCCACCTACCAATCGCTATTCTGTATTGTGTCAATGTGTTACCCATTGCTCCGCGCTCCACACAGCACATCTGCACTCTTTGCTGATTCCAAGACGACTGTATCTTTCCTATAAGTGTGTCAAACTGTTGGAATGTTGTGGTTTTCTCATAAAAATAAAATGCCATGTATCATATCTTGTATATATCTTAAGGAAAACAACATTGAGGTTATGTGTCGGTAACTCAGATAATTGAGTGGAGTGGTTTATCTTAGTTTGCTTTTGTTCTTTGAACATTTGAATTGTTTGGTTTGTGTGAAAGTCAGTCATATTAAAGTATTTGGTTGTAGTCAACAGCTCGTAATAAAAGGATGTGTGTGAAGAAGCTGGTGTTTCTATGGTTTACGTTGATGTCCTATACCGGTGTAAGCTAGCAGAAATGAAGATATATCAACAGGTTATGGCCCCAGAGCTCCAGAGCACCAAAACGCCGCGGTAAATTTCGGACAATATAAGTTGAAATGGAGTAACGAGAATTAACGGACGAAGCAATTTGTGACATTATTGACGGGGAAAATGGCTACCTCGTGGACCGGTGAAGAAAACTGAATAGGAATGTGACCAAGCTTACAGTGGAGAACTATTTTTCGTGGGCATTAAAGGTGAAACAAGAGCTGTTGTTGAAAGATATATGGGAATCAGTGACAGGGTATGAGGATACGCCAGGTTGTCAGCTGTCTCAAATAGAAACGAGACGACGAGCGCGAAACAATGTGATCGCGTTAGTGGTTTTTTCAAATATGTGGGAGAAGATTTTGAAAGTGACATTGCAGATATTGAATCAGTGAAAAAGACATGGGAAAAACTGGACGAGTTGTGCAATGACGGAGGGCTAGTGAATGATGCTATGACCCTGAAACAGTTAAATCGTTTTGTGAAGCCCAAGGACATGAGTGTTCAAGAATACTTCGCAAAAATAAATCAACTGTGGAGGAGAACGAGTAAAGCTGGATACGAGCTCACAGATCAACAAGTTGCAGGAATGATCATCGGAAATCTTACAGAGGAATATGCAGTTTGTATACCTTCCATGGAAGCTGATTTGGCGAAACTGACCATCTCGAAGGTGAAGGCGAGGTTACTCACGGAGGAAAGCAGAAGGAAACTTCAGCAAAATGGAGGAAAGGCTTACGACACTGGAAAACGTGAGGAGAATGAAGCTCAAGCCATGGTTGTTCATCAGAAGCGAGATATCAAGAATGAAGACGTGGGCCAAGGAAAACAGTATAGTTGCTACAATTGCGGTAAACAGAGGCATGTATCTAAATATTGTGGCAGTACCCAAAAGTGCTTTAATTTATTGTGGTAAGTCAGGGCATTATTCAAAAGTATGCCCAACAATGATGAGTGACGAATCATCACAGGACAGTAAATCAGTGAATGCGAGTAGAAAAATGGCAAGCTCAGAAATTATACGTGTAGTAGATAAAGCAATGAGCATGGTAGTTTCTGTAGGAACTGAGAAAATTAAAGATTGGCTGTTCGATTCAGGTGCATCCCATCACATGTGTCCAACAAAAGAGATGTTTATAGACATGTTAACAAATGTAACCGGGAATGTAGAAATAGGAGATAACAGTAAGCTGGATATTAGAAGTATAGGTAAGGTGAAAATAAAAATGTCAACAGGATGTACAATTACATTTACAGGCGTGTTGTATGTACCAAACTTAGGCGCAAATTTAATATCAGTTGGTAAGTTAACCAGCAAAGGTTTCAAAGTAGGATTTGCAGGTGAGAAAGCAGTGGTTGTAGATAAGAATGGAGATGAAACATTGTTTATTGCGAACAGGAGGAATGATGAATACGAAGTACAGACATAGGGGAGAAATTATATTGTAGCTGTGAGTGATTGTGACCAAATAATAGATCAAGAATGTAATAAGAATGTAATAAAATTGTAGCATTTAAATGTGTTGGGCAGGTTAGGTTGTGGCATTAGAGATATGGACGGTACGGTATGTTAGATTGTTAGATTTGAAAAGGAGTAATGATATTAATTCTTCTTCTGTATGCATTCAGGGGAAACTATGTAACAAGGGTGTACCTATGTCTTGTGAGCGTAAGGCAGAAAAACTAGTTGATGTTGTGCACACTTGCTCGTCTGGCAGACTGTGCCTCAATCTTACTTTGAGGGAGCGGTTAAAACTAAGGTCTGAGGAAACTGAAGCTAACAAACATGCAGAGGTCATCATTACACTTGAAACGGGTAACTGTACGAAAATTTCGCCAAAATAGTCAATTTACAGACACTCGGTCGTTACGATTTTATTTATTTAGATATTAAAATTTTGCTCTACGTACAACTACAGTTCTGCTGGGCTATATCCACTGTACATAGTCTGCAAAACCAACCTTTCATGATATCTCCATTATTAAACCTCCTATTAAAAAATTTCACATGAGAAAAAAGTTTTCGAGATGTATATCCGTCAAGGTTGGTCGATTTCCAGTCAGGTTAGTCTTATATATATTGTGGGAGAGTAAAATCACTATTTCAGTTCCCAATAAACCCCCAGTCCATTCCAGGAATTTGAAATGATATGGACCTCCAAACCTACCTACCTTTGGACCTTTGCTAAATATGAAATTTGGTTGACATATGAACTGACACTAGGAACACGACGAAGACCCCGTGCAGTGGATTTGGTCAAAACTAGCAAAAAAACTGCCAGGAACTGGACCCGGGCCTCTTACAGACAACAAACATATAAGAGACGCAAAAAATAAAAATATATCAGTAATAAAGGCAAGAACTTAAATTTATTATGGAGAGGAAATCAAAACAAAATGTTGCATAGGTAAAACAAGGGGGCCAAGAATCAAATAGCTAATATTAATAATATGTGGCCCACAATCAAAATACATCAGACTCATGGATTACAGCACCTTCACACACGCTTACCTTCATAAAAGACGTGACGAAAAGTTTGGAATAAGGACTTGGCTTCTATATTAATAAATTGAAGAATATGAATTCAGGTGGGTACAAAACATTTCTTTGTAGCACATCTGGTCTAAACAGTCATAAGTTTAGGGAGTAACAGCACCTAAACATAACATTCTCCCTTTCAATTCCCCAGATAAGACAAAACTCTCAACAATAAAAAAATCACGTCCCCCGAGAATACATTATCATTAAGTAAAAGAGCTTAAAACGGGAGAAGAGGGAAGAGTGTACCGAGCTCATTTATACTCATAAAATAAATGCAACTAAAATAACACAGAAGGCGCCCAGCAAAGAATATAACATATTAAACAAGAAAATAGGTAAAGAAAGCCAATGACGGCAATGTGAAACGAAAAATAAATAAATTAAACATAAAATGTTTCACGGGGGACATATAAGAACGTCAACGCACAGCACATAAGAAAATAAACAACCGCTCTCGAGCTCAGACAGTATGAACCAGAAAGTGGTCCATCTTAAAGAGACGGAGTGTCTCCAACACCAAAATACACAGAAGCAGGCAAATCGCGTTGTTAGCTTGAATTCATACCAGGTCTATGAATTGGACATGAATTATACAGAACACGCGATAAAATAATACAACATGAGCTCAAGCGGAATGTTAATGAAGCGACATGAGTAAAGGTCTCGGCCACACACAGCAAACAATCGCATACACACACATGAATCCGTGTCACCTTCTGTTCTCAAAATAAACATAGTGGATCGGTAAATGAAAATACCGAAAGAAGTGTGTAAAAGTAAAGTTAGCACACAAATAAATTAGAAACTCATGTAATGAGGGAAGCCTTTCTAACCAAACCATGGTGAGCACAGAACGAAGCAATAATAAAACCAAGAGAAGATTAAGGAAAAATAAATACCTCGATTACATAAGCAATTAACATTCTCGAAAGGCCAAGATATGTACAGACATCTTGAATCGGTTAAAATATATTTTATATGCCACAAAGATGACTTGGAAATCCAGTCCTTCCATCTTCTCAAGTCAAAAATCTCCACACTCCCCCAACCAGAAAGATAACCCAACAAAACGGAGCAGAAAAGAAATGCTTTGACCTATGCTAACGTATGAGATGCTATCTATCGGAATAAGGGAAGATTACATAGTGGTAACAACACATGATGGGAAAGAGTAATAGTTCATAGATAAAAGAGTTCGCTAGGAACGAGAAGACTTCAGAAAAGGCAAACGTACCATAAAATGATATGGTGCGATTGACATATCTCCGGTAGTTTTCAATTGATAAGAAATAGACTTTACCCGCACCCGCTCTTGAGTCAATTCCGGTGGGACTTGTACCGAGAAACGGTCCGTTAATGATATCTCCCTTATTAATCCTCGTATTGAAATGACGTATACCGGTATGAGAAAAAAGTTTAGAAATTGATTGCCATTAAGGCAGGTAGATTTCCATTAAGTTTGTTTGTGTATATTTTATGGGAGTGCAAAATCACGGTTTCGGTTTCGTATAAACCACAAGTGAATTCAGGTGGAATTCTAAATATGAAGGTTGGTAGAAATATATCCAGTACTTTTCAAGTTATATACAAACAAACAAACAAACAAACAAACAAACAAACAAACAAACAAACAAACAAACAAACAAACAAACAAACAAACGGACAAACAGACAAACAAACAGACACCAAAGCTAAAAAATATGCAAAGGGTCATTATTACACCTGAAACGGATAACTGTACGAAAATCTCCCCAAAATAGTCAATGTACAGACACACGGTCGTTACGATTTTATTCATATAGGTAACTTGTCGTGACTGACAGTCAGTCAGTCAGTCAGTCAGTCAGTCAGTCATTCAGACTGATTCATCATCACCGACCGGGCGAGTTCGCCGTGCGCGTAGAGGCGCGCGGCTGTGAGCTCGCATCCGGGAGATAGTAGGTTCGAATCCCACTATCGGCAGCCCTGAAAATGGTTTTCCGTGGTTTCCCATTTTCACACCAGGCAAATGCTGGGGCTGTACCTTAATTAAGGCCACGGACGCTTCCTTCCAACTCCTAGGCCTTTCCTATTCCATCGTAAAGCCCCTAGCAAAGAAACATCATCACCGAGCCAAAACTACTGGACATAAAAAATTAACATTTTGGGGCAACATTCATATTACAATGTACGTGCTCACTAAGAGAGGATTTTTGGATATCCCATCGTTAAGGGGGTGAGAAGGGGGGCGAATATTTAAAATGAGTATCTATATCTCGAAAACTGAACAGTTTAAAGACGTAAAGCTGATACGGGAAATTGGGATCTCCTTTAAATACAATGAAACATGTATTTTTTTCTTTTCGGAAAATCCTGATTGATCTAATGGAGAGACGAAAACTCGCCACCCTGGGATGAAGTGAAATAAAATGGAAAGGGAAAGGAATGAAGAAACTAAGAAAGAGGTACACCTTTTACTCGATGGGTAACAGAAAAGAGAAAAGAAATGGAGAGGGATTTGTAGTGAATCAGAATGTTAAACCAATAGCCGAAGTTGAGTATGTAAACGAAAGAATTATAAAAATGCACATACATGTAAACAAGGAACTACTGAAAATGGTACAGGTGTTTGCTCCACAGACAGGATCTAGCGTAGAAGAAGAAGAAGAAGAAGAAGAAGAAGAAGAAGAAGAAGAAGAAGAAGAAGAAGAAGAAGAAGAGGAGTTCCTCAATAAACTGGAAACACATATTGTTGGAGATGGGATCTTGATAATGGGAGATCTGAATGCTCATGTGGGAACTGATAGAATGGGATATGAGAATGTTCTGGGCCCACATGGGTATGGTAATGTAGATGGAGAGAAACTGTTGGACTTTTGTTTTTGAGATACAAGTATACTCATAAAAAGAATTTAGCCCCTTTTCAGTCCTTTTTAACCCCCCTGAAATGAATTTTACGAAAACAAAAAATACGTGTTTCTTTAATTTTAAAGGAGATTCCTTACAACAATTTTCATTTCTGTAATACCTTGAGAAATTGAGATACCAGTATCCTAATAAAAATAATTCAACCCCTCTATCAGTCCTTTTTACCCCTTTTTCCTAAAACATAAAAGTATGTGATATTTCATTTCTAAAAGATTAAAAATACAAATTTTCACGTCTGTAACATGTTACGTTTTTAGATATACTCATTTTTAAAATTCGCATGGTTGTTCCCAGTTCGCAAGGTTATTTCGAACAGCGCCGTCCACTTTCTATCTCGGCATATTTTTGGAGTTTATGGGCCCCCGAAGGTTATAGTTACTGACAATGCGTCTACATTCAGCTGCCGTAAATTTCGTCACCTGTGCATTGGGTGGGGAGTGAAGCATGTTTTCCTGATCCCCCACCACCACAAACCTTCTCACGTTGAAAGATTCCACCGTAACCTAAAAGCAGGCCTAACTGCATTCTGCAGCACTGATCAGCGGAACTCGGACGATAATTTGGATTTTTTTGTTTTAGCCTTCAACAGCGCTATGCACGAGTCCCATCGCCGCCCCCGGCGGATCTATTTTTAGGCAGAAGCCTTACTGACCCGCTCCAGCTGCAGTGGGACATTGGGTACCTGTCTGAGCCGTCGAGAAACAGAAATATTGAGGAGAAATGGAAGGAAGCCCTTGCGCACTTGGTCAGAGCCCGAGACCGGGTGGCAAAAAGATTCAATCAGGGAAGGAAAAAGATCGACCTGGAAGTTGGAGACCTGGTTGTTGTGAAAATATTCCCTGTAAGCTCGACAGCCAATCAAATCGCCGCCAAACTGTGTCACAAATGGTCTAGCCCTAAGAGAATAGTAAGGTTCCTGGAACCAGTAACAGTCGAACTGGAAGATCTGACGAGTAAGAGATTATCCAAGGCTCATGTCTCCCTACTGAAACGATACCATCCAAGGACCACGTAAACTTTACATATTTTCAATTCCATTACATATGAGTGCTGACACCTGTTTATTGTGCTAGTTGTGAAATTGTCAATGTTCTAAAGTCCTTTTTCTTTCAGGTAGAATAATGTTGAAGGAAAAGAATAAGAAAAAGGGAAAGTGGAGAGGAAATATTGATGACATTAGTTTAAGATGAGAGGAAATGAGCTGCGGATCCATTGGAGACGCGAAGATGTTACGTGTAATTACAAACTTCCCCGGGCTCATCTGATACGACTCGTGGAAGTATTACTTTAACTGCCTAAAATGGACTGATCAACTACGCGTGGTACTGTTTATTAAAATACAGAGCCTCAGGTTGAGGTGGACTGCATTACAATGCATTGTTATACCTAAAGTTTGTAATTATGTATATAATGTGTGTTTCCCTAGTTTTAGTTAGACTATAAGACCCTTAGTATTAAGAGTGCCAGCACTTTAGATTTAAGGATTCAGAATTTCGCTTTAAAATGTGTCTCCTTGTCTGATCAACAAGAGAAGACCCATTTTAAAAAGGGGGCAGTGTGATATTGAACCATGCTAATATAGCATGTTCATTGAGATGATGTTCTCCGTATTACAAATAACTTGTATCGGCCTCGGCTCAATTCACTTAAGTGTTTCCATGTTTGTATCAAAGAGGGCTGCTCCTTCGGTCGTGCGCACGGGAGATCATTCTTTCGGCGAGAGGGTAGTTTTATCTTTTTGCAGCTCTTCCTTGCATTGTTACATATATGAAATGTAAACACGGACCCATACATATTGAAGTGGCGTTTCTGTACCACAAATGGATCTTTAACAGATTTAAACTTGATCCGTACTATTTTTCTTCTTGATGTCTTTAGTATTGATATGGCAGGTACGGTAAATCTTGTATTTATATTGTTACTATGCATAAATTGTGCCCTTCGCCTTTTAATAATGATGGCCGGTTGATATGTATCCTTGTGTTATACTGCGATGTATTAATAACTGGGTCTCTGATTATTTTCGTGCACTTCATGGTATTGTGTCTAGCCGTCAATGAATGCACACCCTGCGTGTCGACGCGAGATCCATTCGTGTTGTACGCAGCGCATGAGATGATGGTTTTATGTGTGACTACTGAATCTGTATTATCCTGCTGGTAATTGTGCGCGCCATGGACGCTGCTCTGTCATAGGAAGACCCTGGTTTTGCGACCGTGTGAGTCATACTACTAGTGATTGAGTTCGACTCATTTGTGAGAGCTAATGCTCAGATCTTTTGCCATTCCGGCGATGTCAATGTTTGGGAGTGTGCTTGTGATTGAATGGAGAGAAGGGATGACATATCGATCTGCTTATTTTATATTTTAACCTTGTTTCTGTGCCTCATGTTTGTTTCCGGCACGATGATATTTGTTTTGCCTTGGTTTTTATCGCGGCCGTTGTTTGCCTATTCAGGCCATGCGCACGCCTGTGATGCTCCTTGAGTTTCAACTTTACTTCCGTTGTCCAGAGATGTTTGTCTATTGTTATGTCGCGAACTCTCGCATTTTTTCTGTGCCTTTGCCCACCATGCTGCGTGGAAGCTTTGATCTGTGTTGTAATTGTTGTGGATGTGGAAGTTAAATAGACGGGTTCATAATGAATTTTATCAATCTCGCGAAAAGAATGACCGAAATAAGCCGTACGTATTGTATTTGCATTACTAGATTATGCTGTGAGATTGAGAATATAACGGCGAGCCCGTGTTATGAATAATTTGAGGTTGGTATTTGATAAGTTTGTGCTCACGCATTTGCGTCATGACTTCAATTGGATGGGTTGTGTACATGTACGTATTTTATTTATTTAATTTAATTTTATTTTATTGCTGGCTTCATTTCTTGTTTCCTCTTGATTTTTTATTATAATAAACCCTCATTTAAATTATCTTGGCATTTTATTGCTAGTAGCTTTGTGTTTTTCCTGTCATGATTGTGAGACGAGCACCGTTTCCATTTCAGGGCTGTGTTTGGCCTTTCCTAGTCTAGGTCCACGCCTCGAATCTCCGACGTGCGCGTTTTATGCGTAGGTGTGTTGTTGGTAAGGGTGGGGGTGTGGCTGAATACTTAGATTTAAGAATGAAGATAGCCAAATTAGGCAAGGATATTGAATTCACTAAACAGTGTATCTATCATCATTTACCACCTAACTTCCTTAAAGGTACGTTAAGAAACAGTTTCTTTTAAACATGAAGTTTATATCCATTAAAGAGGGAAAAAGGTGCAATAAACCTCAAGAATCAAATCTTTTTCAGGCTCTTCGTTGAAATATTTCTGTAGAACCTTACGACAATCTTTAACACTTCTCAAATAATCGCTTCCCAATTACGTTACATTATCTACTGCAGGTGTGACTGACACCCACGTTGTGGGTACATGTCACAATATTTCAGACCACTCTAAATGAAGAAACGTAAAAAATGACTAATATATTTCATCTTTTGGCTGAATATTTAAATTCTTATTCTTATTCAATGTGCTCTGCCCAGTCTCCCGGACGTGGGCGATCAGTGTGGAGAGTGCTTTACTGTCTTCAGCAACATGGTAGATTTCTTCAGTGATTTTTATGCCTGTCTAGTCTTTAATATTTTTAAGACGTGTTCTCCTGCCTGCTCCTCAATACTAGTGATGGGCAGTCTGAGACTAGGTCTCGAGATTTCTCGGGATTTCTCGAGACTAGCTCAGGCACTATTTCTCGCGAGAAATTTCGAGAGATATCGAGAGCGTTGTCCCCGCATTGTGCGACAAGCAGAATGTCGTAGGCCTACTGTACAGGTACTCGAAGCTGAATGTTGTTTCTGCCGAGTATGCCTTACGTATTTCGTAAATACGTGTCGACAAGCGACTATGGCGTTCATTTTTACCGAGGTCTATTTTGACGAAGTATAGCATAATTGTAAAGGATACGCATTCTGGTATTGTACGCAGTGGTAACTACACGAATGAATAGGCTAAGTACAGAAACTGACAGCTTCTGTAGGTACACCTACCTGAATAATAGAGGCGTGCATTATTCGAACTCGAGACGAGGCAAGATGCGCCTTGCTGCGTATGCAACCTCCATTACGCATGAGTGGAATGTGTAATCTAGAGTGCTTCAGTTTGTTCCATTTCTTTCGACAGGCAGGTGTACATCATTACCAGACCCCACATTCAATAACATATGCCCACTGCTTGTGCTTACCGATATTTTTGGTGACTAAGGAAATAATTACTTACAATGCTATAGAGTATTCGCGTCATAATTAGGTAGGTACTTCGTTATATGACGGTGCAATGTGAACTGTGTCTAATTGCACGCGACAACTTGAAGACTATGTCCGAAACGCAACGTAAGTCGTGGTTGTCTGTTATTTTTAAGAGATGTCACATAGCAGAGCCATGCGTTGCTTCTTCAAAAGAAGTAAAATACGTCGACAGAAATACTTATGCGTTTGTAAGTGCCGGATCATCCCATAACATCAATGGAGAGGAATCGTCACAGAACACATCCTGCCCGGTCTACATCACAAGAAGCTACCCTGCCGACAACGATTGTAAGCCATCCAGGTAGGTTTACATCCTATAGGTTTACATCCTAATAACAATTAACAAATTATACAGGTTATTCAGCTAAGAAGTCCACCCGACATAACTCGGGAACAGTTTAAGATAATACCATTAACGAAAGTGAATACAGAATGCCATTAAGTAGTTCATAGTTCAACATGCAGTGCTATCCTAGACTTTTGACAAAATTTATCGTCACACGTTTTCATATGAGAACTGCTGACGATAACTATCAACCTTACACTCTTATTAGTTACTGGGACGTCTCACAGCTCGCAGTACACGAGAATCTGTCTCGAGAGCGTAGCCCATCACCCCTGCTGAAAGAATTGGAGCAAAGTCGGGCATTTTAGATTACACGTTCCACTCATGTGTAATGGGGGTTGCATATATAGCAAAGCACATCTTCACCGTCTCAGGTTCGAATAATGCACGCCTCTAGTATCCAATTAGGTGTACATCCTATCTACAGTTATTCACAAATTATGCATGGTTATTCAGCTAAGATGTCCACCCGACATAACTCTTGAACAGTTTAGGATACTGACATTCTGTTTTCACTACGTTAATAGTATTAAGGGGTTCATCGTTGAACATGCAGTGCTTTTCTTGGTTTTTGACAAAATGTATTGGCTCACACGTTTTCATATGAGAACGTTATTTCACGCAATAACTGCCAATGATATACTATCAAGTTTACAGTCGTAGTTACTGGTACGTCGCACAGCTTGCACTACAGGAAGATCGGTCTCGAGATTCTCGTGAGCGTCTCGAGATCTGCGACGTCAGTCTCAAGAGTCTCTAGTGAGAGCGTTGCCCATCACTACTCAATGCCCTTCAATTTTGCCTTTCAAAATTGTATTTAAAACGGCGTAACACGCAAAACATGCCCTAGGTTTTACAAAATGACCATACAGTTTTAATATTACTAATTCAATATCCACATCCAATGACTTTCATGCATGTCTATATTCATTATGTAAAACGTGATTGGAGCAGTTTGCTTTTAACATGCAGCATCGTCATTAATACACAGTTCAAATAAATTAGGGGAAACATGTTTTGTAACATCTTGTATGTGAACGGTATTTGGTAGATTGGGTTCTAATTGTTGTACAGCATACCTTGAGACAGCTACTCAGGGTACGGTATGTCAAATCAAAGATAAACTCCATCTGTAGGCGTAGCCAGGCATTAAACTGTCAGGTGAACCCTCGAAACAAAGTGAATAGCGGTGTGTCCATGTGTCGTTGTGAGGTACACAGACTACTGTGGTCATTTTAGCACATTGTACGCAAAACCAGCACATCCCACGAGACACCTTAACGAGGGTCAAGTCGCAACGGTCGTCACTTTGTTTCAGGAAGGATGGACTTTTCGTAGTGTTGCTATAGATCTCAATGTCTCTCCCTCAGTTATTCACCGCTTGTGGAATCACCGCAATGAGACAGGCTGGTTCACAAGGAGGGTTGGACAAGGTCTTGGACGCATGACAACCCCACATGATCGATATATGACCATCGGTGCGTTGCGGCGTCGTTCAGCAATTGCCAGAGAACTGCAACGTGACCTCAGGAGGTTTACTGGAGTCACTGTGTCTGACCAGATAGTAAGAAATAGGTTAAAAGAAGCGTCCTTACGACCCCGACGTCCTGCTCGAGTTCCCCGTTTGACGCAGTAACATCGCGCAGCTCGCCTTCTGTTTGCCTGTACCCATGTCAACTGGCAACTTCGCCAATGGAGACATTTGTTGTGCACAGAAGAGTCCAGATTTCCCCTCACACAGCGTGATGGATGTCGATGTGTATGGAGACTCCGTGGTGAGCAGTACATGCCAAACGTTGTCCAGGAAGGAGAGCGATTCAGACAAGGTTCTGCGATGGTGTGGGGTGGCATCAGTATTGATGGCCGTATGGACCTTGTCGTCCGTGGTAATCTTACCGCTGTGGGGTACATCGAGTAGATACTGCTACAGCATGTGTTGGTTGCTGCATATGGTGTTGGCCCTGAATTTGTACTTGTTCATGATGCCAGGGCTCATGTAGCATGCATCACCAGAACTGTCTTGCGAGAACTGGATATTCAAGGGATGGAACGGCCAGCATTGAGTCCCGACCTTAATCCCATCGAGCATGTGTGGGATAGGCTTGACAGAAGTGTTCGTGGGAGTCCTGTTCCATCAGATTCTCCAAGACCTCGAACAGGTTCTCATTGAAGAATAGAATCTGATACCGCAACGTGACCTCTGTCGACTTATACGGAGCATGCCACGTAGGTACCAAGCTGTGATAAAGACTCGCGGAGGACCTACACCATACTGGAGCTCCAACTATGATAAAAATCCACCTCAAGGACTTAACACTGTTTTCGCCCCTATTTGGACATTTCCGTTTGTGTTCTGAAAATGAACACGAATCCATTATATTTTGTATACTGCAATGGTAAAGAATAAAGATTTAGTTGTTAATATACCTGGGTGTGTGGTATTGTTTTGAGGAGCATGGCATATATTCAAAAACATGTTTGCCTAATTTTTTTGAACTGTGTAGTTTCAATACAGACTTATGTTTACCATAATTAACATTGGTATTATTTGTACAAAATAAATATACGTTATCAGACTCAAACCATGGCCTTTAATTGATCACGTAAGTGGATTATATATACTATACCATTTGCAGTCTTGTCTGCTTGCTCAATTAAGTTCAAAGTTTTGGGATCCTTTCAAGGATTTAAAATATCTTGTCACAATGGGGAACATTTTGCAGTTTTTGCAATTTGAAGCATCTGTTGCTATTTAAAAGAATGTTTCCTTAAATAGATTACTAAGAATGTTCACAAAATCCTTTACGCTCTTTGGGGCTAACACTTTCTTTACTATCAGTTCTGATTTTGTAAGACCACATACCAATTTACAAGCTACAGCAGAATTGCTGAATTTTTCTTTACAATTACAATTAAGGTAAGAAATAATTAGTTTAGGCTACTAATATTAAGGTAATTTCTACAGTCCATGCTATTGTAGCTCAAATTATAAGCACTTCAGTGTGGTAGATTGTAGTTACTTTGGCAGCCATGATTTTGTCACTTGATATGCTGCCAGTATTAAAACATTTGGAGATATGACTGCTCTTTGCATCTTACTCTTTTTCTGTGACCTACAAAATTTAATTTACAGGCTTTCATAAATTTTTACTTTTCTTGTTAGCTGCTTTACGTCGCACCGACACAGATAGGTCTTATGGCAACGAGGGGACTGGGAAGGGCTAGGAGTGGGAAAGAAGCGGCCGTGGCCTTAAGGTACAGCCCCAGCATTTGCCTAGTGTGAAAATGGGAAACCACAGAAAACCATTTTTAGGGCTGCCGACAGTGGGGTTTGAACCTACTATCTCCTGAATAGTAGATATTGGCTGCACTCAAGTGACTGCAGCTATCAAGCTCTGTTTTTACTTTGTTAATATAGGCCTAGGAGTTAACTAAAAAATGAATATACACTGACTGACAGAGCAAATGCAACACCAAGAAGGAGTGGTCAGAACTTTATGCCAATTGCAGGGTAGACTGACGTCACTGAGGTATGCTCATGATGTGAAATGCGCCGCTGTGCTGCGCACGTAGCGAACGGTAAATGGGACAAGGCGTTGGCGAATGGCCCACTTCGTACAGCGATTCCTCAGCCGACAGTCATTGTAGAACGTGTTGTCGTGTGCCACAGGACACGTGTATAGCTAAGAATGCCAGGCCGCCGTCAACGGAGGCATTTCCAGCAGACAGACGACTTTACGAGGGGTATGGTGATCGGGCTGAGAGGGCAGGTTGGTCGCTTCGTCAAATCGCAGCCGATACCCATAGGGATGTGTCCACGGTGCAGCGCCTGTGGCGAAGATGGTTGGCGCAGGGACATGTGGCACGTGCGAGGGGTCCAGGCGCAGCCCGAGTGACGTCAGCACGCGAGGATCGGCGCATCCGCCGCCAAGCGGTGGCAGTCCCACACGCCACGTCAACTGCCATTCTTCAGCATGTGCAAGACACCCTGGCTGTTCCAATATCGACCAGAACAATTTCCCGTCGATTGGATTGGTTGAAGGAGGCCTGCACTCCCGGCGTCCGCTCAGAAGACTACCATTGACTCCACAGCATAGACGTGCACGCCTGGCATGGTGCCAGGCTAGAGCGACTTGGATGAGGGAATGGCGGAACGTCGTGTTCTCCGATGAGTCACGCTTCTGTTCTGTCAGTGATAGTCACCGCAGACGAGCGTGGCGTCGGCGTGGAGAAAGGTCAAATCCGGCAGTAACTGTGGAGCGCCCTACCGCTAGACAACGCGGCATCATGGTTTGGGGCGCTATTGCGTATGATTCCACGTCACCTCTAGTGCGTATTCAAGGCACGTTAAATGCCCACCGCTACGTGCAGCATGTGCTGCGGCCGGTGGCACTCCCGTACCTTCAGGGGCTGCCCAATGCTCTGTTTCAGCAGGATAATGCCCGCCCACACACTGCTCGCATCTCCCAACAGGCTCTACGAGGTGTACAGATGCTTCCGTGGCCAGCGTACTCTCCGGATCTCTCACCAATTGAACACTTGTGGGATCTCATTGGACGCCGTTTGCAAACTCTGCCCCAGCCTCGTACGGACGACCAACTGTGGCAAATGGTTGACAGAGAATGGAGAACCATCCCTCAGGACACCATCCGCACTCTTATTGACTCTGTACCTCGACGTGTTTCTGCGTGCATCGCCGCTCGCGGTGGTCCTACATCCTACTGAGTCGATGCCGTGCGCATTGTGTAACCTGCATATCGGTTTGAAATAAACATCAATTATTCGTCCATGCCGTCTCTGTTTTTTTCCCCAACTTTCATCCCTTTCGAACCACTTCTTCTTGGTGTTGCATTTGCTCTGTCAGTCAGTGTATATGCTGCATTCTACCAATCTAACCATATAATATATTATTACTTTATCTGTAGTTGATGCATGCTGTAAACGGTCTCTTGCCCCTCCATGTGCTATGCTGAATTCCCTTCTGGGAATTAGTATAAATAAAACTATGAAACACGAAGAAAAACGTCAAATACATCAATTACTCGAGATGGATAATATATGGGAAAGCCCCTAAAATACGAGACCTGACAAAATATGGGAGAAAGGAGAAAATGTGGGTAAAATATGGAAGACCTGGTAACCCTATTAATAATGGACAATCAAATTAATTTGAAAAGCCACCTAATTGATACTTTATTTTTGCCTTAGGCAAAATTAAAAATACATTACACACAGAATGGATCCCATGGGACATAGTTTTAAGGTTTAATGTGCTTACTGTACATATGTTTTCATCTAAGATATTTATATCCAGCTGAAGATGACCAGTAAGTGGTCAAAACATGTTCGTGTGTAATGCATTTTTAATTTTGCCTAAGGTAAAAAATAAAGTATCGATTAGGTGACTTTTTAAATTAATTTGATTATACTCATCAATACGGGCATGAAGTGGACAGCTTGTAATAATGGACAAGGTGTACAATAGGCAAATGAAAAATATAAAAGCTATGAAATTTTACACTAGCATTCATTCTTGAAATACTCATTTTGAACAAGGCTATGTGAACAATGCATTTGGTAGATTTTTAAACTACCTGTATTTGCTTGTGAAGTACTGGCTCTTGCATAGTTTGCAAATTGAGAACTGTAAGCACATTAAGAATATCACCAGTTTAAATAGTTAATAGTTTTGAGAGTACACCCTTGATGACATCAAGGAATGGATTGTCTCTTATTAGCTTTTGAAACATTGATCTTAACTTTCCAATAGTTCAAGGTATCTATTGTAGGGAAATCATCTGAGGGCTGAACTCTTCGAAATTAGGGTCTTGGAGGTCGAGGAGATGCTCAAAGGAAAATCCATTATTTATTGAAATAACTTATTTAATATATACAATATATACTTGTATGGTGATGTCTGTATATTTACAATGAAAATATTAAAATGAATCCACATAAAAGGATACCTATATAATACAAAATATATACCATATTTTAAAATATTTACAGTATTTTTACATTAGTACACATATTGCTATAATCTGTGATATAACTTCAACATTTTAAACAATGTCTTTAATAAAAACATTAACATGAATTATTTCTTGTAAAAATCTGACAAATGCAGCAGATAAGAAGTTCTTTTCTTAGATCAGTATCATTCAGACACATATTGAGCACTTGCTAGTATGTATTAAAATGCAAGGATTTAAATGAAGACTAGTTCAGCAGGTCTTCCATTCCATTTTGTGATTAGTTCCACAGCTGTAGGGTACTGAGCCATGATAGTTCAGTACAATTATCATTTGGAAATAGACCAACTGTATATTATATTACAAACATATTGCTTCCATCTTAAAACATTTTAAAATCACCCTTAAGTCCATCAGTGCCAAGTAAAAACAACATGGCACAGCAGCAAGTATACAGATGTTACGCAGATGCTTAGAATCATCACAGGAAAGCCAATTCTGTAAATAAAATTTTACAGTATTATTCATAATATATCAGTAAAAATAATTTTAAATACCGGTACTGAAGTGTTTCAGACCTGAGAATATCTTAGTTTGCATCATGCACAACAATACAAAAAAAAAAACTGAACATGCATGTTTTATTTAAGGAGCCAAGCAAGACACTTTACAAAATATTCCTTACTTCCACCAAGAAGTAAATATGCACATGCACTGAATTAAATTTTTTGTTGAACTTAAGAACTTTCACAAGATAACTACTACACTATGATTGCAAACCTATCAGAAAAAGAGATCAAAAGAAGACTTCAAATTTTGCTAGTTTCTTTTTACAATTCAGACACTTAAATATATCTCCATACTGTATTTGATTAATTTTTCTTATATCAATAGGACCTAGAAATTGCTTTTATAAAATGGAAAGTGGAATTATTCTCAAGATCAAAGAATTTTATCTGTGAAAATCAGTTTGAAAAATTGTAATTAGCAGCGAGCCTCAGCAATTAGCTCTAGAATCAAAAGTTTAAGGTCTTCCAGTTTGTTTTTCATCTGGAATGCATTTCTGTAAGTACACAAGAAAGATGAAGGCCTCCAAGGACCGTACCTTAATTTAAAGTTACATACAAAACTCCACGCATCTAAAAAGTGCAGGTAAAGGAATAAGTAAAAAATATTACAGCTAATTTGAATAGATTTATGCACCTTTCTCAATAAAAGATATATCAGGCAAAATAAGCTTTGTCAGTTGCAGGAAATTCCAGGGTAAGACAGTATCCCAAGCAGTTTGTTCACAAAGTGTTTAATGCCAGTTTAGCCTACTTTACTTTCTACTCTCTTCCAGTAGATATCTTTACTATGCCACATTTTGTATTTTCCTAGATAATTTATTGTTCTTCTTGAAAAACATTGATGTTTATATCTACCAGGCATACACCTTCTCCGGCCAGTTAAACTGCGCACCTTCTATAAGGCCATCTAGATAGTATACCTTGAACTAATATTATGCAAGATAGTTTTGGTTTCAGCTGTTAGATGTGTCTATCATAACTTTAATTGCTCCATGTTGTAGGGTAAAATACAATTAATCCATAAGGAAATTTGTCATGGAGGTTTCTTTTTTTTGGCGCTAGTTGCTTTACGTCGCACCGACACAGATAGGTCTTATGGCAACGATGGGACAGGGAGGGGCTAGGAGTGGGAAGGAAGCAGCCGTGGCCTTAAGGGACAGCCCCAGCATTTGCCTGGTGTAAAAATGGGAAACCACGGAAAACCACCTTCAGGGCTGCCGACAGTGGGGTTCGAACCCACTATCTCCCGAATACTGGATACTGGCCGCACTTAAGCGACTGCAACTATCAAGCTCGGTGATGTGGAGGTTTTTCAACCTGGTTGTTAGAAAGGCTTTTTTAAAATCTAAGTTGTCTACACTTCTGCTGCTTCCTTCAAGTCATCAACCAATTAGAAATTTGTAAATATTTTCATTAGCTAATTACAACTGGGGGGGGTATATACAGGAATGCAGCCTATCTTTAAAGAGTTCTGGAAACTTCCCTTCAGAATACTATAAAAGCTGGGTGCTCTAAGGCTCCATCCAGTTTAGCGAGTGTGGCACGTTCTTCTTTGGGGGCAGGGGCAACGGTCGGCATTCAGTAGGCTCAGCAAATCAAGGTAATAGAATTTTTATGACGTGAGAGCTCTGGCAAATAGCTTAAAGGGAAGTTTTCAAATTTTATGTAAATTTCTAAACCTGGTGGTTTAAATGTAGAAATTTTGTCCAGTCTGAGGACTGTTCTATTCCTTTTTGGGAAATATGCAATGTAAGGAAACAAAGAGAAATTACCCTCTTGTTTACCATTCAACTTGGTATGGGGCAAATAAAGTTTCTGATCATTTAAGATTCTTAACACTTTTGGAATTTAATGTTTCTCATTTAGTCACCCCAGCATAGAATAGGCTTAGGCCCTGTATCTTTGGGCCGTAGGCCCACTTAAGGTTGTAAAACATTCTAGGAGTGCAAGTGTTTCATCTCCTAGCCTTTTGTTCATGGTCAATCATATTAAACATTTTCTTTTTATATGAAGGCCATTTAGTACGGGCACTTGCAACTCACACACCACACATAACACTATCCTCCACCACAATAACACGCAGTTACCTACACATGGCAGATGCCACCCACCCTCATTGGAGGGTCTGCCTTACAAGGTCTGCACCTGGCTAGAAATAGCCACACGAAATTAAGTAATTAAATTAATTAATTAGTATGGGCACTCATTGTCCCTGTTTATTCGGTAGGCCTAATTGTTTATGGACTAGTATGTAATAAACTGTTGAGCGATAAAGAAGCCCACATCAGGGCAACCATGTATAAAATATTTTAAGAACAACATACAGGTTGTAAGTGCAAGATCAAAAGCTGATGGCTCTCTGAGGCTGGACTATGATATAGTTGAGTCCAGACTCCCTTGTAGTGTGAAGGATAAGAGTAAAGTGCTCTCTGTACATTTTGTACCTGCTAAGAGCAATCCAGCTCTTTTCTGTGGAAATTAGTATTTGTAATTCTCTCAAGTTGTACACAATTCCTTTTTTCTTTTTTTGGTCTTTTGAGTTATTGTTCTTAGAGCTGACAAGCTCATTGTTTTTCTATTTAACTGTTATTTCTTCTCAATTTTCTATCCAATTTTAAACTTGAAAAAAGGAAAGAAATAAATTTCAAAATTTGTGTTAACTTATGCTCTAGTTAATTCCTTGTCTGCCCATTTGCCCCAGCAGCTTCTTATACCTGTGATCCATGATATTTCCTTTAAAATATCAACTATTGCATTGCATGTAGTTTTCATTAGCATCTTGTGTATTAAACTTGTAGCTGAATCAGCACTCCAAAATAATGTTCTAGTCGCAGAAGATCCTTTGAGTCTCTGCTTTTTTTCTTTTCCTCTACATTATTCCCGTGCCAGTAACTAAGTTACACTTACTCATCAAAGTCAGCTAATTAATTATTGCAGGCTACTAAATTAACATAGGTAAAAAAATCACGATTAGAAAGCAAAACAATAAATCACTGATACAGAGAAACTATTCAGCCTTAAATGAAATGGACCCTCAGTATATCTGGCAGGAAATATACTTTTCCACATCAAGAGGTTTTAGTGTGTTCTTATTGAAATTGTAATAACTGATCCATGATGAAACCTCAATATTTCCACACAGGTGCATCACATCACAGTTCAACTTATCTAAGGGCAAAAATGTAATTGCAACGGTTCAAAGACAATCTGTAACAAAGATGGTGCATTCATTCTCTACATTATCTCCCACGTTTGAAAGTCCTGCAATTCTGAAACTTACATTTGTGTGATAAAATTATTATAGTCTTATTTAAAGATATGTTTTACATGGAACATTGACCACTCTTCCACTGCTTGTGATTCACACCTGATCTCATTCCTTTTCATCATCCAGTATTCTGGAAGATCTGATCCCATATTACGTTGCTGCACGACTTCCAAGATATCACATTCCTTTTCTGATGTCATCTTCAGGGGAAGAACCGTTACTATATGTTTAACTGGACGTGAGACTTCCCCTTTAGCTGTGTAAAGGCGAGAGACTGGTTATTCCATCACACCCAGGAAATGTGGCCAACACATGCCCCAAAGGTCAGCAGGTCCTTTTCACATTGTCGTTGCCAATTGACACAATGTCCGTAGGCTGTATCTGCAAAATCTTTGGGTTGTTTCTACTGTGAACTAACAGTCTGATATTACTTACATAAGCAAATTCTTCCCCAAGTCTCAAATATGCTGCTCTCAATTTTTACATCCTAGCCATCTACTTGATCCAGATCTGGTAGTTCTGCCCCAGGTAAAGGTTGCAAGAACTTGCAGGGGCTCAATGGCTGAAAGTTGCTCTCGTTTGTCACAAATTCATAATCACATAAGACTATGTAGTTATTCTAGTTCAAGAAAGCTGAAAGGTTCTTTCTTAGTAGTTCTTTTAGCATTCTCACCATCTGCTCCCACCAAGGTGAAGATGGAGGGTTAATCTCCACTATCCTGTGCTGTTCTGAATGCTCCGCCAATCTACATTCTTCAGGGCGCAGGCTATACCTACAAAATTTGTAACATTACCAGAAAAAAATATCCAATGACTTCCTCTCCTAGCGAAATATATCCTTAGAACTAATATTAACATTTCAGTCTAGAGAGACTCCACCAGTTCAAAATTTATAGCTCAATAGAGAGCGCAAGTGAAAATGCTCACCTATGCCTTCCCACCATGTATAAGGAACAAAGGGCCTGCAAAGTCTAATCCCATGGAACTGAATGTACTCCTGGAATCAACCTGTCCCTTTGTAAAGGCGCCATTGGCATGGTGAAGGCTTTAGCATTAGGTCAGACATTTCCTGCATTCTGCTACAACTTTTTCAGCTGTACACCTTGCTGTAATTATCCAGAAGTCCTCTTACTATTGATAAGAACATGAACACCTACATGCCCCATTATCCTGCATTTTTCTTCCATCATTCTCTTCAACGGATGTCTTCCAGGTAGAATAATGGGAGTTTTGAATGTTAATCGCTCTTCCTCATGAATAATTTGTTTCCATATAGAGGGAAAGTCCTATATCTCATTATTTTGGAACACTTCAGTTTTTCTTCATTTAGGCCTTCCTGCTGAATCTTTCTAAACAACTCTTATTCTGCTGCTTTGATCGTGCCCCTATTGAGTTCTCGAATGTCCAAATCAATGAGATAATTGATGTACTGTATGTGTGCATTTCACTATACCTCCCAAGCAAACTTGGAACACATGACAATATCGGGAAGAAAATATTTTAGTTTGGAGACATCCCTATCGTTCATAGGGGCAGAGTTGAGAGGGTGACCTGTGAAAATGTGGTTTTCTAGGTTACTGAGATGTGTAGTGACAGTCAATTGTCATGGGGGTTGAGAAGAGGTGAAAAATATCCAAAAACGACTGGGGGTTATGAATGTATGTGTACACGTTCAAGCATAGTACTCTGGGGGATAAGACACCCCGAGCATGCCTAGGGGAGAGGGGCGACAAAAAAAAAACCTATATTAGTGCTGAATCCATGGTTTTTAGGGTCACCAAGATGTATTTTGACACAATGGATGCTGATTAAATCCACTTTCAACCTCCATGGACATGAGGGCTGAGAACGGTTGAAAAAAGAAACTGCCCAAAATGACTTAGGCCTATATAAGTATTGAATCGTTTGTTTTCAGAATCGCTAAGCTGATTAGTTACAGTCCCAGTGAGAGTTGGAATGTGCTCTGCTACTTCCCAGACAATATCAGCTGCCACAACAGCTAAGTTTAATGTGAAACTGAATGATCTCAAACTAAAATTTAAAATTTAACGTGTAACTAAATCTACAAACAAGTTCATAAAATAGCAATCAACTTCACAATACAGAAATCTACAACTATTCATTGGAAACAAGTGGTTTAAGAAATAAATTTCATGGTTGGGCCTGTATTGAGGTATATGACCTATGACCATACCTAGCAGTCGAAACTAGTACCGTTTGAGAGTAAATTGGGTTGATTAGGTGGATAATAAACTAATGATTTTGTAAAAAGTATGAAACAGGTGGTACAAATCCTAAATCTAAACTTTCCTGAAAGTACCCAAGCAGAGCCAGATATAATAGCTAGTATAGAATAAGGCACGATCTCATTACCATAACTTCACTGTTTTAACCATTTTTTTCCCCCCCTGTCTTTAGTTATCCAGCTTTCCCATTCCCCACTTTGTAAGCCAAGACAACCTCTAAAAGAATGGTTTCCATTTAAGATATTAATACATTTGCTCCTGTGGTATTATTAATGAAGATAAATTGATCATCTGAAATAAAAATTCACACCAGAAAACATTTCACAAGAAATGCAGCATACTTACTTAAAGTACTGCATGAACGTAAACCTATAGCCATGCTGCTCTGCTACTCCTGCACACACCACATTAGCAGATGAACCGATCAATGTACCATTTCCTGCAAAAAATATTTTCATAGAACCTTGAAAAATGCTTTAATTTTAGGCTATGAGAGGTAATAAAGTTAAATGGAAACACAAGAAACAATATTCTAGATTTAACATTGAATAGCTTATCTTTAGCAGTGGGTTAAGTCATGGCACTATATTCTTTAAACCTTACTACCTCCTGTTATATTAGAGAAATTTAAAACATTTGTTCCTCATGGATAAAGTGGGTAGGTTTAATTTTTTCTAAAGGCTAGAAGTTTATCCTCAAGAGCCTATCATTGTAGCAGTGATGAAATATTCAATTTTTTTAATGAAAAATAATCATTTTAATATCTGCCTTCATGGCCTGGTATAGTGACAAATTTCAGGATGATAATTATGATCTACTTAAAACAGAAAATATATGTCTGTAATGCACTTTAAAACAAAATGTAAGACTATAAAATATGGCATAAAAGGCTAGTCACAACAACAACTTACCTCCAAGGCAGGCTCCAAAAGCAAGTGCCCACACTAATGGCTGAAGTGGCAAATTAATGTCTGATTTTTGGGAGAGTGATACAACTATGCGAACCATCATCGTGGTGAGTGGGATGTTGTCAACAAATGAAGAGGCTGCAGCTGATACCCACAGAATGAGTAGAATAGAAGCTAGTAAGCGATGTGACTCTGGTACCAACATGATTACATACTCTGTTTGTTGTCCAATCCAGTCTATAAGTCCAAGACGTGATAAGGCCTGCAACAAGAGAATTTAAATTCTACTTTTATTTTCTCCAGATTTTACAGTTTTTCAATCTAATTAATATTTATGGAGAAAATAGAAAAGAGAAAAACAAATCAAGACAAAGCAGAACTAGGAAAATACAAAACACTATAAGGATACAAGTAATAATCAACACTATTAAAACCAGATGGCAAAAACAGCACACAAAACAAAAACAATGGCCTACCTATAAAAAGTCTGCTTACAATGGGCATGCATCAGCGTGTGTTTACCCACAGCCAGCTGCCTGTCCCATCGTCAGCGGAGTCGGGCAGCTGAGTACTGACCTAGGACACCACTGACACACCTACTTCCTCCCCCCACTCTGCTAAACAACAGTGTGGTGAGACCTTGGTTCTCTGCTGCTTTCCTATTTATCTCTCCCTGCTACTTGTTATTTATAACAACAGTAACTATGACAGGAGATACAACACACACACACACACACACTATCTTCTACATTCTGCTTCCTTTAACCTCTTTATACAGCGTTTTCTAACTACGTCTAAAAACTTGCTTATATTCCCGGGTTCTTTCCACTCTTTCACTATCCAGTTTACGATGTGTTCATTACTCTGCTGTTTTATGGCTTCCAATTGTCCCTCACTCATGAATTTCTCTCCACACGTTCCCTTACATGCTATTAACAAGTGAAACTCTTCTCTTGTATCAGCACACAAACATACTGAATTATCCTTCATTCTTGTCCAACCCTTATTCGTGTAAATACCCATCATCCACCAAATTAGTCTTCTCTCTAATCTGTTCACATTTTCTTTTCTTATATTAACTACTTGTTTGATTCTATTAAACATGTTTAGGGTCGTCGTCCTACATTCAGCCTCCAGCTCCTGTGTTTGAATATCTTTGATCATTTTTAAAGTATTCCAACACACTTCATTCCTCCTTTCCCATTTCTTCCCCCAATAGTTTCCTAAACCCAACCTCTCAACAATACTTTTCACCTTATCAAACCAGTAATCTCCACATGTACTCTTAATTTGGTGCTCGTAAGCCGTCTGCAGTAAGCCGCCCTCAACCATTTTCAATCTTCTCCAACAACCCAACACACTCCATGATGTCAACCTCTATGCACTCATTGCACATAACTCGCCTAGGCGCTGCATTAGCCGTGCAATTGGGAAGGCCCATCACAATTTTGCCAAATCTGCTAACTATCTGATTTAATATAATATGATCCTTCTCAACCCCCCATACTTCTACTCACTGTAACACTACTTAACACCACCATTTTAAATACCATTCTCTGTATATTAAAATCAATCCCCAGGAATTTATTTTCCAGTGTTCTTATACCTGAGAGTGCTGCCAACCCCCTCCACTTAACTTGTTTAATTTGGTTGGACCATTTACCATTCCTGCTTATACAAACACCCCAATACTCCAGCTTATCTGTCTCCTCTATAACCATTTATCACCCATTGCTTCTTTGTCTTCCAGTTCCTACTTTTTCTATATACCATCACCTTTGTCTTCCTACTATTTACTCTCAGTGACCATTTACTAGCGTAGGTACTTTGAAACCTCATTTATACTACTCTGTAAGCCCCCTCGCATTAGTGTCGTCAATAATACATCATCTGCAAATAAACCTGGAATTTCTAGTTCTAATATAGGACAAGTCCACTCCTTCCCATGCATGTCTAATGTGCCATTGATTAAAAAAAAAAAGATAATTTGCAACCCTGTTTTAAACCTATATTTGGTTTGATTAAACCACTTACAACCCTTTCCTCTATTCAAATGCTACAATACACTTCCTCATATAGCCTCAATCACACATCTCATCTTTTTGGAAATGACCACCCTACACAATCTCTCAAGCAGCGCCTTCCTACTTACTGTGTCAAAAGCCTTTTCAAAATAGACTGCTGCTATATACACCTTCCTTCCTCATGTATTTATCAATTATCGTCTTCACTTTCATCACATTATCCATCGTCATCCATCCTTTTCTGAATGCACTCTGATAAATTGATAGTATAGAAAACCTTCCGCCCATTTTCTCAACCTATTCACTAATAGGCCCGTGTACACCTTACTCAATGCGTCTAATAAAGTTATGCTCCTGTAGTTACTAGAGTTGCTCCTTACTCCTTTCTTTTTGTAAATAGTGCCTATAATACATTTTTGCCACTCCTTCGGGAAGTTTGTACCTTTGAACACCTTGTTAAATAACTTTAACATTCAGGGAAACGGGATGGCCTAGGGAGCGGTGATAAGGGAACAGGGAACTGGAAATCAAGTAGGGATGACATAAAATTGTTAGTGTTGAACTGTAGAAGTATTGTAAAGAAAGGAATAGAATTAAGTAATTTAATAGATATATATTTACCAGATATTGTACTAGGAGTTGAATCATGGCTGAGAAATGATAATGGATGCAGAAATTTTCTCACGGCACTGGGGTGTGTATCATAGAGATAGGATAGGAATAGTGGGAGGGGGAGTGTTCATTCTGGTGAAAGAAGAATTTGTAAGCTACGAAAAAGTTAAAGATGAGACACATGAAATTCTAGGTGTAAGGCTCATTTCTAAAGATAATAGGCAACTTGATATATTTGGAGTGTACAGATCGGGAATGGGTAGCACTGACGTGGATTCGGAATTATTTGATAGGATAGTCAGCTATGTGGGAAACGACAAGGAAAGAAATGTGATTGTAGCAGGAGATCTGAATTTGCCAGATGTAAATTGGGAAGGAAATGCGAACGACAGGAAGCATGACCAACAAATGGCAAATAAGTTAATATGGGAAGGACAGCTGATTCAGAAAGTGATGGAACCAACCAGAGGGAAAAATATCCTGGATGTCGTGCTGATAAAACCAGATAAGCTCTATAGGGAAACTGAAGTAATAGATGGTATTAATGATCATGAAGCTGTTTTTGTGGTAGTTGAAAATAAATGTGATAGAAAGGAAGGTCTTAAAAGTAGGACTGTTAGGCAGTACCATATGGCTGATAAAGCAGGCATGAGGCAGTTTCTAAGAAGTAACTACGATTGGTGGAAAACGGTAAATAAAAATGTAAACAGACTCTGGGATGGGTTTAAAGAAATTGTTGAGGAATGCGAAAACAGGTTTGTACCTTTAAAGGTGGTAAGGAATGGTAAAGACCCACCTTATTATAATAGAGAAATAAAGAGACTAAGGAGGTGCAGACTGGAAAGAAATAGAGTTAGAAATGGCTGTGGAAGTAAGGAGAAATGGAAGGAACTCACTAGAAAATTGAATCTAGCAAAGAAGGCAGCTAAGGATAACATGATGGCAAGCATAATTGGCAGTCATACAAATTTTATTGAAAAATGGAAGGGTATGTACAGGTATTTTAAGGCAGAAACAGGTTCCAAGAAGGACATTCCAGGAATAATTAATGAACAAGGAGAGTGTGTATGTAAGGATCTTCAAAAGGCAGAAGTATTCAGTCAGCAGTATGTAAAGATTGTTGGTTACAAGGATAATGTCGAGAGAGGAGGTGGCTAAGGCCAAAGAAGTAATAAAATTTCCATATGATAACAATGACATTTACAATAAGATACAAAAGTTGAAAACTAAAAAAGCAGCTGGAATTGATCAGATTTCTGGGGATATACTAAAGACAATGGGTTGGGATATAGTACCATATCTGAAGTACTTATTTGATTATTGTTTGGTCGGAGGAGCTATACCAGATGAATGGAGAGTTGCTATTGTACCCCCTGTGTATAAAGGAAAGGGTGACAGACATAAGGCTGAAAATTACAGGCCAGTAAATTTGACAGTTTTAAAAAATGTTTGACTTCGTAACACTGTTCAGATTTTTGAATTTTTTATCTTCCGTTCCTTCCAGGTAAGTTGTTATATGAGTTTGTTTATGGTGCCTTTCATCGAGTCTAATCTGGAACTTTGAAGCTGATTGCTGAAAATATTTGTGAAGGGAGCTTCGTTTCAATTTCTTGCTATGGTCGACTCCAATTCTACTGTGACCCTGGAGGGACGTTTGTTGCTGCTTTGCGTCTTGTGTAGTAATGGTGTGTGCGTTCCGTTGTATGCTCCTCCTTATGGGGAGGCAAGGTTGCGGAGAGGGGAGGGGGCGTGTCGGTTACTGTGACGGCATCAGCTTTAGAGGGGCTAGGGAGAGGGGATGTACAAAATGGCAGAGGTTCGTTCTTATTTATCCTTTTACTATTTGTATTGCGTCTTTTGCCTAAAATTTCAAGACTTGATAGTGTTCCTTCAAATATAGGATTTCTAATGTCAATAGTTTCATTTAGGTTATTGTCCTGATTGCTTTTTTGTTCTAAATAAATGTATAGATTTTCTAATGTCTTAAGGAGAGCTCCTTTGTTTATTTTATGCAGTATAGTTAAATCCTGTTCTATGGTTGTAAATTGATGTCCGGTTGAACTCATGTGTTGACCCATCGCGGAAATTTTTTTATGTCTTTCAGCGTTGACATGCTCCTGGTATCTTACAGTAAAACTGTGCCCTGTTTGTTCGACATAACTTTTTTGCATTGGTGACACTTCAATTTATAAACTCCTGATTCAGAATGTTTGTTTTTTCCTAGGGAATTAACACTATTGTAATTAAATAATTTATGCTTTGTGTTATTGCTGGTTGAATATGTGATCTTATAATTATATTTTCTAAATAAATTGGTTACTGTGTATAAATTAGGGTTATTAAACGTGAACTTCGCGTATTTGTCTTTTGTTTCGGGTTTTAGGTTAGTTTGTAATTTCTGTTTGAATTTACCGATTATTTTGTTTATTATTTTTGTTCAAAACCGTTGTATTGGGCTTGTTTGCGAATAAAGCATAATTCTTTTTCTCTTCCTGTGTGTGTAAGGGGTACATTAAATGCTCTATATATGTAACTGTAATAAGCTGACCTTTTTTGCGATTCTGGGTGCAATGAGTAGTTCTTTATTGTAATGGGAGTAAAAGTGGGTTTCCTGTGTATCTTTAAGACAAACTCTTCCTTTTTCCGTGTTACATTCATGTCTAAAAAGTTAATGGAGCTTTCTTTTTCTTTCTCTAATGTAAACTTTATTCTGGAATCAAGTGTATTTAATTTATTGAGGATATAGTCACTTATTCTCTCTTTGATCTATTACGGCATAAGTGTCGTCCACAAAACGTATCCATAAATTGAGACCTATTTGTCCTATTATTTTGGTATGTTCGAGGTAATCAAGATAAATATTGGCTAAAATGCCGGAAGCATTTGAACCGAGAGGCTATGCCCGCTTAAGAATATCAGGGCAAATAATCAGTTCCAACCACTAGATATACAACATAAGAACTAAGTTTCCACATATCAATAAACATCAGAAGACGGCGGAGTCTAGCAATTCAATGAACGCGAGTTTTTAATCCAATAAATGGCCACTACTGCATCTGTGAAACTAATATTTTAACATTTTAGAACTTTATTCAGCTCTAATTTTACAATTTTAAGAATGTAGTTGAACTTGGCTATTATTTTATACACTCATAAAAATCATCGCAGAATATTTAAGACAACTCATCACTCAGAGATGAGATTTAACATTTGACTCACAGGGGTTATCTTGTTTTTAAATTAGAGTTTTAAACTTACCATTAGATATTAAGGAGTTAGGTATACCAATATGTTGTTTTATATTGTTATATCTCTAAGTTTCTTTATTTATAATGCAGCTGATGATGGTGCCTAAATGAGCACCAAAACGAGTTCTGCAATAAAATGTATGTTGTAAAAAACATACAACAGTATTTGTATTGAACAAGGTGGAACCTTAAAGATTTTTATTTCAATTGTGATCTCAGTTCAATACGGGCAAATAAGATGAAGTGCCTCACGTTTAATGTATACCGGTGATCAAATTAAAATGGAAGATAAAAAAATAGGAATTTTGCCATCATGTTGGGTGCTTTTGTATCTAATGATTTATTAGCTTAGAGAATTAAAAACTACTTGTGGTTGATTGTTTGGCTTGGCATTACCGGTATTAAGATTTTTTGAAGAGTTTAGTTGATCAAAACTGCTACACTGAAAGAAGTTTCCCCGGTAAAACTGAATGTAAAGTTGAGATTTAAGTTTCTTATCGGTTTCTTATGGTTTCTTACGGTCTAACTTGCCTGCCTCTCACCCGGAGGACCCAGGTTCGAGTCCCAGTCAGATCATGCATTTTTTACCTGGATATGAGGGCTGGCTGCAGGTTCACTCTACTATTACCTTTAATTGAACTATCGAATGATGAGATGGCGACCTCGGTCTAGAAAGCCAGGAATAACAGCTGAGAGGATTCGTCACACTGACCATGTACCTCGTAATCTGCAGGCTTTCGGGATGAGCAGCGGTCACTTAATATGCGGAAGGCCCATTGGGGCTGTAGTTTGGTTTGGTTTGGTTTAAGAGTGTTTGTAAGATTATAATATATATTTCATGTTTGTAATGTTTAGGCAAATTGTTGATGCCGTGGTTCATTCGTTCCCAGATTTTCTTTTTTCCTGTGTTGTACGGTGGTTTTTTTTTTCTGTGGTCCCTCCAAAAACGGAGAATTAAGGTTCTACTGTATACATAAAATATGAGAACTATAATCACATAAGGCTATTTGCAGATTTTATACTGTATAGAGTACCTAGTAAATGAGTTGCAGGGTTGTTAGAGACTGCAAGGGAACCTAGATAATGTTGCGAGATGGATAGCGGATAATGGTATGACTAAGTGGAATGAAAAGTCAAGTTGTAAGTTGCACCAAGAGGAAAAGTCCTCTCACTTTTATTAGTGTTGGAGTGATTGTACCTCATACGGTAATTTTTTTTTCCTAGAGGCTTTACGTCGCACCGACACAGATAGGTCTTATGGCGACGATGGGATAGGAAAGACCTAGGAGTTGGAAGGAAGTGGCCGTGGCCTTAAGGTACAGCCCCAGCATTTGCCTGGTGAAAATGGGAAACCACGGAAAACCATCTTCAGGGCTGCCGATAGTGGGATTCGAACCTACTATCTCCCGGATGCAAGCTCACAGCCACGTGCCTCTATGCGCACGGCCAATTCACCCGGTGGAAATCATTAACAAGGTTGTTAAAGGTTACAGATCTCGTTCACATGGTTACGAGAGTAATTAGGAGTTGTAGTAAGGATGTAAGGGAGAGGTTGTATAACTATATCTGGAAAAGATTCAAATGAAAGGAGTGCGATTTGTTCTGGTTGATTTCCAAGAGAGTAGTGTTACAAAAATGATGCAAACTTTGGGTCTGGAAGACTTTGGAGTGAGAAGAGATTCTCAGCTATGTGGTATGTTTCAAGCTGTCAGCAGAGAGATGGCATGAAATGACATTAGTAGATAAACTTGAGCACAGTTTTAAAAAATAGGAAAGATCCAAACCAAACCATACACCATGGTGTAACAGCCCTGAAGTGCCATGACCTACCAAGTGACCACTGCTCAGCCCGAAGGCCTGCAGATTATGAGGCGTCGTGTGGGCAGCACAACGGATCCTCTCGGCCGTTATACTCTTTGCTTTCTAGACCGGGGCCGCCATCTCACCATCAGATAGCTCCTCAATTGTAACCACGTAGGCTGAGTGAACCTCGAACCAGCCCTCAGATGCAGGTAAAAATCCTTGACCTGGCCGGGAATCTAACCCGGAGCCTCCGGGTAAGAGGCAGGCACACTACTCCTACATTGCGGGGCTGGCATAGAAAAGATCATAATATGAAAATAAAGTTGGATTTCAAGAGGACAAACTGGGCAAATATTCATTTATAGGAAGAGGAGTGAGGAATTGGAATACATTATGAAGGTAAATGTTTGATAAATTTAAGTTCTTTAAAAATGTTTAAGAAAGAGGTATGTAAACAATTGATAGGAAATCTGCTCTAAATGCAGATCATTGATGAATTTTCGTAATGCCTTTTCCTTTTTTTTTTTCTCCTTTTGACATCACCATTGTCTTTCATTTCTCTGTACTGATTTTCATACAATACTTTTCAGTTTTCTTGTTCAGTGCATGAAGCTGTTCTTTTACTTTGCCATTTCTTCCCTAGACCACATAGTCTCAAATAGTAACATCTCCCTATCCCCATATGCTTCTTTTGTCTCCTTTACAATTTTGCCAATAACCATTAGAAACAAAAGAAGCAACAGCACACTCTCGTCTTAGTCCAGTTTAATTTTTAAACCATCCTGCCTTTCCGAACAGAGGCTGTACGCTGCTGACAGTCTTGTACATAGCTTGCACTAATACTACAGTTTGTGTAGCCAGACTTTGAGCATGGTCTAACACACCTCCCTGGAAACACTTATACGACTGATCTATGAATGTCATAACCAGATACTTTTCATATTCCCAATTGTTTTCCATTAACTGCCTCCAGCTGAAGATTTGGGTCCACTGTAGATCTTCCACTTTGAAAGCCATACTGTTCATCTTGCAACTCTCGCACTTTTTTTCTCTTTCTCCTCTCTAATATTCTTTCCAGTATTTTGACACTTTTGATAGAAGTTATATTCCTCTTTACTTACACTTTTTGGTTTCCCTTTTTGAGGACTGGTATTATTATTATTATTATTATTATTATTATTATTATTATTATTATTATTATTCCCTTTTTCCAGTTTTCTGGAGCATGTTTCTCCTTCCATATGCACTTTAGCAATCTGTATATCCGTTGTAGTCCAACAGGTCCAGCAGCCTTTATCATTTCAATTTCATTCCTTGTGCCTTCCCCATTTTTATTTTATGTAGTGCAATTCCACCTCTAAGATGGTCATATATCCTACTGTCGAGTCATCAAACCATATTACTACTATCCTCTGCACCATTTCTCACATTCAGCAGTCATCAAAATACTCCTTCCATCTTCTCTTTATTTCTTCTGGATGTGTTAACTCTCCACCTTCCTCTTACATCAGCTTTGTGTAAATGCTTTTTTTTCCTTTATTACTTCATATAATTCCATACAGCATTATTTTATTGGCAGCTCCATGTGTTTCTATAGTCTGGAAATTCTTCTGAACTTTTCTTCTCTTTCATTTCCTTTTATTATCAAAATACTTCCTTTTGCTTCCTTTTTTTAATCTATTCAATTCTTTTCTTTCACTGCTTCTCTCACCTTTTCATTCCACTGTGGTGTCCTTTTCCTTCACTCTTGTCGATGTTTTACCACAGGCACTTTCTGTCCCACTTACAAATGTCCTTTTGAAGTTGGACCATTCATCTTTCCCATTCTTACTTCAGTACATGGAATCTTATTTCAGTCTCTCCAGAAATTCTTTCTGTACATTTAATTTCCACACTTATTTTACTATATCTTATCTAGTTTAAATTTTCCATTCCCCCCCCCCCCCCTACTTATTTTTGCTATCAGACTTCTATGATCTCCATGAAATGCTTCTCTTGGAAAAGCTTGTTACATCCTTCAAATATTGAATTTGTTCTTTCCACCAGAAAGGTAATTAATTGCCAATTTTTTTCTTCTGTCACCCCAACCATATCTTTTAGTTTTCCTGCCTTTTTTTCCAAAACCATGTGTTGCCCACAACATTCCATTCTTCTCACAAAACTAGTTTCTCTAGATTCCTTTTCCCAAAACCATATGGTCTGATTTCTTCCTTTCCCTTTCTTTTGTTTCTTACCTGTGCATTTAAGTCTCCAATTATAATCACTTCTACATCATTTATCTCATTTTCTAGTTGACCCAGGAATTCCTCAATAACCTCTAGGCTCCCTGTCTGTGGTACATATACTTGAATGAAGTCCTTCACAATGTTCCTCATTCTCATTCTAATTTTCATTATCCTGTCACTGATGTACTCTTCCAGCTATTTTGAAATCATCAGGCCCACTCTAGTATAATGCATATACTTCCCTCATTCTCTTCTTCCCATTCCCCTTCCATTTAACTTCACTCAACCCCATAATTTCTATACCTCCTTTCTCTATAAAATCCACTACTTCTGCCTTTCTTGTCAGGGTCACAAGGTTGATTAGACCTACCTTCATGATGTTGGCTGCTGGTCATCCATTTTTTATAGCTGCCCCAGTGGCCAAGGAACTGCGCATTGCTTGCAGGGTATGCCATAACCTTTACGAGAAGTTCAGAAATACCGTATCATACATAGGCTATTATAATGGTTGGGTTGCCACTCCTAGAGGCATTTTATACCTACTGCCAGGTGTAACTGTAGGGTATTCCTCAGAAGTACAAACGCCTTTTGCAAACCACTTCACTGAAGTACAGACGTTGCCGATAGGAGAAAGTTCAGGTTTATCTGCCTTTGAGACTGCAGTCCTCTTCCGTCATCTGAACGTTTGACCATATTCTTTCCGGTGGCCTGGCCTCGGAAGACAGGGCTGGCTCTGCCCTTAGCCATTGCCCGCCTGCCCCCCATGGGTGTCAAGTTTGGTAATGGCTGCTTGACCCTCTGCCAGACAGTCTCAGATAGAACCGCCTGTCTCATATGGTAGCAGGATGATCCTGACCTGACCAGAAACTATAGAAATTGTATAGACTTAATTTTACATTTGTGCTTGCATCCACGTGCACCTTTCCCATACCTAGACACCTTCAATATCTTATGATCTTTTACCTTTATAAACTTCTTATTTTTTTCAGTTGCTTATATATAGGAATTGTGCTGGCTGCTGAAGTTTATTGCACTCCTTTGGGGCAATAATTAATGACTGACAGATGAAATGATACTGGAGTGTGGTCATGGAATGACAAGACAGGGAAAACTGTAATACCCAAAGTATAATCTAATCTACATCCACTTAATCCAGCACAAATCTCACATGGAGTGACTGGGATTTGAACCATTAAACCCAGCGGTGAGAGGCCGGTGTGCTGCCACCTGAGCCATAGACGCAGTGAGTGGGATTTTTTTCATGCGAATTTCTGACGTTAAAAAAAAAAAAAATTTCCTAAGGAAATTTTGAATGTTTGCATAATATTTAACAGAGAAGACTAGAAGACTCAAATTAAAGTTTAGTGCTGTTAACTGAAAGCCTCATTGGATTAGTTAGGGTGACATAGGGTGTTTCTTCATCTTTTTCAGTAAGGATAGTAAATAATTCAAATACTGTAGTCAATATTTGAGAACGTTGTTGCACAAATAAGTATGAAAAAAAAAATCTTTCATGAAATGTTTCAATGTATGGACAACTAATGGTTTCAAAATTATAAAAAAACCTCAGCCAAGAGAACAGAGCTGTTCGGGTACTGGCTGCAAAGAATGTGCGACACCCTCAAAGGAATGGTAGGTAAGGAAGAGGACTGAAAAGTACCAACCGGTGGAGAGCGAGAATAGCATGAATCTACCAGAAAACAAAAAGGGTGGCAGAAGACCTGCCTAAGCCCCCCCCCCCCCCCTTTTCCCCCCCACACACCAGAATTCCAAGAAGTGACTAGTGTCAATATCCAAAGGCTTATCAGAAACGTCACAAAGCAGCTGATCATTTTGAGACCATTTCCACACTACTGGAGTCCCAGCCAAGCACATCTACAACTCCAGTGGTGGTAAACCATTTTGAATTATTTTAAAAAGGTTTTTTTAATGCAAAACCCCAAATTTATGATTTTATGCTTAATAGCACCAAAACTACTACCATATTTGTACCAAAATTATTCACTGTAAAATAGGCCCCCCCCACCTGCTTATCACATCCAGTTATCCCCTGAAGAGCTCATTTCTGCTTCTCGGCTTCAAGATAGTGGGCATTAACGCTCATTAAAGGGGCCATCTTGCCAGATTTTTGGCCTTTTTGTGTAGAAGCTAGAAAAGGGAAAATTTTGAAGAGAGGTGAATACAGGAGTAGACTAGACTCACAGGACAAACACAGGAGAAAAGTATCTGAACATGTCCGTACAAGTTTGTACAGTATATCTATTTGAAGATTGTAGTGTACGAAGAGTTAGAGATTGTCCTGGTCCTTTTGAGTTTTCAAGTCTGTCATCTCTTCTTTCTCTCTCCCTCTTTGCACACTGACTTGTCATTGTGTTTATTCTAAAGTATACTTTTTCATGTTCCTGGTGCTCTTTATTTGTAACCCTGAATTTAACTAAATTTTAGTTCTGTAACAGACTTATTCTTACTTACCTCCATAAGCACAAATAGAGCAGCAAAGAAAATCAAAGTACTCCACTCCACACGAGCCAGTAAGCCTTCCATATCTTCATGTTCAGCAAGGAGTAATAGCAGAATAGCTCCAAGAAGAGCAGTCCAACCCAAGGATAATTTCAGAGCAGGAATAGAGTGCATGAAGAATACAGAGATAACGAATGCCAGACACACAGTTGATTTCACAAGAAGTGGTACATCTCTGATTTTGTACTGAAACAACATTACATTGCATTACATTTATGAATAATAAATGTAAGTTATATAAAAGTAGCCCTGTTTTGAGTACAATGGATGTCTGTTATAGCGAGAATTCACAACAGCGAAAAATTTACTCGCTTTAGCAGACTTCTACTATAATTTTATACAGTAACAGAACCACATTTACATTCATAAAGGACATGGGTCAATATAGAAATGAATTTTATTTAGAAGTACTGTATTTATCTATATACAAATTAGTTGTACAACTTAGTGAGATACTCTGCAATAATGTAAAATTTTGAATTGGTATACTATAGCCATAAGATCTTCAAACTCATTTGCTTCCTGTCCATTAGGCTTTATGGCAATGACACTATTTGATAAATTAATGCTTCAAAGAAAATTTTTAAATTATAAGTAATTAGTACTCTTATTGTGTTCCTTTCATGTTCCTTATAATAATAATAATAATAATAATAATAATAATAATAATAATAATAATAATAATAATAAACAGCATAAAACCATGTTACATAATTGCTAATATGTAACTAAGAAATGTTTACGTAAGACATAAGAAGTCGATAATATAAATTATCAAATTAGCTCATACAATATTATGACAAATAGGCTAGGTTACTTAATAATTAGGGACACACAAATTTTGTGACTCAAAGTTCACAAAATTTTCATAAGTGTTAAATATGATGGGAGAAAGACATAGGACATGAAATTTAAATAATTTTACACTATTTTTAAAATTTTGACATTTTGGCTCCACATGCGAATTTTTAAGTTTACTCGTGAAATTAATCTTAAATAGAGAAATTATCATGCATTAAACTTATCCAACTTATTAAACTTATTAAAATTTTTCAAGGCGTGGGTGCATAACATAAGTGGAGATACGAAGATATATGGAAATGCAGGTGTTTCTGTTTATTCTGTGATTTGCATATGAAGTTCGTGTCTTAACGACCAAGGTCTAACACATTGCCGTTGGTTTGTTAATTCTGCGATTCTCACTATAAGCATTGCATCACTGGGTGGCTTGTTTTCAAGTGCTCATCAACCATTTGCACATTCTCATTCAGTTCAATTCAATTCTGTTTGAGAAGCAGCAAGGGTAAGTACTTGTGAACTCTTGTTTATCTAGATAGTTGACCATGCCACCGAAAGCGAGCTTAGATGAACGAATGAAACAGTTCTCGCAGGACAGAATGAGTTCTGGAGAAGTAATGCTCTGTAGCTTTTGAAATAAAAGAATACCAAGGGCAGGAGGTGCGGGATCCATGGTGGTGGGGATGGGGGAGAGTCTCTGGTAAGACAGCTTCCACCCCTAATCAGTGGGATTCAAGTTTACTCCCCGCCACTTCTGCACTTGGAGGTAGCACCTTGTTGCATGGTGGCCTGCAGCATCTTCCGTCGGTGGCGAACGGGCGAGGTTTATGCTCGTTGAAGTGACAAGTCTTATACCTCAGTCTTGTACCTCTTGCTCAGGAGTGGTGGGTATCGCACCCGGTAAACGCATGGGTGAATAGTACCGTCCCTGGTAATCGCCGAGTCCTGGTGGTTGTAGGAGGTCGTAGAGAAGCAACAGCAACCAGCTTCACCCTTCGTGCTCTTCTGAAGGTAGACATTTTTCTCTTCAACGCCTAAACCACTGAGAAGAATGAGCAGGTCGAAGTGTTCTCCAACTATGATGACCCGATCGGCTACTGCTTTTTTAAAGCAGTGTCATGACGATCTCTCGATCCGCATCTTCTTTGGCAACAGCCACTTCTACTCCCTCCTTCTGAAAGGCATCACAAAGAAGAGATATTAGGTGTCTTGTTCTCATTGCCCAATACATGCTCTTCAGCAATTTGAATTACTATGGATTCATCGAAGGTCAATTCGTAGCTAGAATGAGCTACGTAGCGCTGGAGTCGTTCCGCTGTTTTGGTGGGTTTTTTGGTAGCATCTTCGGGGTAGCCGTCAGAAACGACGGAGATGTTCTTACCAAAGTGGTTACAGACCTAGATGGTGTAACATGCCAAAAGTGCTCGAACTGTGCTCTTCCGCTGCCACACGACCTTGTGCAAGAGGTAGCCAGCATCCAAAACTACGCGAGTTCTGGCATCTATCGGCATGTGTCTGGAAAGAGGAGTGAACGTAGAGTACAGAGTGGATTTTGTGCCCTTGTGCATCCTCTGTTTACTGAACAGAGACATCGGGAATGGGGCCCACTCATACTTGATGTCTTCCTTTAAATCCTCAGGACATGTCAGTAAACCACTACTGATAGAAAGCAAACTCAGTTTTGGGAAATGAGGGGGTGGAGAGCAAACCAGTTTTTAAGATTTTCCACATCACTGTTATCTAGGATGATTCTAGAAGGTCTCGCGTCTACATGCTGCTCTCCAGTAGGATATGATACGCTGCAAAAACTTTCAAGTTCTTCACATATGTTCACCATAAACACCATTCCTGTTGCCCACCTTGCCAGCACACTGTCAGATTCCCCTTCCTTGGGTCAACCCACCGTAGGTCTTCATGGATCATATCAGCTTCTGTTCAAATGTTAGGTCTGACCACAATCCAGACCAAAACTTGTCAGACCAGTGAATGGTGTATGATCCTTTTGTGAACATGTCGTATTCACTATTATTTATCAGATCTTGTAGAGCCATCATATACTGAAGGTAGAGGTGCGCGCTCTTAGCGTACAAAAAATTTCCAGCTGCGTGGACAAAAGGGAGCATCTTGTGGACACTGTAAAAATGAAGGTTCCAATAAAAAAAATAGAATCATATAACCATAAAAAGATGCGAGAACAGTTCATTTGCATTCCTCCCCCCAAAACCCACTTATGACTGTTTTGGGTTATCTGCCGTTTTTTAGAGAACCGCTGGGCCTACAGGCACCACTGTGGTCTCAAATAAAAGCTCATTTGATTTACTACAACTTCATTTCACATAATAGTTGACGTGGGGTGCATATTTTAGAAGATATTTCACAAAATAAGTAACCATTTAGGAAAAAATTGCCTATTTTCGAAGAACTGTATCTTGGGAACCAATGGCTGTATAGATCTCTCCCTGGTCTCAATTTGTAGAAAATTCAGTCTACATTAAAAATATGTAGAGTAACTGTACCGGTCAGACCCTTCCTTCACGGAGATATTGAGCAAATCCTGAAGAAATTCCAAAAAATGTCATGGTTTTTTGGGTACACTGCCGCTTGCACAGAACTTTGGAAATTGCAGATCTGGTATTTTAATGTTGGTTTAGGTCCTAACATATAAAAAATTAAATGACTCAGATCATCACCGATTCACTAGCTCACAGGAGTCATCACAAGTTTCTCAATATGTTGAATAGACGCTTCGCATAATGATATAAGAAAACTCCATTTAGAATTTAAGACTTCGGAGATAACGAACGAGACATTAGAATGGAATGTGCATTGTGGACCTATTTATCTCGGAAGTGCTTAAGATAACTTGACCCCTGTTGCAGAATCATCTGCCAGGTGGCTTGTTTTCAGCGTTTTGAGGGGTAAGAGACAGCTTATTATCCAGGCTATAGTTAAGACTGGTATTGAGAAATGTAAATGAAGCTCCTTTCAAGTAAAATTGTTTAGCACAAGGCATATGCCATGCTACAGATAAAATAATTAAGGCCAGAAATAGATACAAGGTGTGATAATTTGAGATGAGCCGCCAGGAAAAGAATAATGTATTTCGCTGTGCAGAGACAGATTTAAAGAGCCCAGAGAGGTGACCTTGTGTTTGAAAGTGAAGCAGGCCATAGTGAGTGATTTATAGTACCCTGCGAAAGGACGAAGACAGGCCAACCGCTCGCCCTATCTGTGATGTTTATAGGAGCATTATCTGTCGTATTACCCCTAAAACAATGATTCCAAGCTACCATTTATTATTAACACCATTGATTAAGCTACAGTGTTCTGAGATGATCGACCCCCAATTTCTTCTTTAACTATTTAAAGAGTATTGGGTTACAGATTAGCATATTCATGTCTCAGGAGACCCAGGTTCGCTCCTTGGATACAGTGAAAGTTTGTGTTCACTGTTATTACCGACAGATGGATTGAACTTCCTGCAACTTCATCTAGTGCATATGTTTGTCTATTTATTACAGGAAGTGTCAATTGTATATTCATGAGACATTGGATGTTGAAGTCGTTCCATGTCTTTGTACACAGTGTTGCAATGTTGTACATAATGTCATGTTTGGTGTATTTGCTGGAATCCTAATGAAACCAGCACGTGTATTATATTACATATTCAGCAATAATTCATTTAGGGAAATGACGTGATACGACTTTCAAATATTTGGAAATATAGTCATAGAAACATACATTTACTTCAGTTCATCCGATGTTAGCGCATCATAACTTGGTATAATTTGAATATATTGATTCTTGACAGGTAAACAGAATTATAGCAGGGTATGTCCATACTAATTAAGTACATGTGATTGTGATAGGCAATACGCAATGTGAGTAGTGGGTAAGTGAAAAGTGTAAATAATTCAAGAGGAAATTCCTCTAAGGGGATTGATTCAGTAAACAACCTTCAAAATTTGGACTTTTAAAACAATTTTTATATCAGCTTCTACTGTATATACACCAACAACGAAACTTTCTAAATGAAGCATACTGCATGTTTACTATGCAAGCACATCTCAGAATTGATTTTGGCATTATCAAACTCGCCAATTTATTCAAAATGGGTGGCTGTGTGTCTGCCCACCGTTTCCTTCATAGCTGGGCCATTTATCAATATATTTGTGTTCTGCTTTTTTAAATGTACTGATTGAAGTTACAGCTACAAAACTGACCACTTCCAAAACTATATTCGCAAAATTAGCATTTTTAATTTTGTGTTACTTAAATATTGCATCTTTTGGTAATTTTTCTTGCATGTAGATATTTTTTTTCCAAACTATTATCAACCCAAGGCACATGAGTTTGGTCAGTTTTGTAGAAAATATCAGTAAGATCATGAGAGAAAAGTGGCATTGTAATACACCACATAATTTAGGAGTTACAAGGGAAATAGTTTTAAAAAATATAGTTTTGAGAAAATGAGCTGCAAAGATGCATGACCCCTGTAAAACACAGCAGCCTTCCAGTGGCTGCTAAAATGCTCCTGGTGTGTAGAATGTTCCCTCCAAAGCAGTTTTCTGAGCTTTATTTTCTAGTCTTAAACTACTTCTGCTTTTCCTGGTTTCTTTTTGTGGCTTCTCGTGCACTTTTTTCAGCAGATGTAATACGCATCACGTCCTCTTCTAGCATTGCATGTTCACAAAAGACACCAGGATTCATGCTCATTTTTTGCAGCACAGCCAACCTACTCTTCACTCCATCAATAAATGTCATAACTGTATCATGATGATGCTTGGTGTTTTAAGGGGCCTAACACATAACTGTATCATTTGTGGCAATCTTCACAATTGTCTTACCACAGGATCCAGTTTCTGGGCACACTTTCCAAAATTTTAGCATTGAGACACTCATTAGCATTCTGTGTATAACCGCCTAAACACTTTTTCAACAGTTCAGCAGCAACTAAATCCTTGAAAACAGGCTTAATCACATCTGTAACAGCTGAAGGTAATGTGCTTTTGTGTTTGTATTCTTGAACTGTGCCTGCAGTGACAGCTCGCTGGTATGGGCACCAGGAATTTTCTCCTTTTGGGCAGAAGTAATAAAGGGATTTTCATCTGATGAGCTTTTATGGTACCAACAAGCCCAGATAGCAGTTCTCATATCATTTACTGATGTTGAATTACATCTTATGGCATTTCCACAGTAGGTCAGTATTTATTGCAGAATCTGTCAGTATGTTTTTTCCAGACAGTAATTTGCCATCTGACAATTTTTCCCCTTGAATTCTTTCTTCAGATTTCTCAGTCGTGTGTCCACATGTTTCTGAACATGACCAACACATTCAGCTTTGGTGATTGATACACTGGGACCATATGGTTTCATATCTGACACAGCTTTGAATGACTCACCATCACCAATGTATGTTATGTCCTGTACACCATATCTTATCTCAGAATGTTCAGAGTTCTCTAAATAGTCTATGCAATGTCTAGTATTTTAAATCCTAACTCGAACTAATGCAGATATTTAATTATTTCACCAAAATGAAGTAGAGTGCAGTTAAACTTGCAAAAATACTTTGAAAAATCAAATTTTTGAAGGTTGTTTGCCCTCCTTGTGCTCAGGCGGCTAGGACTATACAATTCACCAGTGGTCCATAACCCGTTAGAGGAGAGATCCTCACTTGGACTATGTGCAAGGAGGGCAGCATTCTGCTTCATGAATTTACCGAGCTCAGAACACTAAGCAAGCCTCGGACCTATGGGAGTAATGGAGTCCCACTCCCATTTGACAGGCGAGGGACTCCTTGGAAACAACTTGGCGAACAAAATGGAATTCGATGGGGAGCTATCAATATTAATGGGGCTTATGGAAGAAAGAAGGTACAACTGGCTGAGTCAGCAAAGAGGATGCATCTGGATGTGCTACGAGTAAGTGATATTCGGGTAAGGGGAGATAATGAGGAAGAGATAGATTATAAAGTGTAGTTGACGGGTGTTAGAAAGGGAAGGGCAGAGTCTGGGGTAGGGCTCTACCAGGAATACCATTGCACGCAACATTGTTTCTGTTAGGCACGTGAATGAGCGAATGATGTGGGTAGATTTGTCAGTGGGAGGAATTAGGACAAGAATTGTGTCCGTGTATTCACCATGTGAGGGTGCAGATGAGGATGAAGTTGACAAGTTTTATGAAGCATTGAGTGACATCGTGGTCAGGGTCAACAGCAAGGATAGAATAGTGCTAATGGGCAATTTCAATGTGAGAGTTGGGAATAGAACTGAAGGATACGAAAGGGTGATTGGTAAATGTGGGAAAGATATGGAAGCTAATGGGAATGAGAAGCGTTTGCTGGACTTCTGTGCTAGTATGGGCTTAGCTGTTACGAATACATTCTTCAAGCATAAGGCTATTCACCACTACACATGGGAGGCTAGGGGTACCAGATCCATAATAGACTATATCTTAACAGACTTTGAATTCAGGAAATCTGTTAGGAATGTACGAGTTTTTTTGCGGATTTTTCGATGATACAGACCACTATCTGATCTGTAGTAAACTAAGTATCTCTAGGCCTAGGGTAGAGAAAGTGAAATCTGTCTGCAAATGAATAAGGGTAGAAAATCTCCAGGACGAGGAAATTAGACAGAAGTACATGGATATGATTAGTGAGAAGTTTCAAACAGTAGACAGTAAGCAGGTGCAGGATATAGAAAGTGAATGGGTGGCATACAGGGATGTTGTAGAAACAGCAAGAGAATGCCTAGGAACAACTCTGTGTAAAGATGGGAAAAGGCAAACATCTTGGTGGAATGAAGTGAGAGCAGCCTGTAAACGTAAAAAGAAGGCTTATCAGAAATGGCTCCAAACAAGGGCCGAGGCAGACAGGGATTGGTATGTAGATGAAAGAAACAGAGCGAAACAAATAGTTGTTGAATCCAAAAAGTCGTGGGAAGATTTTGGTAATAACCTGGAAAGGCTAGGTCAAGCAGCAGGGAAACCTTTCTGGACAGTAATAAAGAATCTTAGGAAGGGAGGGAAGAATGAAATGAACAGTGTTTTGAGTAATTCAGGTGAACTCATAATACATCCCAGGGAATCACTGGAGAGGTGGAGGGAATATTTTGAACATCTCAATGTAAAAGGAAATCATCATGGTGATGTTGCAAACAGCCAAGCTCATGGGGAGGAGGAAAATGTTGGTGAAATTATGCTTGAGGAATTGGAAAGGATGGTAAATAAACTCCATTGTCATAAGGCAGCAGGAATAGATGAAATTAGACCTGAAATGGTGAAGTATAGTGGGAAAGCAGGGATGAAATGGCTTCATAGAGTAGTAAAATTAGCGTGGAGTGTTGGTAAGGTACCTTCAGATTGGACAAAAGAAGTAATTGCACCTATCTATAAGCAAGGGAACAGGAAGGATTGCAACAACTATCAAGGTATCTCATTGATTAGTATACCAGGCAAAGTATTCACTGGCATCTTAGAAGGGAGGGTGCGATCAGTCGTTGAGAGGAAGTTGGATGAAAACCAGTGTGGTTTCAGACCACAGAGAGGCTGTCGGGATCAGATTTTCAGTATGCGCCAGGTAATTGAAAAATGCTACGAGAGGAATAGGCGGTTGTATTTATGTTTCGTAGATCTAGAGAAAGCATATGACGAGGTTCCGCGGGAAAAGATGTTCGCCACACTGGCGGACTATGGAATTAAAGGTAGATTATTAAGAGCAATCAAAGGCATTTATGTTGACAATTGGGCTTCAGTGAGAATTGATGGTAGAATGAGTTCTTGGTTCAGGGTACTTACAGGAGTTAGACAAGGCTGTAATCTTTCACCTTTGCTGTTTGTAGTTTACATGGATCATATGCTGAAAGGTATAAAATGGCAGGGAGGGATTCAGTTAGGTGGAAATGTAGTAAGCAGTTTGGCCTATGCTGACGACTTCGTCTTAATGGTAGACTGTGCTGAAAGCCTGCAGTCTAATATCTTGGAACTTGAAAATAGGTGCAATGAGTATGGTATGAAAATTAGCCTCTCTAAGACTAAATTGATGTCAGTAGGTAAGAAATTCAACAGAATTGAATGTCAGATTGGCGATACAAAGCTAGAAAAGGTCGATAATTTCAAGTATTTAGGTTGTATGTTCTTCCAGGATGGTGATATAGTAAGTGAGATTGAATCAAGGTGTAGTAAAGCTAATGCAGTGAGCTCGCAGTTGCGATCAACAGTATTCTGTAAGAAGGAAGTGAGCTCCCAGATGAAACTATCTTTACATCGGTCTGTTTTCAGACCAACTTTGCTTTACGGGAGCGAAAGCTAGGTTGACTCAGGATATCTTATTCATAAGTTAGAAGTAACAGGCATGAAAGTAGCAAGAATGATTGCTGGTACAAAAGGTGTGAACAATGGCAGGAGGCTACTCTGAATGATTATATGAAGGCTAATTTAGGAACGAACTCTGTGGATGAAGCTGTACGTATAAACCGGCTTTGGTGGTGGGGTCATGTGAGGCGAATGGAGGGTAGGTTACCTAGGAGAATAATGGACTCTTATGGAGGGTAAGAAGTAGAGGGAAACCAAGACAACGATGGTTAGACTCTGTTTCTAACGATTTAAAGATAAGAGGTATAGAACTAAATGAGGCCACAACACTAGTTGCAAATCGAGGATTGTGGCGACGTTTAGTAAATTCTCAGAGGCTTGCAGACTGAACGCTGAAAGGCATAACAGTCTTTAATATTATGTATGTATGTACTGTACTGATCCCCTTACGTTTGAAATGATTGAACGTCAAATCAAGTGTAGAAAGAGACTATCAACATTTATCACATCAGGACCACCCTAAAGATTATTTGTAAAGTGCATTGTATGGCATATCCATGTGAATAAGATGTGTTTCACTAGTGAAGTTATATAAGATATAGTTTCTCTTCTCCTTAGTAATGAACTAGTATTCCTCTCATAATATTCCCATACTATAGAGATTATTAGAAGATTATTGCCCCATCAAACAGTGCATTCAGACCCATAATGTTCTCCGGCTCAGCTAGCGTAATATTCAAGTAGGGGAAATGAGACTTCGATACTGGGCTGAGTTCAAAGCTTACAGGTGCTCCATTCTAGTATGTTCATAAGCCATGGTAATTTGTTTATGTACTGAAGCCTTGGACAGGTACAATATATTACAATTAAACAGAAGTAAAGCATGATTATACAATTACAAAGTAATTTGTTATTTAACCACACACTAAGAAAGTAACAGACACTGTGTAGAACTACACAGACATTTATTTAGCGAGACTGATGAATGCGCAAGGCAAGAGGGTAAATTATAGCCGTGTCCATGACCTTGGAAACAAAATATACCCCTGCTACCCTTCCTCACAGTACATGCTACACGCTGCTGCACTGTATGAATCTGTTGTCTGCAACGAAAGACATTTTTGCATATTTCCACTAAGTACTTTTCTTAATAATTAAGGAAATTAAAGGAAGGAATTAGCTGAAAAAATAGGGATTATACAAATTGCTGTATGATTTCTAGTTTCAGACAATGTTTAATAATTCTTAGGTTCTTCAGTCTCGAAACTTAGAGAAGTCAGGTGGCTAAAATGAAAAAAGTTTAAATTTTTACTCCACAAAATAGGAGGCAACTGCCTCCCTCGCCCCCACTAATTGCCGCTACTGTGTAAAGAATACCAAATAAAAGAACTAGATGGCGTGCAGAGGAAAGCAGCAAGGTTTGTAACAGGGGATTTCAGGAGAAAGAGTAGTGTATCAGAAATGTTAAAGGAGCTTGGGTGTGAAACTTTAAGTAAGAGAAGGGAGAAAACTAGACTTATAGGATTATATAGAGCCTATACAGGAGAAGCATGGGGAGATATCCGTGAGAGGCTTCGGTTGGAAAATAATTATATTGGTAGAACTGACCACAAGTACAAAATGTGAAGGAATTTTAGCAGAAGCGATTGGGGTAAATTTTCTTTCATTGGGAAGGGCGTGAAGGAATGAACAGTTTACCAGGGGTAGTGTTTGATCCTTTTCCAAAATCTGTACAGATATTCAAGAAGAGAATAAACAGAGATAATAAATGTTAGAGGGCATTCGACCAGTGCAGGATATTGTAAATAATAAATGTGTGTGATTAAATTAAATTAATTCCATCCCCTGGTCTAAGGAGTTTGGACAGCCCAAGTAGGGGACTGCCTGTAGGGGTGAAGTACAGTGGGGACTTCGAGGGCCCTGGGACCGCTACGGTAGCTGTGAAGGCCCTTCAGGAACTCTGAATAGTGGTGGCAAAAGGGGCTCTGGTTAAGACGCAGCAGGTCATTATGCTACTTAGGTTCCAAAATGGGTAAAATATAAATATGTAAATAAATTCAGTGTTAATTTTAATCTTATACCAGTTGTATAGTATTATTAGAAGTAATTTCACATACCGTACTGTATATGAGTTGACTATGTAAGATATAAGTAGAATTTTGTAAACAATATAAATTTATTAAGGATGATGTGTGTGTTTAATAGAAAAAATTATTAGCGTAAATTGTATATTGTATTCTAGGAAAATTTTCGTCTCCTGTTAATTTAAAATTTAGTGCTTGACAATGTATTTTAGTGTACCATTTGCCACCGAGGTAGACACCTCATTTGCAAATAGAGAGATTTTGATTTGATTTGAAAAGAAAGGTCAGTGGAGTATAAGAAGAAAAATGTGTACAATATATAGGCCTACCAGGTTGTAGTACAAGTAACAGCAGGAAAGTAATAGTCACTTTTGGAGATTGTGTAAGTGATTTCTAAATTTTGACAATCATCAATATCCACTTAGTTTAGAAATATGAAATCTTAAAAACTATGTCAAAAGTGTTCTCTTCAGTGGAAGAACTCTTAAGCAATTAACTTTTCATCATTCCTGCAGCTATGGAACATATGAAGCTACCCTTTAGTCCCACTGACTATTGCCATAATTTAAGAATCAACGCCAAGAAATGTACATACTTCAATTTTTCATAAAATTCAAGAATCAGAACCTCAAACCTTCATTCACTGAAACCAAGGATAATGGCAGGAGATTCTATTATGATACATCCGGTCATAAGTGCAAGGCAGATGGAACAATGTGGATGAAAACCACATGCAGGGAATTTATGTAACAAAATAGATCTCTGCCAATTACTGAATTCAAATACAGATATCTTCAGGTTCTTATGTCATTGAATTAAACAAATTCTGTTTTAAGACAAGTTCAGACTCAGTAAAAGAACCGATTCTTCAAAATATGAAATTGCTTTTTTTTAAATACTGGTATATTGTTAACACTGAGGAAAATACAACTGCCTTTTGCTGTGATTATGTAAGCCTTCAAAATATTGTGTTTAATAACAGTTTTGATTGGAATGGAATATGGTAGGTCAAAACAATGGGTCATATGCACTTAATTGAAACAGGCCAAGACTTTATAGTTTATAACTTGTATAGTACTTGTATGCATAAGTGCTATTACATTGCCTTTATCAGCAAAGAAGGGTTTATAACAGTGGCATATACTGAGGGCTACCAAGGCTATCGAAGCCCAAAACTCAACTGAGAATGATGGAAGTCTAAAGCACATTATAATGTAAACATCTGACACATTGTTCCATTTACAAAACTTGTAAACAGTGATAAAAAACCATCGCACGTACACTTAAGAAAATGGAAATTGGAACATCATGAAAGCATTGGTCATTTGTGTTGATTTAAGATATGGAACGATGCTATGTAGGTATGTAAACGATCAAGGTTTCAGACCCATTGGATTGTTGCTACAGGTCTCCCCATGCGATTGGTTGCGGAGGAATCAACTCCTGTATACGGACTCTGGTGTAGCGCAATTCACTTGCAGTCTGTGCAGTGAAGTGTTCCCCGTCAAACATGCCTCGACGACAAGAGCACGCTATCAACAACTGTCCCCATTTGAGAGAGCTCGGATAATTGGGCTGTGCGAGGCTGGATTATTGCTAAGGACTGTCGCTGCACGTGTTGGCCGACAGGCATCTACGGTACAATGTGTATGGCAGTGGTCAAATGAAGGTACCCACACTCTTAAACCTGGCACAGGCCCAGCACGACAACTGTGATTGAGGATCACTGCATCATTTGGATGGCCCGGATGGAACCCCATGCAACAGCAGCGCAAATCCTGGGTGTTGCAATTTTCATTTTCTTCAGTGTATTTCTGAGAACAAGGCTTCCGAGACTGATATTGCAGGCCAGACTCTCTTCCCTCTCCCTGCGACCCGCTAAACGTGGCTTGCCACTGAACGCCCAAAAGGAGAGGTGACCGGGGGGGGGGAATAGGTATGCTAGGCTTCAGTCCGTCAGATCACCACTGCTAATTATCAACCATACGTTACTCGTATATACTTCCTCACCTCATACTTCTGACTTAATCATATAGATAACAGAGTGCTGGTATTTCACTTCCGTTTACTTCTACACCCTTGTAGGAAGACTCTGCAGGGCTGCTGTGACAGGAGTAATATAGTTTCCTTTTTATAAGTAGATCTGCTAAAATGAAATGCAATTTTTCTGATTCTCTTTTGTTGCTTGGAATCGAACCCGTGATCGTGGGTCGGACACCTCCACTGATTTCCCGAGGAAGCTAATAAACCAGTGAACGATGGGTACGACAGTTATAAAATTCAGCATTTGTATTTAATAACAACAACAACAACAATAATAGTACCGGGAGGTACACCTAACTCTGCACATTTAAAAGAAGCGCCTTAAAGAACTATCAAAGAAAACGTGAAACTGCTACTGCATGAAGTTGGGAGATTAATCAGAAGATGTCACTACTGAATAACTGAGAAGTTTGTCATTTCTAAGATTCCTAAACTGATTGGATTTTTTTTTTGGTGTTTTGTTTTGCTTTGGTGTACATCAAGAAGTTTGAATGTTTCTCCATAGATGTCTCTACAGAACTGAGGTCACGCACTCTGGTGCAAAGTGGAATAATTTGTTAGTGAAATAAATTGTGTGTTTATAGGTTTTCTCAAGTAAATTAACTTTCATTTATTTTTTTATATATTTCAAGGTTTGCAACACTTCCTTCTCTTCCCGCCAGCTTTGGCGTCTGGCCGCTCAAAATTTTTCTGTAATTATTTTTCAGCCTATCACAGGCTTCTTGTTGGTTTTTGGGTGTAACTTTTGATTCTGCCAATAAAATTGAGAAGGTGTGTCCGGATTAGTCCAGAACCCTCTAGAACTGTCCTGTCGTGTAGATAACCTGCAGGTCTTTCAGGCTACCTTGTCTTTTGATCACCAAATTTCTGAGGCAGGCAGTTCAACCGCCAAGGTAATGGCCACCTGTCTTATTTTTCTGTAGCTACCTCCGCAGACTTACACGAGGGGAAGGTTCTAATTTCTAACTATGTAACCCCCGGTTTTCTAAAATGTAAACCTTTTGGCTAATGTAAAATGTCAAAGACAAACTGTAAATCAGGGATAGAGTGCGTTACCCTCTCTAGTTCCCCTTCAATTTAATTGAGGTGACTGATTTTTTAACCTTTTCTCTTTTTTGTAGAGCCTTAAATTAACCTTCATTCGAGTCGCCTCAGAAGATGGGATTAGCCTCTGTATCAGGCCGAGAGCCCAATTAGGATTTTATACTTAATTTTCTAGGAGCGCAAGTGTACACCCCCATTCAGTTTGTATTCGGGCCATTAAATTAACCTGTTCTTTCCCCCCACGAAGGTCTAGTAGGTTGGTAATAGATACCCCTGTATAAAAAAATGTAAATTGGGCCTATAGAGGCCAGAAATTTGCAAGATTTTTGGTGTAATGTTGCCTTAAGTGGGCTGTAAGAAATTGGTTAATGTTGGAGAGCATGTAATCTCTTTTCTAAGTTTACTGTAATATTGAGGGGTGCCGTTGGAAGGCCGTAAATTGTAATTGTTGGAGCCAAGTGCTTGTGAACACTATTAGAAGATCTCTCTCCTTATCTGACTAACTCAATATTTGCAAATGGTAAAATTGGAGCTTGAAGCTCAAGACTTAAATTACCTATCCTTGGGTTTTTGATTTTGTATTGCTATTTTGTACCTGATTACCTGTTTCTGAAAATATTGTTTAAGTTTCTTTTTTGAAAAGAAATATAACATATGTTAAAGTTTTAAATTAATTTTTGATATTGTAGATAGACCCATTCACACCAGCACCTTCTTTCACCTCTTTCTGCTCCATGGAATCTCCATAATAATAATAATAATAATAATAATAATAATAATAATAATGGTGCATGCCATCCGTATAAGCTTGGTGGTGTCCTAATGGGGATAATATGAATGGCGAATATGTCAAACATTCAGTCCCCAAGCCAGGGGAATTAACAATATGAGAGGGTTGATTCTGAAAATTGATCAGGGGCCATCGGACCAAAGGCAAGTATTCTATCCATTTAGCCACAAAACGGAACTTTAATTTGCTAAACCTTAGGCTACCATCTCCACTGATCAGAGGTTGAGCATTAGCGGTAGCGGAGGTCAGGGCAGTAGCTTGTGAAGCTGCCTTCACAACACAAGCTTCTCTGTTGGCTGCAGCTCAAAACGCTGAAGGCTTGACGTTCACTAAACCAACCATCGAAATGGGGAGTAACTTAAGTCTACTGGTAGCCCACGTCTTGATCCCAGCATATGCCACTGGTTTTTAATAAAACATCCCTAAGAATTCCTTCAAAGTTCTTCCCCAAGTTGAATTGGATCAGAGTACCATTAACATTTCATTGCACTTTCTCATGTTTGAGTTCTGTTGAAAAAGCTGTTTTCCATTGAAAAGAATTTACTAAAATAAAGCAATGAAGATTTAAAAAAAAAAAATGATGTTACATGCAGAACTAGATATTTCAGATTACAGTAGAATCTCTATAACCCAAGTTGACTGGAGGGGGGAGGGAATATACCCTGGATTTTTAACAACTGACTATGAAGAACACCACACGGGGAAATCTTTATACATGGAAAAAATCTGCAACTATTGAAGCTAAGGTGATATATTTTCATTTTAAACCAAGTTATGGCATGAATTAAGTTTATTTTTTAAAACAATTTTTACTCTTTTGCTTTACGTTGCACTGACAGATAGGTCTTATGGCAACGATGGGATAGGAAGTGCCTAGCATTTAATTTGTGTGAAAATGGGAAACCATGGAAAAACAATCATCAGGGTTGCTGACAGTGGGGTTCAAACCCACTATCTCGGATGCAAACTAACAGCTGTGCACCCCTAACCACACAGCCAACTCCTGTTTTTTTTTTTAACAAGCCCTCAATTGACTTCTGTTTCTGAATGTTGCGTTATTTCTATGCAGCAGTGTCACGTCATTTGCAGTGCAGATTGTCCGTGGGAGTTTCCTCTGATTGTCCTACATAGCGTAGTGCCACCAATGCAGCGAGACCCTCGCTATGAGACATACTTGGCGCCGTCTGTACTAAAACTTCTTCCTTGCTATCTTGTGTTGGTTCATTGAACATTTCAGTGATTGATGCATTTAAGTTCATACTGTTCAACACTCCTTATCCATTCAAAACTTTGATTTCACGAATATCTTTACATCCGGGTATCATCCAACAAGCTTTGTATGCCATGATCATTACTGTCATTGGAGTTACAGTCAGCAGACACAGCACTTCTTAAAATCATCCATGATTTCGCGAGTCTGCTTCACTTTGTCCCACTATGCTCCTCACAGTTATCTGTTTGAGGAAGTTCATGATGTCTTCCTGATGTTTTGCTGCTTCCAGGAGTGAATGTAGCAGGCAATGCAGATTTTTTGGACATTCCAAAATGCTCTGATCCATAGATTGTATCGAACTTATGTTAGGGGCAAAAATAAAGCACAAAGTCCATCACATACATATTCCTGTTCATCTGGGTGTGACCCTGCATTACCCAGCAAATGTTTTACTTTCAGGCACGACAAAAAACGTGTACATGATCTCAGAGGGGAGGCACAGTATGACATGGCAGGAATAAACAAGGAATGAAATGCTGTATAAAGCTCATTTTTAATTTGTGAAAAGAAAATTTCAAATAATGCTCTGTTTTAACAGAGCCTCTGATTTCTGAGATGCATATTTGCAAGACTACTGTATCTATGTATAAAAGTGGATTATATGAAATGAATACACAAAAACTACTGGACCAATTTTGCTGAAAATTTCAGAATTTGTCCTAAATAATCCTGGAAGGGTTTAGGAAGTGGTTGGAACAAAATCCCATGGGTAGTTTTATGATGAGTAATTTTATGTAATTTAACTGCAAAGCTGCACCGAGACTGGATTGATTTGGACCAATTGTCTCTAGGCGATAGCAGCTTACACTATATCATGATATTCCGGTAAGAAATGCTGTATATGGGAGAATGGGAACACTCCGCCACATTTTATTAAGTACCATTCTTACTGGGAGGTTCATGACCATGCCTATTTGGAAATAGCAATCCAACATGCCGTGATCAAGATGTACTTCATATAGGACCAACTTTGATAGATCTGCATAGCTTGAAGAATGTAGTTGTGTATTAGATATGAACAAATATTTAAGAAACTGAAAAACATAGAATATGAAACAGTGGAATGACAAGTTTCCACCCACTCCCAATGAAGAGCAACTGGGGGTTCCCAAAGAGCTAAGAAGAGTCTGTATTATATAAAAATGGAAGTATGTAGGCTAGGAGTATGCATTCCTTATCTCCTAAACCACTGGAGAATTTCAATCACATTTTTGTACTCTTATGACTTCCTATCTGGACACTAACACTGTAGGGGTAAGCCACTCCTAGCACCCCTAGGGATGGGAATGAGTAGGGATGGCAAATAAAAACAATCAAATCTAGTTTTTCAGGGTCGCTGCAATGAACAGCGACACTCCGGATTGACAAATCTGAGTTCAGTCCCCATCGGCATAGCGGGGTGAAAAGGGATAAAAAATGTTGAAAATTATGAAAATTATGGATTTACGTGTGCATGTTCCACCATAGCTCTAACTGAATATGGTATACATGACTTACTATCGTAAAAATGACTGGGGGGGGGGGTGGATTAACACTAAGCACCCATAGGGGAGGGGCGAGATAAAAATAATTAAAAAGCAACCAATATTTATGTCTAATCCATAGTCTGAGGTCGCTGAGTTGAACTGCAACACTCTGGATGCCCTACAAGTCATTTCAGCTGCAGTGGGAATGGAGGTTGAGAAGGGCTGAAAATGAGTAAGAATAACAGATTGTGGATGTATGTGGATATGTTCCAGTACATCTCTTGATGATTCTTGTTTAAAGGGGCCTAACATTTAAGGTCACCGGCCCAGTTTATCTCTTAACCAAACTTGGTTCACGTATGACTTAACTGGAAAATACTGTGGGGGTTCACTATCTATAGCACCCATAGGGGAGGGAATTAAATGTAAAAATAATCTAATACCTACATTAGTGTCAAATCCATAGTTATTGGGGTTGCTGAAATTAATAGTGACACTCCAGTTACCATTTAAGTCAAAGATCAGTCCCCATAGGCATGGGGTTAAAAAGAAGTATGTCCAGAATGGCCAAGATTATGGATGGACCAGCATAGCTCTCAACCAAACTTGGTACACATGTGACGTACCATCTGAAAAGAAAATTACTATAGAGGTGAGAAATTCCTACTCCCGCTAGGGGTGAAGAACGGGAGGAGAAGATATTTAAAAAAAAAAATGGAAAATAAACAATATTAATGTCTAATCCTTTATTTACGTGTCGTTGAGTTTAACTGTGATGCTCTAGATACCGCTTAAAGCCATGTTCAGACTCCATTGGGATGGGGCTGAGATGGGGTGGAAAGTAAATAGCCTAAAATGACAAATTAGCGTCGAAACCACTGTATTTAGGGTCGCAAGGCTGATTGGTATCGGTCTTTATGACAGTTGGAATCGTGCACACCATATCTATACTGCAACAGGTAAGTACATATTTTTTCGAAGGATCAAATATTTCCTGGTCAATTCAGGCTTCAACAAGGACAAAGTTTTACTCAAAACTGAAATAATCTGAAATTTGAAATCTAACACACATAAATAACTTGAAAACTACACAATAGATCATAATATCAATCAACATCTCAATAAGGAATTCTACAAAAATTCACTTCACACAAAATTAACAGGCAATACAAATCTTAAAGATGAACATTCAAAAACTATCTGGGGAACAACAGGTACTACAGCTAGTATAATATATTTTTCATCATATACAGTTTGTTATAGTCAACCTTATATTTCAAGTTAATTAAACATGGTAATTATATAATTATATTTTCAGAGATGTGTTTTCAAGTTTGTGATACAGTCTTTAATGTAGTCCTTGGAATTAAAAATCCTAGGTATTTCCCAGATAGTGGTGCAAATCTGAAAATTCTATGGAATTTTAAGTGAAGGTAATTGTGCAGGACATTGTAAAATTACACATAGAAAAGCCTGAAAAATATGACATACCTTTGCCTGTAATTCTTCTAGAGTTGTTCTGTATGTCTCAATAGCCACACTGAAATGAAAGAAACCATTGCCTGTTACATATTACAATTTGAATAGAAGTTAGATTTGCGACTATTGGTGTTTATGTTTGTTGTTTAAAGGGGCCTAACATCTAGGTCATGGTACGAAATGAGACAAAATGCACTGACAATTTAAAAGTACAAAATTCATCCACTGACCAGAATTCAAAAAGTGATGAATGAATGAATATGAATTTAAAACAATCAGTGGATTCGACCCACAATGCCTCACCTTCCCAGAAACAATATTACTGACCAAGGGACTGCCTCCAAAGAACAATCCTGAATCGATGATGCTTGTTGTCTAAAGAGGTTCAATATCCAGGTCAACGGTCCTTCATAATGGCACTTATCGCTAGTAAAGTAAAACCATGGTATTTCTCAAGTTGCAGTACTAATCAAAGGTAGCATAAACTCATGGTATTCGGAACACTGATACAACTCACAAGTATTGTATGTAGTACAGGTAACGCAGACCTATGGTGTTTCTCATATACTGTAACTGCACCACTCGTAGGCAAAGCAAACCCATGGTGCACCTCGCATAGGTGTACTAATCACAGGGACTCTTGCTATCCCGTGGTGTTCCTCACATAGTGGGTACAAATCACAGGCAATACAGACCAACAGTGTCACTCATAGTGGTACTAATCACAGGCAACGCCTGGACCCATGGTGTTTCTCACATAATGGTACAAATGACAGGCAACGTAAGCCCATGATGTTCTGCATTTAGTGGCACTAATCACAAGTACTGGAAACCCACAGTAATCCGCTCTCTGCTGCTACTAATCACAAACCTATTGTGTACCTAACATAACAGTACTACTCTCAAGTAAAGGCAACCCATGGCTTTCCCAGTGTGATGGTGCTAATCACAAGTAGTTGCATAGTGCTAATTCAATCATCCCTTGGTCGCCCCTTATAACAGGCAGGGGATACTGTGGGTGTATTCTTCGTCTGCGTACCCCACCCACAGGGGGCGATTATTAGTGTAATGCATTACGTATATTGGTATCTTAACTAGCAAGTTCTTTTACCCTTTGTAGCTTTTTTAAGTGTTATAAAATGACCAAACTCTGCAGTGATTGGCTTTATCTCAATCTTGTGGCAAATATGAAAGAAAGATTAATTTAGGAACAATTCCTACTGGTGCAAAAAGTCCAAGAGGATCGTAGAACTGGGCGGTGGCACAAAGGTTTCTCTTGGTTCTTGGTTTGTGCATAAGATCTCTAGCAATCTTCTTGTTGGTGAAGATAATCTTCAACAGTATTCCAGGCTACTTCCAGAACGGACGTCACTTTTCTTTCCTCCAGCTTTTCCTTGCACCATAACGTCTTTAACGGTTCTGAGTTAGTTGCCCACTTGGAGAGTGGGAGTTTAATCTGTTGTAAGAGTGCAGCAAGTTCCTGATATATGGTGGTTACCTTTGAGTCATTAACACTCTCAGTGAAGTCATCCATAAACATTTGTCAAGTAGCTATGATGCAACTATATCTGTCCTGATTCAGTGTGGCCATTTCCCTTATAGTAGCTGACAGGAGAAATGGACTAGATGTCAGTCCAAAGGGCAAGCATTTAAAGTGGTAGGATATCAGCTTGTTTATATGTCATAGGTTACGTCTTCCCTCCACTCGACATACTATAGAAATCTCATAAGATCTCTATCATCCTCGTTGAGCGTTAATTGTAGGAATGCTTGTTGGCCATCGCATACCATTGCCTTGGAGTGTTTTCTAAATCTTAACAATGTACATAGAATTTCCGGTAACAGGTTAGGGCCCATTTCCAGCACATCGTTCAGTGATGGAGAGTGATGCATCGAAAAAGACTTGTGCTACTCGTGTTCGATCATTCCCACAAAACTATTTGACGTACAAATTGAGGGTATATTTGACAGGCTCAGCCAACTGTGGACTCTCCAAAATATAAAACTTGGACTAATAACTTTCAGGTTAAAACCGTAGCAAAGCACGGGTATTTTGCTAGTTCTCCATATGCAACTAGCACTTACCATTACCTTCTATGGCTCATAGATAGAATTTATTGAAGACTGGTCTAGGTAGCCACCTGATTCTCCTTTCTTCGATGACCTAGTCTGCTATTCATTTCATCCTTCATTCACTGCATCCAACTAATTCACAGCTTCATAAAATATAATTCGTAGCAGACATTCTTCTTTGATACTTTCTTGTAATTGCTGACATATGTACCAGCACTCCTCTCCAATATTCTGTCAGTCCCCTTTTAAGATATTTGCAGTTCACTCACTGTTCCTTCTCATATAAAGACTGTCTGGTACACTGATCATATATCTAACAGTTGTTGGAATCTTTCCCCTGTTTCGTTATTGTTTGGATTTGCGTAATATTACCACCTCTATTTAAGCAGAAGTTACATTTACAAAAATCCTGTGCTATTATTACTGTATATATGAAGATGTATATATGAGAATATTCCACACTGTGAAATAATCTGTGCACCCTAATTTTAGGAGAGAAAATTAAAAGAACTTTGCTTTAGTCTGTATTTTGTTTAGAAGAAATGAATTCTACATAATAATTTACTCCAAAGTTAAATATAAATTTGTTTTAAGAAATGCATCAATCTTCACATTCTGTTACAGAAGTATCCAGGTATCCAAGACTACATCCTTGTCCTCCTCCATTTCCCTCCTCCAGCTTCTGCTGGGTAGGGATCTTTATGACACCTTTCCATTTTTCTCTATTCAACCATCATTGTTCCTCCTTAACAGCATTCCAGTACAAATTTCTTGTGATTATTCTATTCTTGATAGTTTTCAATCACATCACTATCAAGGACTCAACCTACAAAAGCAAAGGGAAAAAAAATATGAAATACAATTTTATCAATTTTATTCTAATATGTGCAATAAAATATTATAACCAATATATTCCCTTACCTCTACTATCATCATCATCATCATCATCATCATCATCAGTAGAAGAATCATCTTTGTCTTCATCTTGAAAAAGTCTTTTCCTCAGTTAAGTCAAGTGAATTCACAATTGTACACTTTTCGAAGGATTTTTCCACTAATGGTAGCAGAATCTAGTCCCCTGCCCATATTGCCCATTCAAATCAGCATCATATCCAGCCACTTTAATTTTCCACTCATTTAAACTGTTTTACATCAGCCATCCATTGCTTATATTACCACTTCAGCAGTCAGTTTATACACACATCTGGTGGTTGGAAGATAAACATTAGGCCTCCAGCAATAACCAAATCAGTTTTCACATGTTTCAACTTAGGTAGTCAAATTTAGCAGATCCATCCATCCATCCATCCATCCAATTTGGATTCGCTCTCATCAGTAGGAGTCTTTCACGGACACTTTTAGAATGTTTTATCTTCTAAATATCGCAGAAGATGGCAGATTTCATCTGTCATTAATTACGTACAGCAACTACCTTACACCTTTGTTTTTCATTGCCACCGCTTATTACGTTGGGTTCCTCCTTCCTGCTGAATGATGTCAAGTGGCATTTGAAAATAGACCCGAGTTTGATCCAAGTTCCCAATTTGTAATAGTATATATAAATGTTCTTGGTGCAAATTTATTATGTAGCCATGAAAATTCCCTACCTTTTTTGTAATGACCTGCAAGACATTTAATGATGTTAGTTCTCCAGAAGCCTAATCCTGTAAGATTTTAAAAATCTTCCTTAGAAAGCCCCAGCTAGCTTTGAAACCCTTTATTCCTATTTCCTTGACTATAGCTAAAGCTTTCAGTTAGCACATTTCACTTTAAACTGTTTATCCATATTGTTTCTTATCTACATAACTACACAGCTTATTTTCAGTGTCTAGATTCTTTGCTTTCTTATTCATGAGATTTTTTTGCCAGTCTTGAATACAACTTTGTCTGGCATCATACTTTCTTCCTACTGTGCGATTTCCAATGTTCCGAGTCTTCAGTAATGCCAAGATTTTCTGTAGCCATGAATGGGAGGTAACTCGAACTGTGATCCATACCAACCATATTGTTCACACTTTCCTTCCAATATGCTACAGACTCCACACCGATAGAGGCTGGACATTGCTAGAGTATAGCTGGATCTGTTGTCCGAGGTGAAGCAGTGCCAACCTTATTTGCCAAGTTCCAGAAAAGAAATATATATGCAGATTATTTGCATATATGTGGTACTTTTTATCCTTTCCTTAATTTCATTTTTTTAAAAATTGGATTTAATCGTATCTTGCAACTTTGCTACTAGTTTGTTTGCCCTTTTCAGCATTTCTCAAATACATTATAATTTTCTTCCAAATAAAAACAATGTGATCTCCGAACGACTTCCTTTTATATTGAGTACTAGCAACATACCTGTACTTCACTACAGTTTTAAACTAAGTTATTATTGAAAGTTATCTTTGGAGAGTCCACTGTCAGCTGAGCCTGTACACTACACCCTCAGTTGGTATGTCAAACTATTTTTTGATCTAACTAATTTGAAACCCATACGGAAAAATTTGAATGCTTTAAACCTTATGTTATTTAACATCTAGGATGTAAAAGTGACCAACCTGTGAAATTTTGATTTTGTATGTGTAACAGTAATGGAGGAATGAATACCTTTTCTCAGGGGTGAATGTTTTTAAATATTTATTATCTAGGATATCGAAAATCACCCTTCACAAAAAAAGTTTTAAATTCGTGCCTGAAATGGTTTCGGAAGAATGGATATTATGTTTTTGAGAGTCCACAACCATCTAAACACCCTCAGTGGAGAAATATTTTGAAGTATGAGACAATTTACACCTAGGACATAAAAGACCCTTCTCGTAAAATTACAACTTTGTACGTTTGTACGTCAAACTGTTTTGGAGGGGTGAATAGTTTACAGAGCTAACCTCAAACAATTTAGGGGTGGAATGTTTAAAAATATTTCCTGTTTCACACCTAGGATTTGAAATATATACAGCTATTTTGAATTTTGTCTTGGTGCATTAAACCATTTCAGAGAAAGGAATCCATTTTTTTTTTCGAATTTTAACCCCCATTTAAATCTCTGATGGGTTTGTTTCAAATCTTATGTTATATAACAACACCTAGGATATCATTTGAAATTTTTTCATAATTCGAATGGTTTCATATAAATGCATATCTTTGTCATCATTCCTCATCCCCCAAGTCAAAACCCCTTAGGGATGTATTGTTTTAAGTCCACTTATTTGTATCCTCATAAAAAGAATTCAACCCTTTTCCAGTCCTTATACTCCCCCCCCCCCCAATGTGGATTTTCCAAAAAAAGTATTTTAAAGGAGAATCCAAACACCAATTTTCATGTTTAACATGTTACATTTCTGAGATTTACTGTAGATATAGTATTTTTTAAATTCTCTCCATTGTCACTCCTGTTCACCCCCCATTAATTGAATTTTCCATAAACAAAAATATGTGTATTTTTAACAGATACCAAATACCAATTTTCATGACTAACATTTTTGGTTTTTGAGATACAAGTATCCTCATAAAAGGTATTCAACCCCTTTTTTCACCCCCCCCCTTAACACAATTTTCAAAAAACAAATATGCTTTTCCTTATTTTTAAAGGAGATTCCAAATACCAATGCTCACGTCTTTAAACTTAAGTTTTTTGAGATATAGGTACACTCATTTTAAAAATTTACCCCCTTAGCAACGGAATATCCAAAAATTCTCCCTTAGCACCTACATTGTAATATAAATGTATCCCCGAAATTTCATATCTTTGTCCAGTAGTTTTTGCTCTGCAATTATGAATCAGTCAGGACTTATTTCATATACATAGATAATGTATAAACATTATTTCCATCTGCCAAGTGATCTCTTACCGTTTTCACCTGTTTTGTCCAAAATGTTATGGAAAAGGGAGAGAACCAGAGATTAAATTCTGGCTTAAAATAGGCATCATTTATGAAATTTGTATCTACAAAAATCGTATCAAACATCTCTTCTAGTTTGAGCTTAAAATAAATACCATTAATTTAATTTATGAAAATGAAACTCACGGTGGTTGATATTAAGAGGCTGAGATTTTAAACTATTAGTATCCTAAAGGGGCAGCTATGAATTAAATTTTACCCCAAGTTGTTTTATTTGAATTTAATATCTAATAAAATTTAAAAGTACACACACATTACCTGCCAGAATTCAGCTTCTGTTTCAAGTCTGAGGACAGCCGATTCACACGACGCATCAGGGTATGTCTGACAATATCCTCATCTTTTGAGTACGATGAAAGCGATGAGGCTGCTCTCTGCCAGATGGCAATCTCATGCCGTAACTCTGAAATTATTCATTTTAAAATTTCCATTATTAGTCAGAAAACTACAGTGATGAATTTTAAATCTAGTGCTTTAAGGCTTGTTAGTTTATGTTTCAATGGAAACAATGCACTTTAAAAATATGTCAATACACCTGTATTATACCATACTTTATATCAAGTGGAGTGGCCGTGTGCCTTGTCATGTAACGGCTATAAATCCTAGCTCAGTATTTGGGGGACTAGTGGTTTCAAACCCTACCATTTGTCCTGAATGGTTTTCTTTAATTTCCCAATTTTCAATTCCAGTCAAATGCTGTGATAACTTCTCATTCACACAACACAGCCAATTCCTTCCCTTCCTTACCCAATTTCATTCACCATCATTCATTTCATCTTCATTAGCTCCTCAACTGGAGTCAGGAAGGGCACCTGGCCATAAAAACATGCCATGTAATTTCATCTCATTATCACCAACTCTGCATCACAAAATTTGACTAAGGGGTAGACATTCATATTATATCACACTCATGTGTATCGTGATAACTAGTTTAACAATATTTCTCTCCATCTGCAGATCTATAATTAGGTAAAGTAAACTCTTGTCCTCATCCCGAGGTGGTGCAGCTCTTTAAGCACACCCCCATTGGAGGTGAGCTGCATGTACCATTTCAACCACATACCAGCCCTCCTGCTAGTTTTAAATGCCTGGCAGTACCGGGAATCGAACCTGGGCCCCCGAGGACGGCAGCTAATAACACTAACCATTACGCTACGGAGGCAGAGCCGCGGGAGATCGAGATAAGTTGCTCAACATTCAGTCCTTCACCATGAAATGCATTTTGTCCTTGCTCCATAGAAATTGCTTTGTTTTTCTGGCACTGTTAGTGCTTGTGTTGAACACTTAAAAGAGCAATTCCAGTTAACATAATTTTTAAAGACTAAGTAAAATACATTATTCATTCATTGCCTGTGAAAGAACTCTGGCACACACATTATGACCTGATATTTCTGTTTATTATATACTTGAGTATTTCATTCCTAGAAGTGCTAACCACTACATCAACAATAAGAAAGTTAACTAATTTCTAGAAGTCTCACTTGACATACTAGTCTTAGTCTATTGATTTTTGCCAATTACTTCAAAATTTAAAAATATTAAGAACTATTTACTAAAAAATTGAAACTGTAACTCAAAGCATTCTTTGTATTGGAGACCTGCAGTTGAGCAAGTGGTATGAAATTTTTAACCACTCTGCAAGTAATCTGTGAAGATTACTTCTCAGGAAATGAACGTACTAGTATAGATTGCCCAATATTATACCAGATCTCTAACTAAAGCTGTGAAAGCATGTAGTACTATTGCTATGAGACCAGGCCATGGATCAACAGGCTTTAATACCAATCAGTTTCAGGTTTTTTCTCCTCTTTTTGTCACCACAGATCAATTTGTGTGTACTACAATTTTCATTCTGCCAATCAGAATCAGTTTAGCCTTTAGAAGCTGAACTAAGTGTGTTGTACTAAATGAACTCTCAGTTCTTTGTAACTGTCAAAATAATGATCTAAATTTTGATTTTGAAGAGGCAGAATTCATTAGTTTCTCTCAATGATTTAAAATTAGTTCTAAAGATCATCTATTCTCCAGTATAAATTCAAATGTAGGCTATAGGAATAGCTTCAAATTTCTTGGTTATCTATTAACTATGGATAGCATGAAACTAAATTATAAAGGGATAGTAGACCATGCTATGTATTTTTCCCCTTATTGACGTGGATCTCTTCTTGGGCAATATAGGGCTTAGCTCCTCATCAGATTTATTCCCTACTGGTCTCTATTGGCTTCTCCATGGCTCTTCTAATCCTGTATGTTGGTGAAGGGTTATGGCGAGTGACAATGTTTCTCGAAGCTTGTTATTACAAGCGCTATTTCAACAGTTTTAAGACTGAATACTATTAGTCTCAGGTTTCCATCATGCTTTATTGCACATATATGAATGGCCTGATTAAGGTAATGTAACTTCTACATTTTTGTGTGTTTTTATCACCACATGGCATTGTGGTTGGCAACCATTTCTTTGTTCTCCAGAGATATTTATTTTTGACCCATCCTTGTTCTTTCCGTTGTTGCCCATTTAACATTATTTATTATCAGCTATGTTTTTTCTTTGTAGCACAACTCGGTATATTGATTTGTGTCTTACTATCATGAAGTGTATTGCATGAATGGAGTCTGTTGCACCTTGGATGTGTGTGATGTCGACTTCATTCTATGGTTCATGTTGCAGAGGTTTCTGTTACTCGTGAACCAATTTGCTCTCCGATGTCCCCGCTATGCGGTTGTGTATCGGAAGGGCCAGTGCATGGGAGGTTTGTGCTGCTTTGGCATTTGACTTTTGTAAGATGTGTATTGATTTGAATTGAGCCTCCGATCTTGTGTGGGTTTGGCTTCACATATCCACGCGAGACATTTATCAACCGTGCTACATTTTTGCAGTCCTTTTGACCATTGTCATCTGTTCTACGTTCCCTGTTCCTTGGACACTTTTTAACCTATTGAATGAGTGTTCGAATGCGAGATATGTAGGACACACATCATATTGCCTAGTTGAGTCGTTTGTTCTTTGCATTTTCTTGGTCACTTTTTTGGTGAGTGTGTGTGTTTTGTTTCCCTTAGCATCGCCTTGTTTATCCCTGATCCCAGGCGCCATGCTTGCGCATGCCTCCCTTTCTTTGATCTTTGGTTCGGCCATATTTTTTATTTCCGTCTTTTGAGTTCGTTGGAAACCATTGTATGTTGCATTTCATTTTTAATGGCTGTGTGTTTCAATCTGTAAACACACATCCTGTTGATATGGGTATCAAATGATTTATTGCTTTGGGACTAGGTTTGTGTTATGGAATTAACCTATCTTGTTCCTAAAGTAACAATTTCTTTTATGTTCTGATTATTTGTATTTTATGAATGGTTGAACCTGTTGGCCAGATTGTATTATTGGGCAGGCATGATGCAGTGATTATGGATAGGTTATTAGGCCTATGTATTGTTTCCATCAGGGCCAGTTTTCTTATTTCATTTCTTTCTGATTTTTGTGTGCCCATTTATTATTTTGATCTAATGTTTATTAAACTGTTTGTTTTCTACTCTATTATTGTAGGAGTAGGAGGAGTAGCCTTTTAAATTTTACCCTTTTGATTTAATAGGCTTGAGTTCAGTTCACGACTGTCTCTGGTCATTTTCAACCCAGTCCACGCAAACATGGCAGGTAAGCATTTATTTATTGCCCCGTTACCTCTGGTTGATTTGAGATTCCATTGATTGTTTTTTTTTTTTTGTTACCTTTCTGCCTATGTACATGTTGTGTTTTCCAGTTACTTATTCCTCTGTGCTCATCATGCCCAACCCTGCCATGGGCATGTGAGAAGAATAACATAGGGCTGGTCTAACACAGCCACATACCGTATTCATCATTGATGGAGAGGGCAACGTTCACCAGGAAAAAAAAATCGCCGCCAGCAATAGATCTTTTAACTTCAATGAAAACTTCGCTTTTTTGATATCTATGCTAATAATTAATTTCCAGTGGCACTGAAACCTGAAAGAAGCAGTTTGGTTCAGTGGTAACAAGTGGTTTCAAATTTTAATGAGTATGGGCTTCTACTTTTAAAGCTCAGCTCAAGCTTATTCCTCTACTAATGTGATTCCATGCCATCTCTTCACCGACAGCTTAAAACATACTGCTTATTTAAGAACTAATATTTGGCATAATGGTCCACCCAATCAATACACTTTACAAGTGAGAATGCACTTAATCCTGAAATATTTTATGCATTCTTTGGTACACATTTCATATTTTATTGAAGACTTCTTCAGCCATTGCGTCAAATTATTTTACCTAATTAAAATCCAGAAATATTACTGTCCGATAATTTAAAATTGGTGAACCCATGTTCTTTCTAGAACGTTTAAAAAACTTGTTAAAATTAACACACTGTTTTCCTATAACACTATCAACCACTTCCTTAGAAAATGGGAGATTAGAACCTTATATCTTAATTTGTCAACTAGAGAATACTGAAGCTTTCAGTCTGAAAATTCAAGAGACAGGTCCTCAAATTGGTGTTCCTCCCCAGCCAGTTCCCATCAGATTGGGTGGATCATTAAGCCAAATATTAGTTCTTAATTAAGCTCTATCAATACAGACCTATATAATGAAATTTGTAAATGGCAACATACTGCTCAGTCTAACAACTAAGTCTCTTTACTCCCAAGTCTTCCCAACCCAAAGTTGGCAACATTTTTGTAACCTTACTGCTTTGTCAAAAATCACCTGTAACAAATAGCACCACTTTCTTTTGGATCTTCTAGTTTTATCAAGTAAACCTGGTATGGGTCGCATACACTGAAATCATGCTCTAATTGGATCTTACCTGAGGCTTCTATGCCCTCTCTTTTACATTCTTACTACAACCTCTAAATACCTCAACCATGTGAAGACTTCTGTAACCTTTATCTACAACCTTGTTAATGCGATTTCCCAATGAATATCTTTCCTTATATTAACACTTGAGTTCCTGCAGCAATCCATATGTACTTTCACCCCATCAACTTTGAGGACTTTTCCTTATGGTAAAACTAGCTCACAAGACCATGAATAGAATTGCAACAAGTTCTAAGCAGAGGTTAGAAGAGTAATTGAGCCTTTTATTATCAATTTTCAATAGTTTGAATCCAAGGAATCTAGCACAGGAAGTGAATCCTACAATCCAGACCTAACACTCCAGTATGTGTAACTTTGTTAAGTGTACTTTTAATGTTCATTGGTGCATACCACACTGTTTTACCGTTCACTTCTCTGGTGTTACACAATTGTTGTAAATCATATTTATCAGTATCACTTCCACTGTAATATTATCATTATTGTTAAGTTTCCTAATGATTCAGACATTTAAGGCCAGCCTGTGGTATTCACTTTAAATGTATTTAACACCAAGTTCAGGCTGTGAATATTAAAAGTCTGAATTGCCTGCCTGTGAATGCCTGCACCAGTACAGTATTAAATGATGTCAAGTCACATATTTAATCATGGACCGAGCAAGTGGCCGAGTGGTTTGAGCCGCATACAGTAGCTATCAGCTAACATTCAGGAGATAGTGGGTTCGAACTCCATGTCAACAGCCCTGAAGATGGTTTTCTGTGGTTTCCCATTTTCACACCAGGCAAATGTTGGGGCTGTATGTTAATTAAGGCAACGATCTCTCCTTTCCCATTCTTAGCTCTTTCCTATCCTATTGTCACCACAGGACCTTTGTGTGTGTGTGTGTGTGTGTGTGTGTGTGTGTGCGCGCGCTGTAAAGCAAATTGTAAATTTAAACATGAGCAGAGGAGGTTAAAATGTCAGTGTGTCGTGAGATTCAGATGCCAGACAATCCTGCGACTAGATTTATATATTTAAGGTACTTTTAATATATAGCATTTTCTGCTATTATATTAATGAGTTTTATTCTTGACAACATTTGAAAGCACTGGCATTAAGCTATCAATTACTCTTCACATTTTGACATGTGTTAGAAGTTACTACAGTAGTAACAGCTATCTCTGTCTCAACCCCCCCCCAAATATACACAAATTCCATCTGCCATCCCAGCTGCTCTCCAAGCTCTAGACTGGTAGTGCATCATAAGAATAAGGAGTTTTGTTTTTGTGTTGTCCAGACAGGTCTTATGGCAATAATGGTAATAGGACAAGTATACAGAGTGGTCCACCAGTCCCTTATACTGGGAGTGTTTGCTACGTGCTTTGTGTCTCATAGCCTTTGGCTTACATTTGGAAATGTATGTTCTGGGTACTATTTGCCAGTTCCATGCTCCTACATGGAGTGGCAGTTAAAATGGGCATTACAACAACTTCAATTTCAAGAAGATAGTCTAGCTCCTAGTACTAAAAACTAGGCAGGAACTTTGCTACTTTTATCATTTCTTTAGAAATGAAAACTACAGTGAACACACCACTATGTATAGTAGGAGAGGTAATTTCATCCGACAGATTATCTTAAGGCCTGCTATGGAGTAGATGAAAGTCCCAAACTTGTCAGCAAGGTGCAACTTCAGCTTAATAACAGGTAAGACAATCTTTCTATATTTTAGAGAACTTTTATGCATGCAATTAATTTGCTTGATTGGCAAATTGGTCATTCTCACTATCGAGTGGACAGCAAAATATGCAGCTTCTATCCAGTCTGATGTACTGGTAATCTACAGAAATGCATTTCATTTTTATGGAAACAAACAGAAGCCAACATTAAAGGAGGAGAGCAAACTGATTCAGCCTATTCTCAATCCATTATTTTTGATGATACTGGTAATGTGCCATTTATGGTTTTTAGTATGTTACCATCTTTGATAATAAGCCTCAATATTTGACATTGAGAGTTCATTTTGTCGGCTTCATTGAAGGGATTAGGATACAACACATTCCCTTGTCAGTACTATACCAGGATATTCAAGTTTGGAAAAGTCAACCTTTTGAACATTATATTTGTAACGGAACTTTGCACTTCACGCACGACTATCAATATTTGTGATTAATATGTTCAGTATCCTATTAAATACTAATGTCAATCTGCAATACTAGAGGCAAATGTTTTAATATCAGTTGTGTCACATACGGCTTTTAATAACATTAGAATTCTTACCTTGTACATCTTGTGCTTCTGTGAAGCGTAAATCACTTATCCTTCTGAAGATACAACGGAGATATAAATAGATCACAACCATTGTGATAAGCACACCCAATCCCATATGCAATGTAAAAGTACCAAAATTGACTCCCTGAAACAATTAATTAAAACTGTAGCACATCATCTCAACATTAATATTTTATGAAATACCCATTTGCTTTACGTGTAGACCTACACCATCCAATTGACATGCACATACTGTAGGCACCACACCATAGGCTTTCATAGTCGAAATGTTAGTAATGGAGGTTTCCTGGGTTTCCAGTCCACTGAGTAATTGGGTTTGAAGCTCCTGATATTTCAGCATGCAATGTGCCTAGTGTTTTCAAGAGTTCACTCTTTCTGCAGGCCAGCAGTGCATTCCTACTATAAATAGCAATGACAAGATTTCCCCTATGTTGTCCATAATTTTGCTTTGTTTCCGGAGGCATGGCGTGCACTGGCTCTTGAAAAATGCTGGGCACAGAATCCAGTGGAATCTCTGGAGCTTCAAACTCAATTAGGTGATGACCTATAAGGTTGGGTAACTTACTGTCATCTGACAGAGGTAGGCTATAAGCTATTATCTGTTAATATGGCATCTGAATTAAACATACCTTTTGGTGATAGGCTAGTATTCTGGTCATAGATCTGCCTTTACACGACATTACCACCATAGTATACCGAGTAAGAATCCATATTATATGAATGATTGTACTTAACATACCTATTTACTATAGCCTATTAAAATATTTTTAACATTTAAGTTTAAGGTAATGCAGGTGCTGATTTGACTTATTTTGTAGTTAGAGTTTAAATCTTCCAGCTTCCATATTCAAAGCAGAATCATTTGATTATGTAGGAGGGATAAGCGCTACCAGATGTCTCAAAATATTGACAGTGGCAATTCTGCCTGCTATATATGAATGCTCTTATTTTTAAACAGTTTTAAACAATTAATGCCAGCCTGTGTACACAGAAATCAAATGATTGTAATACAGAAATGTACGAATATAGCAATGTTAGTGAAATTACAGCTCCTTGTAACAGTTAATTTTTGCCCTCCCTTTAGCTCTGTTAGGAGTGGTTAAGAATTCTGTCTCAATAAGGGAAAATTTAAAAATATTAGGCAGGAAGAATCCAACTCTGCAAGTTGTCCATAAACACTAAGTTTGGCATGCAAATAAAACAAAAGTAAATATCTTTAACATCTGGATAACATATTTACATACAGAATTTACTCTGCTACAGGATCCATTGCCTATAGTACCCACTTAATGTTTTGAGCATCAATTTTCTAAATTTTGTAAAATGACTAATTCCTCACTGCTGGTGTGCTAAAGCCAGCAACATTGTGTCTGAAGCACACTGCAGTGATAACTGTAAATTGCTTTCTTTCTTGGCCCTGGCATGGCTCAAGTCCACTGGAATGTGGCCTTTGCTCCAGTCTTGTTTCACAAACCCCTCCCCCCCACAGCCACCCACTTATTTGACTGTTTGGCTTGTACCATACCTTTCTTCTTTCATCCAGTCTATGCGTACTGTAAAAAACTTAGGCAAGTACCTGTAGTTGCCAAACGAGTTTTATGACGTCTAAAATGAAGTGCTGTTGGGTTTGCATTGAAAAATGGCAAGAGTGGCATTTCACATATTCAATATACAGCCTAAAATGATGGGTAATGGCATATTCAAAAGAACCAATTGAAGTTTGAGTGACTGTACATCATTTTGTAAAATGCAGGAAGGAACATACAAAGTAGTATATGAAAAGTGTTGAGTAGATTGCTGAAACAAGAAAGTGGTCACGCTGCAACTCTAACGCTACAATTCAAAGCACATGCGGTTGCAAAAACCAAGGGATGTCTGCTTTAGAAGTTAAGGTGAGCCAAAGCTGGGCAGTATAATTCATGTGTAAAGTTTTAGGAGAAAAACTTCACTATGTCAATGGTTTCCACCTGACTACACAGATAAATAGAATTGCATTGTTTTGTGGTAAGACTCTGAAGAACATTAATTTTTTTTTTTCACTAATTCTCAATGAAAACAAGACAGTTTACTCCAATATGCCAACAAGTGCAATGATTAACAGTTGGGTGTATGAAGTGTTTTAGTTAACACCTCTGGAGCTGAGAAGCTACAATTTACAGTTATGCTAGTTGTGACTGCTAGTCCTGCCGTACTGTATATTTTCGAACTAAAACTGCCTAAAGGAGACTTTGCCAAAAGGAATTTGCATCCATGTAAAGGGCAATGAGTGGATGGAGGTTGATCTGTTGAAAGACAGCTGTAAGTTATAGAAAAAACATCCAGGAAGCAGACTGTTTTTAAATGATGTACTGGACATTTTTTGCTACCACTGCATAAAGAAACAAATGGCACTAACTAAAAACCTACCCAGAGATTATCCTAGGACAACTTCAGTTTTCCAGCAATTAGAAGTTTTCTTAAGCAAGCCTTTTAAGGCCCATATGAGAAGTTTTTTTTTTTTTTCATGAACTATATGGTGAACAACATGCACGAGACAGGAGCTAGAAAAATCAAGTGGTCTTCACTTCAATGTATTTGTGGATGGACTGCATGCGTGGGCGATTGATTACTCCTGAAATTTTTGTAAGGAACCTTAAAAAGAAAACTGGAATAGTATGTGCATTAAATGGCTCTGAAGATGATCTATGGAAAGAGCATGAAGAAAGTGGAAGATCCACACTAGCAGTGATTACTGCTGTGAAGACAGCATTGAAGACAGCCTAAGATTCCAAGACCATAATGTAGGCCTAATTTTTATATTATATTCCCCTTTCTTATGCCTAAATATTTGTTATGATGCATGGACATTCACCAGTATTTAAAAAAAAGGATTTTCACATTAGTAGCTATTTTGTATCACAGATCCTTGTTGTACTGGCCACGCCCATCCACTTTGTATAACTTCTTTGGTCTTTGCGGAACATGCCGCTGCACAGGATAGCTAGTGGTGAATCATTGTTTGTAAAATATTTACACTATTTTAATGTAATACTTATTATGTAGCATCAAAATAAAATAGTTTATTTCCAAACCCCTCTCTCTTCCCATGGTGGAATTTTATGTTCAAACCCATAGGATCCTCTCCCAATTTTGGAAGTAATAACCAAGAAAAAGGAAGGGGTCCTATAGATGAGTAAATACAGTCATTAAAAGAGTAATTTACTAAACCAATTATCAGTACAATACTCACCGCTTTCTTAATATCAGGATTTGAAGCAATTATAACATTTGGAGGATCTCCAACAGGTGTAAGTGCTCCTCCTATGTTCGAGTACATAGTCATAGCTATAAGTATGGGAACTGGGTTCAATTCCGTTACTTCACATAACCTGAGAAATTTCAGATGACATGAAATATTACTTATTGTTCAAAACCAGTGAAATACACAAATGTTTTACTTTTCTTTATGCATGATACTAGGTATTAAAATTACTGCTATGGATAAGTTAAACGATATGGATACTTTGAGTGATACTATTGGAACACTGATATACAAAGTACATCAAATACAAAAAATGGATTATAAGTTTACATCTGATAACTTGAAATATCCAAGCCAAATGGAAGGTGTATGTATAAATAATATACAAATAAAAATAAAAATATCAAGGAAAAGCTAATGCCAAGATATGTTGTTTTATGTCCTAACTACATTTAAAAGAAAAGTATTTGGAGATGCTGAGGTGTTGGAATTTCATCCCACACAAGTTTTTGTGTGTCTAAACCAACAGACATGAGGCAGGCTTATTTGGGCACCTTCAAATATCTGACTGAGCCAGGACTCCATCATCATCATCATCATCATCATCATCATCATGATGTTCCAGTTTCCCAGGTACTGTTTATGAGCCTCTTTTCACTTCTTCCTGTCCATATACAATTTGTCGTAAAGAACATCATCCACTGTTCATCCTTTGGTAACTACATCAACCTTGATCAAATCCATCCATCGGGTTTTAGGTCTTCCTGCAGGTCTTTTCCCCTCCACCTGTCCAAACTTATTCTGGCTGTTCTTGTAGGCTCCATCCTCATCACATGCCCGTACCACTGTAGACTGGATGTGCCGATTTGGTCTAACGGATGTCTATTCCAGCTTCTTCCCTCATCACCTCATTCCTTAACTTGTCCATGTTGGTCTTCTGGATACAGAACTTATCCATGCATGGGATATTAGTGCTGAATCATTGTTTATAAATGATATAAACTTTATTTTAATTATATCATTATGTAGCATTAAAATAGGCTACAGATTATATCTATATAGCCATCTATATCTAAGTATATTACTGGGAAAAAATTCTGAAGTTTCAATGTATCCAACTGCCACACTAAGTACTGTATACATACACCTTTTCAGCTCACTACACATAGCGATAAAGCAAGGTAGTTGGATTGAATCACCTGTAACCAATGAAGAAACTTTACATTATTTAATGCAGATAGCATATTCTTGTGTTATTATGGCAAATTAGACTTGAACATTTGGCATGGGACATGGAAAAGTGAGAAAGAAGCAGAATACAATACGTCCTGTTATTTTGAGACACAAGTGTGGTCTTGTTAAATGGAAAATAAATAGGTGACAGGTAACCTATTTTCATTTATACATAGAATTATTATCAGTCAATATTGATAGTGTATCCAAAAGCACCTAAAGACAATGAACAGACTCAATCTTCTGCACCAGGTATGACTACATCAAACTCAAGTGCAGATGAAATTCCCTGTTATGCATTCAATGCACTTCCAAGAACTTTCCCATACATACATTATTATAGACTTATGCCTTTCAGCGTTCAGTCTGCAAGCCTCTGAGAATTTACTGAACGTCGCCACAATCCTCGATTTGCAACTAGTGTTGTGGCCTCATTTAGTTCCATACCTCTTATCTTTAAATCGTTAGAAACCGAGTCTAACCACCGTCGTCTTGGTCTCCCTCTACTTTTACCCTCCATAACAGAGTCCATTATTCTCCTAGGTAACCTATCCTCCTCCATTCGCCTCACATGACCCCACCACCGAAGCCGGTTTATGCGTACAGCTTCATCCATCGAGTTCATTCCTAAATTAGCCTTTATCTCCTCGTTTTGAGTACCCTCCTGCCACTGTTCCCACCTGTTTGTACCAGCAATCATTCTCGCTACTTTCATGTCTGTTACTTCTAAGTTATGAATAAGATATCCTGAGTCCACCCAGCTTTCGCTCCCGTAAAGCAAAGTTGGTCTGAAAACAGACCGATGTAAAGAGTTTCGTCTGGGAGTTGACTTCCTTCTTACAGAATACTGCTGATCGCAACTGCGAGCTCACTGCATTAGCTTTACGACACCTTGATTCAATCTCACTATATTACCATCCTGGGAGAACACACAACCTAAATACTTGAAGTTAGACCTGTTCTAGCTTTGTATCACCAATCTGACATTCGATTCTGTTGAATTTCTTACCTACTGACATCAATTTAGTCTTTGAGAGGCTAATTTTCATACCATACTCATTGCACCTATTTTCAAGTTCCAAGATATTAGACTGCAGGCTTTCGGCACTGTCTGCCATTAAGACCAAGTCGTCAGCATAGGCTAAACTGCTTACTACATTTCCACCTAACTGAATCCCTCCCTGCCATTTTACACCCTTCAGCAGATGATCCACGTAAACTACAAATAGCAAAGCCCAATTGTCAACATAAATGCCTTTGATTGATTTTAATAATCTACCTTTAATTTCATAGTCCCCCAGTATGGCGAACATCTTTTCCCTCGGTACCCTGTCGTATGCTTTCTCTAGATCTACGAAACAAACACAACTGCCTATTCCTCTCGTAGCATTTTTCAATTACCTGGCGCATACTGAAAATCTGATCCTGACAGTCTCTCTGTGGTCTGAAACCACACTGGTTTTCATCCAACTTCCTCTCAACGACTGATCGCACTCTCCCTTCCAGGATGCCAGTGAATACTTTGCCTGGTATACAAATCAATGAGATATCTCGATAGTTGTTGCAATCCTTCCTGTTCCCTTGCTTATAGATAGGTGCAATTACTGCTTTTGTCCAATCTGAAGGTACCTTACCAACACTCCACGCTAATTTTAGTACTCTATGAAGCCATTTCATCCCTGCCTTCCCACTGTACTTCACCATTTCAGGTCTAATTTCATCTATTCCTGCAGCCTTATGACAGTGGAGTGTATTTACTATCCTTTCCACTTCCTCAAGCATAATTTCACGAACATCCTTTTCCTCCTCCCCATGAGCTTGGCTGTTTGCAACACCACCATGATGATTTCCTTTTACATTGAGAAGATGTTCAAAATATTCCCTCCACCTCTCCAGTGATTCCCTGGGATCTATTATGAGTTCACCTGAATTACTCAAAACACTGTTCATTTCCTTTTTCCCTCCCTAAGATTCTTTATTACTGTCCAGAAAGGTTTCCCCTGCTGCTTGACCTAGCCTTTCCAGGTTATGACCAAAATCTTCCCATGACTTTTTGGATTCAACAACTATTTGTTTCACTCTGTTTCTTTCATCTACGTACCAATTCCTGTCTGCCTTGGCCCTTGTTTGGAGCCATTTCTGATAAGCCTTTTTACGTTTACAAGCTGCTCTCACTTCATCATTCCACCAAGATGTTCGCCTTTTCCCATCTGTACACAGTTCCTAGGCATTCCCATGCTGTTTCTATTACAGCATCCCTGTATGCCACCCATTCACTTTCTATATCCTGAAGCTGCTTACTGTCTACTGTTCGAAACTTCTCACTAATCATATCCATGTACTTCTAATTTCCTCGTCCTGGAGACTTTCTACCCTTATTCGTTTGCAGACAGATTTCACTTTCTCTACCCTAGGCCTAGAGATACTTAGTTCACTACAGATCAGATAGTGGTCTGTATCATTAAAAAAACTGCGAAAAACTCTTACATTCCTAACAGATTTCCTGAATTCAAAGTCTGTTAAGATATAGTCTATTATGGATCTGGTACCCCTAGCCTCCCATGTGTAGCGGTGAATAGCCTTATGCTTGAAGATTGTATTCGTAACAGCTAAACCCATACTAGCACAGAAGTCCAGCAAACGCTTTCCATTCCCATTAGCTTCCATATCTTCCCCACATTTACCAATCACCCTTTCGTATCCTTCAGTTCTATTCCCAACTCTCGCATTGAAATCGCCCATTAGCACTATTCTATCCTTGCTGTTGACCCTGACGACGACGTCACTCAAGGCTTCATAAAACTTGTCAACTTCATCCTCATCTGCACCTTCACATGGTGAATACACGGACAATTCTTGTCCTAATTCCTCCCACTGACAAATCTGCCCAAATCATTCGCTCATTTATGTGCCTAACAGAAACTATGTTGCGTGCAATGGTATTCCTGATAAAGAGCCCTACCCCAGACTCTGCCCTTCCCTTTCTAACACCCGTCAAGTACATTTTATAATCTATCTCTTCCTCATTATCTCTTACTCGTAGTACATCCAGATGCATCCTCTTTGCTGATTCAGCCAGTTCTACTTTCTTCCATAAGCCCTATTAATATTGATAGCTCCCCATCGAATTCCATTTCGTTCGCCAAGTTGTTTCCAAGGAGTCCCTCGCCTGTCAAATGGGAGTGGGACTCCATTACTCCCATAGGTCCGAGGCTTGCTTAAAGTACAAAAAATGTACAAAAAATTCTAAAGGTTGTCTTCACTCATCTTCATTGTAGATTTGGCTGTCACCAATCAGTCTGCAGGCCTCTGAATTAATGAAGCACTTCCACAATTCTCTATTTACAACTACAGTATATCTGCAGCCTCATTCAGTTCCACATCAATATAATTAAAAACAGACTACCATCGTTTTTATCTGTCTCCCTCTACTCTTTTTATCCTCCCATGGCAAGGTCCAGTATTCTCTCAGCTATGTGGAAAATGATATGGAAAGTAACATGATTGTAGCAGGTGATCTTAATTTACCAAATATCAATTGGGAAGGTAATGCAAACAGGAAACATGACCAACAGATGGTAAATAAGTTAACATGGGAAGGGCAACTGATTCAGAAAGTGATGGAACCAACTAGAGGGAACAATATTTTGGATGTGGTGCTAGTAAAACCAGGTGAGCTCTATAGAGAAACCGTTGTAGATGGCATTTGTGATCATGAAGCTGTTGGTCATAGTTAAATATAAATTTGATAGAGAAGAAGGTATTAAAATTAGGATCATTAGGTAGTAACATATGCCTGATAAAACAGGCATGAGGGAGTTTTTAAAAAGTAACTATGATCAGTAGAAAACTAAATAAAAATGTAAACTGACTCTGGGATGGGTTTAAAGCAATCGTTATAGAATGTGAAAATATGTTTATACCTTTAAAGGTGGTAAGGAATGGTAAAGATCAGCTATATATTAAAACAGAAGTAAAGAGACTAAGGAGGTGCAGGTTGGAAGGAAATAGACTTAGAAATGGCTGTGGAAGTAAGGAGAAATTTTAGGATCTTACCAGGAAATTTAATCTATCAAAGAAGTCAGCTAAGGACATGATGGCAAGCAAATTGGTCATAAATTTTAGTGAAAAATTTCAGAGTATGTATAGGTACTTTAAGGCAGAAACAGGCTTCAAGAAGGACATTCCAGGAATCATTAATGAACAAGGGGAGTGTATGCGAGGATCTACAGAAGGCAGAAGTATTCAGTCAGCAGTATGTAGAGCGTTTGTTACAAGGATAATGTCCAGATAGAGGAGGTGACTAATACTGAAGAAGTATTAAAATTTACCTATGATAATCACCTTTACAGTAAGATAAAAATTTGAGAAGTATAAAATCAGCTGGAATTGATAAGGTTTTGGGGAATATACTGAAGATAATGGGTTGGGATATAGTACCATATCTGAAGTATATATCTGATTATTGTTTGCATGAAGGAGCTATACCAAATGAGTTGTTATAGTAGCCTCTGTGTATAAAGGAAAGGGTGATGGACAAAGCTGAAAATTACAGGCCAGTCAGTTTGACATGCATTGCATGTAAGCTTTGGGATAGCATTCTTTCTGATTGTATTAGACATGTTTGCAAAATTAATAACTGGTTTGATAGGAGGCAGTTCAGGTTTAGGAAAGATTAATCCACTGAAGCTCAGCTTTTAGGATTTCAGCAAGATATAGCAGACATCCTGGATTCAGGAGGTCAAACAGACTGTATCGCGATTGACTTATCTATGTCATTTGATAGGGTAGATCATGGGAGACTACTGGAAAAAATGAGTGCAATTGGACTAGACAAAAGGTGACTGAACAGGTGGCTATATTTCTAGAAAATAGAACAGAATTAGAGTAGGCAAATATTTATCCGACCCTGTAATAATAGCGGAATATCTCAAGGCAGTATTATTGGACTTTCATTTTTACTTATACAGTATATATAAATGATTTGAGTATAGAAGTGGAATCCGAGATAAGGCTGTTTGCAGATGATATTCTGTACAGGGTAATAAATAAGTTACAAGATTGTGAGCAACTCCAAAATGACCGATTATGTAAGATAAACAGAAGTCAATGGTATGATGACAAACAGGGTTAAAAGTCAGGTTGTGAATTTCACAAATAGGAAAAGTCATCTCAATTTTAATTATTGTGTTGATGGCGTGCAAGTTCCTTTTGGGGATCATTGTAAGTACCTAGGTGTTAATATAAGGAAAGATCTTCATTGGGGTAATCACATAAATATGATTGTAAATAAAGGGTACAGATCTCTGCACATGGTTGTGAGGGTATTTAGGGGTTGTAGTAAAAATGTAAAGGAGAGGGCATATAAGTCTCTGGTAAGACCCCACCTAGAGCATGGCTCCAGTGTATGGGAGCCCCACCAGGATTACTTTATTCAAGAACTTGATAAAATCCAAAGAAAAGCAGCTTGATTTGTTCTGGGTGATTTCTGACAGTAGCATTCAACATTAAAAACTCCATATCTGGTCCATATATAAAGTAGATAACATACAATAGAGGGAAATTTTGAGATTACATTAACATATGTATTGAAAAAAGATGAATCAATCAAATTTCCCTCTATTGTATGAAAAGAGTAGAGTTACAAAAATGTTGCAAAGTTTGGGCTGGGAGGACTTAGGAGAAAGGAAACTAGCTGCTCAACTAAGTGGTATGTTCCGAGCTGTCAGTGGAGAGATGGTTTGGAAGTAGGAAAGATCACAATATGAAGATAAAGCTGAAATTGAAGATGACAAATTGGGGGAAATAAATGTTTATAGGAAGGGGAGTTAGGGATTAGAATAACTTACCAAGGGAGATGTTCAATAAATTTCCAATTTCTTTGCAATCATTTAAGAAAAGGTAGAAAAACAGCAGATAGGGAATCTGCCACCTGGGCAACTGCCCTACAATGCAGATCAGTAGTGATTGAACTTATTCTCCTCCATTTGCCTTACATAACCCCTCCACTGAAGCCAGTTCATGCATACAGCTTCACCCATTGCAATTATTACTTAACCTTCATACACTCTTTCAGAGTATCCTCCCACAATTCTTCTGACCCGTTTGTACCAGCAATCATTCTTGTTTTTTTCAACTTACGAGATCCTCAGTCCACCCCTTTCACTCCGACACAGAAGTGGTCTGAAAACAGCCTGAATTAAGATAGGTTCCTCCTATTGCTAGTTTCCTCCTAGTGCTCACTTGTTTGTTACAGAATACCATTGGTTGCAATTGCAAGTTCATTGCATTACAGGAATACAAATCCAAAATACTTACAATGATCTACCTGTTCCAGTTTTGCATCCTCAATCTGGTTTCTTCCCTACTGGATTTGGACATTTTAATTTTCATATACTAGGTACCCACTGGATCACTTTTCAATCTTTCAATCATACCACGATGTAGGACATCAAACTTATTACAAATTTACATTTACGAAAAACTATGTAGGCCTAGGCATTATGATTGAAATGGCAAATAGTAAATAAACAAGGTAGGTCAAAAATTAGGGTGGTGGTGGTAGTTTTAAGAGGAAGTACAATTGAGCAACCATCCTCTTAACACTTTTCAGAGGGAGGGAAAAAAAGGAGTGGTGGTGGTGGTTGTTTAAGAGGAAGTACAACTAGGTAATCATCTTAACACTAATCAGTTTGTGAGGCCTAGGAAGTCCATTTTCATTGCTGTTGTGGCCCTTCTCTTTCCTTTGCCAATACTTTTATCTCTCTTCTCAGATTAAAGCCAGGATGTTATAGATTTTCTTTCTGTTAGTAGGCTTCATGTTAAGAGGAAAATTGTCCAGCTATTAAATGTTAATTCATTGCATCATATGTGTAAGGAATGTGCCGATATTTTTGACATGTCTTAATGTGATGATACAATGTTTTTAAATGAGGAAAAAGGCAAATCCAACTGTAAGATTTCAGGAAGGTATGCTAAAACTAAAAAAAGCAATGCATAAATGGAAGATCAAGCCATTTCACAGCAGTCCATTTCACACCTTGTTTATATGTCTAATTTCAGTCTTTGAATAATAACCTTTTAAATAATTGTTCATTTATTCAGAATTGCTTTAGCAACTTCGAAGTTAATATCTCAATACCACTTTCTTTCTAGACGTAATTTATCCATTTCCGTATATACATTTCCATTGATATTTGAATTTAGCGCGATTTGTTCAGGTCAAGTCACTAGGAGCGCCACCGTCGAATTTTCTCCCATTTTAGCAAGGCGAAATCCGTAAGTGTCGTGTATTGTCTACTGTATTTGGTAATACCATTGCCCTCTACTGTGACTGCGCTAATACGCCTTCCCAATACAGCTATATGAGCGATATGGGCCTAGTTCCCATTTTTACCACCGAGCGCTGTTTCGCTGGCATTAAAACACTATTGTTCATTACAGCACACGTTAAGTTTTGTATATTTCTGTTCAAATATAAAGCCAGTCAGTCAATTATATTTGAATCACACCTTACACCTTAATAAAGAAATTCAGTGAAGAACGTACCCCTCCGCAACGGAAAAACCGTACAAAATAATGCTAACTTTAGGTAGTAAATACTGTAGAAAAATAATTTCACACACTTTTCTGTTTAGGTGTTTCGCGTTTTTGCGTTCAAATCTTTCAAAGAATACAGGAATACCACACTCGCAAGTAACTTCACTCAACTATGAATGTCCGATTTCAGGACAACTGAAGTGAGGAAAATCACGCAACAAAGACACTAAATGGTCACTCATAGATGCAACAGGATTTTTATGTACAAATGGTTGTGCTTTCAATACAAAATCGTGAATAACTTTCAAAATCCATAGTGGCAAATCAGATGGGTAATGCAGCCTGCTGTTTTGATCTCTTTTATAAATCAATCCATTAGCACCGTTGAACACCTTGGTCTTGTCATAAGAATCAAGCATCTTGTCCGGCTGCAATGTTGCTACATTTGTGCTACTGACACGTATGTCGAATCATTTTTTAATCGATAACTTATTTGACAGTGGTACCTGCATTAAAAAAAATCGTGCATATCTGTAGGAATGGTCTTTTAAATATCATAGGGCTGTTATTACTTCAGTCGCGAAAATATCCTTCGCGCACAGCACATTCATTTCTTAAACTTAGACGGCTCGATGTTTTTTCATGTAAGAAAAATGAACCCGTTTCGCAATTTCATTTGATTGCATCTGATACAGTTCCTTGATAAAATCACCATTTATATCCTGGGAACTATCAAACAGATTTTTTGAGTAAAGAATTCCTTACTTTTCAGAATGTGCAATTTGTCGAAAGCAAGAAGAGGCATTTCACTACCAACAGGATGACAGATCTTCGGTTTAATGTGTTTTGAAGAAGACATTCTTCTTATCCTGCTAACATTAGTCTTATGATTGTCACTCACAATGCGCAATACGAAAAAACAGCAAGCTTCGATTTCCTTTATTGCTTTGAGTGTTAAACTATGTAGCTCTGTACCTAAAAGCCTCTTAAAGAAGAAAAATGCTGCTGTAACCTTTATTTTGTAGTCACAGCAGAAATTATAAAACAGAAAATGTTATTGACTAGGGTAATTAGATTTCTACTTTCGTTTGGATGACGGTCATCTTCAGTAGTTTTTATTCGCTCAACATGGAATGAAGCGTCTTTCTGTTGAAAGAAGGTGCCGAATTTCTTGTCATAACGTCTGCTGTTTGATGGACTACCAACAATCACAACCTCTCTGCTTCACTTAAGCACTGACTTTCTGCTAAGATGCGCTCCTTATTAAGAGTGTTATTCCCATAGAGTTAGTAAATAATACACTAAAGGTAGCATTAGAACTGCAGTCGCGTGCGAAGTTGAACGAGCGCGCTGTTTGGCAAAAGCTGGATTGTTTGGCACTGTCACTACTGGAGCTTCCCGATAAATTGAAGTATGTACTTCTCTGAAAGAAAATGCCAGTCTGCTGTGCAGCTTATGGCTGCATAGAGGGTCTTAAAGGGCAGTGATATATCATTTCACAGGTATGTTTCTTTGAAATTGAAATCCTTTGAAATTAATTTCCCTGCGTGTAAAATAATACTTTGCGTGACACTTATTGTCATGTGAATTGGCCCACTTGGGCTGACTTCGCGACTGATTCTCCTGTCGGCGTGAATGAAATTCTTTGGATTTCTCCTTGAAGACTGAAATGAATGTTTTACGAAATATAAGGGATGACATTTTCCTTTCCCTGAATGGCCATGCCTTTGAAAGCGAATATGAAGAAAAATTATGTGCATGATATCGAGCGAGTGGCTGCAGGCTTTAGGTCACGTAGCTGTCAGCTTGCATTCAGGAGATAGTGGGTTTGAACCCCACTGTCGGCAGCCCTGAAGATGGTTTCCAATTTTTTTACACCAGGCAAATGCTGGGGCTGTACCTTAATTAAGGCCACAGTCGTTTCCTTCCCACTCCTAGCCCTTTCCTGTCGCATATCATTGTACAAGTTAAAATCTTAAAGCAAATCATATATTTCAGGAAAAGCTAAATAAAAACTCCACAATATGTTGAAACCACAACCGAGTGTCATACTTCCACTTGTAATCGCGTTTAGAAAACATCGACAATAATAATAATAATAATAATAATAATAATAATAATAATAATGGCTTTACGTCCCACTAAATACTTACACGGTTTTCGGAGACTCTGAGGTGTCGGAATTTTTTCCCACGGGCGTTCTTTCATGTGACGGTAAATCTATCTACAAGAGGCCGACGTATTTGAACACCTTCAGGTATAAGCTGAGTGAGCGAGGCTCGAACCTGCCAGCTTGGGGTCAGAAAGCTAGGGTCTAAACCGGCGATGACAATATTTTGTCTACTTTACCCCAAAATCTCGTCAACACTTTTAGGCCTAAAAACTCGCTTATCCGCTTCGTACGAGAAGGACATTTTCGGTTGTTGGGCAGAATTATAGCAAAGTTCTGGTCATTTACATAAAGGATATCGATATATACGTGCCTTCCATCTAAACGTATGTTCTTAGAAGACTTAATATGAAGAGTAGATTAATTTTGTGTTACGTAACTGCACCTGAACACCGTCCTCTTTTATCACGCATTTCTCCAGTAATTATGCTTTTAGGGCTTCCCATTTTTACTGGAGACAAGCGTCGCAAGTATAGTGTAGTACCCCGGTATCTGAGAATATTTATATGTAAGAATTCTAAACCTTATCTATATCACCACAGTTTTATAAGTCCCATATTTACATTGATGTGTACAGCGGAGTGAGCTTTTTGCCAAACAGCTGCGATTTCAACATGCTCCGCTCGCTACAGTGATTCTCTCGTAGACGGTGGCGCCAATGCTACCTCTAGTGTTTCATTTACTAACTCTATGGTTATTCCATTCCACTGAACTATAGGTAATACTGGAACGCTGACTGTATGGGAGCGAAGTGCGGCTTCAGGCGCGACTAGCTGTACGGCATGGAGGCATGACTGACGTGTACGTACATGCGACGAGGCACAGGTATCTTAGCGAATTTTATTCATTTAGGCGGAATGTCTCTTGCAAATTTCACCTCATTTGTGGTGAAATATATCTTTCAGAAGATTAATAGCAATTTGAAACCGAAAATGGCTAGGAATATTGGGGGACATGGAAATATATTCTTGGCCTGATTATTCTCAAACATTTTTCTTTAAGAGATCACAATACAGTCAATGCGTAATATCTACACTAAAAAAGTACCAAACCTCTGGCGCAACAGCCTTGAAGAGCCAGGGCCTACCAAGCGGCCGCTGCTCAGTCCTAAGACCTGCAGATCATGAGGTGTCGTGGGGTCAGCATGACGAATCCTGTCGGCCGTTATTCTTGGCTTTAGAGACCGATACCTACACTAAAAAGGCAATAACATAGACACCATACAAACGAAACATATGCATACAAAATTATAGCCTAGTGATTTTAGATGGGAAATATCTGCGAATGATGGTCAATTGAAAATGCATTGTAGGCCTAATCAGTTTTGAACCAAATTTATTATCAGGACAAAGGCAGCATACGTATGCGTGTATATATTCATACACAATACACAACTTCATATTGGGATATACACTTAATAAACAAAATAATCACTATTGATCTGCATTTAGTGCACCCGCCCAGGTGGCAGATTCCCTATCAGTTTTTCTTTAGTCTTTTCTGAAATGATTCCAAAGAAGTTGAAAATATATCGAACATCTCCCATTTTTAGAGCCCAATCTATCCTTCTCAAAGCTATAACCTATTTTTTAAATATTTCCGGACGTTTCTACGGAAATCTACAATTGTTGCTTGTTTGTCCAACCCTTGTCCCGTTTCGCTAGGGGTCGGGTATGAGGCGAGATGAATCTGTCGTGGCGGGTTTTTATGACCGGATGCCCTTCCTGACGTCAACCTCACCAGAGGAGTAAATGAGATGAAATGAATGACGTGATATATGGTAGTAGGGGAGGGTGAAACCCGGTGCCAGCACATAGCCTACTCCTGTCGAATAGCACCAAGGGGTCTGCTCAAGGTTTAACGTCTCCATCCGACGGACGAATCACCATCAACAGTGTCCTATGCCCTCACTCCATATGAGCACTGCGCAGAGGTTTGGAATTTAATCCAGGCTTTTGGCACGCAATCTAGTGATTCGAAATTGTATACCACCACCTCCCCTACCCTGCCGGCCAACATTCTGATGGTGAAATTTTTTTCAACCAACGGGACTCGAACCGGCTAACCTCGGTGTCAGACCGTTTAGACTTCAGCGCCTTAACGATCATGGCCACCAGGTGGGCGCCCACGAATTTTAAATTTAAGTTATAAATTCTCTAACAATATCATTCTGACTGTAACCTATAAAACGTACGACATTTAATATGCCAGAATATCATGTAAAATATCTCCATAAGCATAGAAAATGACAAGAGCCAAACCGGAGGAAAATAGTAATTATCGTTTTAAAATACCATATTTATAGCTTTGCAGTGAGATAGTGCTTAGACTGCTTACTTGTGGAAACGAAGCTTTTGTGAGTTCACTTCTGTTTTCTTCTGCTGCCTGTTAGTGTAACCGTATGCAACACAAGAAATAAGAATCTTGATTAAAACACAAATTTGACGTACTGTCAGATATTACGAAAAGAGTCCATCAAACATAACACATCAGCTAACTTCCAGGCTCTTTACCTCGTTAAGTTTGCCGTACACGAGGGGCCGTGACTAGCCACGGAACAGGAAGCAATTTTCTGGGAGAGCTACCACTGCAGTCAGCATTCCAGTGTTACCTATAGTTCAATGTTCCAGTCACGCAGTTCATATCTCCTACGTAGCATGAAAGTGTAGATTTATTCGGCGTGGCAAACATATCATTAGGATGATCTTGAATTGAAATTCAGCGAGAAATGTTTCTTGAAATAACATTTAGCCATTTATGACGTTTTAGCTCGTTGAGAGGAAATTCATGAAACTAAATCCCACTTCCGGATCTGCTTTTCATCATACAGGCACACAGCAGTAAACAATTTTATATATATTAACACTAAAACGGTTCACGGCCAAAGAAATAACCAAATAAGGTAAATACAAGCTCAAATTACACCAGCACTCTTAGCAATGATTACTGAGCGTGTCTCGTCAAGCCAGCTTCTCAGTGCTCCAAGCGCCTGAACTGGTAACTACGCCGTGTTCGCTCGTTTACATGCGAAACTGGGCGAATGAGAAGGCGTATTAGCGCAGTCATAGTAGAGGGCGATGGTAATACTAATATTCGATATATTGAACTCTAAGTCCAGGCATCGATCAATCAACGCGCTTCATTTCCACGTTCATGTTGAGAGAAACCGGAAGTGTTGATGGTGGTGGTGGTGATTGTTTGAAGAGGAAGTACAACTAGGCAACCATCCTCTATATAACACTAATCAGAGGGAAAATATGGAAGGGGTCCGACTCTTCGAAAAATGAAGATATCGGCCAAAGAAAGACAAGGGCCACGAAGGGCGTGAAAATGAAAGACTCCCTAGCCCTCGCAAACCTAATAGCATCGGGGTCGGAAAAGAACAAGAGTTGACCAAAAGAGGTCGGATAGGATAGATGAAAATGAGGAGCCTGGCACAAGTGGAAGCAATGCCAGGACTCAGTTGAGGGCCCCATGGTCGCCAACCCACGCTCCAAAGTTCAGAGCCCCTGGGGCCCCTTTTAGTCGCCTCTTACGACAGGCAGGGGATACCGTGGGTGTTATTCTACCGCCCCCACCCACAGGGGGACCGGAAGTGTTGAGAGCTACAGTTTACATGTGCTTTGCCATATGATTTGCAGCTATCACGTTTGATTATCTGGTTGTCGTCGTAAATTATAGTGCGAGTATGCAGCGAGTGGAGTGAAATACTAATCTCATTGCATCCTATTATGTACCGGTATGTCATCTTTGCAACCTGAAAGGAGTGAATCTAAACAAGGACAGTGTAAATTTTCGGATAAACATAAGTATTCTTGCTTTACTCATGGACGCAGTGAAAGTGAAGCGAAATCTGCAGTGTGCGACAGTTATGTTAATGTCGGATACAAAAGGTGTTTGTGACTTGGAAAGACACATTAACAGTGGAAAAAAAAAAAAAAAAGATGGTGAGAACTAGGTCAATATCATGTTCAATGTTATTTGTCACTCCCAAATATTCAGATGATAAAGTTCAAGCTGCAGAAGCTACAATGTCATTTCGTACAGTTTTCCATCACCAGTCATACAAATCAATGGACTGTACAGCTAAATTGAATACGAGTACGTACGTTCTTAGGTTCTGAAGTAGCACCGAAACTGACCTGTGCAAGAACTAAAACAGAAGCCATAATAAATAATGTTATTGCTCCTCACTCGACATATTATAATTGAAACTCTTAACAATAAAGTTCCATTTTTTGGCCTAGGAACAGATGCAAGCAATCATGGTGCACTAAAGTTGTTTCCAATTGTCATCCAATTCTTTGATTACCGGTACAAAAATAATGGCATTCAGATAAAAGTTTTTGATTTACAAGCATGTCCAAATGGAAGTTCTGAATGCATTTCCTCCTATATTTCAGATACTCTCAAAAAGCATAAAATTACTTCTAGATGCATTGCATTTTCTGGAGAGAATGCCAATGTTAATTTTGGAGGCCTTGCATGCAGGGAAGGGAAGAATGTATTCACTGCTCTCAAAAAAGACTTGAATGAAAACATAGGTGTTGGATGTCCTGCTCACATTCTACATAACTAACATGGAGCTGATGCTCTTCCTGTTGATATTGAGTCTGTGGCGATGAAAATTTTCAACTTCTTTCATATATATACAGTGCGCACTCAGGAACTGCAAGACTTTTGTGAATTTGTTGATGTAAATTATCTGCAGCTTGCAAATCATTCTAAGACTAGGTGGTTAACATTGTATCCAGCTCTGAAATCCTACTTTCTCCGGGTAGGAAGTCAGTGCCTTCATCAATTAGAAACTTCCTTGAAAATGATGTTTCAGAGCTCCATCTTTTGCTTATTTCCTCAACCATGCACATTTTTCACTATAAAATTTTGTCACTTGAGAAAGAACATAATTCAGTCGTAGACGTGCTTGAACTATTACAATCTGTCCAATCTTCATTGAAAGGCAGACTTGAAGGTCAATTCATTCCCCTTAAAGTCAGACAGATGTTCAATACATTTTCAGAAGATGGTTTGGATAAAGAATGCAAAGTGTTTATGGAGAATGTATCTTGTTTCTATGAAACTTGCACTGAGTACTTGGATAAACTGATGCATCCCTGTAGAGGAATTCAAGTGTTTCAAATGGTTGAAACTTCAAAACATTAAAGACCTCAGCTTTGACGATATTTTACCATGTATTCAGTACTTACAGTCAAAAGGTGTAGAAATAGATGATTCAAAATTATTCAACCAGTTCTGCAACGTAAGGGCTTATTCTAAAACTTTCAACTTTGGATGAAGGTGCAACACTAGACCAACAATGGTCTGTTTTTTTTTAGTAAGTGCCAGAACATTGAGGTATTTTCTGAACTTTTGAACATTTGCCAGTTTTTCTTTGCCATACCAGGCAGCAATGCCTCCACTGAACGTGTTTTCATTCATAAATGCTCAATGGACAAAGGAAAGGAACCGTTTGTTGCTAGAATCAGTGAAAGGAATGTTACTTGTGAAGTTCAATTTCAAAGATGTGTCGTGAAGAATTTTATAAATATGTACTTCAAGAAAAGTAGATTCTGTTGAAAAATGCAGCTTCAAGGAAATGAACTGCAGCAAGGACTGATCATTAAGTAAGGTATTTCTTTTTGTAAGAAGAAGTGTGTAATATGTACAATTTTGTTAACAATTGAAATTGTCAGGGATTTTTCTTAAATGTCCTGCTTTCTGATAAGCAATGTTCTGCACTTGGAAATTTTCAGTTGGTAACCCTAGTTGCGTACCAGTAGTTATCAGAACATATGAAACATTTAACTCCCCAGCTACTTCCTGCTAATATTCAGGGAGATTGAAAGCTAAAAATGGTTCCACTTATTCAATACTTTGTTAGTAATATAAGATCTAAATTATTTTGGGACTAGCTTCGACCTCATGCCGTCATCTTCAGCCAAAATCTTTATAAAAATTGAGTAGTCCCCGACATGAAAACATGCAATAGAGGAGTGTTAAAATGAAGTTCTATTATACAACAAATTCACAGTTTTGTTTGCTAAACAGTGAAGTAAAATTACATCATAGTTCTGCTAAAACATTGGATAAAATATGACCATCTTAGGCTTCTGGTTTACAACATTTCGTACAGAATCACAGTAATGAAAGTTTGCATCTTATTACATAGCTTGTTGTATTTGACTTATTTAGAGTAAAGTGAAATAATGTAAAATTCCATTAGGGACGTGTTGGTATGTTTGAAGTACACAAGAGTTGTTTTCTACTTTGGATCAAATCCACAAACTGCCTGAGAAAGACTATCAATGAAAGTAGCCACGTGGTTTAAAAAAGATTGGAAATATGGCCATATTGAAATGCAACTCGCTCCTGTATTGTAAAGCACAAGGTATGTTGCTGATACCGTGACAAACTACAATAACATGTCATATGGGCATATAGTTATTATACAGTGCCTTTCTAAGAACTCTGCAACAATATATATATCACTCATTTGGAATTCCCTCTATGAACTGTACAAAAATCAAGTTTAAATGGTGCAAAAGAAATTTCTTAAATATCTTGCATACAAAATTACCCTAAATTTCGTTCTTTTAATTAAACTGTGACTAAGTCCTTGGCAGAAAGATGGGTGATCACAGTTCTATTTACCTATAAATTAGTAGCCCCAACTTCTTTTCTTTTGAACTTTTCTGTTCCTAATGCATCTACATGCCCAGAATACTTTTACATTACCTTCTACTCTTTAAGATCAAGAACCCAGTAACGCAGTAACACCAGTGTTAAATTCACTGAAAGTATTTAATAGAGAAATGAGTAGTCTTGCAGGTACATACCCAAAATCTCACTGTGTTTACTTGTTAAGTTTCGAGTTTAGTTCGCTTTAAAAAAAAAAAAAATTATTGATACCATCTACCTCATCTACATACTGTAATCATCTTTGATAACATCACTACCATCAATTTTTAATCAGTTATAATACAGGTTTAAAATTGTTAGTAAGTAGCATGTTAAATTATGTATGAATATTTGTAATATTGTTTTAGATTGTTGATATGCTACTGAAGAAATGTGTACCATATTAGTCAATGTAAGAATTTTTACGGGGATTTTCATAGGAGTTAATATAATTTTCACATCAGGTTTGTACTTGTCTGAAGAACAAATGTTCAAACAGGGAATTAGAGAGCTGGCAATATAAATACCTACTAGTACCAGAATGTTTAACCCAAGTGATAGAACTATCATGGTCATCACTGGAGGTTAAATTAAGCAGCATTAATAATAATAATAATAATAATAATAATAATAATTTTACCTTATTGTTACAGGAGTCATCAATAGCACTGTCGTCACATTGTCAAGGAAACAGGACAAGATTGCTGTGAAAATGCAGAGGGTATTCACGAGTGGCCAAATTCTTCCATTCGTTATCTGGAAAGAAACTTGATAAGAATAACGATCTTTTTCTTTGATCTGCACAGATGGATGAACTAAGTGTACATACCTTATATGCATATACTGCCAAGTAATCAAATATTCCAGTTTCTGCAAAAATGGCAACCAGAATCATCATTGAAAATAGGAGTAGCAGAGTTTCCACATCAATCCAAGATATCATTTCTGCTGTAGTAGGCCTCTAAAAGAACAAGTTAAAATTCATTAGTCTACAAGAATTAAGGTGAAGATTTACTGTAGTGTCATCAGGAAAGCCAAATGGAACAATAGGGACCTTTGTCTGAAACTTTCAATCTCAGTAATGGCCTTTGTCCTGTTGAATTGGAAATGACAAAATGGCAATGGTATATTTAAGAGAGATCATTTAGTCTTAATGAAAACTCCCCATTTAGCAAAGGTTTCCCTTAATAAAGCCAGTCTAAAATAAAACTGCATCATACAAAATTTTGAATAGTGTGAATTTTTAATACAAAAAAGCAGAGTAAAACTCTTAAGCAGGGCGATTTACAACAGTTCAGCAACATTTAAACAAACGTGAAGTTTCTAGCAAATACATAAATATTACAGTTAAACTTATTTCATAGTCATATATTGCATGTAATTATAAAACAAATCCATATACACACACATGATTGTTATAACAATTATGGAAAACCAATAGGCAATTCTCTATTTCAGAAGATAATTAGACAAACATCTCCGAGCCTTTCTTGTTTACCATTTGAAAGACTTGTCATATGGTAGTAGTGCCTGTGGAACAAATTTTTAAGACTGTTACAAAAAATATGATTGACTTGCCTCTTGACTTATGTACATCCTAAGGGGGTAATTAACCCTCAAGCACACGTGCCAGATTTGAGGACATACACTTGCTTGGGGGTACTTTTCACTCCACATATTGTATTGTAAAATATGAACAGTACTGTATTAATTGGATATTTTAAGATAGATTATGTGAGTGACTTTCTGTGACATGAAGGGGCATACTTCCTTTGAAACTCCTCTCCGCTGTATTTACAGTACACGATTTCGTGTTCCATGCAGATAAGTTTGTTACAACTGCAGCATGATAGTGTTTTCCAGTCTTTTTTCCGAGGGCAAACTTCACAGCGACCGGAAGTTCAGTTGTTTCTTGGGGGAAGGTTCAACTTAAATACCACCGATGCGCTTCACCACTGCCTTCAGATCAACAGGTAGGGTCTGTATCGGAGCATGAGATGCTACAGTATGTATCCTTTTGTGAGCTGCACACCTAGTTCTTTGAGAAAATCTTATTTTATTCTCTAGTCCAGTATTGTTTCTGTAAATAGAAGTATTTATGGCTGCAATATTTAGCATTCCAAGAAATACTGTAAGTGGCCAACGTTTACACGTTCTAGATACAGTATACGTTCCACTGAGCTTGTCAACAACATCAATACCACCCTTATTTAAATTGTAACCAGTGATCATGACAGGTTTCTGTTGAACCCCAGTTTCAGGATTGATTTTGTTGTCATAATGCATTGTCGAGGCAACCACAACTACTTTTCTCGGCTTTGGAACATAAGTCATGGACATGTCCTTACAAAATGCAAGGAGGCTTGAATATTTCTCCTTGTGCTTCTTCTGTTAGTTCCTTTGGCAGTTCCCACTTATTGAGGCACATAGTTCCAGTACAAGCGAGATTGTGTTTCTTTGGCTTTAGTGAGAGAAACACTCTTAAACTAGTTGTCTAAAAATATGTTCCGTCCACTGCCATTGATGGGGCAATTAACTGTTTCACTACATCAGCTGCAGAATTTGATACACGATATGGTCCTAGCTGTACGCCAATATACACTTCTATATTACAAGTGTAGAACCACAGAGTCTGCCAGTCCAAAAATCTTTATACCATATCTTGCAGGCTAACTATGTACTGCCAGAATGGAAATTTTCCTCAAAAAGGTTCTAAGTTTTCATCACACGTTACATAATCTGAAGGGGAGAATTCATTCTGAAAATTCTTGATCATTTCAAAAACATCTCTTATGGGAGCTAGTTTATCCACCTTCACTCTTCACGAGCGTTATTGTCAAATTGCAAGCACCTTAGTAGAAAGTGAAATCTATTCCCATAGGTCCACTGCTGTAATTACTTAACAGTTCTTTCGTGTTCAAATGATTTGATCTCACACTGGCAAAATAGAGCAGTCCCAGCAAGGCTTTCAATTCATCTGTGTTAGTGAGATACGCATCTCTAACTCATGCGTACTTTCCGCTGTCAGTTTATGTAGATATTGGTGCATGTAACAATGGTGTCAAGAATATAATAAACCTATCATACACAACCAGGCATCGATGGGTGTTTTTTGCCACCTTATCTGAGGTTTTCACTGTTTGCAGATGTGTGATGACAATATTTATGACCCTCGTTCTAACATTTTGTGGTGAGGGATATTTCTTCCACACAGAACCATTCTTTCCTTTGTAAAAATCCATCCTCTGAAGTAGAGGTAAATCATGTCCCTCGCTTTCACTGGCTAAATATTTGCTTTCACACTCAGTTTCTGTACGATTTTCACTTTCATTTAAGACATCCTCTTCATCACTACTGTCATCTGGAATTAAATCACTATCTATGGAGTCAAATAGATTCCTTCTTTCCTGGCCTTGCACAAAGCTATCCACTCTGTACTGGTTTCTGATCTTAAAACATTCTTCATGCTGAAAATAAATTGAAATTTCTACTCAGAATTTAAATCTACATTTTTACTACACTAACACTACCACACCATACCTAAATGAACTGCAGAAAAGAAAACAATGGTGGATATTTTCTTACCATAACAAAGAACAGCACACAAAGAGAATGCCTGCACTTCACCTTGGAGTTACTGCTACTTTCACGAACACAAACACGCGCGGGGTGGAATTCACTCCAGTCAGTATTTACACATTTCACAAGGAAACAAAATGGCCTGGGGTGGATTCCACCCCATACATGTGTGAGGGTTAACACTTATTTTACTGTACAAAGCCATTCTTCTGGCCAGTCCAGTCTGCTACAGTAAGAGTTGACTGTAAAGCCAGCAACTCTGCACCTAGTTGTATAGATGAGAATTGTGTTTTTCCACCAATCAATACACGATTTATTGTAAATAGATTACACTAGTAAAAAACAAAAAAATTATGGCCATTAAGAGCCGAAACCGGTACTAGTGTAATCTATTTACAATAAATCTTTTATTGATTGGTGGAAAAACACATTTCTCATCTATACATTTAATCTATCAATATGGAAAATGAAATTTACAAATAATAATAATCTGCACCTAGTGTCTGGCGGTGAGAAATAACTACCGCATAACAGGACCAACTGCCTTGGGTTGACGAGTTCTCTTAGGTGGGGTGATGGTCCTCTCAGTGTAGGGAATGACAATGGAACCTATCAAGCAGCGGCTGTCCCCAGGTTAGGGCCGGTCTCATTACTTGCTGGCAGCAGCTCTAAAATGCCTTTGGAAGTGGTGAACCCATCATAATAACAGCCCAAAATTAGTGCAAATATGGTGAGGCCTCTGAAGATGCAAGGACGTCCCCTGCAGGCGATGCATAGTTCTTCAAATATTGAGAGAGCTGTAAGAAGTGGGCGACCAGTATTGCAGTATATCAGAATCGGGACAGCCAACATCCTAACCCTGACAGACAAGACTTAAAAGCTGATAGAGTTCATGAAAGAAAAGGACATTGCCATCGTTTGTTTTTGTGAATCAAAATGAGGAAGAGGGGAAAGAAAACTGAAGGAAGTGTCAGGCTGTCTTACAGTGGAGGGAAGGAAGCAGTAAATGGTGCATGAATGATCATTAGGAAGCACGTCCTGGAATATGTGGAGGAGATGAAGACCAATGACTGTATAATCATAGCAAGGATACAGTTTGAGACCAGAACAAGATATCTGAAGTATATGCTTCACCAACTGGAAATAATTTAGAGGATGCAGAACAGTTCCTTGAAGAAGTGGAGAAATACTCAGAATACAAGGTAATTATAGTGGGAGATCTGAATGATTCACAAGTTGGAAGAGAGGCAGGGAAGGGAAGAGATTCTGGGGCCATACGGATATAGCAACAAGAATCAAGAAGAGGATATGTAATGGACTTGCCAGAGGAACCAACCAACTATAGTGTACCAGTTTATATTTGGGTTGTGTATGAAAAAGGGAGGAGGATCATCATTCTTGCATAATATTATTATTATTATTATTTTTTTTTTTTTGCTAGTTGTTTTACGTCGCACCGACACAGATAGGTCTTACGGCGACGATGGGACAGGAAAGGGCTAGGAGTGGGAAGGAAGCGGCCGTGGCCTTAATTAAGGTACAGCCCCAGCATTTACCTGGTGTGAAAATGGGAAACCACGGAAAACCATTTTCAGGGCTGCCGACAGTGGGGTTCGAACCTACTATCTCCCGAATACTGGATACTGGCCGCACTTAAGCGACTGCAGCTATCGAGCTCGGTAATATTATTATTATTATTATTATTATTATTATTATTATTATTATTATTATTATTATAAAACAGTGTTTGTACTCCTCAGTAAAAGAGAGGTGACAACTGAACACCTACAGCAGGCCTGGCCAAGTCATTCTCAAGTCTCACTGGCACCAGAAAGAACTCTTACTGTATTTTGGTTTGTGTCAGTGTGGGAATGATACCAGAATGAATTCTGGGGTTTGGCAAGTTTCAGTTTTCTGGCAATTGTCAAAGTGTATTCCCACCCTCATGTAAAAAGATGTGAAGGCTGCTCATTAAAATTCTGCATATGACTGGTCGATTGGTTCCTGAGTTTTGGAAGGGTGCCGCATGCAAACTAGAGGGTTGACTTCATATTCTAAGACACTAGATTTGTGTCTTGATTCTTATCTTTATTCTCAGAGTGGACGTGATTCGTCCAAGCTGGATCTCCGAGAATTTTCAGGCTGATTGGAATAAGGTTAATTTTATTTTGTTATGTCTTAAATTAATTCTTCTCTCTTGCAGAAGTTGTCACCGGCAGCCTCACATCTTCAATGATGTAATATAACTGAGAAAGTGCTGTTCAGTGCTGCAGCACATTTCTATTTGGGAGCAGGAAAGTTTACCATGTAAATCGTACTATAAATGTAATGTTATTGCATTTTTATTTGTTGCCTGTCTCTGTAGAATGGGGCTAGCCCACTGAACTACTGGAATCTTCAATTCTGGTGTAGGCTTTTAGTTTCTGGGTCATTTCCTTAGAATCCCCTTGATGTTTGTTCACTTGTATTTTCAAAATTACTACTGTTTAACTTTAGTTCTAAAATGGTTAATTCCTTTTTATCACCTTTAAAACTGTGAGTTTATTTTGGTGTACAGAACATCACCTGGGTTCTGAAGTCAGGGTTATCAACCTTTCAGTGCCTGCAAGCACATGTCATTTTGGTCACCTTCAGATGTTTCTCAATGTAGCATCTTTATGCAACATTAATTGTTTAATAGCTCTAGACCAAAAGGGTCACTTTTGTGAAGAAAGCAATATTAGGATAAAAAATAAATTACATATTCACCATTTTTAGAGTGTCGACCAACAGTGTAAATGTCTTAATAGATTAAGCTGTGAGTTTTCTAAAATTATTTTGAAGGTTAGGATGTTGCCTAAATGGACATAAAGGAACCTGATAATCTTTGAGAATTCAATCACTACACATTTACAATCCCAGCAGGGTTGCCCTGTTGTCCATCTATTCATTTCAATATTGAAAAAACTGCACCGTACCTGGTCTCGAGCCCAGTTGAGAAAGGAGGGGGTAAATTACTGGTTATTGAGTCTGAAGACACTGATGTCCAGTGGGGTATTCTGGTAAGTACTGATAAATGCTCTAATCAGTAGGCACTTACGCAGCCAGCAAATCCTAGCCCTTTGAGGGGAGGGTTGAAGGATAGTAACTGGCACCTGAAAAAGAGGCTACTTTGGCTGTCGTATGGCAACACCTACAGAAGAGTCCCTGGTCCTCCAGGTTTGGGGTTATGTGCAGGGCTAACCACCCTGCCATGTAAAAAAAACCTATTCTAAGACAAGAGTATAGAAATAGCCAAACAGATTATCAGATGACAAGTGCAGAAGAGGAGAACTAGATGTAATTTTTTGCAACTTGAACATGCTTATCCTGATTAGGGAAGGAGCATTTGGGAACTTTGAGGTTGTGAAGAATTACAAGGTGTCAATTGCTGCATTGTAAGAAACATGTGAAAGGCATATATATTACAGACTTATTAGAGATTGCACCATCTTCTACAGTGGGGATGACAAAGAATTGGAAGGAAACAGGATTCATGGCAAGTAACAACATGCAGTCCTGGGATTTAAACCACTGAATGGGAGGCTGTGATCCCTGTGCCCAGATTTATTCTTGTTGAACATCTGTATTCTGTGCTCTTACATGAAAAGAGCAGTATGACAAGATAAAGACTCTTTCTACATGACTTGTTTAAAGGTGTCTAATTTCTAGGTCATCAGGCTGACTCATTCTACAATCTCAACATGAAAGTGGTGCTGGTCCACAACATGACAGATTGATCTCTGGGCTATGAACGTGAAGGTTGGAAGAGAGGAAGCATTCAGACCCGTGATTGGATTTGTAGCACCCACACCAAAAATAAAGTAAAAACTGCTGCAGACTAGTAGATTTTACAAACGAGCATGAGCTGGTAAGCATTACGTACTTCCCAAAGAGAAATTTTCACAAAGTTATGTGGAATTCCCCTGGTGGAATGACTGAGAAAGTGATCATGCCCTTATTGTCAGAAGGCATGGCCCATATTGTGGGTGTCAAGACTAGGAGCAGAACTGATACTCAGACCGCTACCTTTTGGTAATGAAGTACAGACAGAGGATCTCCAAAGTTAGAAAAGTACAGACACTGAACAAGTATGAAGAAGTGGAGACACTAGAACAATTAACGACAGGCTTTGAGGGCATGAGTAAGAGCTACAAGGAGCTACAGTGAAACACCAGTGGGCAGTGTTGCAAGACATACTGAAGAGCTCAGATGAAGGAACACTTGGCTTAAAAAAAAAAAAAGAAAATAACAGTAGTACAATGATTGTCACGTCATCATTAGGCACAAAAAAGCTAGAGAACGGACATTACAGCAAAGAGCAACAAGAGCACCAAGAACTTCCAACAAGCCAGACCAGAGGCAAAGAAGGTGCTGAGAAGTAAGAAGAGAGTGCAAGAAAGAGAAGTTAGAGATTAAAGAAATTCCAAACAGGAAGAAGGCAAAGGCAATGTTGCAGGGAATGAGGGAAGTAATTTCAACCAAGAACATGCTGCAATGATAAAGCTGGCTATATGATAAAAGAACGGCATAATGGGGAGATGGGCAGAGTAGTTTTAAGACTTGTCTGAATCCAGCAGAGGAAATAATCCCAGAGGATCAGGACCAGGTGAGAAATTGTCAGATAAATGCCATTGGCGAAGAAGAGATTCTGCCTGAAATGACAGTTTATGAGTAGAACCGTATGCCAGGCAAGGATGGCATCCCGGCCAAGCTTTAAGTACTGTGGTCAGCAGTATTATTACACCCTCATTTGATCAGTATTGAAAAACTGAAGGTATGCCAGAAGATTGGAAAAAAGTGATCATTTGCCCCATCTACAGAAAGAATGACAAGATAGTCTGCAGTAATTAGTGAAATTTCTCTCCTGAACATTGTGTTAAAGATTTTTTGAAAGGTGCTAGCAAGGAGGCTTGAGACATGGGAAGGAACTGGGTGAATATCAGTATGGATTTTGGCACAATAGTTTAACTGTAGATCATATCTGTTATTGAGACTAATTCTAGAGGAAAGTTAGGAATATAACAGCATATTGTCATCGGCTGTAACTCGATCCGAGTATATATAACTTCTTCCTGCATACATTGACCAGTTCAACTCAGTTGATGGATGCATTTATGATGACTAAACAGACCAATCCTGGCATAAAACGTATGCCCACACAAATCACACTGAATGGAGGGAGGAGGGCGGGGTTGTAATTGGAGTTTCCTTGCTTGTAGCTTGGCCTCTGTCTGCAGCACACTCTTTCAAACAAGTTGACAGCGGTGGATTAGTGTTCCACCACAGTGAGCGGTCCACAGCACATTCTTCCCATGTCTGTATATCTGTACCAGTTGTCTTCATGATGTGTTTCAGCTGGTCCTTAAAATGCGTAAGAGGAGCTCCATGAGGTCTACTGTGGGAGCAAAGTTCACCATAAAGAATTTGAAGGGGAAGCCTGGCATCACCCATGCGTTGAACATTGCCTAACCATCTCTGTTGATGAGCGACAATTGTTGCCTCGATGCTATTTAGCTGCGCTTTGTCGAGAACTGCGGTGTTGGTCACATAGTCCTCCCACTTAATATTCAAGATGAATCTTTCTGTTGGTGGAAGCGCTGAAGTTTTTTGATATCACGGCGATGGTGTGTACAAGTTTCACAGCCATACAGCAGCGTGGAAATGACAACAGCTTTGTACACCATGAGTTTGGTATGCAGTTTTAGGTAGTTATTCATGAAGACCCTGTGCATGAACTGTCCGAATGCTGCAAGAGCAGCCCTAATTCTTTTATCAACGTCTTGTTCACAGGTACATCGTTTAGACGAGATGCTTCGAAGATATGAAAAGTGATCAACCTGTTCTAGTGTTGTGTCTAAGATAGAAATACTGAACTCAGGAAGTGTTAATCCTAGGGCAGGTTGTGCAAGTACCTTCATTTTTTTGCATTAATGGCAAGACCAAAGCGATCACATGCAGTTTTAAAGCAGTTGACTGACTGTTGTAGTTCTGCAGGTGTTGGAGCAAGAGATGGGGTGTCATTGGCATACTGCAGTTCTGCCACCCGGGTAACCAGAGTACGTCTTTGTGAGCGAAGTCTTGTCAGATTGAAAAGGCCTCCATCAAAACAAAATTTTATCTCCATGCCTAAGTTGTTTGTAGATGATTCATGCAGCATGGCAGCCATGCACAGTGCAAAGAGTGTAGGGGCAAGCGCACAGCCTTGTTTAAATCCATGAGTGATTGGGAATGAATCTGATACCGAGTTACCAAGAAGGACCTGTCCAGACATGCCATCATTAAGAGCTTGAACCAATTCCACATAACATTCAGGACATCCAAAATGTCAATACTTTCCACATAGCAGATCTTGGTACTGAATCGAAGGCTTTTTTCAGATCATAGAAAACTAAATACAGAGGCTGTTGCTGTTCTCTGCATTTTTCCTGGAGTTGTCTAGCACAGAAGATCATATCTGTTGTGCCTCTGGAGGTTCAGAAACCACATTGAGACTCAGGAAATATCTTCAAGCCAGTTGAATAGAATTCTTGAGAGAATTTTACCTGCAATTGACAAAATCGATATACCACGGTTGTTCCCACATACACTACGTTCGCCTTTCTTCAAGATAGTGATGATAGTATTCTTCAAGTCGTCAGATACTTGAAGTTTCCCAAATCAAGGAGTGTGAAAAGTCTAGTCTTCAAGGTATACCTCCATTTTGTATCAGTTCCAGAGGGATGTTATCAGGACCAGAAGCCTTTCTTGGTTTTAGTTGATTGAGTGCTTTGGTGAAGTGTAGAGAAATGTTCCTTCCAGCACTGTAAAATTTCTCCATTATCAGTTGAAATGATGAAGTTCAATGAAGCAGTCTTCAATGACCCCAATGAAGATCGAATTGAACCATATATCTCTTATGCCAGCATAGAGTTTTGCAGGTCACAGGCATCAGATAGTCTTTGCAGTTATTCAGCTTTTTGTTGCCACCAGTTATTCTTAATTTCCCTAATTTGTGCTGACATTTTCCTTTAAGTTCCAAGAAATGAGATTTCTTCACATTGGCAAGACGGATCTTGAAGACAGGATAGGTGGGCTTCCCGTTTGGCATTGATCAGACATTTAATTTCATTATTTTCATCAAACCAGTCCTGTCTTTTCCTCACAAAACAAATTGTTTCCTCAGCTGACTCAGTGATGACCTTCTGAAGCATGGACCATTCCTGATTTGCACTATCACTGCTGACTGGATGACTAGCCAGCTTGTTTGAGATTGCATTTCTGTAATCTGTAGCAATGGATTCAATTTGAAGTTTAGAAGTATCAAATTTCTTTCTGGGCAGATTGTTTGCAACAGATTGAGATTCTCAACCAGCCAAAAAAAAAAAAAAAAAAAAAAAAAGGAGCTTATGATCTGTCCAGCAGTCATCTATGTTTCTTGCGGTCCTTGTACCAAGGACATCTTTTTTATCACATTGCCTGGCGATGATATAATCAAGGATGTGCCAGTGCTTTGAGCAAGTGGTCTTGTAGCGATTAAGCAGGCAGAACTGAGTATTAGTAATGTAGAGTTCATGTTCAGCACATACACCAAGGAGCAGTAGACCATTGACATTACAGTTGCCAAGTTTTCAACTAGCAATAATCGCACCTTGGATAAACCTCATTGGTTACGATACTGCCACTGCGCAAAGCTACAGTTGCCAAGTCCATGTTTTCCCATCACACTGCCCCATAATTTGTGACCTTTACCAACTCTCATTGAAATCGCCAAATGGTAAGAGTGTCTCTTGGTGGTACTTTGGTAACTGTAGTGCTCAGCAGGTTGTAGAATTGGTCTATAGCTTCTACATCAGCATGCAAGGTGGGAGCATTTGCAGAGCGAGTGTCAGATTTGGCTCCAGAGTGGGATTCGGCGAGTCAGAATTCTTTCACTGACTGCGGTTGGAGTTAGCTGATAATCATTCACCAATGTGGTCTTCACAGTGAATCCCACACCATGAATGCAGTGTTCTCCATCTTTCCCTTTCCAGATGACTGTAGCCTGAGCTGAATTCAAAGTTTACTTTCACTGGACAGTCTAGTTTCACTTAAGGCAGCAATATCAATGTTCATTCATCAAAGCTCATGGGTGACAAATGCTGTTCTCTCAGATCTTATTGTCTCAAATCAAGTAGGGTTCAAACATTCCAGGTTCCTATAATCAAAGTTTAGGTAATCTTCGTTTTTCGACCACATAAGGTGTGACCCGTTGAGTGTGGACTCCCAGCCGGCTGAGTGTGTGACTACCGATATTTAGCCCACATTTTCTAGGGCCTTACCCTTTCAGGGCAAGTAGCGGTGATCCTAAATGGCCTGCCCAAACACAGATGCAGGACCGAATTCCTGAGTTGTCATGGGGTCTCAGAAAGACTACCATCACACATCTGCTGCCAATGTGCAAGTCTGAACTAGAGGCTTCTAGTTTCACCCAAAAACCTGCCTCCACCATCCTTATCCCATCGCCGTTGGACTTGAGTTGAAGGGAGTGACAGCAGGAAAAAGTGCCAAAAGCGGGATTTTGTTTTAAACTGGATCGCAGCTTGCAAGGAAGTGACCCACACACTATGATCTCGGAACTATACCCTGCGGCACAAATGAAATGTGACTTGCAGGTTCCAATACCATGACTGCAATGGACTGCCACAGACTCCAAATACCATTGAGTTGCGCCTTGACAGCCAGTCCATCTGGCATGACATCCGCCTCCACGACCAATGAGAACCACAAAGAGGATCCATCCGTTTTGCTGTTGGGCCAAAGAGACAAATGATGGGTTCCCGTGTCATTTCCTACACTGAGGGGACCATCACCCCACGCAAAGGGGCTCATCTGCCCGAAGCCGTTGGCCCCTATGGGGGAGCAGAGTTATGTACCGCCACTCGACACTCTGCGTCAGCTGGTTGCCAAGCCAGCTAACCCTCCTCCTCTCCCATTCAGGACTGGGGACCGGACAATGGTGGAGTTAGGCCCTCTACACACGGAGCTACTCATTAGAAACGTGTGGTTTGTAACCGGGGTCACAAACTGGTTAGTAACTGAACAGTGACTCGGCTCCCACACACGAAGCTACTGTACAGCGACGGATTCTTCCTCATTAGCCATTTGTAAAGTTTGGTGCGGACTCGGTAGATTGCTTCTTAACTTTGCTAGAATGTCAACCACTGACTCAAGTGATGAAGACATGATTGTGTTTCATTATTTCAGGAGAAAAAATAGAAGAAGGTAATGGGTCCACTCATATCTTGAAAAGAACATCCACTGCAGATTATTCATAGCAGTAAAGGTGTTCAAACAAACGGATGTTAAATTTATTGTTTTTTATCGTATGACCAAACAGTTATATGGACTTGGCGCAGCTTATGTTTTTATTTTTTATTTTTTGCTATGTGCTTTCCGTAGCACCGACACAGATAGGTCTTATGGCGACGCTGTAGGGAAGGCCTAGGAGTGCGAAGGAAGCGGCCGTGGCCTTAATGAAGGTACAGCCCGAGCATTTGCCTGGTGTGAAAATGGTAAACCACGGAAAACCATCTTCAGGACTGCCGACAGTGGGATTCGAACCCACTATCTCCTGGATGCAAGCTCACAGCTGCGTGACTAACCGCACGGCCAACTTGCCCGGTGGTGCAGCTTATTGCACCTGCCATTCGACAGCGAAATACAAATATTAGGGAATGTGTGAGTGCTGAGGAAAGTGTGCTAATAAGTCTCAGGTAAGAAAAGTGAACTTAATTTTTACAAAAAAAAAATAAAAAATAAAAATTAAAAGCTTAGAAAATAATTCCATGCTTTCTCCGTAATGTCCTTTCTTGCACAATCCTTCAGCATACAATTGTACAGTACGGGGTGTTTTTCAATTTTTCCCTCTAACTTTATGTTGAAAACTTGTTCACTCGCCATCGTAAAAAGTCACTTGATCACTGGGAACTGAGAAACTAAACTCTCTGGTGACTGGCTCCGCAAGTCACCTGGAACCGATTACAAACTAGTTACTAACAGATTACTAACTGGTAGCGCCATGTGTGGCTTTCCATTGAAATACACAGGAAGTGACAGTCAAGTAATCGGCTGGAAACTTCAGTTACCAATCAATTACTAATGAGTAGCTCCATGTGCAGATGGCTTTAACATCAACATATACCAAAGCACATACTAAAAAGAGGGATGACAGTGTCAGTAGATCCAAGGTGAAAGTGGTTTTTATAGAAATTAGTGTGCTAAGGAACAACACCTTTAGTCTAGTTTGCATGACATTGCACAGCACCAGGGCCTGAGTGGAGATCCAGGGACAGTGACCAGGGAATCAGAGGTGCGATCTGGACTGAAGCAAGGAGATGCCAGATCAGTAACCCTCTAACCTATGCTTGGATCAAGTTATTCATATAATACAACTAAACCCAAGAGGGACTATCTACTCCAGACCCCTGCAGTACCTATTCTTTGCAGACAACATCCTTCTCAGAAACTCTGGAGCACTGACTTGAGGTACTGGGACACATAACTAAAGGCTCGGCAGATTTGGTCTGAATCAACGTGGCAAAGAAAGTACATTGTTGGTACGAGGGAGAAAGGTAGGTTACAAAGACTGAGAAACGTGGAATGGGAAGAAAATTATGAGAGAGAGAGAGAGAGAGAATGTAAGTGTATGTACACTGGTGACCAAGAATAACTAGGTTACTGCCAAGATTAAAGCACACACAACTGCAGTAAAATACATTTTTCAGCACTTTCTACAGGCTCCTATAGTCTTCCAGGAGATTCACGTTCAGTGCATACTGTGTTATAATTCATCCAGTGGTATTTTATGGGTGTGAAACTTGGATGCTCACTGAATGTGATAATAGACTGTGTGGGAGAGAAAGGTGCTGCAAAAGATTGAAGTGGTGTGTAAAGATAAGAGTTTAACACCTGAAATAATCTGAAAGTATATCGGCTCTATAATGAAACTAATCTGGTTGCTGAGGCAATGAAGAGACTATTACATTATTTGGGACAAATCAGGAGAATCTAAGAGGGGAGAGTACCCAAGAAGACAATCAACACCCCAAAAGGTAGGAGGAAGCCAGGCTGTCCTGGGAAGAGGTAGCTGGATGATAGAAGATGTGGAGGCACTGGGGATCTGGAGTCTGAGGGGATGTACTGCAGGCAAGAAAGGATTGGAGCCAGTTTTGGGAGAGGCCAGGGTTCCACGTGTACTGTAGCAGCGAGAGAGTGCGATATACCATGCGATAGCCTGGATTATAGAAATATCACTGTGGTTAATCATCTGTGATATAGTTGCAAACCATCCTCTTGAAAGAGCATACCTTCCTTTATACCTAGCACAAAAAATCTCAACATTGGCCTCATGGGCCCCATAATTGGCTTATACAAGCAAGTAAACTACTTTATATAATCTGAAATCTTGGCTGAAAACCACAATACTGCAATTTTCAATCCAAACCATGGTAAAGTTGTTTTAAAAGTCTTACATTAATTGAGACAATCACAATCAGCATGGAAAGGAATAATTAGTAATGATCCTGTTGAATGGTCATGCTTTCAATGGAAGGCAGTTTGAGATTTTCTTTTATAAGAGTGAGTAAACTTTTAGAATATAAAATTTTCTTTATTGTTTATAACTAATCCACTGAATACTGTAAATTCTTCCAGTGTTCAGCTAATATTTCCATGAGTTACAACTCTCTGAAAGATGTGTGTAGTTTCAAGCAGTTTATCAAGGGAGCTTCCCTTACAGTCTGTTGGTAGAGTCAGGTTTTCTCACCACTGTTGCAATGTTCATTAATGCTAATCTGTTATTTACTCTTCTATTACTAATATTTTTGCAGCAACTGCTCCTGTTGCTGTTAAGCAGGCTTAATAGTCTCATGTTCATGACAAAAAAAAAAAAAAGAATACCTATGAAACTGGTTAGAAATTAATGAATCTGCAAGCTGTGGGTAGTACATTACCTCATTCATAGCTGCAAGGATTGCTATTGAGATTGTAGATGCCACCACAGCTGCTAGAGTTCGATGTATGACCTGAAATAGAAAAATTAAGCAAACTAATGGAAATCACCACCTCAAATAATTCATTGTGCAAGACATATGCAATTCATTTTTTACAACCATGTAAGACTAATCAAAATGCTCAGTGTGAATAACTGAAACTCTGGAGTAAATAAGGAAAGTTTAATAGAAAATATTTGTTACTAGCCCAAGTCAAGGCATGGAAGTGGAGGCCACGCCCACACAAGCTAGAGAGGCATCCATGGTTCCTCCACATGGATGATACGGTGGTTCAGGTGAAGTGGGGCTGGTGACTGAGGTGAAGGCTCACTGCAGGGTACTGGAACCAACACATCACTTTGCTCTACATAGCCTGGATGAGCTGCAGGTTGGGAAAGGAGTGATCCCAACGTACAGGGAAAGTCATGGCTGTGAACTCAGTCATGGCAATGCCAAGTGGAGACCATGTGAGTAGGCCTACTGAAGGGGAAACAAACCTGGGTAGGTTCGGGCCAAGGCCGGACTGCTGGATATAAGACTGAGGGGCGTGGTCTCTGCTACGGAGAGCCTGAGTTGTGGGAGGACGTCTGGCTGTATGCCTCACCAGATATTGAGAACGACGCTTAGGACCCTAGAAGGGGCAAAAACCCTACAATTGAAAATGGATGCTTATAAAGAACCAATTTCAAAAACTTCGACATCAAGGGAAGCCATGGAAACTCCAGTAGAGCAGATCCGGGAGCAAGCCCAAGATGGAAAAATGGGGACAATTTGTAATTGGACAGGCTGTTGCCAACTCAAAACAAGAAATTGTAACAGAAGCTCGAGTAGAGCAGACTACGACCACAAGCAAACCAGGAAGTTCGTAGAGACAGAACTGAAGATTTCTGCATCGAAAATCAACAGATTTCATGTCGACAGACCACGTCACAACAGTGCATATTACAAGGAAAGGAAGAGAGTAAGGAAGCCAAAATAGTGGCTGGAACTTAGATGGAGAAGCAGGCAAGGAACAGGGATCGGCAACAGGCCGATAGCGCAAATGAAACCGCTGTCTGACAGATGTCTTTCAGGCTTCTTCAAGTCTCCAAGGCTGGAAGGTGGAGCAATGGTACTGATCTCTGCAAATCCAGAAACTAAAAGCTGGCTGTAACAGACAGTGGCCAATTGCAACCCTTGGAAAGGGGAGAATTTGGAGGTGGCAGAAGCCAAGAATGTTTTGAATACTACAAAGGTCATCAAGTTTCCTCCTCTATTTGACAAGATGAAGGTTGACTTCTGACAAAAGAGTAAAGAGTCTTGAATGCAACAACAACTACTGATGACACTGGAAGGACAATTGTTTTGGCCCTTAATGAAAGTGATTTTGAAAAGCTCAAGAAGAGAGGCTAGGGCAGATCAAATTTTTTTTATATTTTATTTATTTATTTATTTATTTATTTATTTATTCATTCATTCAGGATCAGCAACAGCATAACGCCGAATTACAATGATCTGAGCTATGTACAATAGATATGAATCTAAAATGAAAGATATATAAATACTTACAAAGGACACGAATATACACAAAAACTGTACAATCATATAATACATATTTACATAAACAATGTTATTAACAAAGAAAAATACATTTACAGTAAATACAGGAGCAGAACGGGAAAGAACAAGGGAAAAACAAAACCTAGCATTGGCAAGGATGGTACTGAAAGTTCACAGGCCAACCTACAACATAAAAAAAAAAAAAAAAAAATCAGCTGTGGCTAATTTTGTCAGGAAGTTCAAGTCTGAGGCTATCTATGTGGCTCATACAAGAGCCATGGGTAGTCAAGGGCAGAGTAGCAGGACTGGTGGAATCTGGAGGTAAGATAATGAATGATACAATATGTTTACTTGTGAGCAGAAAATTAAAATGCCTTCTGTTGCAGGAACATTTTTCAATGGACTTAGTGGCAGCCAAGATAAAACTTGGAAATTGGGAAGGTGCCAGAGAAATAACCATAGACTCTACATACCTCCCATATGACTTAACTAATGTGCCCCCATCAGAAGAAGTTGGAGAACCTAATTTGCAACACAAAGAGGGAAGGCGAACACCTAGTCCTTGGAGCATATGCAAATTCACACCACATGGCATGGGGCAGCATGAACTGCAATGCAAGAGGAGAGTCTTTACTAGAGTTTATTATTGGAACTGACTTCACCATACTAAACCTAGGAAAACAAGCCTACATTTATTTAAAAAAATGTCTTAGGGAGGTAATAGACATTACACTAAGCACTACGCATATTGCAAACTTTATTAAGACTGGAAGGTGCTGGAAGATCCATCATTGGCAGACCACCAGCACATCCAATTTGCAACAGATGTGTGACTATGTGGGACTGAGATGTACAGAGACCCAAAAAGAACTAACTGGGCTAGATACATGAAAGTTCTAGGGAAGGCTGTACAAAAAATTCCAACTAACGTGAGGGGACAAAGAATTAGATGAGGCAGTGGAACTATTAGAAGAGGCCATTATAGATGCATTCCATGACAACTATCCTCTCAAAGAAAAGAGCAACACCAAAGAAGTATGGTGGTGGAACAACAAACTAGCCAAAATGAAAAAAAGAGGTTGGTATATATGGAATATTATCTAGAAATGGTAAGTGGGACGTATATCATAGGAAACTCGCCGAGTATAACCTAGAGATACAGAAAGCGAAAATAAAATCCTGGAGACTGTTCTGTGAGAAAGTGGAATCACACACTGAAACAGCAAGGCTCCAGAAGGTTCTTAAAGCAACCCATATAAATCAGGTGGAGACACTGGAAAAACCAGATGGGTTTTTTACTTGGGCGGGGAAGGACACGCTGGAGATGCTAATGGGTTGTTACTTTCCTGAGGCTGAGGAGATGACAGAAGAAGAAACGGTTGGAACAGATTGGAGCTTGAAGAGCAGACTGGAACTGTGCCAACAGAATAATGAAACAACCATGTAAAATGGGCAATCGACACGTTTCACCCTATAAAGGCTCTGGGGCCAGATGAGATAGTTCCGATACTCCTACAGGAAGGATGGGAGATACTCGTCAATGCCCTGATGGACCTCTTCAGAGCTAGTCTAGCTTTAGGGTACGTGCCGAAATCGTGGTCTGAAGCTAAAGCAGTATTCATACCTAAACCTGGAAGGGCAAACTATGTCCAAGCCAAAGCATACAGACCATTATATTTAACCTCCTCCATGCTGAAAGCAATGGAGAAAATTCTGGATAAATATATCAGTACAGTGCAAATGAACTCAACATTACATGAAAATCAGTTTGCATATAGACTTGGCAGACCCACCGAAGTAGCACTCCACCAGTTGGTTTGTGAACTGGAGGAAAAGCCTAGAATATAAAGAAATTGCACTGGCAGCAATTCTAGATATAGAAGGAGCCTTCAGCAATACAACCTATGACTATGATCAAAGCATTGGCAAAGAGCAAGGTGAGTAAAACCATCAAATGGATTAAATGCATGTTAGATGGAAGGAAGATAAACGCAACCCTGCTTGAAGAAGCAGACGGTTAGGGCCACTTGAGGCTGTGCTCAGGGAGGAGTTCTTTTGCCTCTGCTGTGGAACCTCGTGGTGAACAAAATCATAGCTATGCTCAACGAACAGGGTTTCTATACACAAGGATACGCAGATGACCTAGTGATTGTGGTACGAGGCAAGGTGATTAGTGTTATCCAGGACCCCATGTAAAGATCACTGAACTTTGTGTGGAGAACTGGTGTCGGGAAGAACAACTATCAGCCAACCCGAACAAGGAACTCTGGTCTCTCTTCCAAGAAGGAGAAAATTATAGGGAAAGAGATCACTGAAGCTCTTTGGGCAATATATATATATATATATATATATATATATATATATATATATATATATATATATATGGAAGAACAGGCACTGCACCTAGGTGTAGTCTCAGATAAAAATCTAACCTGGAATCCACATATAGAAAGGAACATATCCCCGGGCCAAGAACTTTCTGTATGCATGTAAAAGAGCCGTTCAGAAGACATGGGGCCTAAGGCCATCAATGGTAATGTGGACACACAATGATCATTAGACCATTGATGGCCTTTGCTGCAATCATCTGGTGGCAGAAAGTAAGTCAAAGAAAAGTTGGCAGTAGATTGAATAGCCTACAGAGAATGGCATGCATAGCCATAACTGGGACTATCAGAAGTGTGCCGACAGAAGCTTTGAATACTTTACTAGACCTCTCATCACTATGCAGTTTGATGAAAGGACAGGCTAGAATGAGTTCATATAGAATGGCACAATCAATGTAGGACACTAAAATTAACAGAGTAATAACAGAGGAAGTTCTACACATGCCTTCCGATTATATGATACCAAAGTACAACTTTGAAAGCCGTTTGAGACCCAGATAAAAGACTGGGATATCAACAAAAATGCTGAAAAACAAGATATAGTGGAGGACTGATGGCTCAAAGACTGTGGATGGCACAGGAGGGATCAATGGGGGAAGACCCGAGAGATCAATCCAGATGAGTCTGGGCAGACCCACTACAGTTTTTCAAGCTGAAATGATAGCTATCACAACATCTCTTTAAGAAAATATGAAAATGAACTATAGGAATAAAAACATTCATTTTTACAGACAGCTAAGTGGCCATTGAGGTGCTAGAGGCAGTCTGGATAATATTCAGATTTGTCTGGTATTGCCATTCACTTCTTCTGAAGCTCAAGTACAACATTGTCAAAATAATATGGGTACCAGGGCATGCAGGTATAGAAGGAAATGAAAAGGCAGATAAACTGGCCAGGAAAGGGGCAGAAACATTTTGTAAGCCCAGAACCTGTATGCGGGATTTCCTATGGACAAACCCGATACTACATAGGAAAATGGATACAAAAGAAGCAAATGGAAAAGTGGAAAAATACTCCAGGATGCAGGCTTGCAAAGGAACTGATAAAAGGACCAAACAAGAAGCATACTAAAGAACTGTTGAAACTCAGAAAATATAAGATGGGTAGTAGGACTGTTGATAGGACACTGCCATCTGAAAAAACACACCTACATAGAATTGGAGTAATAAGAGGCAACATATGTAGGAAATGCAATGAAGCAGAAGAATCAGCTGAACACATACTTTTCGAATGCAAGGCGCTGGGTAGAATCACTTTCCACTCTAGGACCACCAGGTGAAGACAAACATCCAAGGAGATCCAGTAAGAACAACCTGCAGCTTTGTGAAGGGAGCAGGTACAGTATATCTAGGTGGGAATGAAGGAAAAACATGGTAGCAAAAGATCTTAGAGGTAGATACTAATTAGGAACTAATATTTACAGGCCCCATGAAGAAGAGAAAATATAGGAGTGACAAGGCTAAACTGAATATTGAATACAACAGAATTCAACACCTTCACTCCTATAGAGGAGTATGTTCATTTCAGCATGCCATCTTCTGTGGCCTCTAGAGAAGTTAAGTCGTTTAGCACACATTTAGAGTAGCACGCTCGAATATGCTTGTGTTTTTGGAGACCAGGAGAGTGTTACCTAGACATAAGTTCTTCCAGCAGATGACTAGCATCCCATTTTATTGACACTGTGCACTCTCCCTGTGTATTCTTTTACTCATTGGTTACAAGCCAAATTTGACACTCCTCAACTTCAGTGAAATAGCAAGTGACTGTGGTTGTGTAGTAAACAAAGAACTAGAAAGAATGAGTAAATTTTGTAGCAATAAGGCGAATCCAGAAGAAATATATATCCGATTCAGATGATCAGATACCTTTCAGGTACTGAAAGTGAGCGATTATGTGCACAGTAAAAACACCAGAAGGATGAATAATAATCCAGACAGGAACAATGATCCTATGTCTCCTATCATCAATTGGCTCCAATATTTGACATACATACAGGTGTAACAAAAACAGTGAGGAAAACTATGTTCTGTCATAAATTGTTTTCTATAATTTCTTTAATATGGACTAATGTAGAACTTGGCTTTCAAGTAGGTGGCTTTAAAAAATGGCTAGGCCCCAGCAGTGCCAAGGTGCTCATGCAGCTGTTAGTGTTAAACACTTCGTTGTGTTAGATATTCAAGAGCAATTTGATTACACATTGCATTTATTTTTACAAGTTAGGATCTGGGTGTTATTTGAATTAAGGTTGGTATAATACTCTTCACATACAGAAATCTGAAAATAGGTACATTTTTTGCCGAGTCTGTTGACAAATCTGTTCCAAGAAATAGAAGTGTGCTGCATACATGCAGATTCACATACATAGCACAGCCAATGCAAGTTCTTGTATGTCATTTGCAGCTGAAGAATAGCTCCACATTATTGAAGACTAATTGTACTGTGGGGAGGAAGTACGATGTGGACAAGAGTTCCATACAGTATATAATTCAAGAGAAAATAAAGCTAGTCTTCAACAGTAACTGCCAGGCATTTTGTTGAGAGAAAGCAAAGTTTCCAGGCATTGAAAAAAAGGTAAGTGGATAAGCAACTGAGTTCCTAGTGAAATGTAAGTTGAAAGCCATAGGAATACCACACGTTTAAAAATTACACAGGTTGTAAAGACTAGCCGTGGATGACTCAGGAGGAATTTAATAAAAACTTCTGTAAGAAAATTGTGTAACATCTCTCAGCCAATTATGAAAAAAGATTGAGGACTAGAAGTTGACCATGAATTTAAGACAGTGTGAATATAAAATACCCCATAAAAAGGTTATTTTATCTTTTGAAATTACAGTACATGTGAACTGAGAAATGAAAGAATTGAACCAAAGCTTTTTTTGCTGTGTTAGAAGAAAGTTCGTGAATATGGAAAGTTTTTATAATGGTAAGCAGCAAAGAGAAAACACCTACAACTTCCCGAAGTGCAAAACTCCTGTTTGTGTAATAATTTTTAAAATCCGACTATACATTTAAGTTTCTTTGCCCAGTCCACTTTGATTACCAAATAATTTGGGCATTATTCATTTCCATTCTTAAAAGAAACTGTTCAGTTTCTCTATTTACATATACTGTATTTTGAGAACAGAGGAAGCTTGTACATTCCTTTATAACAGACTTCCTTCTTTTTAAAAACAATCCCCCCCGGCCTATCCAGTCTAGTTAGGATACCATAAAAATGAACACTGAACACTAGAGATACACTATATAGTATTTATGAGAGGTGCTTGTACATAAGGTACCAGTTGTGTAGCTGGAAGCATGTCAACAACCTTGCACCAGCAAACTGATATGGCATGAGCAGAGCCTGCCATCGGCTAATATGACCTTTCAAAGAGCAATTGTCCGATGTTTGATCAAGTTTACAAACAGATATACCTTCTAGTCAACCAATTATGATTCCACTAATAATTCTGGAAAAATTATCTATTCATCCAACGTTTTCCTTCAGTACCTTCTTATATGAAGATCAATCTGTAAAACTCCTCTTAAAATGATCATAAGGTAACAAGAAACAACATTTTGAAACTTATTTATGGAAAGAGTTTTCATTGTTTTCACTCACCTCTGATACAATAAGTGCATAAAGTCCTACAAGAACACCAGCAGCATATATTATTCCATAGTCTGTGTTGATTGGAGAAAGATCATATGTGATTGCCAGTGGAAAGCTTGCATCAATGTTTGTCTTTAACTGCAGTCTTAATATGGGAGACTCAAACTCCGTGCTGAAATAAAAAAAAATATATATATTTCCAGAAAATTGTATCCATAATCAAAATAATTCTTTGAAAATGAAAATCCACAGCCTGTTTCCAGTCATTCGATTGGGTCAGGAAGGGAATGAAGCCCCCATCTAGCGGCAAGGATAGGAAATGTGCCAGCTGCCGAAGCGTGTCTCACTCCTCTGGGGCAATGATAAATGACAGATGAAATTAAATGTTAATGGAGTGTTGCTGGAATGAAATGTGACGGGGAAAACCGGAGTACCCGGAGAAAAACCTATCCCACCTCTGCTTTGTCCAGCACAAATCTCATGGAGTGACCAGGATTTGAACCACGGTATCCAGCAGTGAGAAGCCAGCGCGCTACCACCTGAGCCACGGTGCCTTCTATATTACAAGAAGTTTAAAGACTTTAGGTGCTGGCCTTCTGACTCCAACTTGGCAGGTTCGATCCTAGCTCAATCTGGTGGTATTTGAAGGTGCTCAAACATGCCAGCCTCGTATCTGTAGATTTACTGGCACATGAAAGAACTCCTGTGGGACAAAATTTCGGCACCTCGGCGTCTCTGAAAACCATCAAAGTAGTTAGTGGGATGAAAAAAACAATAACATTAAATTATTAGAAGCTGAAAGAAAGAAGTGGTGCTTCATACAAGTGGTCCGAGACATTTTGTTGACTTATAATGTTCACGAAATCTGAGCTTGCGGTACTGGCATCTGTACAGACGTGTATAACATCGTTAGCTTTATGTACCACTAACTACTTTTACAGTTTTCAGTGACGCTGAAGTGCTAGAATTGAGTCCTGCACAAGTTCTTTTTATGTGCCAATAAATCTGACAAGGCTGACTTATTTGAGCACCTTCAAATACCACCGGACTGAGCCAGGATCAAACCTGCCAAGTTAGGATCAGAAGGCCAGCACCTCAAGCATCTGAGCCACTCAGCCTCATGCATTTATGTAATTTGGATACATAAAGAACAAACTGGTCTATGCTAGGAACCAATGGGGTAATTTGCCTGGATGTAAAGTGTGAAACTACGTCTTCTAGGATACAGTTATTGGGACTTAATACATTTAACTTCGTTTACAAGGCTGAATCCATCTCACTTGAGTTATAAATTGCCATGAATGTCCTACGTTTAAGCATGCCTATATTTCGCAGATCAGAAGAATTTTGTGCAACTTTGAAGTTACAAATTTTATCTTCTACAGTGGAGACTGTTTAAAAGTTTTGACCAAGGAGACCATGATGTTTACTTGGTTGGAGAGGGAGTTTATTTGCAACAGATATGTGATATTTATGCAAAAAACATAGGCATCTCATTAAATCTTCCATACAGCTAGGTCCTTTGATTTGTCCTAGTTACAAAAATTTAGTACATTCATAATATTTAATCTGCAACTAGTACTGTGGTAGATCTTGCTATACATCTCTTCATAATCATTATGTAAAATATAACTATTTCATAGCCACCCTCTACTCTTCTCCCTTCCCAAGTGTCGCATTGAAGGATGTTAAAAATTCTTCCTTTGTTCTAAAAGTCATATGAACAAAGTTTTGGGGTATTCATAAAAAGAATAGAATTGAACCCAGAAACAAAATCTGGCACATAGACAAGTCAAAGTTTCTATTTACCAACAAAAATGCAGCGATATTTAAAATTCTTCAAGGGACAGAGTGGTCAAATTGAGGCACGGTACTAACACTGAAATATAATCCAGAATCTTCATTTGCCAACTACTAACTAGACAGGACACATACGAACAACGTAAGCATAAAAATTCTTCTATTAGTCCTAAAGGGCATACTCAATACTCTACAATACATAGGGGCAAAAGGGCATTGCTGCAACCAAAGATACTCATTGCCAGGGAAAACAGTCTATGAATTCTAAAAGTGTTTAGATCAATATATAAAGCTACCCTAAGTTAAAAAAAACATTGTAAAGGTTTCATATTCCAGCGTTTGCTGTATTGTTCGATATTATTACTGATGAGCGACAACATGAAAGAAAGTACTGCAGTAGTTTTGTCTGGCAATGTAATGCATGCTGCTGAAGGTTTTGTGTATTGTCAAAAATGCGTAACATTTGCTATCGTCTGTACTTGCGACTATATTAACAGAAAATAATCTTCATTAACCCACTAAGGATGAGTCATGGTCTTTTAGGCCGGGCACATTTGTTTATCCTTTTGAAATAGGATCATGGTATAAATCTTTCTCCTGTCCTGTACATTTTAATAAACTCTTTCACTACATGTGTTCACGTTTGCTGTTCCCCCTTCCACTACCAGTCAGTACAAAGCTTTGTCTGCAAGCCTGGTCATTTCCACCGTTCAAGACTTGTGGAGTTACCTTATTACCCGGTCCTTTATACCGTGTGCGACTCCTGACGTTATTAGTCTGTGGTCTTTGTTGTTATAGAAGCGTTTTCAGAGTTTCTTGGATATGTTTTTCAATTATACAATGTGTTTTGCTATAAAAACTGGTATTTTATACTCCCCAGTTAAATTGACCGTGTACGACCCATCATGGAACTCTTGACGCGACCCCTCGCGGGTTAAAACAGATTTTGATGCAAAATGCGTAACTCTTCCCAGGGATATGTTTTTATATAGTGCATACTCAATTTCTCCATTCACCTGTACAGCAGAAAGTTCCTTCTCTATTTTTTGCACACTCAAAGAATTTTTTAAATTTTTTTTATAGTCAACAAGTCCAGATTCCCTTAATCAAGCTATGTGGCTGCATGAGATTTCAGCTGCGAATGCAAAAAGTCTTGTGTTGACATGGGTTTGGCCTCAATTTATTTGAGGCATTAAAGATCCATCAACTCGTGAACTATTAATGCAAACTGACACTTTGCACTTCTCTGAAAGCATCAAAGATTGGCAATAAAATTCACAATACAAGAGAGTCCAGAGATACCATCAACTAAGACAACCAAAATGTACACAATTCAGCCAAGGCCAGAATAGTTCAAACCAGTTTTCTTTCTCAAAGGTAAATTTATGTCAGCTTTAGACAGCTTGTGCTTTCATTGCGGTAGACATTCCCACATTGCAGCTAATTGTCACATCAGCTGTCAAACATAAGAAATAAATTGAAAAGAGGGTGACCCTCTTGCCAATTTATTTCTTATAATGGCACTTAAATACAGAACAAAAATGAAATTTATAGCTTATAATAAAGACTGTCAAATACTTCAGTGCAAATCTTGTGACAGGATAGGACACTTCCAGAAAGTTTGTATACACTCGTTAAATTAAAACAGACTTCTGTTAGACAGGTTGACGAACACTGATTCAAGTTCTATCCAGTCAAATGAATACATTCCCAACATTGATTTGAATAGATTGATCAAGATTGTCTACATTTTTGAAAGGCATAGCCTTTTAACATCATATTGATAAATATTACATACATGTTCTACTAGAAGGTATACCTGGAAGTTTCAAAGTAGATTTTAAGTCTTGAATTTTGGAAATTTTTGATCCAATGTAATGAAGTTTCTTCTGAATGCAATAATCTATTGAATCAATATTTGTGGTTGACAAATCATTTTTCCCCACTCTTGGGTCGCGTTTGGATCAGGCGGTTCAATATAGATTTGAAAACATTAGACAATACTGCAAATATTATTCAGCAAGAAGAGACTATTAAGAAGGAACTAGAAATTCAAGAAATTTAAGAAAGTACACCTAAATTTTTTTGTAAGGCTGAAGTTGGCTGTATTCCAAATTTTACTAGCTCACTTCAGTTAAATCTAAGCATGAAACCTGTTTTCATTAAAGCTAGAGTTCATTTTGCTCTGAGAAAAGAGTCAGAAAAAATTTGCAGGACAAGATCACAAGAGTATCAGTGATTGTGATCACCCTTGGTGGTTATTCTAAACCAGATGGCAACATACAATTACAAAACAGCAGTGGACACTTGCAATCATTGCACTAAGCTATTGCAAGAAAGTTAAATTTGATGCACAGAGGTATGTACCTGTGTAATAGGTTTAATTTTGGTATTAAAAAATGCCCATCTTGAATTTCACAGCGCACTGAATCTAGTACTGTCGGGACTCTGAGAATAATATGATACGATGATTTAAAAATTTAGAGCCATTAGAACTATTCCACAACCCCAGAACCAGCAGCAATTATGACTGTTGGGTACGATTGCATAATATTCTAAATTTATCCCGAATGTCTTTGATTTCCTACCTTCTGTGTAGTCTCCTTAAGAAGAATTAACCAACTGGTTTTCATCTTGCGAATCAGCCTTTGTCGGTCTGAAAAAAAGATATTTAGTGATCGAGCTTTTGTTTCTTTCAACAGCGAGTTACCAGCAGTCCTGGCTTGCGATACTAGCCCGATGGGGGTTGCTGGCATACTCATGCTTTTCTTTTCACAAGTTGCTTTACATCTGTGACAGATAGGTCTTGTGCCAATCTCATGTTGTTGATGGGATACTAATTGCATTTGCCTGAAGAGTGCTGACAGATGCTGAAAAACTACAGCAAGTTCCATCAGTAAATTTTTCAGTTACCGATATGGTTGACAGTTCACTTTAGTCTGAGACAACTGCCTTTTAAGAAGAATTTTTCTATCAGTACTCAAATTCCCACAATTACAAGTACTTGATTATTAGGATATGGTACATTTCTGCAGGATTTTAAGTACGAGATCAAACATAAAAAAGCTGAGGAACAAAATCACACAGATCTATTCTCTTGTGCAACTTCAAAAATGAAGTCCAATCAGTGCAGACTTGACTAGACTCGGAACTCTATATGGATGAAAATCCAATTCCAACACTATCACTTGCATTTGAATCTCTGGTAGAGGAAATTCAAATGACCCTCAATTAAGAGAAATGAAATCAGACTTTTCAAAAGGGACACTGATAGATCCATACTTATCAATACACAGCAATATACTCTTCAAAGGTAACAGAGTAATAATTCCAGCCATATTATAAGAAGTGCTACAGGAATTATCTTACACCCATGTGGATATAATCAAGATAAAACTGCTAGCAAGGTGATAGTTTCTGAAAGTTGCTTGACAAAGATACTGAATAGTAAAGGCCTGTTCAGATTGTGCTATGATTACAAAAAATCTTGCAACTGGGAAGAACCAGTCTAAAATTTTGATCATGCCAGGCCTTTAGAAAATCATCATGTATTTTTTCTGATTAGACAAAGTAGAAACAGCCTGAAGTGCTTATTGCTAAAGAAGCTCCAACTTCAAAATCTACTATTCTACTGCTTCAATATATTTAGACTTGATGTCTTTCCCCAGATAATAGTCTCGGATGACAACAGTTTTCAAAAGCAAAACATTGACAAATTTTCACTCCCAAAATGGCATAAAGCAAAAAGTATTGCCTAGAGTCACTCAGCAACAAACTTATAATCAAGAAGTCTCATCCTAACTTGGAAAAATAAATTTGCCACTATGTTTTAGTTTACCAGCTCTGACATGACTTCCCCAGGAGATTGTTTATCGATATCAAGCAACCCTTCTTGTGAACAAAAGGACTTCAGCTGAACAATACCAATGAAAAAATCTGCGGATAAAATTAAACTAGTTATTTCCAGATAAAGAAGTTCTTGTGTATCATTCAAACAAGAGGGTTCATTATTTGAATGTGGGTGACCATATCCAGGCTAGGTGGTATACAAACACACACCTGGAAATCTGGTGTGGTCAGGAGGAAGTTTGGTTGACTACATTATGAAGTTGAACTGGATAATTGATACATTCTGAAGAGACTTTTCTTCATCTTAAGACCTAATGGATACTTGCCCAACACTTAATATTTTCAAAGTACCGAGATGCCTCACAAACACACAAACCAAGTGAGCCATAAGTAGAACTTTTATACATTTGGAAGTACAAAGAGTACTTCAACCTGGTCGGGCCAATCCTGAAGTACAACAGAAACCTCCAGATAATTCTCATTGAGAGGAGAGAATCAGAAGATCTCTATGTTCAAAGACCACTACGCTACCTCAAGTGGGGAGATTATGACGAACTAGTTTCTTTGTAATATTAGATCTTTGAACTTAGGCCATCAATTATGATATTATTGTTATTACTACTTTAAAAGATAAATTACATTGCAAGTCCAGCCATGAAATTATTTTAAGAAACTCAAATTCTCTTAAGAAATTATCTTATCTACTAGTGAAAAAAAATTCCATATTACGCAAGTTTTTGTAATGTTTGGGATATGAGATTCTGAGAGCCGAGTAAAAAGCACTTTGACTTTTTAGACATCGGATACCATATCCCATAAGCATTTAATGATTTCTTAACTAGTGTCCCCACAGGAATTTCCTAAACTTCACACATACACAAGTTATACAAACACATCAGATACAAAACTCTTTCTGGTGCAGTGTTTGTAATGAATACACAACATGAACTGTTCTTGTTCTGGTTGTCAGTTGCTGAGGATAGCTACTCAACAAGCAGTTTGAAACACCTCAACAAGGTAATACAGTAACAGGTAAGACAGTAATGAAGTGTTGCGTACAGAAAGTGTTTTTCTCTACAGAGAAGTTTTAGGGAACACACAGGTAATGAAGACAGTTTTAAAATTGGATTTAAAATTAAGAACTTACTGATTGAACTCCAAATCTAGTTTCTTCGTGCATGTTATTTCAGGTACAAAGTCTATGAGATCTTTACTAGAGACCATGGGGACCACCCAGTACGCCGAGATGTTCTGAAATACAGTCCAATATGAAATTTTAACACTAGGAAATATTGTGATATACAGCATGGTAAGTATTAAACTTCCTTTCTTAATTGAAATTTTATTTCACATTGTGTAACTTATTGTAATGGTTGGGATGAGAGGTGATTCTGAGAGCAGAATAAAGCACGTAAGACTTTTTAGACATCAGATACCATACTCTTGACTTCAATATTTTCAAAAGTAATATTTACACACTCATATATATATATATATATATATATATATATATATATAAAATTTAATATAAAACTGCTTAATTGCTTATAAAGAAAAGATTTAATTATACTGTACTGTTTGTATTTGCTTCTGAAATTTGAGTAATTTATATTGAATTGAAGTTAATCATGATAGAGCATTTTCATTTGAAGCCATAAATACTTAAAATAAAAACCCAGGAAATTCCACTATTACAATACACTGGAAAGGCTTTCAAAATAAACAAAGGAACATTGTATTAATTTTGGACCATAATATCATCTTCATAGATGATCTACATTGATTTAACTACCAACACTTCAGATGAATAGCTATGGATACTATAGAATCTTTAAATCCCAACATAGATTTTATTATTTTCATTCACTTCGAAGACAGTCAAAAGAGAAATACGTATTATTTACCCCTGTCCTACAACTTTAAGGACATTTGTCCATGTCAGCTCTTTCCTTTATCTCATCTTCCTCCCATATTCAATTTTCCTCCCTGGTATGTTGAGAAATGAGACCATTCTGGAAAGTTTTATTTCTTCCCAACCAACAAGATTGTATTGAAAATTGTGAAAATTGCTAGTCTACATATTTCCTTAACTTCTACTTTTAATTTAAAGCTATCTTTAAACAGATTCTCACACTATTTGGAACTATTTTACATATATTTACTTTTCTTTAGGAAATTTTACTGCAATGCACACTCCTATAAATAATTCACTATTTTTATTAAAGTTTTATTTAAGAGAAGTAAAATAACACTAATAAATGTACATAATTTCTTACCTGGATTGCAAGTATGTTACTTTCTCTGAAAGAGGACAAGTTGTGCACAAGCTGATGATGATGGCGGTACTCCAGCACTTCTACCCAAACTGTTAAGTGTTTTGTGGTCATATTACTGTAGTAGGAAGGAAGTAAGGCACCTTGAATTGTGAGGCTAATCTGGTTCTTAGTAGGCAATTCCAATATCCAGTAACCTGAATTATTGTTAAGGATCAATAGGTTATTTTTCAGTTGAAAATGAAGAGGAGGAAAGTGTCAAGGCTTTACTGTTTTTCAAAGGCTTTAGTTTGGCAATAAAGGCACTCCTAATCTTTTATCTTTACTATGTAAAGTTAATGAAGTTTAATAATATTAACAACAACAAGTTACACTATTTCCATGGAACAGAGAGGGGAAAAAACACTAGGGGTGATTGACTGGACAGGCACTAACCAGATTTTAAGTATTGGATATACAGTCTGAGAAGATGCAACTTTAACTTCATGGAGATGCCTTACTCATGGCAGAATCATCATCATCATCATCATCATCATTATAATTATTATTTCCCATTAACTACAGTTATGGTTTTTGGAGATTCAGAGTGCTGGAATTTTTTCTCACAAGAGTGTGTGTGCCAGTAAACCTACCAACAAGAGGCAGACACATTTGAGCACCTTCAAATACCATCAGACAAGCCAGGATCAAACCTGCCAAATTGGGCTCAGAAGGCCAGTACACTACCATCTAACCTACTCAGCCTTGCTTAATGAAGTTTAATTTTCTTTAACATTATTTTGGCTTAAAGTAGCAATGGGGAAGTTCTTCATGCACTGAGAAACATGTTCTCCTTTAGAGTTATCACAAACGTTTCATTTTTAAGTTGTTAACATACAAAACCAAGTCCATTAATAACTTTATAATTTTACACAGAAAATAACTAGGTCATAATGACAGTATATGTATGTACAGTCTTCAGCCCTAAGGCTGGTTGGATCCTCAACAGCTTTGCCATCAGCTGTCATAGATGGCCTAGGCATCACTGAAGAGGTGTACTAGGGAAAGGAGTGAGGTAGCTTCCCGTTGCTTTCCTCACCAAGCCAGAAGTTGCTATTACATATCAGTCTGCCACGCCCACTGAAATGTATGCACCGACCGACTATGAGCAACATTTTCATACCATTCATAGCAAGGACTGGCTGCAGAAGGAATGGCATTACTAGCATCGCTCATACCTCAGTTACTTTCATATTGTCAAAGCCAAGGATAAGAGAGAGATCAATGAAAGTAACGAAATTGCTCTAGCCCATACCAGAACACACAGTGCACTGTAAACACTAGGTCCTGCCAGCAAAGGCATATGACTATATATACATAATTTGTTAAGTAGAAAAATACCTTCAGCATGGCATGCACATTTAAAGAAAGACTCCTTCCTAGTGACATTCATGAAGTATATAAAAACGTCAGACTGTTCATTATACAAAAATTAATTATAAATTGACAGTTTTCATTGAATAATAAAAGGATACTTCTTGTTGCATTCTCCGGAATAGAGATCTGATACAAGTTTATCACCTTCTCACTCTTCAGCATCAGTATTAACTGTAAACATGGATAATCATTAATATTGTTTAACTATCATTAATGAGGGATAAGATATTTGCAGAATTTACAAAAAGAAGAGAGTTAATTACATTTCTGGATTGTCTAGATTTAAAAGTTACATTTATGTAGCTGGCATGTTGGTAATCTACAATAAAAACATGTAGTTCTGGCAATTAGAATAAGGTAATTAAAATTAAATGAAAGTTTGATACAGAAAATTAGCAGCCATAATCAAATAATTAAACTCTAACATTTTTTGGAATGGCCATCACTGGAACAAACTCCTAGGACAGGGCCTATGATTTCTTGCATTTATTATGAACACTGCAATAGAAAGTCTTTGTAAGTACGATGTCTTTATAAAGCACAGAGTTGAACTGGCAATGATTGCAAGACCAAGTGTTCCTGTCCCACCAATTTGCTATTTTAAAACCTTTCAATGCACTCCAACTAGGTAATCTAGTATACACCAGCTCTCAGGTGTGGAGTAATTTCATTGAAGAAAATATTTGTTTCAAAACCATATTAGACTAACAAACTATACATTAGCCTTAAGAGAAATATTCACTTTAATAAGGTGCATTAACTGTTTAAAAATCCTATTTTAATTTCAGTACTTTGTGCAATAATTTACCAAGTAGGTACTTTCACACCTTTATACCAAGCTGGTTTTCCAAATAGCAAACTAGTTTGTTCGTTCAGTATCTTATACACAAATATTTTAATCAGTTTACTAACAATCTGCCTGGAAAGGTTCTTTTGTACAAGTAAATTTTAAATTTATGAGCTGATGTGAACTTAAGAGTAGAATAAATTATAATACTCTTAAAATTTTCTGTTGCATCTTGATTGATATTTTGAGGGATCCAGTTTGTATACCTACAGTCAGACAGACAGACACGACATACACTACACAGCATGACTGGTAATATTTTCAGTCTTGATATCTGTAAAAGAATGCTGTGGAGTGTGATGCACATGGAAGCAGGGAGCAGGAGACTGGTGCTTCGCAACAATCCTGACGCACATTCTTGTCTTTGCTTTTAAGAAACTGATAATCTTATCGAGTTTTGAAAGCCTCCTCCAAATGCATTTTCGTTGTCGCCTATCTGCCAAAGGAAACTGTCATATTATATTAATTTCCTTTCTTGTCTTCCTGTTATGTCTCTACATCCCTGAATTTAATATGGTAATTTATATTTTCCTCACCCCAAGCGCCTGCTTTTACGTTGCGATTCTTAAAGCGTGCACTGTCCCTGCCGTGTGCTGCTATCTTCTACTGAGTGGTTGCACTACGAAGTTCCGCCCCCAACCAATCAAAGCTCTCTACCGTGTTTGCTCTGGCTTCTCCTTCGGGTGAGCAGATATCTGCCATTGACGATTTGTCGCTTGACCGTCATGACGCGTAGATTTGTTTGGTGTCTGCTGCGAGACCGGATTTCAATAGACACAATGAATCTGGATTAAATCATCCTGTGCGAGGGTTTCTTAACACCCTCTGATCATATATTAGCATTGCTGTAAAACGTCCACAATTCTTAATGGATTATGTATTCAACAGTTTACTAGCTAAACAAGTTGGGCGTAAGTAACGCCTATGTACTTCTGGAAGCCTTTGAAGAAAATGTAAGCCATAAATTTTATTGAAAAAATTATGTCCCTTGTCCTATCTCTGCATTTTCTTTTCTTGGTTGTATCTAGTAATATGTTCAGGTTTTATTGTAATATTGAATTGTGTGTATATGTAAGTGATTTTATTTGGTATGTGTCCAAAAATTTGAATGTTACTTTGGTTTTGGGTGAAAATTAAAATTGTTTCTGGGGAGATAAAATGTAATCTCCTTTAGTGCAATTTTGTGAAATTGCTCCTTTGGAAGGCTTTTAGGATCACAAGAATTTCACCAAAGAGGTCGGAGTTTTGTTTTGGTTTTAATTTTCTTCTGGGGTTTCACTTAATATTGTTCTAATTATTTGCGTTTGGTGATTTTCTGTTTCCTTTGTATCTTAGGTAACGAAGATTGTTGTGCCTCATTTGGGATTGGTCGTTTACCTGAGTTATTGGCGTGTGTTGGTTGCCACGACATTTTGGTTGCGTTTTTGCGGTAACTGTCTTGGTTCTTGGGGAATTTTGGTCATGTTTGACCTTCAATGTTACTTTTGGTTATTTTCTCCTTTCATTTGAGTTATTTGTTCCGTCTGAGAAATCGGTTATGCTTTTTATTTTTTCGTCGTGTGAATTATTAATCTTACTCCCTTGGGCAAACTCCGTGGATAAGATTGTTCTGAGAAATTGTAAAACAAGTAAGACTTTAGAAGAATTACGAGAGAAAATCTAACTTTCATGTTGACTTAAGTAATACCTTTAAGGAACTCTATTCTGCATTGTTTTCCTATTTATTATTTTCATTTAAGCAGTGCCGCCACATTCAAGTTTCATTCTAATTTACTGACTTGTCAGTGGACTTAATTTCTGAGGAACTGTTTAATTTCCTTTCAAGTGGATGTTTTTCCAGTGTTAAGGTTTTTAATTTAATGTTGCTTTCTTGAATTAAATATAATTCTAGGCTTTGAAGTATGTGTGTTCTTTCTTTTAGTGTAAGTATTTTGATATCATGTACAGTTTTTTCTTTGGGTAGAGTATGTATGTTGAATTGTGACACCTCTGCATCTGTTAAAGGTAAGTCCTTGGTTATTTCTCTTATGGAGTTAGAAAGGCATTTTGTTCTGCGCTTCCCAATTTATGTTGTGTTAGAACTGGCTTATTTACATTAACGATTGGTTGAAATTGTACTGCAGTTAGCGCTGTTATCTGGGTTTATTGCACTACCTGGTCAGTTAGTGGTAGCTAGAGCTCTATTGTTTTGTTTGAGTACCGTCTGCTCGTAACTACCCATAGGTCGGTTGCATCCCTTTTTGCTTTATTGTTCACTGCAAGGTATCAGAGTATTAAAGGGGTGAAAGAAGAACATAGCACCTAAAAGGTGTTAGAAGTTACTGTAAAAGAAGTGCATTTATCTTGTCTAATCCTTTCATTAATTGTTTCATGTAATATTCGCGATGGCCCATCTGGTCATCCATCCTCATCTATGCAAGTCAGAATTGCAGTAAGAGTTGGCCATCCATGGTTTTGAACCCGCGGGCACCGTTTCTGAGCGTGCTGCCTGACTTTCTACTCTACTTCAGGTGCCAATTACTTTATCCCACCTTGATGCCTCCAAGATTGGTGAGTCATTGAATTCAATCAATTCTTCCTTATTGGAAATTAATATAATTAAGGAGTTTATCAGAACCTCCAACAAAAGCTCAAATCAATTGCCTCAAGGCTAGGGTGTACCACCTTTCTGGGCACATCCAGGATATCCTATCTTTGAAACCGGATGCAGAATTTATCAGCAAAAGTACTAGACTTAACTCTTGCTTCTAGCAAGTCTGCTGATCTAGATTTAATTATTGCCAGTAGAGAATGGGAGAATATGTCAGTTGGCGAGAGGGCAAACTACTCTAGTTCTAGGTCTAATGACAATCTGAACTATTCTAGTAATCAAAACTCATGTTTTATTATTCCTGTGGTTGAAAGTTTGTTATCCTGGTTGAGTAATGTTCCTTCACATAACTCCTTGAAATAGATTTTCCACAGAGTAAAGAATTTTTCTCTTAACTCTAACTGGTTGCATGTATTCTGGATGACTCGGATATCTCCAGGGCCCCGTTTCCTCATTGTGAGGGAATCCTAAAGAGATTTCTGAAGCGATCTCTGAAAACCTATCCATAAATGAATTTCACGAACTTGTCCTATCAAAATTGATTCCTTCTCTTGCTCTCCAAAGCCTTATATCACAGCATTGCTTTAGGACTGCTTCTGCATGAAAACCTACTTATGTCTTAGACCTGAGATTTTTCTGTAGGGTGTTTAAAATTTCAGTACCTGAGGAGATGGTGTCAAGGATCTTAAAAGGGATTTAACCTTCGTACAGGTCTTACTGACAAGGTGCCCTACTAACTTTAAGGAACTCAAAGCAGATTATTCTTTTGCTTGGGACATAAAATGTGTAGACTCATCCAGACCTATCCAGCATCCTCCTCCTAATCCTGGGTATCCTGTTCCCTCTCAGTCATCTAAAGGTGTGAATGTCAGAAAGTGTTAATTGTGGATCAAGAGAACATCTGAGGAATACTTGCCCCCTCTGTAAAAAGCAATACTAATGTTTGTTGCTACCTCTGTGGCTCTAGGCAACACCTTATGAACAACTGTCCCAATTCTTTCCAAAAACACAGTCAATGACTAAATACTAATTGCAAAGAAAGTAAATTTAATGAAACTAATTCTCCTGATTTCAAAAATGTAATGTGCCTATTGGAGTGTAATAAGATTTCTGCCCATGTTTCCCCTGGTACCTTTGCAAATTTCAAACTGAATAATGAGCTGCTAGTAGCCTTAATTGATTCTGGAAGTGTCGTTAGCCTAATCTATTCTAGTTGGTATGATCAAATGAAATATACTTATAAATTACCCGTTTTCGAACATGTTGATAAATGCGTCACTGCTAATAGTAATAACTTGGAAATTTTGGGATCTGAACTGTAGTTGAGGATAGGTAATTTTATCTGGAGAATAATTGTTTAGTAACCCCTAACCTCTCTTGCAATATGGTTTTGGGGACTAACTTCTTAACTAGTACTGGGCTAGTCTTAGATCTGCAGGGTAGAAACTTTTTCCTTAAATTTTCCCCTAATATTAAATTTAACAATGTTCCATTGAAGGTTCCTAAAGTTTCTTGTGTTGGTTACCCTGTCTCAGATGAAACCAGTTAAATTGATAGTCTTGATTTTAACCATTTATGTAATGAAGAGGCCGACTAAGTCCGTGCTCTGTCATCAATTTCCAGAAGTGTTTAGGAGTAAATTGGGTTTAACCGATGTTTTAGAATATTAAATTGAATTGTCTGATAATCAACCGGTTAGATCTCCCCCTTACTTTTTCCTCCCCCATGCATGCTTGAGTTAAAGATCATCGATCATATGCTAAAGGATGGTGTTATTAGGCCCTCTACCTCTCCACATGCCTCTCCTACATTCCTGGTACCTAAAACCTCTGGCAGGTTTACAGTAGGGATAGATTACTGTGCTCTCAACCATAAGATCGTCCTTCAGTCTATCCCGTTGCCGGACTTGCACACTTGTTTTAGGTGGTTTTCTGGAACAGAGTTCTTTATGGTACTGGACCTTAAACAGGCGTACTATCAAGTACCTCTGTCTAATCTATCTATCCCCATTACTGCCTTTATAACTGACTGGAACCTATATGAATTTAAGTTTGCCTTTTGGACTATCGTGTGGTGCCGCAGTTCTTACCCAGTTGTTGAATTCAGTTCTTTCAGATATTAAATTTTAATTTGTCTTCAACTATTTAGATGACTTAGTAATTATCTCCAACACTTTAAGAGCCCTTGGATTATGTTTAGGAAGTTCTGGAGCATTTGAGGAAAGCTGGCCTTACTGTAAAATTGTTAAGGTTGCATTTGCTAAACCTACTATGTCCTTTATAGGGCACATTGTTTCCTCCAATGGAGATCTGTTAACCATTCCAGAACCCAGGCCACCTGAGATTTCAAACCTCCTAAGGATGTCAAAGTAATCACACACTGTGGGAATGGTGAACTACTTCTGAAAGTTCATTCCGAATTTTGCTGAAATTGCTGCTCTTCGTAACTACCTCAGATGCAAGGACGTTAAATTCACCTGGGGTCATCCTCAGCAAGAAGCCTTTGATACTCTAAAACTTGCTGTTATGAATGCCCCTGTGTTAGCCATCCCTGATTTTAATCAAAGTTTCATTGTCCAGACTGATGCCTCAGGCAACGCTATCACTGGAGTGCTCCGAAAGTATGATTGTGGACGTAGGCCTATTGCTTATGTATCTAGGATACAAACCTGTTTAGAAAGCAAATATTCAATTTATGAATTGGAGTGTATAGTGGTGTTTCCTCTAGATAAGTATCGGCCTTTCATCAAACATGTGAATTTCGATCTAGATACAGTGAAATCTCTCTATTAAATATAAATATAAATAATAATGACTAATGGAATTTGGGAGCCATAAATATACAAATAATTCTTAAACTTTGCCGGCTGTTGAAACTCATCTTCAGGGTCGTTGCCTTGTGACAAGGAGATCTGAATCACTTGATACCTAAAAAATTAATATTGGAAAAGGAGTCCATCTGGTAATTTCCCCCACCCATAGAAATTAAACAGAATATATATTAATCTCATACAATATACTTAGTCAATTAAACCTGCATTTACCTAGAAATCCATGCAGCGCTCGTCGTGATACACCCTTGAACATATATAACAAAATAAAGAGAATATTGATATAAATAATAAATGTCTTAATTTATGAAATAACTCTCTCTCAATAACTGGTACTCAGTTTATTCCGCAACGCAAAATATTCACACGCAGTCATGACTCATTTTTCAAGAATGGACTCCACTTTGCTGATGGCGTTGGTATAGTTTGAAAAGGCCCAACACGTTACCTTACGTAGACTCTCCGTAGAATTATATATGGCTAACATTCATAACCATAGAATGTTGTTACACTCCAGCATCTTTCTCCCTGGTTCCTTCAGCAGCAGATCTCGAACTCCCAACATGGCATGGGACATCTTCCCACAACTCGTACAAAACACCTCTCCGATTACCACCAGTATCACATCTGCACACTGCAAGCTGCAACTTCCAACTCTCGACGCGTGCTTGCACCACACTAGCCCAAGCCAACACAACAGCATCTTAAAATAGCCCAGTTCCTGGAATTTTCCACCTCAGCTCCGTCAACACGTAAACCCCCGCTCGGAGACTCGTCACGTACACAACCGGGAGATGAACTGAGTGATCGAAACACACTAGTCCCAAATAAAATATAGAGAGTATCCATAATAACGAGAGTTCCAAAAAGAATTACTAAGCCGCGACGGCTAAATACACACAAATGAAATATACACATGAATAAATAATAATAATAATAATAATAATAATAATAATAATGACAATAATAATAATATCTGACCGGGGTTTGTCAGGTTACAACAGACAATGAAGCTCTCATGTGTCTTGAATCGTCTCAAGAGAACAGGAAGGATAACTAGATGGGCTCTTCGAATTTCTTCCTTTAGTTTCAATGTTAAACACATTAGAGGTACTGAAAACATCATTGCTGACAGCTTAAGTCACTGAAGCTCAACTTGTAGGATTCCAGCAAGATATAGCAGATATCTTGGATTCTGGAGGTCAAATGGACTGTATCGCGATTGGCATGTCTAAAGCATTTGATAGGGTGGATCATGGGAGACTACTGGCAAAAATGAGTGCAATTGGACTAGACAAAAGAGTGACTGAATGGGTTGCTATATTTCTAGAAAATAGATCTCAGAGAGTCAGAGTAGGTGAAGCTTTGTCTGACCCTGTAATAGTTGAGAGGGGAGTTCCTCAGGGCAGTGTTATCGGACCTTTATGTTTTCTTATATATATAAATGATATGAGTAAAGGAGTGGAATCGGAGGTAAGGCTTTTTGCGGATGATTTTATTCTCTATAGAGTGATAAATAAGTTACAAGATTGTGAGCAACTGCAACGTGACCTCGAAAATATTGTGAGATGGACAGCAGGCAATGGTATGTTGATAAACGGGGCTAAAAGTCAGGTTGTGAGTTTCACAAACAGGAAAAGTCCTCTCAGTTTTAATTACTGCATTGATGGGGTGAAAGTTCCTTTTGGGGATCATTGTAAGTATCTAGGTGTTAATATAAGGAAAGATCTTCACTGGGGTAATCACATAAATGGGATCGTAAATAAAGGGTACCGATCTCTGCACATGGTTATGAGGGTGTTTAGGGGTTGTTGTAAGGATGTAAAGGAGAGTGCATATAAGTCTCTGGTAAGACCCCAACTAGAGTATGGTTCCAGTGTATGGGACCCTCACCAGGATTACCTGATTCAAGAACTGGAAAAAATCCAAAGAAAAGCAGCTCGATTTGTTCTGGGTGATTTCCGACAAAAGAGTAGCGTTACTAAAATGTTGCAATGTTTGGGTTCGGAAGAATTGAGAGAAAGAAGAAGAGCTGCTCGACTAAGTGGTATGTTCTGAGCTGTCAGCGGAGAGATGGCGTGGATTGACATTAGTAGACGAATAGGTTTGAATGGCGTCTATAAAAGTAGGAAAGATCACAATATGAAGATAAAGTTGGAATTCAAGAGGACAAACTGGGGAAAATATTCATTTATAGGAAGGGGAGTTAGGGATTGGAATAACTTACCAAGGGAGATGTTCAATAAATTTCCAATTTCTTTGAAATCATTTCGGAAAAGGCTAGGAAAGCAACAGATAGGGAATCTGCCACCTGGGCGACTGCCCTAAATGCAGATCAGTATTGATTGATTGACTTTGAAGGTGATAATGCTGAAGAGAAATCTGGAGTCTTGAACCTTGAAGCGGTTGGTACTGTGGGTGTGTGCCATTCTGTCTGATCTCCCTTTGTTATATAATGAATTTAGTTATAAAAAGTTAGACCCAGAATTGAAAGAAATCATGAATAAAAGTAATGCTGGAGTTTTGGTAAAACCTTATTTGCTATCAAGGGGGCTCCTCTGCTGTAAAGGTCGTAATAACAGTAGTTTCAAAATTGTTGCTCCTAAAGTCCCTGTACCTATGATATTCATATACTATCACTGTTCTGCCCTTTGTGCTCATTTGGGCATTTTCAAAACCAGGCTAAGAATTAGGGAATTCCTCGTCTGGAAGCCAATGGATGAGATCGTCAGAAATATGGTAAAAACCTTTAATACTTGCGCTATAAGCAAACCTGGTATGAATTCCAAGGTTTGTCATCTGCACAGGCCTCTCACCCTATGGAAAGGTTATTCATCAACTACATGGGCCCATTCCCTAGGTCTTCGTTGGGAAACATTTGTGTGTATCGATGCGTTTTCTTGCTTCTGTTGGATTTTTCCTACTAGGTCTACTAATTCTCATACCACTATCAACTGTTTGAATTCTATTTTTGCATCTTTTGGTCCTTCCAAGTTCTTAGTATCAGATAATGCCAGTGCTTTTACTAGCCATTCATTTAAAAGGTACTTGTTTGGATTGTGCATCTCACACATGACTACTACCCTGTTTTATCCCAATCGGTCTTACGCTGAGAAAATGAACAGAAATTTGAACTCAGCCTTGATAGCATATCATGACAATCAGAACAAGTAGGATTCTTGGTTACACTGGTTCACTTATGCCTTCAATTTTGCCTCTCATGAGTCACATGGTAAAACCCCTATGTCCCTCATGTTTTGTTATACCCCTTTTTCTCTGATGTCAAATGTACTTCACATTGAGGATCTTCTGCCTGATCTGTCTAGGCCTAATGATGTTTGAAGAACTTTGGATGAAGCTAAAAAGTTAGCTGTATCATATGAAAAAGCAAAGAAAAGATACAATAAAGGTAGAAAACCCACTAAGCTGAAGGTTTGTGATGAAGTCATCAAATGTTACCCCATCAGAAAAGCAATTAAGTTTTCAGCTAAACTTGCTCCTAGATATCAAAGACATCTTACTATCTTATAATTCTTGTCTCCAGAATCTATGTTGGCGAGCGATTCCATATCAAAGCACATTAGACGAGTTCACCTATCCCATATTAAACCGGGTTGATGTGCAGTACGCCACTGGTACTATTATGTGGACATGTCTTCATAAATTATCTTGTGCATTTGTTTGGACTGGTGTACATAGCCTAATATCAGTGAGCTAATTTGGTTTTCATTATATTTATTTTGATGTTGGTAATGTGCGAAGTTCATTTGGTAAACTTTACTGCGATTGTCTAAAGATGGGAACCTTGTCTAATATCTGTCCTGGGGTAGTGTATTGGTTCTCTAACTTCCGGTCATTTCCTGGCATGGTGGTGTACATGCAAAAAAATTACTTGATCTTTAACTAATATTTCATACTGCATTCCAACTGATGTGTTAACCTTCTGATAAACTTGCCTAACCTTAAGGCATATCCATCTCGTGTGCATTTCTGCACGTGAGCAATATTGGTACTGTAGTATATTGTGATTCATAACTGCCTCCCACTGTTAATATCCGTCACCTTGTTTTTTGAAATTTGGTGGTTCTCTGGGGTTGCGTTTGATTTACCGACGCTGTGAGAGAGTATTTATGGCTATTACCAACTTATGGCCTGTTTTAATGCCAGTAACCATTTGTTTCACGTTATTAAAACGTGACTCTTGAGTGTTACTTAAAGTCATGAATTTAATATGGACTATGTTTTAGTAACCTTTGTGTGGTTATTTTTTAATATTTAATGATTAATCTTATAAAAATAATTGTTAACTCATTATTTACTCATTAAAGTTAAATTTTGTTATGGTGATGGGCCTTATATCAATCTCTAACTTATCATTTCTGGTGTTCTATGATCTATCGCTGGTGATATGACTCAATTTCATCTGTGCAATTGCTTTACAGACTATCCACTTCATTGCCGTATCGATAGTGTAATCTAATCAATATAAGAAAATATTTCCACCTAATTGATACCTTTCTTTTATTTAGCCTTTAGCAATTTATACAATCGATAAGATTAACAGGACATGTTTTGATCAGCTGCATACACAAAAGCTTAGATAAAACAGCATGAAGCAATCACATAGTCAAATCTTTGTTGATTTTAAAAAACCAAGTACGTTCTACTCTGCTCATTCCTTCTTCCCCCCCCCCCCTCTCCTCCCAATCAGTTCAATTTTTTTTTTCAGTCACTACTGATCTGCATTTAGGGCAGTCGCCCAGGTGGCAGATTCCCTATCTGTTGTTTACCTAGCCTTTTCTTAAATGATTGCAAAAAAATTGGAAATTTATTGAACATCTCCCTTGGTAAGTTATTCCAATCCCTAACTCCCCTTCCTATAAATTAATATTTGCCCCAGTTTGTCCTCTTGAATTCCAGCTTTATCTTCATATTGTGATCTTTCCTACTTTTAAAAACATCACTTGAACATATTCATCTACTGATGTCATTCCACACTCCACTGACAGCTCGGAACATACCACTTATTACAGGTCATTATCCTCGTGGTCAATCCGTATTGAATAGTTACAATTTCATACAATTATATGTCTCTGTGGGACATGTTTCGCTCACTTAAGGAACATCTTCAGCCTTAATCTTAAAGTGATGACCTTGAACAGTAGTGAACATATGAAAAAGTCTACTGCCAGTATTAAAATTACACCATAGTCTAAAACTATTTTACATTAGATCTAAAAAAGACAACACTAAACACTTATTAAAATGTGATAACTTAAGTAATTAAAATTATCACATTGTCAATCCAAAGCTTTGGTGTCAAACTAAATAATAGATCTTTGTTTTATAGACAGTAATACAAACTGAGAGGACTTCCTATTTGTGAAACTCACAAGACTTACCACCATTGCCTGCTATCCATCTTACAACATTATCAAAGTCATTTTGCAGTTGTTCACAATCTTTTAACTTATTTATTACTCTGTATAGAATAACATTTGCAAACAGCCTTCTCTCTGATTCCACTTCTCTAACATATTGATATATATTAGAAAACAAAGGTCTAATAATACTGCCTTGAGGAATTCCCCTCTTAATTATTACAGGGCCAGATAAAGCTTCGCCTACTCTAATTCTCTTTTTTCTAGAAATATAGCCACCCATTCAGTCATTCTTACCTAATCCAATTGCATCTTGATTGATAAATTTCATTTTTATTCCATATTGATAGTCACCATAAGTCATAAATGAAAGAAAAGTTCCACCTAATCAATATTTTATTGTCACATATAGGACTGGTTTCGACCTCTCAGGTCATCCCCAGCTACACTAGAATTGCATTTACATATTATGCCTCATATTGAGAGCTAATGACATACTCTAGAATTCAACAATTTTAAAGTGGTTATACTCATGCTGAGAATTCATTATACAATTACAAAATCAATTGCTCTTATTACACTTAATGTATATATAAGAACTAATGAGTGTCTTTTCTTTAATGTGATGAGTATGTCTGAGTATTTTTAACATAGGCATACTCCAACATACTCATCACATTATTTTTTTTTTGCTATTTGTTTTACGTCGCACCGACACAAATATGTCTTATGGCGGCGATGGGACTGGAAAGGCCAGGAATGGGAAGGAAGCATCCGTGGCCTTAGTTAAGGTACAGCCCCAGCATTTGCCTGGTATAAAAATGGGAAACCATGGAAAACCATCTTCAGGGCTGTCGACAGTGGGGTTCGAACCCACTATCTCCCGAATACTGGATACTGGCCGCACTTAAGCGACTGCAGCTATCGAGCTCGGTACTCATCACATTAAAGAAAAGACGAACCCATATTAGTTATATATATATACACACATTAAGTGTAATAAGAGCAATTGATTTTGTAATTGTATAATATTGAATTCTCAGCATGGGTATAACAACTTTAAAATCGTTGAATTCTAGAGTATGTCATTAGCTCTCAATATGAGGCATAATATGTAAATGCAATTCTAGTGTAGCTGAGAATGACCTGAGAGGTCGAAACCAGTCCTACATGTGACAAAATAGTATTGATTAGGTGGAACTTTTCTTTCATTTATGACTTATAATCCAATTGCCGTCATTTTTGTCGGTAGTCTCCCACGATCCACCCTATCCAATGCCTTAGGTCAATCGCAATATAGCCCATTTGACCTCCTGAATCCAGGCATCTGCTCTATCTTGCTGGAATCCTAGAAGTTGAGATTCAGTGGATAACCTTTCCTAAACCCAAACTGCCTTCTATCGAACCAGTTCATTTCGGAAATGTGTAATATCAAAAAGAATGCTTTTCCAAAGTTTACATGCAATGCATGTCAAACTGACTGGCCTGTAATTTTCAGCTTTATGTCCTTTACTAACATGTGTTTTTGTCTATCCCCTTTTCCTTTATGCACGGGGGATACTATAGCAACTCTCCGTTCATTTGGTATAGCTCCTTCAACCAAACAATTATCAAATAAGTACTTCAGATATGGTATTATATCCCAACCCATTGCCTTTAGTATATCCCCAGAAATACTATAAATTCCACTAATTTCTCTGGTTTTCAACATTTGTATCTTACTGTAAATGTCATTGTTATCATAGGGAAGCTTTATTACTTAGTATTAGTCACCTCCTCTATCTGGACATTATCCTTGTAACAAACAATCTTGACATACTGCTGACAATACTTCTGCCTTTTGAAGATCCTCGCATACACACTCCGCTTTTTCATTAATAATTCCTAGAATGTCCTTGGAACCCATTTCTGCCTTGAAGTACCTATACATACTCTTCCATTTTTCACTAAAATTGGAATGCCCACCAATTATGCTTGCCATCATGTTATCTTCAGCTGACTTCTTTGCTAGATTCAATTTGTTAGTAAGTTCCTTTGATTACTCCTTACTTCCACAGCCATTTCTAACTATTTCTTTCCAACCTGCACCTCCTTAGTCTCTTCACTTCTGTTATAATATAGTGGATCTTTACCATTCCTTACCACCTTTAAAGGTACAAACCTATTTTTACAATCCTCAACAACTGCTTTAAACCCATCCCAGAGTGTTTACATTTTTATTTACTGTTTTCCACCTATCACAACTACTTTTTAAAAACTTCCTCATACCTGTTTTATCAGCCATATAGTACTGCCTATTAGTCATAATTTTAATACCTTCCTTTCTCATTTATTTTTAAAACAACAACAAAAGTTGCTTTGTAATCACTAGGGGGCACATTTCTATGACCTGAAAATATGAAATATGTATGCATTTATGACCTAAAGAAACAAAAGCATGATCTATAAAATTTAAAATATGATTTAATGAATAGCATCTACATTACATAGAAACACTTATGATTGCTACAGGCTGAAATTAATTTAACCCAAAATCAACTAAAATGATGAATATTTCATGAACTCAAGGTTACACTGCAAACTCCTAGGCTAGGACGGACTCTGTGGAAGACAAACACTACAGTTACTTTCACTGTTCAATATTCAATCAGTTTTAATTTATACACAAAACATATGTTATTTGAATGAAACTTTCATACCTGATCTAATCTCCATTATCAGAATTGTTGGAATTTATGACCACATGCATCTTAAGATTGTTGAATGAGAATCCCCTCCTGTTGTCACTGAGTATCGTCTTGTAGCGAGAAAAACTTTCAACATCACATGATGTAACTGGACCGTACTTGAATAGAGTTAAATCACAGAGAAAATTCCTGGAAATCTGCAGATGAAGGGTTTCCACAAAAAGTGTTGCTTATTCCACCCAGGTACACAAGTCTGCTTTTTTTTTCTTTCCAGTATATTTTCTAATTTTCTACACACCCTAGATGCTACTGTTCCTTTCGCATGCTTCAATTCCTGTTCAATGCACTTTACAACATCCAGTGCATCGCTTAGTTCTGCACCTGAAACTTCCAGTTGCGTGATTGCTCCAGATAAAGAATTAAAATTGGACTTTATGTAAGCCAGGTCCGCTTTTAATGTAGTGCTTGAAAATAAATCTTTAGTGGTTTTCATGGAGGATGATTCTGCAGGATCAAAAGACTTCACGATCTTCTCCACGACATCTGAGTTGTTGCAATAGTACACTGCAGCATCATGCCAAGTCCCCCATCGCGTTATAACTGGCTGGGGAGGTAGGGGTAGTGAAGGTGCTTCTTGTAATTTCTGAACGCTAAGTGGAGCTTTGGCGAACACTTTCTTACAGGGTAGCTACTTCTAACTTCTTCAGCTGCAAGACGTGTCACATGTATCATTTTCGGGTATAGCATTTTAAGTGCCTTGGCTACCTTCATGATACACTTAGTAGCATCAGTTACAGATAGAAAAATGTGCTCTCTATTTGCCCCGTTTGGCCAAAACAGATTCATTGAATTGTTGTAGAGAACTGCAGTGGTGGAATGGATTGTCTTTAGCACTTCACATGTCAGGAGCAACGTATCTCCAGGCCGGTCTTCCTTCAGCGTGCCAACGATCACATTTGCTACATATCTTCCATCCACATCTGTGGTCTCTTCTATTAAACCCATATCTTACTATGTCCCATGCCACGCCTTATTATATCCAACATCTCTTCATAACAAGGGGTCAGATAGTCCTTCCTGAGAGTGGATTCGTTGAGAACAGGATGCTTTGTATAGTTTAAGAAACTGAAGCTTCGGCTGTTAAGTTTTTTGAAAGGAATATTAGACAAAACCATCATCTTGCAGAGATCTTGTGAAAATTGTGAACACTGAACTTTATGTCGGGTTTTCGAATAGCAGACATTGCCTATTTTCGAGTGCAGAATATCTAGTTATACAATTCTTATGTTTTATGGTATTACAGTATTGTTGCACAGAGAAGCGTTTTTCAGCAGCAACTTTTACATCGCACAAGTTACAGAATACCACTCCATCCATACTGAATGTTTTCACCAAACTCGCGAACAAAGCTTCGCAACTTCCCACAAATTGAGACGTTCGTTTTAGGCATATTGAAAGGAACTGAATGACAAGCTCCCTAATGAGCAAGGTCATTCAGTGTGTTGAAGGTGGAAGAGGGAAGGGTGAAGGGTGAAGGAGAGAAGAACAATGACAAATAACTGCAGAATTACAAATGCTTCCGTGTAAACAATAGCCCAGTTTCCAGGAATTGACCCAGCAAACTATAGCTGCTACCTGTTAGAAACATTCCATACACTGCTTTAGAATGGTTCTTCAGTAGTATATTCCAGTCTATCCTGAAAAATAATTTCTAGAGCTTTTTCTGATTTTTATAAAACAAAATTCAAATGAAAAGTACCAAAATATGCCATTATGATATTTTGTTAAAAATATGCCATAAAACAAAGCCTGAATATGCATTTATATGCTCAATAAAACCTGTTTAATTTTGATTATCATGCTTGGAAATGTGTTGAAAATACAAGACTAAGATATAATGTTAAGGAAAAAAATATGACTTGTCATAGAAATCCACCCCCTAGTAATCACCAATACCATCTATTACTTCGGTTTCTCTATAGAGCTCATCTGATTTTACCAGCACCACATCCAGGATGTTCTTCCCCCTAGTTGGTTTCATCACTTTCTGAATCACCTGCCCTTCCCATATGAACTTATTTGCCATTTGTTGTTCATGCTTCCCGTCATTGATATTACCTTCCCAATTGATATTTGGTAAATTGAGATCACCTGCTACTATCACATTCCTTTCCACATCATTTCCAACATAGCTGATCATCTCTAATTCTGAATCAGCAGCAGCGCTACCCTTTCCCGGTCTGTACACTCCAAAGAGATCAAGTCGCCTATTATTTTTAGAGATGAGCCTTACACATAGAATTTCATATTTGTCATGTTTAACTCTTTCATAGCTTGCAAATTCTTCTTTCACTAGAAAGTATACTCCCCCTCCTAACATTCCTATCCTGTCTGTATGATACACACTGCACTTCCGTGAGAATATTTCTGTATCCATTATATCATTTCTCGGCCGTGATTCAACTCCTCTTACAATATCTGGTAAGTATATATTTATTACATTACTTAATTCTATTCCTTTCTTTACAATACTTCTACAGTTGAGCACTAACATTTTTAGGTCATCCCTACTTTACTTCCATTTCCCTGTACTTTTATCACTGCTCCCTAGGCCATCCCGTTTCCTTGAATGTACATATATATATAACGCTTCTAAACAAATTTCCTAACATATGTACTATTGCAGTTTAAGTGAAGGCCATCTGAGCACAGATCCCATCTCTTACCCACTGATTAGGATCTAGAAATCTCACACCCAGTTTCCCCACATTCCCACTCTATAGTCTTGTTTAAATCCCAATAATCTTCCAGTCAGTATCCCTACTACACAGTATTCCACTGATAATCTCTGCTTCCTTAAACTTCACCCGTGCTGTATTTACCAGATCCCATATATCCCCAAATATTTTGGTACTTACTGTATACCTGCTTGTCTTATATTGTTAGTACCAACGTAAAACACTACCACCTTCTCCTTTCCCTCTTCCTTCTCTTCTACTTTCCTGAACATCTGCCATAACCTAATTCCTGGATAACACTACCCTGGTTCCCTTTCCTCCACACACTTTCCCCACATGTCTAACGATTGAATCCTCCATGACCAGAGCCTCAAGCCTTCCCACCTTATTTGATCTTGTCCCCTCCTGGTCAGCCCTATCTTTCCTGACAGCTGCAGAAGCTGCTTCCTCCTCTCTTTACTCCCACCCATGACCCTGTTCCACCTGTATTTTCCTATCCACTACTCCACATTTCCCTTTCCTGACTTCCCCCTGCCTCCTACTTCCACACTTATCAGCAACAGCTCCCTGTTTCTCATCTTCCTTGGTTCTTCTACCTGAAGTGACACCCGTCCTGAATTCCGATCCTGAATAGAGCCCTTAGCCTGCAAACTCCTTCCCCTTAAAACATTAGACCATCTGTCTTCTACAATTCCCCCCCACTCTTTCCTTCCCATCCCTCTTTTACACCTACTGTATCCTGCATATTCCTTGAGGGAGGCATACTTTCCTTTCTGTTCTCTGGGAGAATATTAATTATCTCCCTCAAACTCTCCAACTCCTCTCTCATACTCCTTAATGCCTGGCCACACCTATAGTTACTACACTTTCACTTCTCAACCATTCTTTATGGAATAAGTAAAGGAAAATAAAATAACTTATTCTGTGCAAAATAAAAATGAAAGGAAAGGAATATAGTCTATAAAAATGAAAGTAAGGAAATTGTCTAGGGTAGATCACACAACAAGGTAATTACAACAATTACTACAATACTGCTGTATGAATTTTGTTTTCTACAACACACTAACAGAATGAAAATTGCTGTTAATTTCTGAAAACCATAAGTAATACACAGGAATTAGGCCAACACAATTCTAAACTGCAGTCAAGTCTACTGTAATTACTACAACAATTCTAGTAAGAGTTAATACAGATACTACAGATATTATACTGCACAAATATTTCACAGTAATTGGATAAACACACTAATTTCTCATGAGATACTATAATGCACAAACTACGTTCAGATACAATATACTACAATAATTTTTAACTACGTTCAGACGTATCCTAATTACAATAGTTATTATTGAGCACAAATAGAAATTAAAACTGCAATTATGCCTAAAGTTTGAAATTTGCAAGAACCACAAGGATTACCAACAAAGTTAAATGCATAGACAGAAGATTATTATGAGTGGGAACTACTTTAGCCTAAACAGCTTTAATAGAAATGAAACCTTGCATTTGGTTAAATGCTATAGTAACAAAAGGGTTACTGTAAAAAAAAAAAAAAAAAAAAAAAAAACCACAAATATAACAGGCAAGATACTATCTAATATACCATATCTTCACTTCAATTCTCAACTGAAATGTGGTTATGTGATTATTACAGCTGGTGGATTAGTATTATTTTCCATACTCCACGGGACGGAGAATAAAAGTGTCCTTAATTACTGAAAAATACGAAGTTGTCTACAATAATTTCCCAAACATGTTTCTGTCAAAACAACAACTACTACAACTACAACTACTACTACTACTACTACTACTACTACTACTCCTGGAGCTTTAATTGCAATTATTGGGATTTAGGAATTTATTATTATTATATTATTATTATTATTATTATTATTATTATTATTATTAGCTAGTTTAAGAAAGCGGAGATTGTTATTAGCGGAATACTGTGTAGAAGGGACACTGACTGGAGGGTGATTGGGGATTTAAATCAGACTATGGAGTGGGTATGTGGGAAACTGGGAGTGAAATTTCTAGATCCTAATGGGTGGGTAGAAGATAAGGATCTGCGCTCAGATGGCCTTCATTTAAACCGCAGTGGTACGTATAAGTTAGGAAATTTGTTTGGAAGGGTAATAGGGAGGTACATTCAGGGAAAGTGGATGGCCTAGGGAGCGGTGATAAGGGAACAGGGAACTGGAAATCAAGTAGGGATGACAAAATTGTTAGTGTTGAACTGTAGAAGTATTGTTAGGAAAGGAATAGAATTAAGTAATTTAATAGATATATATTTACCAGATATTGTAATAGGAGTTGAATCATGGCTGAGAAATGATATAATGGATGCAGAAATTTTCTCACGGCACTGGAGGTGATAGGGAATGTGAAAACAGGTTTGTACCATTAAGGGTGGTAAGGAATGGTAAAGACCCACCTTATTATAATAGAGAAATAAAGAGACTAAGAAGGAGCTGCAGACTGGAAAGAAAGTTAGAAATGGCTGTGGAAGTAAGGAGAAATTGAAGGAACTTTCTAGAAAATTGAATCTAGCAAAGAAGGCAGCTAAGGATAACATGATGGCAAGCATAATTGGCAGTCATACGAGTTTTAATGAAAAATGGAAGGATATGTATAGCTATTTTAAGGCAGAAACAGATTCCAAGAAGGACATTCCAGGAATAATTAATGAACAAGGGGAGTGTGTATGTGATCTTCAAAAGGCAGAAGTATTCAGTCAGCAGTATGTAAAGATTGTTGGTTACAAGGATGATGTCGAGATAGAGGAGGAGACTAAGGCCAAAGAAGTAATAAAATTTACGTATGATAACAATGACTTTTACAATAAGATACAAAAGTTGAAAACTAGAAGAGCGGCTGGAATTGATCAGATTTCTGGGGATATACTAAAGACAATGGGTTGGGATATAGTACCATATCTGAAGTACTTATTTGATTATTGTTTGGTCGGAGGAGCTATACCAGATGAATGGAGAGTTGCTATAGTTGCCCCTGTGTATAAAGGAAAGGGTGATAGACATAAAGCTGAAAATTACAGGCCAGTAAGTTTGACATGCATTGTATGTAAGCTTTGGGAAGGCATTCTTTCTGATTATATTAGACATGTTTGTGAAATTAATAACTGGTTCGGTAGAAGGCAATTCGGTTTTAGGAAAGGTTATTCCACTGAAGCTCAACTAGTAGGATTCCAGCAAGATATAGCAGATATCTTGGATTCTGGAGGTCAAATGGACTGTATCGCGATTGACCTGTCTAAAGCATTTGATAGGGTGGATCATGGGAGACTACTGGCAAAAATGAGTGCAATTGGACTAGACAAAAGAGTGACTGAATGGGTTGCTATATTTCTAGAAAATAGATCTCAGAGAATTAAAGTAGGCAAAGCTTTATCTGACCCTGTAATAATTAAGAGGGGAATTCCTCAAGGCAGTATTATTGGACCTTTATGTTTTCTTATATATATATAAATGATATGAGTAAAGGAGTGGAATCGGAGGTAAGGCTTTTTGCGGATGATGTTATTCTCTATAGAGTGATAAATACGTTACAAGATTGCGAGCAACTGCAACGTGACCTCGAAAATGTTGTGAGATGGACAGCAGGCAATGGTATGTTGATAAACAGGGTTAAAAGTCAGGTTGTGAGTTTCACAAATAGGAAAAGTCCTCTCAGTTTTAATTACTGCATTGATGGGGTGAAAGTTCCTTTTGGGGATCATTGTAAGTATCTAGCTGTTAATATAAGGAAAGATCTTCATTGTGGTAATCACATAAATGAGATTGTACATAAAGGGTACAGATCTCTGCACATGGTTATGAGGGTGTTTAGGGGTTGTAGTAAGGATGTAAAGGAGAGTGCATATAAGTCTCTGGTAAGACCCCAACTAGAGTATGGTTCCAGTGTATGGGAACCCTCACCAGGATTACCCGATTCAAGAACTGGAAAAAATCCAGAGAAAAGCAGCTCGATTTGTTCTGGGTGATTTCCGACAAAAGAGTAGCGTTACAAAAATGTTGCAATGTTTGGGTTCGGAAGAATTGAGAGAAAGAAGAAGAGCTGCTCGACTAAGTGGTATGTTACATGTTATAAACCTCATTTTAGGTCCGTATTGAAAATTTAACAGTTCAACAATGATAAATGTGTTTTAATTTATTCCACCTATTCAATACTTATATTTTCACGTATAGTTGTTACATAATTAAATTCTTAGTTACATGGGACATGTTTCACCCTCAATTAAGGGCATCTTCAGCCTAAATACAATAATCAAAAATGCAACTAAATTAAAAGTGGAAGTTAAATACAATCATCAAAAATACAACTAAAATAAAAAGTGGAAGTTAAAAGTTTAGTCTGTTATTAAAATAAGGAACAATAAAATTGTGAAAAATGATAAAATAAAAAGATGCTAATGGAAAACTGTCTTATGATTAAACTATAATCTTGTCAGAGACTAAAACTTCTATTAAAGTTCTAATTAAAACAGTTCATATAAAATATTGGCTTTTTATTACTACCACTTTGATTTTCCAACGACATGAGGGCGTGTACACAAGCATAAACTTGATTGTCATGAATACAATCTTTTCAAGGCCGCTGATGAAATTCGTAGTAAGTAAGGCAGAAGCGTCTATTGAAAAATTGTAAGAGGCCGTTAGCACCGGTAGGTAATAAAATGGCTGAATCCTTGCCTGAAAATGTCAACAGATGCAGAAATAAGTTTTCTGTAAGAGAAGGAAAAGAAGTAAGAAATTGAACGTAAGGAGAGAATTCAGTCTTACATAATTTTGAAACAGATGAGGACTTACATGTAAGTGGAAGTTATTTGTTAACTACTGTTGAGTTGGTTGCTGCCCGTCTGTTGGCTCTAAGTCTGGTGTTATAACTGTGCTGCAGAGGCGGTAGCGAACTCGGAGGGGAAGGAATAGGGGAGTGCGGAAGGGAGGAGAGGATGGGTGGAGTCAAATGTGACGAGGCTGACAAAGGGGCGGAGTCAACTGCATTGCTGGAAGTAGGCCTAATATCTGTAGGTATGGGAGGAGTATTAGGGTTTGAAGAATTAAATATATTAGGTATCCTAAATTTATTCGAACTAACCGACTTTAATAATTTCGGCATTAATTCATGTAACATACTTTTATTGTCCGTGGTTTCATTGAGATTCTTTTGCTTATTGTACGTCTGATCTAAATAGATGTATAAACTTTCTAATTCATTCAGCATTCTTCCTTTTTGTATGTTTCTAATTATCGTTAAGTCTTTCTCAATGGATTCAAATCTGGCCAGTCTCCCTCATATGCAAACTCATCGCTGAGTATTTCCTATGTTTTTCCGCGTTAACATGTTCCATGTATCTTGTCATAAAATTTCTCCCAGTCTGTCCAACATATGAAAAATTACACTGAGTACATTTAAGTCTGTATACTCCCGATCCTAAATAACGATTCTTATCATAATTAACTTTTTTATGATTAAAGAATATGAACTGGTTAGTATTAGTAGTATTAAAAGCTATATTAAAATTATGTTTCTTGAATACGCTAGTAATCTGGTGTATAGCTGGATTATTAAAAGTGAATGTAGCATACTCAGTTTTTTTGGTCTTTTCTGGTATCAGATTTGTAGATAATTTGTTCTTAATTTTATTGATTAATTTGTTGATCATTTCTATTTTGAAACCATTTTGTTTAGCGAGGTATCTAATATAATTTAATTCTTTCTTCAAATTCATGGGAGATAAAGGGATTCTAAATGCTCTATAAATTAGACTGAAAAGATGCTTGTTTATGTGAACTCGGGTGTAAAGAGGAATTATTTATAGTTGTAGATGATTGTGTCGGTTTTCTAAATATTTGGAAATCAAAAGTGTTAACCTTACGCGTAACTGTTATATCTAGAAAATTCAATGAGTTATCGACTTCGTCCTCTTTCGTGAATTTCAAATTAGGTTCGATTTCATTTAATTTAAGATTTCTTGACTATTAGTGACATCTTTGTTTATGATTACAAATGTATCATCTACATATCTCAACCATAAATCTATTCCTTTAATTTTTGCTATTATTTCATTGTGTTCGATTGAATCCATAAATATGTCGGCAAGGATGCCCGATATTGGGTCACCCATTGCTAATCCATTCTGTTTATAAATATTATTGTTAAATGTGAAGTAGTTATTGTCTAATACGAACTTTAACAATCTAGTGAATTCTTCTACTTCCATTTTACTAAGATTACTGTGTTTACAAATATTATCATGAATGATATTAACAGTTTTATCTGTCGGAATATTCGGGAACATATTCACTACGTCATACGAACACATCATCTGATTTTGAAGTACGCCAAATCCAAGCAAAATGTCACGCAAGTCAGTGGAATTTCTTAATGGTTGTTTATTATTAAAAGTGTAATGTCTTTTCAAAAAATTGTGAATGTATTTGGAGACTTTATACGTGGGAGAATTACGGCAATTGATAATCGGACGAATCGGAATATCTTTTTTTAAGTATTTTGGGCATAGCTCTAGTTTCCGGGAGCCTAGGATTCATATTGACAAGTTTTAATTGTTCTTGTTCAGTAAAGAGAGATGTGGATCTTTTAAGTAAGGCTTTTAAGTTGCGTTGAATTTTAGTTAGCGGATTTTTTGTTACTAATGTGTATTTGTTATTATAAAAAAAAATCTTGTTTTCTTGATATATGTATCTTTATCCATCAAAACGATTGCACCCCCCTTGTCAGCCTTGGTTACTATAATATTGTTATCTTCAATTTTCGATTTCATGTTTTTTATTGTTTTCTGTTGTTTGCGATCAAAATTGGAATAAATTTCTTTAGCCAGTCTGGGTAATTTCTTCTTTAACTCCAATCTTACTTCATCTTGTACATCGCGTGGGAGTTTTGATATGTTCGCCTCTGCTTCTGCAACTGTGTTAATGATATCTATTTCTCTATCTTTATTAGGCCAATTGTATTTTGGACCCCTTTTAAGTAGGTCATTCTCTCCTTCCGTAAATTTTACCTTGGTCAAGTTAACTACTGTGGGAGTAACATTGTCCGATGGGCCCTTAATTTGTTCTTGTTTTCTGGCAAGGATTCAGCCATTTTATTACCTACCGGTGCCAACGGCCTCTTACAATTTTTCAATAGACTCTTCTGCCTTACTACGAATTTCATCAGCGGCCTTGAAAAGATTGTATTCATGACAATCAAGTTTATGCTTGTGTACACGCCCTCATGTCGTTGGCTTTTTATTACTACCACTTTGATTTTCCAATATTTTATATGAACTGTTTTAATTAGAATTTTAATAGAAGTTTTAGTCTCCGACAAGATTATAGTTTAATCATAAGACAGTTTTCCATTAGCATCTTTTTATTTTATCATTTTTCACAATTTTATTGTTCCTAATTTTAATAACAGACTAAACTTTTAACTTCCACTTTTTATTTTAGTTGTATTTTTGATGATTGTATTTAACTTCCACTTTTAATTTAGTTGTATTTTTGATTATTGTATTTAGGCTGAAGATGCCCTTAATTGAGGGTGAAACATGTCCCATGTAACTAAGAATTTAATTATGTAACAACTATACGTGAAAATATAAGTATTGAATAGGTGGAATAAATTAAAACACCTTTATCATTGTTGAACAACTAAGTGGTATGTTCCGAGCTGTCAGCGGAGAGATGGCGTGGAATGACAGTAGACGAATACGTTTGAATGGCATCTATAAAAGTAGGAAAGATCACAATATGAAGATAAAGTTGGAATTCAAGAGGACAAACTGGGGCAAATATTCATTTATAGGAAGGGGAGTTAGGGATTGGAATAACTTACCAAGGGAGATGTTCAATAAATTTCCAATTTCTTTGAAATCATTTCGGAAAAGGCTTGGAAAGCAACAGATAGGGAATCTGCCACCTGGGCGACTGCTCTAAATGCAGATCAGTATTGACTGATTGAACCACTCAAATACTGGAAGATCAAGAGTGCAAAAAATAAATTAGGGATACTTTAACTACCGATACCTACTCCAAACTACAAATGATTGTAATACAAGATCAGCTGATTTCTATTTATATTTACTTGACTACACTACACCCTTTGTTCACAACTGTAGCCAACAATGCAATTATTGAATATGAAGAGCGACATTAATCTAATGAGTAACAATACAATGACTTAAGTTTCTCCAGTGAAATGCAGTATATTCTGTTGAAATCCCTTCTTTAAACAAAATGTACAACAGTATCAACTGCTATTTGAAACATCATTTTAGACCGTTATGCATTTCAGCGTTCAGTCTGCAAGCCTCTGAATTTACTAAATGTTGCCACAATCCTCTATTTGCAGTTAGTGCTGTGGCCTCATTTAGTTCTATACCTCTTTATCATAAACTGAGTAACCATTGTCTTTGTCTCCCTCTACTTCTCTTACCCTCGATAACCGAGTCCATTATTCTCCTAGGTAACCTATCCTCCGTTTGCCTCACATGACCCCACTATCTAAGCCAGTTTATGCGTACAGCTTCATCCATCGAGTTCATTCCTAACTTAGCCTTTATCTCCTCATTCCAAGTACCCTCCTGCCATTGTTTTCACCTGTTTGTACCAGCAGTCCTTCACTACTTTCATGTCTTACTTCTAACTTGTGAATAAGATATTCTGAGTCCACCCAACTTTCGCTCCCATGAAACAAATTTGGTCTGAAAACAGACCGGTAAGGTAATTTGGTCTGGGAGCCAACTTCCTTCTCACAGAATACTGTTGATTGCAACTGCGAGCTCACTGTATTAGCTTTACTCCACCTTGATTCAATCTCGCTTATGTATGAATATGAAAAGCGACAATAATCAATAACAGTATTACCATCCTGGGAGAACGCACGTCCTAAATGCTTGAAATTATCTACCTGTTCCAGCTTTGTATCACCAATCTGATTCACTTCTGTTGAATTTTGTACCTACTGACATCAATTTAGTCTTCGAGGGGCTAATTTTCATACCACACTCATTGCACCTATTTTCAAGTTGTAAGATATTAGACTGCAGGCTTTTGGCACAATCTGCCATTAAGACCAAGTCATCAGCATACTACATTTCCACCTAACTGAATCCCTCCCTGCCATTTTATACTTTTCAGCAGATGATCCATGTAAACTACGAAAAACAAAGGTGAAAGATTACAGCCTTGTCTAATCCCTGTAAGTACCCTGAACCAAGAACTCTACCATCAATTCTCACTGCAGCCCAATTGTCAACATACAGTAAATGCCTTTGATTTTAATCATCTGCCCTTAATCCCATAGTCCCCCAGTATGGTGAACATCTTTTCCCTCAGTACCAAGTCATATGCTTTCTATATCTACAAAACCAACACAACTGTCTATTCCTCTCATAGTGTTTTTCAATTACCTGGCACATACTGAAAATCTGATCCCGACAGCCTCTGTGGTCTGAAATCACTAGTTTTCATGTAACTTCCTCTCAAGAACTGTCACATTCTCCCTTCCAAGATGCCAGTGAATACTTTGCCTGGTACACTAATTAACCAGATACCTCGATAATTGTTGCAATCCTTCCTGTTCTCTTGCTTATAGATAGGTGCAATTACTGCTTTTGTCCAATCTGAAGGTACCTTACGAACACTCCATGCTAAACCTTACCACTCTATATAGCCATTTTATCCCTGCCTTCCCAATATACTTCATTTCAGGTCTAATTTCCTCTATTACTGCTGCTTTATGACAAGTTTATTTACCATCCTTTCCACAAGAATAATTGTGATGGGAGACTGGAATGCAGTGGTAGGCCAAGGAAGAGAAGGTACTGCTGTAGGAGAATTTGGACCAGGACATAGGAATGAAAGAGGAAATCAGCTGGTTGAATTCATCACCAATCATAATTTAGTCCTTGCTAATACTTTGTTTGAACATCACAAAATGATAGCTGTATACATGGACAAGATCTGGAGACACAAGAAAGTATCAAATAAGCTTCATTATGATAAGGCAGGGATTCAAAAACCAGGTGTTGGATTGCAAGACCTTCCCAGGAGCAGACATTGACTCTGGCCATAACTTGGTCATGAAATGCCATTTGAAGTTGAAATTAAAAAAAAAAAAAAAAAAAAAAAGGGAATCCAAGAAGATGGGATCTAGATAAGTTGAAAGGAAAGAGTGCGTTTGTTTCAAGGAACATATTGAACAAGGACTGAATGAAAAGGCTGAGCAAAGTATGGCTGCTGGAGACAAGTTAGGAAGAAAGGTAAGACCAAGTAAGAATCAGTGGGTAACTCTGGAGATACTAGACCTGATTGATGAACAGTGAAAATACAAGAATACAAAAAATGAGGGCAGAGAAATAAAGGCAATCAATGAAGTAGATAGCAAGTGCATGACAGCTAAAGAATGGCTTTAAGAGAAGTACAAGGATGTTTAAGACTGTATGGAAACCTTTGGAGAAAGGAAAACTAGGTTTATGATATTAAGATGTCAGATGGAAGACTACTTCTAGGGAAGGAAGAAAAGGCAAAAAGATGGCAGGAACATATTATACAATATTGTATCAAGGGAAAGATGTAGACAATATGGTTCTAGAACAAAGAGGCTGCTGATGCAGATAAAATAGGAGACCAAATTATAAGGTCAGAATTCAACAGAGCATTGAGAGAGCTACTTAGGAACAAGGTATCTGAATTGATGACATACGCTATGAATTGCTGATTGTCACAGAAGAAACCAGCATTGCAAGGTTATTCCATTTCAAGCCTATAAAACATCCAAATAATTTTAAACTAATTTCCAAGTTCTGTGAATGTTCAGAAGTGTACTTACATGGTTTGTATTTTATAGAATGTGTGAATGTAATCTTTGTTCTATAGGATATTGACCAAGGAAACATTAGTACTACACTATATAAATAAATTTTGATAGGTTTCAACACAAGCTATCCAGTGAGCAATTTGAAGACTGCTTTAAGAACCTTTTACATAATTCTTAAAATTTTCCTGCCAGTTAGTTAAAAATAGACAAAAATGTACTTTTTAATTAATATTTTTTTATACTTAAGTATTAAGGTAGTCTCTAAGATAAAATCGGGATCCCAAAGAATTGTGATTTTGGGGGCAAGGTTTAGGCTGATGCCTGCAACTACGGGCAAAACATGTCACAAATTGATTGTAATGTATTGTTCATAAGCATTCAGACGAATGTAAAGTATTTAATAGGTTGAATACTTTTAAGAAACTATCGTTTTAAGATAATACATACTACTTAGTCAAGCAGCTAATCTCCCTATCTCCCAAGTCTTCCCAGCCCAAACTTTGCAATATTTTGGTAACAATATTCTTGTTGGAAATCACCCAGAACAAACAGAGCTTTGGGTTTTCTCCAGTTCTTGAATCAATCCTGGTGAGCATCCCATACACTGGAACCATACTCTAATTGGGGTCTTACCAGAGACATATGCCCTCTCCTTTACATCCTTACCACCACTAAATATGCTCATAACCATGTGCACAGACAGATCCATAGCCAATACTTACCATCCCATTTATATGATTACCCCAATAAAGATCTTTCCTTATAATAACATCTAGTACTTGTGGCGTTATTAAAAATAAACTCTTATTGTGTCATATACTTGGACCATCTACTGTTATTGGACAGTTATTTAAATTGTGTGTATTTTTGACACTTGTAATTATTTCTCTCTGTTATGGACCTTGGGTTCCCAGCCTAGTAACCGTGTTGAACTATTATATTACCACATTCATGTGAGGCTGGAGTTCTACTGTATTTAAGTATTAAAGTAAGAAAGACTTTGTATTTCGTGAACTTTGATTATATCTGCCCTAGCAACTTGGACGCTTAACTACTAAGTGCCGCCTCTGTGTGTTGTAGTTTCTAAATGTGTAATTGCACTGTAGGCCAGCTACAGGGACTGCTACATTATCTATCAGATTGGATGTAGTACTACAGAGTGTGATGTGACAGTTGCTCGCCAGGGCGCGTATCTAGTCTTCCGTGTGTCGCTCGTAGCGGGGAACTTAGAAGCGCTGCATTTTTGCGCAGGAAGTCTTGGAAGTTGGTGGTGGCAATGATGGCTGCAGAGACTTACCAGAACGATGTGTACTCCAACTGGTGTTGGATGATAAACAAAAAACCACATCATGTGATGGGAGTTTAAGTTTTTTTGGGGGTTTATAATATGTGTGTTAATTTGTAAATATGTAGGTAGTTTTATTTGTACTTGTGGAGTGATAATGTTAGGTCAAACTACGAGGTGAGTTTATCTTGGCATAAGGCTTACTTGTAAATATTTTAAATGCATTATTTCAATTAATATTATTTTACTGTGTGTGTGTGTGTGATATTCGAATTGGTGTGGAATATGAACATTGTAGACATCTAAGTTTTAATGATGCCGTGTTCTGCTCCAAGTGTATGTGCGGTATGTAACTGTAGGCCATTCTTGTGCTAAGATAATGTTTTGAAAATTTTTGTCGTGTCCTTGTTTTAAATTTGTCACACTCTTCGCTCGGGCTTAACCTTTCGGTGTTTTTGCTTGTGATTTTCCTTGTGATGCCTGTATGCATGTGCCGCTTTTCGTTAAACCTTGGCATTTTGTTTTCTTACGTGTTGTATTGTTGGCGTATATTCGTGTTTCGGCTTGTCGCATGTTTTGGCTATCCTGTGCCCATATTTTGACCTAACACTGCACCTACATCTCTCTATAATTATCTTTAATATTTTATTTACATTAATATTATTATTATTATTATTATTATTATTATTATTATTATTATTATTATTATTATTATTATTATTATTATTATTATTATTATTATTATTATTATTCACCTTTGGTAAGTTGAATTATGCTTAATTTTCTTAGTGAATACTTGAGTCGAGTCTGGTTTAGTTATTTTTTTCCCTTTGAGGGCTTTAAATTAAATATCACTATTGTTGGTGTAATATCGTATAAATGTTATTTTCAACAATACAAGTAACGTTTAGTAGGTCGAGGGTTGGACAGCCCTGGAGAAAAGGATGGTACCTTATCTTATTGTGTGGGTACTATTCTCTCTTCGTGCCTGACAGTTATGTAACATCATTATTGTGAAGGGAGTGTGCATTGTGCCTGCCGCGATGACTATCGTGTATTGTACTCCATAAATAAGATGTATTGATTTCTTCTGAATCTGTTGGTTCTATATTGTGTTCTGGGTTAAGCTAAGTGATCTGTTCGTGCTTTTTCCTGATGTTACTGTGGCTCATGTTTACGTTTGTTTACCACGGTTTGGTGATAGAAAATTTATTGTAACTTGGGATATATTTCTTTTAAACCGTGCCGTGTGAGCTTGTGATTGTAACATGTTCGTAATTGTGGCTTGATTTGACTGTCACGTTCCGTTGTGCTGCCCTCGTATCTGGGTTTGGTGTGGGCCATTTACTTAAACTGGGTGCTGTCACAGTCCTCGATTTGCTAACCCCTTTCTCCCCCTTTTGGGCTTAAATGTTAAAGTTTCATTTAATTTTAGAATACGTCAAACATGTGCGTACCATGGTACCTATGTAGTTTTCCTGATGCATCAGTATATAGGTATATAAAAATGGTTGTTTGTAAAGAAATGAATGATTTTATTTATTAGAAATGAATTTCTTTCTACTTATATTATTTGTTGGTTTTCTGAATATTTATTTTACCCTAAATGCTGGGTGCTAATTGTAAGTTCAATATTTTTCTCAGTTTATTTAAATTTTATCCAAAGGTTTAAATTGTAGTGTAAAAAGGTTTATTTATTATATTTCATTTTAAATCTTTGAATATTTCTGGTGTCATTTCTTGATGTGTTTGCTAAGCAATTTCCTGATCCCGTCCTCTCTCATATGGGTAGGCTCCTGGTCCCTACATGCTTCCTCTTGTCTATTTCCTTGGGTATGTTTTACTGTCTTATCTTATTTTTTTGCTCTGCTGATATTTATTTGTAAGTGCTCGTCCCTATGACAATAGTCATTTACTTATACTTATTAGGGGCGTTGCATACTAACAGTGATCATAATTTGCATAATTTGTGGAATTTCATACCAAAACTCATTCTTTGGTATGTAAACTTGCTACCCTAGCTACCCTTTCCGTAACAAGAGGCTTTCATTAATTGACACCATGAGATTTTGCTACCAGATTGTTAAATTTGGGAGGAATTTGTGCATTATATGCCTGACTCAAAAGTGTAAGAAGAGGAGGAGGAGGAACCTTCTGTCATCAGCTTATGGAACTGAATCCCCTTTAAAAATAAAAGATCACAAATATTCGTTTTCAGATAATCCACTTAAGAGGATGTGTGTGTGTGTGTGTGTGTGTGTGTGTGTGTGTTTAAAGAAGTGAGGAAGGAGTTGAATTATTTATACAAGGATACATATATCTCAAAAAATGAAGATGTTACAGACTTTAAAATTGGTACTTGGAATCACCTTTAAAATGAACACTTTTTGGAAAATACGCTTAAGGGGTGATAAGAATAAGAAAGCGGGTGAATTTTTAAAATGAGTATCTTCTATCGCTTTACCCACACCTGTGGGGTTGCGGGTGCGAACTGTCGTAAATATGGATTTGACCCTGTTTTACGGCTGGATGTCCTTCCTGATGGTAACCGTGTGTGTAGAGATGTAATCTATACTTCTATACTAATATTAGAGAGGAAAAATTTATATATTTGTTTGCAACGGATTGACTCAAAAACTACTGAACCGATTTAAAAAATTACACCTATAGAAAGCTACATTGCCAGTAACATGGGCTGCATTTTATTTTCAAAACAATTCGAGCGGGGGGAGGGGGCGACTGGGGGAGATATAAAAATATTAAAATAGGATAAACTAGGCAAAATCGAATTTGTCGTACAAGGACGAGACAAAGCTGATTTTAAGCCCCTTGACGCAAAGAACAAAACTCTGTAAACTCTGTAAACTCTTCGGGCCCGAAAACCATGTTATAAAGCTCTAAAACCAACCATTATGGAGATATTGGAACCACACTACCCCTGCTCTAGGAATCGGATAAAGAAACTAACGGCCGTACCCATGGCAACGTCAGCTCCAGGATTCTATAGCAGCTAGATTTTGCATGTACGTTTGGGCATAGCTGCCAACCAAAATTGATACATATATGACTTACTATCTGAAAATATAAATTGTTGTGCAAGATGCTCATAGCACTCTTTTGGGTGGGGATGGATAGGGAGTGAAGTATAAAAATAATAACCCCGGAGATCTCCATAGTACAGCGACCAGCGGTTGCCGACGGGCCTCTGTTTTTACGTACTGGCTTTGGTTTCAGCATTTTGCGGAGTCTGTTACCTATAGTTTAAACTATTTTCTATCAAATCATGGAGTAGTAGGATCACTGACGTTATTAGTGCTGATATTTTGGTCCACTTTTATGTTCATTATAACCATGAAACATTTATACTCATTCATGATATGATGTGCAACATGAGTGACAAGCCCTGAGAATTATAATTCTCGATAATTATAGTAGTTTCTTTTATGCATCGCGTATTTCCTTGATCATTTGTAATAGTTATGTCGGATCAAACAAATACATATAATAATATTTATATTTGTGGTACTATCTAGCAGAGGTATACTTACACTAAACCTGCAGCTTTATGAAGGGACCAGGTATACCTAGGTGGGAATGAAGGAAGAACATGGCAGCAAAAGATCTTAGAGGTCGACACTAATTAGTAACTAATATTTAGAGACCCCATGAAGAAAAAACGAAGACACTATAATTCCAAACATGACAAATAATTTCTACGTACTTAAGTAAATACACCAGTGATATAAATATCTAATGAAGTCAGTCACACTGATAGTGTGAGTAACTAAAGCCAGTTTCTGATAACTGGTACGAAGAACGGGTACTTCTGCTAGTAAATGATAAATGAATATATGAGGCAACTGAAATCTTTGTAAGTGATAAATACAGTGAGAATAGGTCCTTTTAATGCAATGCTACAAGTATGAGTTGACAAGGAAGCAGGCTAAGTACACAGTGAGATTATAATATTTGAGGATATATTTAGGCAACGTAGAACTCCTCAGCAGTAGGTTGGTGCATAAAGTCTTATAAAAATAAATTCTTGATTGAATATCAGGGAGGTGCGACTTCCATGATGTGTACTCTGTCTCAACATTTGCAAGATTTAAAATTGAAATATAAAATGAATTAATGCAAATAGTATTAAATGACTTATGAATGAGTACTAGAAAATTTTGGAACTTACTGTTCGAATGAAGTGTAAGAATCATAAGAGTGAACACAGCCTCTTAATATGTTTATAAAAGTAGAATCTTGAGAGTAACTTCTCTTAACCACTGACCAGAATCACTCGGGGAATAATATGATTAGCAAGCGTAGATCTTTACAAGAAATACGCACATGTACTATTTGGGGTTAGAAATATTGTAAAGGTTATCGACACATAACTAACGCACATAGGATGATATATTGGGGTCATCTAATTAGCAGGAAAAACTTGTACGATGATTGGCAAAGATAATCTTGTTCTTTGCTAGAATCTTAATGAATGGCAGTACGAAGAGGATGATTAAGATTTTTAGAGGAAGGCCCCGATTATCCTATATCACATAATTTGTGCGAGAGTGCGGGCGCGTGTAATCTCTTAGTAGCTTCATTTTAGGTGGATCATCTGAAAAGGGCATTTACTATCCCTTATTTGCATCCAGGGTATTGTGATTCATTTTCAGCTTCAATGACAAGTGGAAGGTCAAGTCTGATATTTTGGTTACATGTTCGTGTTTCAGGAAATCAACATTGATTATGTCAGGCATGAGGTGCATTTTATCTACTCATGGTAGTAATGATTTAGTATTTTATAATCTATAAATATTTTCTTGTGAAACTGAGTAGTAAGAACAATTAAGGGATGAATTATGTCCACTTAGGCAAACTGCAGACAATCTAATCTAATTATATAAATATACACCTGTATGATGTAAATTACATGAAATCAATGCTCGCCTCTCAGGTTGTAGTTTGACCTGATGGCCACCAGGCAGATCAATTACATGAAAACATTTTAGCATTCCTATGTGGGAGGAATTAGGACAAGAATTGTGTCCGTGTATTCACCATGTGAGGGTGCAGATGAGGATGAAGTTGACAAGTTTTATGAAGCATTGAGTGACATCGTGGTCAGGGTCAACAGCAAGGATAGAATAGTGCTAATGGGCGATTTCAATGCGAGAGTTGGGAATAGAACTGAGGGATACGAAAGGGTGATTGGTGAATGTGGGGAAGATATGGAAGCTAATGGGAATGGGAAGCGTTTGCTGGACTTCTGTGTTAGTATGGGTTTAGCTATTACGAATACATTCAAGCATAAGGCTATTCACTGCTACACATGGGAGGCAAGGAGAACCAGATCCATAATAGACTATCTTAACAGACTTTGAATTCAGGAAATCTGTTAGGAATGTACGAGTTTTTTGCGGATTTTTCGATGATACAGACCACTATCTGATCTGTAGTGAACTAAGTATCTCTAGGCCTAGGGTAGAGAAAGTGAAATCTGTCTGCAAACGAATAAGGGTAGAAAATCTCCAGGACGAGGAAATTAGACAGAAGTACATGGATATGATTAGTGAGAAATTTCGAACAGTAGACAGTAAGCAGGTTCAGGGTATAGAAAGTGAATGGGTGGCATACAGGGATGCTGTAGTAGAAACAGCAAGGGAATGCCTAGGAACAACTGTGTGTAAAGATGGGAAAAGGCGAACATCTTGGTGGAATGATGAAGTGAGAGCAGCTTGTAAACGTAAAAAGAAGGCTTATCAGAAATGGCTCCAAACAAGGGCCGAGGCAGACAGGAATTTGTACGTAGATGAAAGAAACAGAGCAAAACAAATAGTTGTGGAATCCAAAAACAAGTCATGGGAAGATTTTGGTAATAACCTGGAAAGGCTAGGTCAAGCAGCAGGGAAACCTTTCTGGACAGTAATAAAGAATCTTAGGAAGGGAGGGAAAAAGGAAATGAACAGTGTTGAGTAATTCAGGTGAACTAATAGATCCCAGGGAATCACTGGAGAGGTGGAGGGAATATTTTGAACATCTTTTCAATGTAAAAGGAAATTATCATGGTGGTGTTGCAAACAGTCAAGCTCATGGGGAGGAGGAAAATGATGTTGGTGAAATTATGCTTGAGGAAGTGGAAAGGATAGTAAATAAACTCCATTGTCATAAGGCAGCAGGAATAGATGAAATTAGACCTGAAATGGTGATTATAGTGGTAAGGCAGGGATGAAATGGCTTCATAGAGTAGTAAAATTAGCATGGAGTGTTGGTAAGGTACCTTCAGATTGGACAAAAGCAGTAATTGCACCTATCTATAAGGGAACAGGAAGGATTGCAACAACTATCGAGGTATCTCATTGATTAGTATACCAGGCAAAGTATTCACTGGCATCTTGGAAGGGAGGGTGCGATCAGTTGAGAGGAAGTTGGATGAAAACCAGTGTGGTTTCAGACCACAGAGGGGCTGTCAGGATCAGATTTTCAGTATGCGCCAGGTAATTGAAAAATGCTACGAGAGGAATAGGCAGTTGTGTTTATGTTTCGTAGATCTAGAGAAAGCATATGACAGGGTACCAAGGGAAAAGATGTTCGCTGTACTGGGGGACTATGGAATTAAAGGTAGATTATTAAAATCAAAGGCATTTATTTTGACAATTGGGCTTCAGTGAGAATTGATGGTAGAATGAGTTCTTGGTTCAGGGTACTTAGGAGTTAGACAAGGCTGTAATTTTTCACCTTTGCTGTTCGCAGTTTACATGGATCATCTGCTGAAAGGTATAAAATGGCAGGGAGGGATTCAGTTAGGTGGAAATGTAGTAAGCAGTTTGGGCTATGCTGACTACTTGGTTTTAATGGCAGACTGTGCCGAAAGCCTGCAGTCTAATATCTTGGAACTTTAAAATAGGTGCAATGAGTATGGTATGAAAATTAGCCTCTCTAAGACTTAATTGATGTCAGTAGGTAAGAAATTCAACAGAATTGAATGTCAGATTGCTGATACAAAGCTAGAACAGGTTGATAATTTCAAGTATTTAGGTTGTGTGTTCTCCCAGGATGGTAATACAGTAAGTGAGATTGAATCAAGGTGTCGTAAAGCTAATGCAGTGAGCTCGCAGTTGCGTTCAGCAGTATTCTGTAAGAAGAAAGTCAGCTCCCAGACGAAACTATCTTTACATCGGTTTGTTTTCAGACCAACTTTGCTTTATGGGAGCGAAAGCTGGGTGGACTCGGGATATCTTATTCATAAGTTAGAAGTAACAGACATGAAAGTAGCAAGAATGATTGTTGGTACGAACAGGTGGGAACAATGGCAGGAGGGTACTTGGAATGAGGAGATAAAGGCTAATTTAGGAATGAACTCAATGGATGAAGCTGTACGCATAAACCGGCTTGGGTGGTGGAGTCATGTGAGGCGAATGGAGGATAGGTTACCTAGGAGAATAATGGACTCTTATGGAGGGTAAGAGAATTAGAGGGAGACCAAGACGACGATGGTTAGACTCTGTTTCTAATGATTTAAAGATAAGAGGTATAGAACTAAATGAGGCCACAACACTAGTTGCAAATCGAGGATTGTGGCGACGTTTAGTAAATTCTTAGAGGCTTGCAGACTGAATGCTGAAAGGCATAACAGTCTATAATGATAATGTATGTATGCATGCATGCATGTATGCTTGTATGTATGTATATTTGAAACAATTATAATTTGACATTTGTTTATGTTTATAATGTGACAATGGGAATCATAACTTAATTGTAATAGAGATTTGTTTTAAAATGAAGTGTTTTGAAGACTGGAGTGGTGTTCGACAGTGAGATGCAAGCTAGGAGTCAATTTCTTGAACCTATCAGACCACGATGTTTTATTGTTCAGAGACAATAGGCATCAATTTTTTCACTGTTGTCAAACCCTTTTTCTTGAACAGAAAATTGTTGAAATTAAACGCCCTCCCAGGCTGTAATAATAATTATATCCCACTATCTTAATTTCAGTAAGTAAGGAAAGCAGTTCCAAGTCTTCCATACATCTGTTTTCTTATTTTAACAAGTTTTTTCACCTTTACACATGCTTATGTTCATTCTTGAATTGTTTGTAAGGGAATATGACTGGGAAGAAGGGAAAGACCTTCATAATCTGCCTGGTGTCCATCAGGTCAAACTACAACCTGAGAGGCGAGCATCTGGACTTTATAATTCGAGCGCTTTCCCGAGTGAATGACTAACAAACCCCCAGATGACTATTTGGTGCACCATCAAACTGGTAGAATGTAAGTATATTAGTTTTATTGATGCTCCAACTATTTTGAGAAGTACATGTTGAACTTTCACAGACATTCAGAGGTCATTTGAATTAAAAATCCCAGCTGGCCAATAAATGAGCTAATGAATTGCCATATTCAAAAGGTCAATTTCCCATGAAGTGAACATTTGGCTACTGTTCTGATCAATGCTTGTCCCTATAATGAAGGAGACTTGTGAAATTTCAGGCTACAGGATATATCAAAACAACCAGCTAATATCTACTGAAAAATTAGTAAACAAAAAGCAAGACAAATGATTTTTAGATAATAGTTATTGAAGTACCATTCTTCCAGAAACTTTGATTGTTCACATGTTACCTGAATTCACCTGTACATGGGTGTGTTTAATAACTGGACAAATTCTCACCGTGAAGCCAAACCACACCATAATAATGATGAATACTTTCAGCCAAAGACACCAGGTATATCCTTTCTTTTTCTCTTCTGTCCTTTCTATGCCATCCTCCAGATCTGGAGTTTCTTCAGCAACTGGAGAAAGAGCACCATTTTTTGGTGATTGCTGACAACTGAAAGAAAATATAACAAATTATTGCAAAAAAGATTTGATTCGTAACTCTTAAAATGCACGTTAAGAATTGTGCATTTTTTTCCACTTAAGCTTTGAGACAAAGGAAATGTGGGAAATTCAGCTTAAATATAAAATGATGTTAGGAAAAAAGTTTTGCACTCCTACAGACAAAATATCTTCTGTAAGATATCTTTCTATAGAAACTTTTGAACATTTGATTTCTTTATCTTCATTCATGACAAAAGATAACTCCCAAATATATACAGAAAGACACAAGCAGATTATCTTTTTATTACTATATTATCTTTGAGTAATTTTAAGTCTATTTTAAAATATTCCACATCATTGTGCAGATCCAAAACGTACGGTATACAATTCATTGCTTTCTCATTTGTTTTATCCAATTTAAAACTTCTCACTACTTTATCTTATGCAAATTACAAGTTATATCCATTGATTAATACATATGCTTGACCATGAGTAATTTTATATGTTTTATAGATTGCTGCTCCGCAAAATGTTAGCCTTTCATGCTACATTTTTGTTGCTTAAGCATATTGGTTGTCATACACTATACCTGCTTAACATTTGGACTTGCATATAAAAATAATCTTGCAATCAAAGGTGTAGCATGTAGGTATATAAAGTAGTTTGCAAGAATTCCAACTGTAATAATATAGGGCTTTTAATATTGGGTACAAAGAACATGAAATGAAATTTAATCTATTTTTCCAGTTGAACTTTTTGACTGCATTTTTGTAAATACTAACGAGGGTGAAACTGACTTAAGAATGTGCAAATTGGTTGTTTCTCTTAAGCCAAGAATAAAAAAGTGCAAAGGAAAATTACATTCTCGAAAGATTTACACTCAAATTTCACAAATATTTACTGGTAATAAAAAGTTTGGTAATAAGCGAGGCAAGTTAACATTAGGTTAACACATTTTAATTTCCTTTGGTAAATCTCCTTATGTTCACACAAACATGAGGTTTTAATACACCCAATATTGCACTAGACAGGGAACAGGTGATTTCTAAATATAAGTTTCTCATGGACATATGACTTTCATTATGTGGAAATCTCGCCTCTTAGTGTATTTGTATTCAAGCACACTTCTTGCATTTTTTCCGAAGAATCTTACTGTATTTTCTAGCAATCCAATGAGGAAGTCAGTGCAGTAAAGTTACTTTGAACTTAGCTATAGGTACCCGATAATGTACAGTAGTGATGGGCAGTCTGAGACGAGGTCTCGAGATTTCTCAAGATTAGCGCAGGCATTATTTCGAGAAATCTCGAGAGCGTTGTCCCCACAACGTGCGATGAGCAGCGTGTCGTAGGCCTGCAGGTAATCGGAGCTGAATGTTGTTTGTTCCGAATATGCGAACAGCCAACCACGGGCCTTCTCATTCTCGTAAATATGTGTCAACAAGCGACTAGGGCGTTCATTCATACCGAGGTCTATTTTGACGCAGTATAACAATTATGTAGGATACGCATTCGAGCTTTGTATGCACTGGTAGGTACACGAATGAGTGGTTTAAGTACAGAACCTGACAGCTACTGTAGGTACACGTAACTGGATACTAGAGGCGTGCATTATTCGAACTCGAGACGAGGCAAGATACGCCTTGCTGCATATGCAGCCACCATTACGCATGAGTGGAATGTGCAATCCAAACTGCTATAGAGTATTCCCGTCATAATTAGGTAGGTACTTCGATATACGACGGTGCAATGTGAACTGTGTCTAATTGTACGCGACAACTTGAAGACGATGTCCGAAACGCAACGTACGTCGTGGATGTCTTATTTTGAAGAGATGTCACATAGCACAGCCCACTGTGTTGCTTATTGAAAAAAAGTAAAATACATCGGCAGAAGTACTTCTGGGATGATCCGGCACTAACAAACGCATAATATCAAGAGGAATCGTCACAGAACACCTCCGGCCCGGTCTGAATCACAAGAAACTACCCTGCCGTCAACGATTGTGAGGCATCCAGGTAGGATTACATCCTAATAACAATTATCAACAACTTATATGGGTTATTCAGCTGAGAAGTCCACCTGACATAACTCGTGAACATTTTTAGATACTAGCATTCTGTATTCACTTTTGTTAATGGTAAGGAGCTCATAGTTCAACATGCAGTGCTTTCATAGGATTTTAACAATTTATCGTCACACACGTTTCCATGTGAGAATTGCTGATAACTATCAAGTTTACAGTCGTAGTTACTGGTACGTAGCACAGCTTGCACTACAGGAGGATCGGACTCGGGATTCTCGCGAGAGTCAAGATCTGCGACGTCAGTCTCGAGCGAGAGCGTTGCCCATCACTAATGTACAGTAGGTGTGCATTCAGGTATGAAAGTTGGGATGTGAAAACCTAGCTGCAAATAATATTTTCTTTATTTTCTTCAGCTACTTACATATTAAACATAACGAACACCAGGAGATTTAAGTTAATAGTGCACCATAGTCTTACAAAAAGTTACCCCATTCTTCCATGTTCATCCCACTCGGAAAGTTAATTTAGAGTCCGGCTTCATGGCTAAATGGTTAGCATGCTGGCCTTTGGTCACAGGGGTACCGGGTTCGGTTCCCGACAGGGTCGGGAATTTTAACCATCATTTGGTTAATTTCGCTTGGACGGGGGCTGGGTGTATCATTTCATCCTCGCCACAACGTGCAGGTTGCCTACGGATGTCAAATCAAACGACCTGCACCTGGCGAGCCGAACATGTCCTCCGACACTCCCGGCACTAAAAGCCATACGCCATTTCATTTCAGTTAATTTGGACAAACAGTTCCCAAAAAATAGATATCAAATACCACAGGGATCCTTTATTTATACATCAAAACATAACTGCAATTGTTCACATTCCAGTGTAATTAGGTTTGAATGGTGGACATCTATAAAAAATAAAATGTCTTTATTAAAAATTATTCTCTCCTTTACTGCCAGTAGAATTTTAGCAATCTAGTCCTTCAATTCCAGTATTGTCCTCTTCACTGCTCTGAAACACAAACATGTTCTTGCTTCCAATGTCCAAGCATAGGAATTTTACTACTTTGTCTCAGATTCCTGTTTCCACACAATCATCGTTCACTAGAACAAAATATTACAGTACCGGTAAGTGTGGAAATGCAAGAATTGTCATTTAGTAACTCATCTGAAATTTCTGCTTGATATTCCACATTGAATTTTGTGCTGGTTTTCCACAGCAACTACAACATTGCCAAAGAGACCACATACTATAGATTTTCCTGGAGGGACATTGTTTGCAACAGTGGGTTTTTGGTGATACTGCCGGTGCCGTAAAGAGGTTGAGAACACAATCTCAAAACTGGTCGACCAGAGCGTTTTCATTTGTATCCAATGTTTCTGTTAACCCTTTAACACTTGGTTACACGTGCCGGCGGGGAATCTCCGCCAGATAGGAAATTTTCTATTTCTGCAGTTGTGCGACATGTGAAGCCATGGCACTTTAGGACATTCTGTGCCCTCTCAGTTCGTGCAGGGAAGGAATGTAGTTCTCTGGATGATCTCTTCAGGAGTGAATTTTTTCATTGTTTGGAGCAGGGATTCACCACCTGCAAGTGTAACTGCTAGCATTTTGTGTTCTCTGCTTTGTTTGCATTTGTTTATTGTTTGGTAGACCATGGACTTCGAGAAAAAGCAACAATGCACAAGAAAATTTCGATGAATTAGAATATTCGGACTTGAGTGCTTCAATGAGTACCGACTGATAATGAGCATGAAATTCCTCTGGCACTTCAGCGAGTAGATTCCAATCAAAGTGATTCAGAAGATCTTAGAAATAATCCTGGACCGACTAGTGACAGTTTATCTAGTGATGAAGGCGTAGTTCAAGTTCAGACACCGACTTACTTGGAAAAAGATGGAACCACTCCGTGGAGCTATATTCCTCTGACAAAGACGTAGAGCCTTGGCGCACCAGCTCGTCAATCACTTGAATAACAGCGGCCGCAGTGTGACATGCGATCATTTTTTCACGTCAATTGCCCTTGCAGAAAGTCTTTTACAGAGAAATCTTACTCTTGTTGGAACAACACGAAAAGCTAAGAAAGAGCTCCATTATTTTTAGTAAAGAGAGCAAAGACAGGAAGTGTCCTAGTTCCATTTTGGGATTTTCCACCATGTCTACCATTGTTTCCTACAAGCTGAAAGCGAACAAAGTTTTGTTGCTGTCTACTATGCATGACAACGGCAAGGTTGATGAATCAAGCGGAGATGCTGATAAGCCAGAGATAGTTACTTTCTACAACCACAAACCACTACAGAAGAAATATACTGTATCTAGGGTGGCAAATAGGTGGCCGTTAGCCATATTCTTTTTTATGATGAATATTGCAGGCATAAATTCGTTGCTCATTTTCAGAGATAGTACTCTGAAAGCGGTCACCAGGAAAGACTTTGTATACACTGGGGAAGTCACTAGTAGCTAATCACCAAGTTCCAGCTGTACGAGTTCTACATTTCAAATACAATGAAGCCACGATTATGTGAAAAATTTGTTTCCAAAGGAAGAGAGGAATGGTGAGGGAGAATCAGATGAATGGCAGCAAGAGGCTAGGTGCTTCTGCTGTCCATGGGCGCCCTTATGGCAGTTTGTAGGGGGGTGCCTCGACCTGCGGGTATGTAGTATATTTTAACATTTTATATGATGAATGGAGACTTTTATTCCACAGTAGAATAACACCCACTGTATCCCCTGCCAGTTGGTGGGGGGGTGGTACTACCACTTCTACATAATACCAACTTTTAAATCATTTTGTTGAAAGAAAACCACCTGACTACATTGGATATTTGCCTTGCCCTGAGAGCTAGGGGGGGAGGGGATTCCCTCCCCCCCACCCACAGGCTTGAGCACCCTTGCTACTGTCCACCAAAAAAGAATCTGAAAACCAAAACGAGATGCCAGACTTGCAACCATCCTATCTGCAGGGAGCATACAACAACCTGTAAGCACTGCACTGAAGATTGATGGTGATGAATAAGTGGCGATAGTTCTTTTTCAAATGTTTTTGCAGTTTCATTTATAATATTTGTACAACTAAAATATGCTACGAAGTAAAACTTTTAGTTCTGTGGAATGCAGGTCATACCGAAGTATTCTGTAATACACTAAAATATCTTCATAGAGGTAACAACAATAACATCAATAACAGCTAGGAGTGATAAGCCTACTTGCAGCAAAATTCACCATGGCGGGGAAACCCCGTCAACACGTGTAACGTCAATTTATGCGAGACCACCAGCAAGAAAATTAGGTAAGTTTTATATACTTACTCTGTTATACTGTGACTGCAAAAATAGAGTAGGACCAATATAAGACAATAACATTGACACTTATCTGGAGAAGATAAGACGAAGTTTCTAAAAAGTACATGAAATTAACAAGGTTATAACTACGTTATAATTTTTTCATGTGTAAACAAGTGTTAACGACCGTGGATCAACAAATTAATCCAGTGCTGTGGAAGCCATGTCTTCACTAAACCTTTTTTTAAAGTTTCTATCATATCCAGAGTTGCCTGAAGAGTAGGAAAGGGCCATGTACACATTTCTTCCAGTTTATCAAAGCATCCCTCCATGCCTTTTTAAGGGGTCCAAAAAATAAAGCACACATCTAGTGGTTGGGTAACCTTCGTGCTATCTGGCGAGAAGAACAAAGTGTGTTTCTCACTTTTTATCACTGACAGACACGATTTAATGAATTGCTCCCAATCGTAACAGGTTCCATCTCGCCATTTCAAACATGGCAGTGCCAGTGAAGAACCAGTCTTCAAAAACTAGGATATCAAACCATCTGCTATTGTTTCTATTGTGTATGGTGCTGGGTGGTGGGCCACCTCCTTGCCACTTATTTCACAAATGCTCAGCCTTGTACAAGATGTATGTTAGCAGTAGCTTTCCAACCCCACTCATGCACATGACATACTAGTCTTGCATGCTTGATATTTCTATTGATCACGTTTCTTCCCAGCATCATACGACTATTTTGTCATAGTTTATACGACTTTTTGGGTGGGACTTTTTCTGGATTAGGTTGGAAATTGATGAAAAATTTCCACACAGACTGAGCTGACCTCTGACCTCTATATTCTCCAAAGTAACTGGAGGCAACATTAGCATGCTTCAAGAAGGCCTTTGTGCATTCGACACCGAGAAGATTCTGAGCAAACCATGTCCTTCCCACCCCCTTCCTCCCACCCTTATAGACTATCCTATTTTAAATGAAATAACTAAGGCAAAAGTAGAATAAAATTTGATAGCAAACCAGTCAACGTTTGAAAAGTCAAATTCCATTATAGCGCAATTTACTGAATTTTTGCCTTTTAACAAGTTTCTCACTCAGAGCTCATTTTAGTATTAAACAATGTAATATAATTGCATAGTTTCTCATTTCCGATTTACTTTCTTACACTCAAAACCTAACGTATTACATTTTAAAACACACCTACCTATGTCAACTTATCCTTTTTAATTTTGTGACATGGTAGGGTATGCATATTGGTTGAACATAAATGGGAGCAATTTATCACTCATGTAATAGTAGGTAGGCATGCCTCTCCCCCATCAGCAATTTGTGAATTACTCTTCCTTGCTTCCTGTGGCACACTGCAGTTTCATATTGTTTTGTATTATTGCTTATCCTGATTTGCTCTCTTCCTTCCAGTATAAAAGAAAGCTAGGTATCTGGTTAATATTTAAAAAATACTGAGAGATTTACAAAGCCTTTAAAATGCTGCCAAAATGATCTCCACAGCAACTGTACAGTCTATAGACTTTTATACCAACTCCTGGATTTCCTTTCACACGACTGCTACTTATTTTTCCCTTATTTTTATCTGTATCGAGAAAGAACAAAAAATGCCCTGAGCTATTTACTTGTTTAACCAACCATAAGAGTGATACTTTGATTTTTATGCTTTAGCCCCCTTCTGAAGCACCCCTCTCCTGAAATATTTTGAACTTATAGCCAAGATCTAACCTGACATTCTAAATTGAAATAAGCTTACCTTGTTTTCATTAAAATCCACCCATCCATTTTCCCATGATGCTGTGATAGATATTAAACTGAGCTTTATATTATTACAATGTCATTTATATGGTCAGAATACAATATTAAATTTTAATGTTGCATTTAACAGCAATGTACTCATATGAAAGGCTTGATGAAATGAAAAAGGGCACAGTTTCTCACTTGTCATGAACAGTAGGTCTGTTATGCTGAATTTATTATTTTGACTACATTGGTCTATTTTAGTCTATATTGGTTTTTTTCTAATACCAACACAAAATGAAGGTGATGTTACATGTCTGCCTTGTCAATATTAATAAAAGTCTAATGCGTATCATTTAATCTGTCGTACAGGTTTCTAAAACACTATTAGCCATTACATTCTCTTTTTCAACAACAAAATGTACACAAAAATATTCTGCAGACTATCAAATCATGCCACATAACTTCAAATATTTTTATATGTAAGATATTTTACATTATGTGGTAGCATGGAATTTGATTGTCAAGTCCACAGAATATTTTTGTGAACATTTTATCACTGATTAACAATTCAATTTTGTTCTTGAAACATGTATGACATTAAATGATATGTATTGAGTAATATTTTTATTAGCATTGACAAGCCAGACACATAGGCTAACATCACCTGTTTTTTCACTGTTGAAATTATCAGTTATATGCTGGCATCTTAACAATGCCAAGTTCCAGAACCATAATGACCTGGCCACAGACCCTGGTGAAAATTGCCCTGCCATTTTCTGTTAAGTGTGCACGTTACCCATTCCTATCAGAGCCTTGCAGTAGGGATCTAATAGCAGGAATATTGGTATATACCAGTGTTCCATGTACCAGTAGTTATTGGAACATGTACGAACCAAAGGAATGGCATGCTAGAAAGAAAAGTTATCTAAATTTCTAGTTACCTCCTATCAATATTCAGGCAGGTTTTTCCACTTAGCATGTAACAGTAATACCATCTATCAGCGATCAGTGGCAGCAGAAGAGACGAATCATGTTACAACAAACAGTCAGTGTAAGTAATGGTATTGATCAATGTTATGGACGTACAATATTTTAGGCCTTTATATCTAGTTTTCTTCTGAATGATATTGGGGCATCCAATGTAAAGCAAGTCTTCCTCCTTTCATGAAGTTCCTTCACGACTCATTTGATTATCATATTTACAATTTTCCTTGCTGTTTTTCACCTTAAGACAATCTTAACAAAAACACTATTGTTCGTCCGGCTCCATGGCTGAATGGTTAGCGTGCTGGCCTTTGGGCCAGAGGGTCCCGGGTTTGATTCCCGGCCAGGTCTGAGATTTTAACCTTAAATGGTTAATTTCCTTGGCTCAGGGACTGGTGTTTGTGTTTTCCCTAACATCCCTGCAACTCACACACCACAGAACACTATCCTCCACCACAATAACAAGCAGTTACCTATACATGGCACATGCCGCCCACCCTTATCGAAGAGTCTGCCTTACAAGGGCTGAACCCTGCTTGAAATAACCACATGAAATTATTGCCCCTTAACATGACTGAACAATATTTCCATGTTAACTGTACTCTGCGTTGACAATGTACTAAGCAACAAAAGTAAATTATGATTATCTCATCATACCTGGTATGGTAAAACTGTAAAAGGCATAATGATTGGAAATTTTATTGTTTACAACTTTTGTTATGTAGTATTGATCAATAGAACACTAATAACATTGATATTTGAGAATTAAATTTTTGGCCTTCCCCTAAACCACCATTTCATCCAGAGAGAATGAAAATAGCCTAGACTGTATTACCTTATTCCTCGACTGTATAGACTGATTTTCATTAAATTCTGTTCAGCCATTTTCTTGTGGCTCTGCATTGATATGGACTAAGCAACACAAATCTAAATTCATACATATCTGTCATAGCCAATACAGTAAAGTTGTATAAAACCAAGTGATCAAACTTTTATTACCGTACCCATAACTTTTGTTATGTAGACATTTTTTGATTGGACCAATAACATTGATATTTGTTAATTAAATTGTAGAACTTCCTCTAAACTACCATTTTACCCAGCGTGAATGAAGTGATATATAGCGTAGATTGTAGTGCCTTTTTCCTTAACTTTGCATACAGATTTTCATTCAATTCTGTTTAGCCATTCTCATGATACACATGCATACATACAGAGATGACCGATAATTAAAAATTGCCTTTCCTCCTTACTGTGGAGCTTACCAATATAAAAATACCATTTTTTAATTCCGAGCAACATACAGACAAAACTTATTTTATATATATATAATGGCCATTTCATACAGAAACTGCTATCTTCAACAATAAACTCTTACATTAACATAAAATTCTATTTCCAAAACTACAAGCCTGTTTCTTTTTATTGCATGGAATTTTCTTTCATACTATGATGCAATTGCTTTCTTTTTATACTCTATACAGTGTTCTATTAGAAACCATACAATTGGTTAAACTCCTTCACAGTAATGTAAAACACTGATAGATGAATCAGAACACCTAACTTAATCTTGTGTAATTATATCTCCATCTGATTGCAGCACTGCAGTTCCGTACCCATCTAAAGCAAAAATAGAGTCTGCATTCCCAGCTCAAGTAATCTGCTGCAATCACCATGTTGACAAACATGTAGGTTAATCCATTTCAGACAGATTAACCTCACATATATTAAATTTCATATTACCTACATTCGTTCAGGACTGGAAGCTTAGTGGACTGTTCGCCACTAAATAATTGATGTTTTATTACCACACTAATTGCATGTACATACCGCTTATATTTTCCTTAACAACATGCTTGCAACAAAACATGGATGATTTGCTTGATGAATCATCAAAATTATTTATAATTAAATATTAGAATTAAAATAAGTAGAGTCACCATAGTATGAAAAATCTTATACACAACAGCCAAGCGATAAGTTTGTTACTCCTTTTGAAATTCTATCAAAGCCTGTGACAAAGATTGCTCGTAACATAAAAGATCTTTCTGTAACTGTTGTGTAAATAACCATTTCAAACACTGTCTTGTTGAATTATAATGCCGAACTACTGTATAATTCTTAGTCTGGTCTGGAATTATTCTTAAATTTACAGAACACAAAATTGCATCTACACAATTCAATTCTTTCTGCCTGGAATGCCAATGAGCTTTCAATTATACTCTACAGGGAAAGACCAGTATTAAGTTTTTTTTTGCTAGTTGTTTTACGTCGCACCGACACAGATATGTCTTACGGCAATGATGGGACAGGAAAGGGCTAGGAGTGGGAAGGAAGCGGCCGTGGCCTTAATTAAGGTATAGCCCCAGCATTTGCCTGGTGTGAAAATGGGAAACCACGGAAAACCATTTTCAGGGCTGCCGACAGTGGGGTTCGAACCTACTATCTCCCGAATACTGGATACTGGCCTCACTTAAGCGACTGCAGCTATCGAGCTCAGTCCAGTATTAAGTAAAAGCAGTGTTGAATCCAGCCACTCTCCAGATCAGGGTGGGATATGAAGCTTAATGGGAGGTGATGCAGATGTTTTAAGCTCAAGTAATATTTCGAAGTTTCCTCTTCCCATTGATACATACTAAATTGGTTGCCAAACTGGCTATTTTGCTAACTAAATCATTCGAAAAATTTGAAAATCAAGTTACATTAGACACAAGAATACAATAATCTAAGTTAGGAGTGGGAGGACCACCACAACTTGTTAATTAACGAGGGATTTTCACTTCTGTAACTCCCTCTGATTCAACACTGGTATAAAATTACCGGTATGTTTTACGATTGCATAAGAAAATAAGAAATTGCCTCTCTTTGACAAGCATTCATGGTTCTGCCCCAGGGACAATTTTTCCCTTTCCATTGAAATAAATTAGTGGAAAACTAATATAGCCTGTACAGTGTCAAATTCAATTAGCAATTTCAACTTACAATTTTCCATTTTCTGTGAAGGAGTTGTTGAAATCTCGTAGCATATTCATCACCTTGTTTTCTCCTTGTGCAGGAACATCTTCTGATGATGTACTGGAAGAAATTCCTGGACAGGATGTAGTTTGACCACTGAAATAATTAATGGAGAATGTTTACCCAAATTTTTTATGGTAGGTTATTGCTTTGCAATCAGATATGGTGAATAACTTGACAGCAATAATAAAATATACAAATTTACACAAGTAGTAGAGTGGTTCTCTTTCAAAAAAGAGAAGTGTGGAGCATCATTTTCACAAGTACCATAATGAAACATTTCTACAAAATCAAAGCTATAAAATAATCAAATGCAGCACAGACCGTTTCATTCAAAATTATGGAAAGATGTCTTAATGTTCCTTCCAAATATACAAATTTTGACTTAAGGTTTTCATGGCCTAATAAAAGGTCAATCAGGTTTAGAGATAGGCCTATACCAGTACACAAATTTTCTCAAAGTGGCAGAGGGTTTAAATGATAATTAGAACTTTTGTTGAAAGGTATATAAAAGATTTTCTAGACTGAATCCAATACAAGTGAAGTAAAATACAGGACCTCTTAAAAAGAATTACTAACAAAAGTGGTATTTTAAATATCTAGTACTGTGTATCCATCCAGGCTTCTCCAGCCATACTTTTACGCGGTATCACTCGATATCAAGATTATCCGCCATCGGCAATTATTTATATGACATTTATTTTAACTTCAATCATTTGTAAATAAGGCTTTTGGAATCACATTGTATATATTAGAACATCATTTATTATTTAAATTATTATATTACGTAGGATAGGAATTCATTATGTACTGTAAATATGGTCAATATGTTGAGACATAGTTGTCATTTCATCTCATTTGTGTATACGGAAAAGTTATTCTTGAGCGGGGAAGTTGCATGAGTCACTGGGTTAAACTCATGAGCGAGGCACTACACAGCGACTTGCGTGCAAGGCTAGGGTAGCAGACTACATCATCGCCATGTCTACTGGACTTGTCAAGAAGAAAGAGAGGGAGATGATAATGCGATCTACGAATCAGATGCTTTGTTATATAGAGAATTGGTATCTAGTTATCAAGAGTGGAGGAGAGCCCAGGTATATTATCATGTGTGGAGCAACCCTCGAGATACTCACGTACTCACATACATCGCTACCAGAACGTCGACTACTTTATTGATTTGAGACAGTGAGTGCTCGCTTCGAGATAGTTATTTTTCGTATAGTGTGTTGTCGCTTCGACAGTACTTAGCTGCTGTGATGCTGTCAGATCTGCGCGAGACAAAACAAGCTTACGGCTTGTGATATATTCAGTAATTACTCTAGATGAAGAACTACGTTTAGTTCAAGTCCATGGCATTTGGTACAAGTCTATTGTATCAGTAGTATAGCTAAGTTGGATTGAGATTTCTGCTAACATGGAAAAATTCATATCTTTGAATTTTCTCCTCCTACGATCATTGCTGATCAATTTTCAGAAGTATAGGGCCAATGTCTAATTTAAAGACTAGGCATTTAGGGAGTGCTAGTCCAGATAGCCCAAATCACATCACAGAAGGAAGGATGTCCATGGAGCCAATTCTACAACAAGAAGCGGTGAACGAGTAACCACAGAACACAGATGACCTCAACAGAAGCTGCAATTTGTGAGCTTCAATTAGATAAAGCAAGCAACAGTAAATTCATTAACGTAAATTCTAACTTCCCTCCAAGCTTAAAGGAACTTTTCTGATTCATCTCATTTTTTTGTATAATAAATTCATTTGTATTTTTATTGCGTTAATTTTCTTTCTTAAGCTATACTTAATGGTTAATTATTTAAAATCCTACCCCTGTGATCTAAGTATAAGTCTATCAATCACCTACTGATCTGCATTTAGGGCAGTCACCCAGGTGGCAGATTCCCTATCTGTTGCTTTCCTAGCCTTTTCCTAAATGATTTCGGAGAAATTGGTAATTTATTGAACATCTCCCTTGGTAAGTTATTCCAATCCCTAACTCCCCTTCCTATAAATAAATATTTGCCGCAGTTTGTCCTCTTGAATTCCAACTTTATCTTCATATTGTGATCTTTCCTACTTTTATGAATGCCACTGAAACTTATTTGTCTACTAATGTCATTCCACGCTATCTCTCTGACAGCCCGGAACACACCACTCAGTCGAGAGACATATGCCCTCTCCTTTACATCCTTACTACAACCCCTAAACACCCTCATAACCATGTGCAGAGATCTGTACCCTTTATTTACAATCCTATGCTAGTAAATATAAATTTTGCTGTACAGTTTTGTTTAAAACTAACGTTGGCACCCAAACATTACATAGAGAAATGGGAAACCATGGAATGTTAATTAAATCTATTTGCGTGGCAATATGCGGGCAAGCCACATATAGTTTGATATTCCATGTGTCCCCAGGTAATAACTTTCGTCTCCCCAAGTGTTTTGATGAGAACGAACAGTTACAACTGGTACCTATTTAAAATGCCTTGTTGAGGGCAATTTCAGCTCTTGTTGCAGAAAATCAATTGTATTTGTACCAAATAAAAAGCTTATTCCACTTTAAAGGTCTCCATTGAAATTTTTTCCTCCAACATTTACTAAAATCACCCTGAAGAAAAAGTGCAATTGCACTTAAATTGTAATTTAATTAATGCAGGTTTTTGTGAAAAACCAACTGTTGTCTTTGACAGAAGTGTGAAGAAAAATTTCTCCAAAGAAGTGAAAATCTAGTGTTGGAAGATTTATAAATGTATGGCTGGAACTTGGCACTTTGATGGCTTGGTTATTTAGTATCAGTAGCAGCACACAAGTAGACAAGCAGCATGTATTGACAAACTATGTTGTAGGGGCAACACAGCCCATCACTGAAGAGCCATTCTCTACACCATGTTTGGTGTTAATATTTGATGTACTGATCTTTAACTTGCAACCAGTCAGTCTTATTTTTAGGATCTTGGCCACTCTAAAAACTGAGCCCCTTTTATAAAGGGGCACATCAGAATATGTTATACAATTAAATTCAGATCAGACTGCCAGCAGGACTATTACTCCATGATATCCAAGAGCTCTTTACTTCTTGGAGGATGAATGAAAAAAGATTAGCAGTATATAAATGCAGACATGCAGACAGAATGCCTGGATGTAGATAGTTCATAGATAAACTGATAGAAGTAGCAGTTTATTAGAAGTTTCCAATTAGTTAAAAAGATACATTGTTCATTCTAACAAAGAAATCATTTAGAAAATTTAAAAGTAGGCTTCTTCAGCGCAAAGGAGAAGTGCTTTATGTTTATCACCCTTTCCTTTATATACTGGGGCTACTATAGTAACTTATTTGGGATAGTTTCTTCATGAAACTAATCAAGTATTTCAGATACAGCACTATATATCAACCCATTGTCATTGGTATGTCTCCAGAAATCTTATTCCCAGCTGCTTTTCTACTTTTCAACTTCTGTATGTTTCTTTTGTAAATATCTTCATTATCAGAGATATGGTACTTCACCAGTATTAGTTGCTTCTTCCTGGGCATTATCCTCTTATTCAACTATCTTTACACACTGCTACCTTAATAATTCTGTCCTTTTTTGGTCATATAGGCTGCACTCTCCTTGTTCATTAATTATCCCTAGATTGTTCTTCCTGGGACCTACTTCTGTTCCTTCCAAATCCTTCCACTTATATATTTACCATCATGGTATCCTTTGCTGACTGTTTTGTTAAATTAAATCCCCTGGCAAGTTCCTTCAACCTATCCTTGTTTCCACAACCAATTCTAACTATTGTTCACCACTCCTTACCTTAAAAGTACACATCTGCTTTCATACTCCTGAACGATTGTTTTAAACCCATCCCATCAACACTCAAACATTTTTTATTTACTATTTTCCACTGATCATAATTATTTTTAATTCCCTAATACCTCTAAGAGAGAGAGAGAGTGTACCATACAATTATAAATCACATTTTGACATTTAGAAAAAAATAACCAATTTGATGGTGGAGAGTATTAAGAACAAGAATATTTTCAGAGATCACACGAATGGAACACTTCTCATTTGCACAGCAATTAATTTTGAATCTCTGAAGTATTTTTTGTCTTCATTTCATGTTCAAATACAAATAACTTTAAAAAGCTCTAACTCATGTGAATCAAAAGTAAGGTACTACCAGTAAACCAATAATTAAGTTCTGGCCACCATGATTCCTTACCACCCATATATATGATCAGTGGTACCATTCAATTCACTGAAGTTTGAGAATTTTCTGTAACTAAAGAACGGTTTTAGAAATTTGAGACTATTGGAAAATACATAAAGAACAATGTAACTTGCGAACACTTCAGTAGAGAATTACAATATGAATGTTTTCCAAATGCACTGAAATGTTGATCCCAGTTTTGATGTTCACGAGTTTGAAACATAAGCCAAGTCATTCCAGAAATTAATTTCAGTAATTTCTAATTTCAGCAAGTTGAACGATCACAGTTTGCCGCTTATTTATTATTATTATTATTATTATTATTATTATTATTAATTTTTTTTACACCCCACCAACTCCTTTTATGGTTTTGGAGACATCACATCAAGGTTTCAGAATGTAGTCCTGCAGGAGTTTTACATGGCAGTAAATCTACCAGCACGAGGCTGACTTATTTGAGTATCTTCAAATACCACTGGACTGAGTCAGGATCGAACCTGCCAAGTTGGGGTCAGAAGGCCAGAGCCTCAACCACCTGGGCCACTCAACCCAGCACTGATGATTTATGTTATTTAGGTTTAGATACGCTGGTCCAATCCACTGTCTGCTGCCAAATTATAAAGGAATAAAAATTAATCGAAGTGTGAAATGTATCAAAATCTTCCAGTGCCTTAATTCCTCATCTTGTGAATATTTGCCCCAATTTGTCCTCTTGCACTTCAACTATCTTCATATTCTGATCTTTCCTACTTTTCAAAACTCCAAGCTTATTTTATCTACTATCGTTCGCTCCATGCCATCTCTTCACTGACTGCTCTGAACATACTTTAGCTGTTTATCTCCTTACTCTCAAGTCTTCCCAGCCCAAAGTAGGGAACATTTTCGTAACACTACTTTTGTCTGTCCCCCGTAAGTCCAACCCCTCATCCACGTCGTGGGGGATGGGCAATGGTATGAAGTAGGGGATAGCCTGTAAGGGTGAAGTATAGCAGGGACCTTTTGTGAGGAATGCTACGGTAGCTGTGAAGGCTTACAGGAACCCTCAAAAGTAACTGCTAACTGGGCTTTGGTGAAGTCCTTAATGGCAACCGAGGCGGAGAAGGAGACCTTTGGTACGGCAAAGTTTGAGGAGGCAACCCTTCCTCTTGGGGTAAAATAAAGAGGAAAACCACTGCCTTGTGGTGAAGAGGGATCTTCAAAGGCTAAGGGAGACTACCAACAGAAAACAGCAGGCTTGGAGGTGTACTTGGCAGCCCCACCACCAAGCTCAGGTGCTGTGGGCCAATAACTCGCACAACCTTAAATTACCTTATTACCGAAACATCAACATTGAAAAACCAGACTGATCCAAAGATGATCACCTTTGGCTTGAAAAGCCTAACGAAAATTGGGTTATGGAATGTGAGGACTCTGTGGGAAAGTGGAAGGCTATGATGGGAAGTTATGAGGAGTTATGGTCTGAACATCCTAGGTTTGAGCGAGGTGAGATGGAGCGAGTTTGGGGAAATGGCAACACATGTTGGAGGTACATTTGTATACTCTGGAAGACCAGAGGGCGACAGCAAATTATGGAGGTGGGTACATTAATGGACCAGGAGGCCAAGAGGAGCCTTATGGAGTGGTACCCAGTGATGGAGAGGATAAGTGGCACGTTTTAAGACCAATATTAGAAACGTGTTGATAGTATGCTATGCACCTACGGAGTCAGAGGAAGACAAGTGTTCTATGGGCATCTTAGTACGGTTAAGAAACAGAAAAGGAAGGATATCATCATAGGAGAGTTGAATGCAAAAGTGGGACAAGACAATGAAGGACTTAAACGTATTATGGGAAGGCATGGTTTAGGAGGACGAAATGTGGACATCTCTTTGTGGACTTCTGTGAAAGCCACAATTTAGTTATTGGTGGTACTATATTTCCACATAAAGACTGCCATAAAGTGACATGGGTATCACGAGATTATAGGACAGAAAACCAGATAGATCATGAGGCTATTTAACAAAGGTGGAGGAGTTCATTGTTGGATGTGAGGAACAAGAGAGGTGCAGACATTGGTAGTGGTCATCTTGTTGTGGCCACCTTTAGAATGAAGATCCAGGCACAAAAGAGAAGGATAGAACAGATAAGGAAGCGATATGTTGGAAAGCTAAGGGATGACGTGTGAAAGAAGCCTTCAGGATAGAACTAAATCTATTTCAAACACTCACTGAGGTGGAGGATGAAACTATTGAGGAAAAATGGGTGAAGACTAGATCTGTATTTACTGAAGTGAAAATATCCTTGGACTTAAGGACAGGAGGAAAAAGACTGGATGACTGACCAGAGATGGGAAATTATCAGACAAAGGAAAGAGATGAAGTAACGAATGCATGTAAGACACTAACAAGGAAGGCAGAATTGCAATCCAAATATGCTGAAGGATAAGGAAGTAAAGAAGTGTGAGGAGAGATCAAAGGAAATGGAAAGATGAACTATCTGAACAAGCAGAGGAGGTAGCCAAAAAGCGAAATCTTAGAGAACTCGCTATCATCAGAGTTCTGGCAAGGAAGCAGATGCAGAAAAACTGTCCAATCAAAATCAAAGATTTTTTCCTCCTAACAAACTCTTGAGGATCAACTCAAGCAACGGCCGGAACATTTCTCTGCGTTGTTAAACCACTCCTTGGAGGAGCAAGTAGATGTGGGAGAAGGCGAAGAAGAGGAAGAAATGCAGCCTGACCCAAGGATTAAAGTCTGAATTCCAACAGTGGAGGAAATCAAGCAGGCATTGAGAGTTGCATATTAGCAAGGCAGCAGGAGTTGACAGTATTCCAGAAGAAGTCATAAAGGTTGATATGGATACCACTGCCTATATGTTGCAGCCACTATTTGAGAAGATATGGGTTAATGGAGAAATGACAACAGATTGGAGATGTGGATTGCTGGTGAAATTGCTAAAGAAGGGTGATATGTCAAACTAACAACTTGAGGGGCATTATGCTTCTTTCAGTCCCTAGCAAAGTCTTCACCAGGGTTCTGCCGAACAGAATTAAGGAGTAAATCAAGTCAAGGCTCCGGCGGGAACAGGCAGGCTGTCTATCGAATCGCTCATGTGTAGACCAAATGAACACCTTGAGGATAATTCTGGAGCAGTGTGCTGAATGGTCATCTCGCCTCTATGTAGTGTTCGACTTTGGAAAAGTTTTTGATTCGATCAACAGAGAAGCTATGTGGAAGGAAGTGAAGCGGTATGGAGTGCCATCACAAATTACCAACCTCATTCAAGAAACATACCGTGATTATACATGTAGAGTCATTCATGAGGGCCGTGTATCTGAGCCTATATCTGTACATTCAGGAGTACGTCAAGGTTGTATCATGTCGCCAACCATGTTCCTGGTGGTGACTGATGCGGTAATGTGGAACATAATGCAAAATGTGAAATGTGGTATCCAGTGGGGATTGGCTAATAGGTTGGAAGACCTAGACTTCGCTGACAATGTGTGTCTTGTCTGAGGCACATGGTGAAATGCAATCAAAGATTGAAGACTTTGTAAAAGAAGTAAAAAAGGTGGGACTAATTATCAACTCAAAGAAGACCTAAGGATTAACACCAAAAAAACTAGACCCATTTGTCTTCAGTGATGAACCTATAGAGGATGTAGATAGTTTCATGTATTTGGGCAGTGTAGTTACAAAAGACGGAGGAGCAGTACAGGATGTCTCAATGTATACAAAAAGCAAATGGTTCCTTTGTTTGGCTCTATCCAGTATGGAAGAGGAACAAAATATCTATCAGGACCAAACTTCACATTTTCCGAAATAATGTCAAGGCTGTTCTGTATGGGTCCGAGACCTGAAAAGTGACTAAAGTGATTACCTCCAAGTTGCAGACCTTTGTCAACCGTTGTTTAAGGAAGATTCTAAAAATCTACTGGCCAGAAGTAATCTCCAATCATGAACTATGGAGAAGGACGGGTGAAACTGAGATGGCCATACAGATAAAGCGGCAGAAATGGATAGGGCATACGTTGAGGAAAGGAAATGAAGCCATGGAGAGGCACTGGATTGGAACCTGTGGGGTAAAAGGAGGAGAGGAGACAAACGTGATGAAGACCTATACACATTGAGGCAATGGAAGAAGGCAAGACCTGGAGAGAGGTCAAGAGGTTAACTGGCAACAGGATCAGATGGAGATTCTTTGTTGATGCCCTATGTTCCAGAAGTAATAGGAAGTAAGTACTTTTGTCTGAATTCTCCCAGAACAAAATTCTGCTTTCCATTGGATCTTTCCCAGTTTTTGAATCTAATAATCCTGACCATACACTGGAACTATGCTCTAACTGGGGTCTTACCAGTGACATATCCTCCCTTATATCACTTACTGCTAGTACTTACCCTCATAACCAGGGAATGGATTTATATGTAAATACATATATCTTTAGGAAGCTAAAATTAATTATATTTTGCATTATCTTTATGAACCATTATGTGTGGAGTTGAAAAATGGAGTATTCATTTTCCATATTTTGGAGTTTAGCACATTCCATACATATTCTTCGTCATTAAAATCAATAGTCCATATTTCGGCTAAAAAGTATTAAATTATATTAAATTAGCAGTGCTATCAATAATGGAGAAATAAATTAAAAATCTATATTCGAAAAATTATTATTTTAACTGGTGTGCAGGTCATTATCATGCCTGTCCACATCTGGGCTGTTAAAATAAGCTGATAAGTGGCGCGAAGAAAGAGGTTGAACCCATGAGTGGGAGATCAGCTGGTCAGTACCGTGACTATGTGAATCGCACAGTACTGATAAGCTGCATTGTGTAACATTGACTGTGTCTGTGCCATAATTTCGTAACTAGGGAAATCTTCATTGACTATATGCTAGTGGTTTCCGGATTAGTTCGTAGTTCGGGCATTCCCTTTGATTGCTTCATAACTCCATCTAGTTCACTACCAGTCATTCACAGTTTGAATTAGCGAGACGGATCAGTGTTCTTGTACGTTCAGTGTGTGCAGTTGTATACCGATATTCATTGAAGACATTAACGTTGTTACAATATGCCTAGAGCAGCTTAGTCAACAAGTTTAAAATTGAAAGTTATGTATCAGAATTGAAAGATGGTTTATCAACTGACAGTAAGATGATATTTTGTAATTTGTATCATTGTACAGCGACATCTACTCAAAGGTTCCTTGTGCAAAAGCACATTTCAACCAGTAAACACCAGGTTAACAAATGAGATTCCAAGCCGAGACATTTTCCGACACAATCAGCAACTTCCAGTGTACGGTAACGTCCGAGTTCAACACCGATCTCTGCCGTGCTCTTATCTCTGCTGACATACCTCTCTTTAAACTGAATAATCAGTGCTTCAGGGAATTCCTTGAGAAATATTCTAAACGATCCATCCCGTATGAGTCAACCTTCAGAAAAACGTACTGTTCAGCTATATACGACGAAACTGTTCGAAAGATAAGGCAAAAGATTACAGACGGCCCAATTTGGGTTTCCATTGATAGCACAACTGTTCATTGAGACTATGGCTATCCTCTGGCCACAGGGTGTTAAGTATAATAAAGTGTTATTTTTTTAACGATGCCGCACCTTATATGATAAAAGCCGGAGAAGCATTAAGTGTTGTATATCCTAAGATTACTCATTTAACATGTGTAGCACATGCCTTTCATCATGTGACAGAAGTGGTAAGAGGCAGTTACCCCGAAGTAGATTATTGATTTCCTCAGTGAAAAGTTTTTCTCAAATGCCACAGAAGAGTTCATCTTTTGAAAGAAATGTACCCAGAGATTCCATTGCCGCCTAAGCCGATTCTAACTAGGTGGGGAACGTGGATAAAAGTGGCTGAATATATAGACTGTATTGAGAATGTTCTGCATGCCATGGTCTCTGAAGGTGCAGCCTCAATTGAAGCCATGAAAACAGTTGTCTGCGACAAGTGTGAGAATTGACTTACGTTACATTCAGCATAATTTTTCATGCATCACAAAAACACTTAAAAGGCTCCAGAACTCTCATTTCTCACTTCTGAAAGTTGTTAAATTGTGAATAAAACTGGAACAACTAAATTGTGGTACAGGTAAAGTTGCAGATGTAGTGTTCTTCAAACATTAAAATGAGAAGTGCAACATTATGTTGCATGTAGATGCACTTTGTTTAGCTTCTTTGAACTTTGATATTAAATAGAAATTAATGTTATGTGTAATTTTAAGTCCATATATAATTCCATATTTCAATAAAAATAACTAAATATATGTACATATTTCAATAATTATTAGTACATATAAATCTGTTCTCTGCTCATAACCATACAAAAAGATCTGCATGTACAATTCTGTTTATTCTCCAGTTAGAGTCAAGAGGATGGTTGCCCCATTTGTACCTTCCTCTTAAAACAGTCACCACTATGAATATTTAAGTGACCTCACCACTGCATATTATGGTCATATGAAAAGCATTTCCCTATTGTTATCTGCATCCTTTTACCGTATGTCAAACACCTTATTGCTTGCAATTATTCACCTACCCCAGATTTTGACAAGTATTAAGGAGCATCAAATTTAACATTAGACCGACTAGATTCTCCATCCTATTGCTACCACACCAGCAACCTGGCACACAAGGAAGCAGACAGCCTACTCTCCCAGACACAATGGAAATGATCACGAACACTGAGGCTCTCCAGACTATCCTTGTTGCCATCCAGGAGCTGCAGGTGGGACAGGATGATCTTACACAGGAGGTTAAACAACTTAGGGCAACAGTGGATTAATGTGACTACAAAGGCCCTGCCACCTATGGTAAGGCCCTCCCATTACCAGACATGGAATGAGTGATTCGCCCAGTGGAAGCTGTCAAAGCCTTAGTACAAGCCACACCTATGGGACGTGATCATTAGGGAGCGGATTTTTATGTAATTACATATTTTTTTTGTATAAGTTTTAACGCAAGTTACGAAGTTCATTATTCCTATTTTGCATCCCCAAGTGTAAAAACTAAATGTTATTTCACATAAAAACACATTTTCACATTTTTAAAATGTAAATACATATTTTAAGAAAATCTATAATAAGCACATAAATCTGCAATATTTGTTGATCAATAAAATTTAAAATAAAATATAAAACAATGCTTATATTTTCATTTTACGATTACGGTATTGTTTTTAACAGTGTATTTAACGTAATGTATCTGAATGTTTTGGCTATTTATGGACTTCCCTCCATAAGTCCTAAAACTTGCTGGTCACTGGCTACGTCGTTACATTTAGACAGCGATTTGATTTGCTGCACAAGATGTTTCCTTGCACGATGTCATTCCAACTATTTATGAGTCAGCCCTCTCGGGTTTTGTTTATAGAATATCAGCGAAAGGCAATCACGGAGAGATAAGGCGACTTAATTCTGTTACGACATGGGAGACACGGAAGAATATTGCCCCACCATTAGGTAGTGGAATTTCATCACTCCTAAGAGTAAGGTTACCTGTTCGGGTCCATATATCATTCCCGTGGTCGTGATTTTGTATGGATTTATAAGAAATATTTCCTTCAGTGTCGGCTGCTATTCTTTTTATTGAAACAGTGATTCACCGTAAATGCGTGTGTCGTAACTTGCAAAATAATGCCAAAAGAGAAGTCGAGTACAAGGTCGCGTCTTCAACAATATGTAGTGGAATTTTTTAAAGCATTTTCACTACCGATGGAAAAGTATTATTTTGCCAATCGTGTGGTAAAACTACGTGCAGATCAACGTTCAAGTAATCCAGCATTTGTCTGGAAATAAGCATATTGCGGCTGCTTCGCGTGTGCGTTCGCGACAATTACTAATAGCTGAACCAGCTACTCCAAATGCAGGCCCATCTAAATATTCCCAGTATTATTTAGATGTGTGCAGAGCATTTGTTTGCGCCGACATTCCTCTTGGTAAAATAAATAATCCGGGACTGAGAAATTTCCTAACAAAGTACATTAATTTTGAGCCTCCAGACGAATCCAGATTAAGGAAAAACTATCTCCCAAAATGTTACGAAGAAACTTTACAGAGAATTCGGGCAGTATGTGATAGCGAAAAACTGTGGGTGAGCATCGACGAAACCACTGATTCAAGTGGTAGAAAAGTAGGAAATGTAGTTGGTGTGTTGAATGACAAAACGGCTTGCGAACATTCTTATTTACTAGCGTGTAAAGAAATGCTTGCTGCAAACCATGCCACTGTAGCTAGGTTATTCAATGAAGCCATGCACTTACTTTGGCCAAAAGGTATAAAATACGACCATGTATTGCTTTTCCTTACTGACAGTGCAGCTTACATGAAAAAGGCAGCCGAAGGCCTTTCTGTGAGCTTTCCGAAAATGATACACGTAACTTGCGTTGTTCTTGCTCTACACAGGTTATATGAAACTGTTCGGGCTCAGTATCCTCAAGTGGATAAATTAGTGTCTAATGGCAAAGAAGTCTTCTTAAAAGCACCCTCAAGATTCGATCTCTAAAGAGAAAAACCCGGATCTTGCGCTTCCTCCTCTGCCTACTGTTACGCGGTGGGGTACCTGGTTTAGCGCTGTGGTATACTACGCAGACACTTTCGAAAGTTTTGCATCCGTTGTGAACGTGCTAGATAAAAACGACGCGTCGTCAATTGAGATTCTTCAAGAGATACTAAGACAGCTCTTTGGAAAATGATTTGGCGTTTATATCTGCCAATCTAAGCTTCTTGTGTAAAACTATAGACACACTTGAAAAATCCACCAACCTGTTGTCCGAAACAGTGAAGGAAGTGCGCGCTGTTGAGAATAAATTAGATTCACTCCTGGATTCGCAGGTACAGGGACTGTTAAAGGTCAAATATAAAAATTATTTCAGGAAAAGAGGATTTCAAACAGTGTGCCAAATTTCTAATGTATTAGAGGGTGCTCTTGTTGGCGAAATTGATGGCGTTATTGTTGGCGACATTCCTCGCTTTAACTATGCTCGTCTGACTTCCTGTGATGTGGAGCGATCGTTTTCGCAGTATAAGGCGTTCTTTAGAGATAATCGGCAAGCATTTGTGATGGACAGTTTGGAGATGACCTTTGTTCACTGCAATTCTGAAACTACTTCTAGCAAGTAATATTCCAGTGTGTGATGGGTGAGTACGAACTGGTACTACTTTTTCAAAGATGATAGGTTGCTTTTGCCATATTTAAACAAAACATTACCCAAAAAAAAAAAAAAAAAAACATTATATCTACTCTGGCATATCAAAAATATACCATAAAGCACGTTTCCATACACAGACACCATTTTGCCTTAAGGAGCACGTTTGGTAGCACCCTTTTCTAATACAAAACATTTTACTTATTTACTTCTTGAGCGCGAGTAGTTATGTGATATTTAAAGAAAAATAATTTCAATTATTTTTATCACATATTTTAAAGTTTTTCAGCACATAAAAAATAAATATTTTTCACATTTTTAGCACATAAAAATCCGCTCCCTAGTGATCATGATGCCCTCGCTGTTTTGTAGAGGCTCTTTAACTGGCCCAGGTTGGATCTAGGACAATGCTCCTATTTTGTGACTAGGGCTTTGCTACTTTATTGCACCCTCAGACACAGATAGGCCTATGCCCTCCAACTGGACTCTGGGGTGGGGGGCGACTTCCTTACTGCCGGAGTTGTAGTTTCAACAGCACACCTGGGCGCCCATGGTAAGCTGCGGCACCACTAAGCGTAGTAGAAGGGGCAGTCGTGGAGCCCAGGTAACAAGCCACAGCCGCCACGTAGGATGTTCCGGAGCTGCTTCTCTGCCAGCTCCTCATGACTGAACTCTGATGGACAATCCTGTGATGCTCCCAGTTTCACCAGCATGTTGTGATTTTGCTTGGTTTTTATGGGTTTTGTTTCAGTCTTTGTGATTTTCTTCACTAAAGTATGAACATTTTGTTTTAAGGTGGTAAAGTGTATACATTTTTTAATAAACGAACAGATCTATCCCAAGCGGGAGGGGCTTTCCGGCATCTGGTCGGGGGGGATCACCTTTATGTATCACTTACCTGTATATTGTTCCATACCTGGAAGTTTGGCTTAAACAGGTTGAATTAAGTGAAATATTAATACAATAAACCTAACCTGTTAGTGCCTGTAGGTGCAGTTGCTATGTGCTTCTCGTAACCCCTGCGGAATGGTGACAGGTATGGGTCATTTCTTACTAACTCTGGAAGGTCATTCCAGGCTGCAAGAGCTGCCACTGGAAGATCACTGAAAGAAAAAGTCTTTGTTTATAAGTGTTTTTCACTCTGGCTTTTGCTTTAGAAGCAAGGTCTATGTAATAATAATTCTGTTTATCAAATGTCTAGCCAAAAAGTAAATATTGAAAGGCGATAACCACCTACAGCATAAGTAAACCTGGGAAATTAAAAAATCAGAGTTAAGCGGCAATATGAAATAGAAAACTTGAAATCTTAATGCTGCAACAAGGTTTTTAAATTTTGGGGTGGAAATAATGTTTGATATAATTTTCTTTTGAAATATCACCTAAAATTAGATTGTCATACCTAGTTTTGAACTAGTTACCCTGATGTTCCATGAACAGACTGTAGGAATGTTTCTTTTTAAAATTCCAATTTTTCTTGTAAAGATTGAAAAAAACCATGTGCTGTTGCCCTGATGGGCCCTTGCCTACTAAGCAACTGCTGTACAACCTATTAAGCCTGCAGATTATGAAGAGGCAGGGTCAGTTCAATAAATCCCCCACTGCAATTATTCTTGGCTTTCCAGACTGGGGCTACTATCTCACTGTCTCATGTAGATTGAATGGATTTTGTACCATCCCTCTGATATAGGTGAAAGTTCCTAACCTGTCCAGGTATCAAACCTGAGGCCTTCCCATAAGAGGCAGGCTCATTACCCCTGATCACAGGCTGGCACCAATTTTCCTTTAACAAGATATTTCTCTTAAGTGAACAGGTGACAAGAAATGGTATGGAGTTCTTGACCAGTCTGGTAGATTAATGACTCAAGGAAAAACTGTCACTCAATTATACAAACTCAATTTTTTTTTCAAACATTGAGATTACACTGGAGAGAACAGAACATTTTGGTACATTATTTTTGAGAAAATAATTCCAGTTAAATATATTTTCTTACTCCTTGGTGCTACAGCCCATGCAGGACCTTTGCCTCCGACTTTTTTTTTTTACGATTTGCTTTACGTTGCACTGACACAGATAGGTCTTATGGTGATGATGGGACAAGGAGAGCCTGGGAGTGGGAAGGAAGCAGCCATGGCCTTAAGGTACAGCCCCAGCATTTGCCTGGAGTGAAAATGGGAAACCATGGAAAACCATCTTCAGGGCTACAACAGTGGGGTTTGGACCCACTACCTCCCAAATACAAGCTCACAGTTGACGTACGGAATCAACTTCCGTACTCTTATCGAAAAAACCAAGATAAGTAGAGTGTCCGAGTTTTGTTCGGAAAAGAGATATTGCTTAAGTTAACATACCAGTAACTCTAACAAGGTCATCTCTTATCTACCTAGGTAGATACCGTACTTTGTGTTATTCGAGGAGTAGGCTATGTGCCGACACTGCATTTCACCTTCCTACCTCAATACCCCACATTCAGACATGCAAATCGCCCATGGGCGTCAACTAGAAAGACTTTCTCCAGGTGAGCCGAGCATGACCACAGGCACTTTCGGCACTACTGTCGGATTTTTTATTATGGACACTCGAGTTTAGGCTTCAATTGCATACGAGCTAATATTCCTATTGCAATGCGAGTTATACCAATATTTTCCTTGTTTAATTCTACATTAGCGTATATAAGACACATTGATTTCGACGTTCATTAAACATTTGTTATTTGTGGTTGTAATAAATATTGCGCGTGTTTTTGGCTTCTTCTCTAGGAAGCCCTCACTTAGGAGCATATACAAGGAAACCTACTGGTCTGATGGTAATGAAATTTTAATGTGTTATAACCACATGTATTTGTAGTGTAATACTAAAGTTACAATTTTTTTCAACCACCCCGAAAAATGTTCTTATTTTTCTAAAGCAACTCTTTCTCAGCCCAGGATAAACGTACAGCAGCAAACTTTGGCTTGTTTTGAAGCACTCAGTCATGGTTATCAGAAACTACAACAACAACTGTAACAGCCATACGATAAATACTGAAGTGTCAATCTTGGTCTTAACCATATGTCGTGAGTAGCTAGCTGAACTTTATAGCCGGGGAATGATTAACTCCATGATTGACAGGACAGCTGGAGTGAATGGACTGGTCCATTAAGAATTAGGAAGATGGCATTCATCATCACCATGACTTACCTCGGACTTATGATTGATTCACAACTGGACTCCAAATTGTTTCCGGTAATGAACCTTGGCCTGATGCCTGACGGTCCTGGGTCGTCCATGAAGTAAGCTGAGAGCACGTATTTCTTTTATCTCCCTGTAACACACACAATTACACAATATCTAAATAGTTGCAATAGGAATTTTTGGTTCCGTATGTAAGAAACTGGAGAAATATCTTAATTGAGATGTTAAATTTTATGACAAAAAATTTGAGTTATCGTACCCGAAAATAAATAAATAAATAAATAAATAAATAAATAAATAAATAAATAATAATAATAATAATAATAATAATAATAATAATAATAATAATAATAATAATAATAATAATAATAATAATAATAATAATAATAATAATGGCTTCACGTCCCACTAACTACCCTAGCGGTTTTCGGGGACGCCGAGGTGCCGGAATTTAGTCCCACACGAGTTCTTTAACGTGCCAGCTAATTTACTGACATGAGTCTTGTATTTGAGCACCTTCAAATACCATCTGACTGAGCCAGGATCGATCTTGTCTGGCTCCATGGCTAAATGGTTAACGCGTTGGCCTTTGGTCACAGGGGTCCCGGGTTCGATTCCCGACAGGGTCGGGAATTTTAACCATCATTGGTTAATTTAGCTGGCACTGGGGCTGGGTGTATGTGTCGTCTTCATTTCATCATCACGATGCGCAGGTCGCCCACGGGGTCAAATCAAAAGACCTGCACCTGGCGAGCCGAGCATGTCCTGACACTCCCGGCACTAAAAGTCATGTCATTTCTTTTCAGGATCGATCCTGCCAAGTTGGGGTCAGATGGCCAGCACCTCAACCGCCTGAGCTAGAGATGTGTCGTTTCTGACTGAACTGCTCCTCGGAATGAGTAACTCTTCAAGGGAAGACTAGGTCCGGAGTTGTAGTTCTGTGCGTCCCAACCGACCAATGAGATGTTTGCATGCGATGTGAGCGGGACATGGTGGAGCTAAGAGTAGGATGGAACCAGCACCAGCGCCTGACCGTACATTATTATTTTTTTTTTTTACTTCGATCAAGTACGCCGATCTGAGGCTTTTCATTCTTTTCCTCACCACAAAAAATATTGAAGCCGTGTATTTTCTTTCATTGAATAATCCTTAGGTGGAGTCGTATTTGCCATATGAGAGCAACACAACACATTTTTATCGAAGATAATCCTAACTTTAACATCTAAACACTGACAAATAAGAAACATTACTGTTATGACTGTAAGCCCAACGTATGAAGTGTTACATGAGCAATGAACAGCTTACAATGTATTTACTCAAAAATACTTCTCTCGCTGAATTTTTATTTAAAATAATTTTTCTTTGCTATTTGTTTTACGTCGTACCGACACAGATAGGTCTTATGGCGACGGTGGGATAGGAAAGGCTAGGATTAGGAAATAATCGGCCGTGGCCTTAAGATACAGCCTGATGTGAAAGTGGGAAACCACGGAAAACCATCTTCAGGGCTGCTGACAGTGGAATTCGAACCCACCATCTCTCGGATGAAAGCTCACAGCTGCGCGCCCCTAACCGCACGGCCAACTCGCAAGGTATGAAAAAAATGTAATCTGATACTAATATATATATAAATAAATTTAAACATGTTTGAGTCAAATTGTTTATGTTATCCATACAACATAGAAAAAGTTAGACTTATGTTTTTTCCAGCCCCCTTCCTGAGAGCAGTACTCGAATTTTGAAACTAATTGAACGATAACTTTATGTCAAGATTAACATCAGAAGACAAAAGTATTGTGGTAAGTTCTGTTATGTATATAAATGTCATGATAAAAGCGATTACTATTATTCCTCACAGTTAAGGAACGTCAGTTGGACTACTCAATCACTCAGTCACTATTGATCTGCATTTAGGGCAGTCGCCCAGGTGGCAGATTCCCCATCTGTTTTTCTAACCTTTTCTTAAATGATTGCAAAGAAATTGCAAATTAATCGAACATGTCCCTTAAGTTATTCTAATCCCTCACCCCCCTTTCTATAAACTAATATTTGCCCTAATTTGTCCTCTTGAATTCCAACTTTATCTTCATATTGTGATCTTTCCTACTTTTAAGGACACCACTCAAACTTATTCGTTTGCTGATGTCATTCCACGCCATCTCTGCAATGACAGCTCGGAACATACCACTTAGTCGAGCAGCTCAGTCGAGCAGCTCGTCTCCTTTCTCCGAAGTCTTCCCAGCCCAAATTTTGCAACATTTTCGTAATTCACTTTTTTGGAAATCACCCAGGACAAATGGAACGGCCTTCCTTTGGATTTTTTCCAGTTCTTGAATCAAGTAATCCTGGCGAGGGTCCCATACACTGGAACCATACTCTAGTTTGGGTCTTACCAGAGACTTACATGCCCTCTCCTTTACATCTTTACTACAACCCCTAAATCCTCCCAACCATGTGCAGAGATCTGTACCCTTTATTTACAATCATTTTTATGTGATTACCCCAATTAAGATCTTTCCTTACATTAACACCTAGGTAATTACAATGATCCCCAAAAGGAACGTTCACCCCATGAACGTAGTAATTAAAACCGAGGACTTTTCCTATTTGTGAAACTCACAACCAGGCTTAACCCCGTTTATCATACCATTGTCTACTGTCAATCTCACATTATCGCAGTCATTTTGCGGTTGCTCACAATCTTTTAACTTATTTATTACTCTGTACAGAATGAATACTGTAACATCTGCAAAAAACCTTATCTCTGATTACACTTCTTTACACATATTGATATATATAAGGAAACAAAGGTCCAATAATACTGCCTTCAGGAATTCCCCTCTGAATTATCACAGGGACAAAAAGGTTCGCCTACTCTAATTCTCTGAGTTCTATTTTCTAGAAACTTAGCCACCCATTCAGTCACTTGAGTTCAATTGCACTCATTTTTGCCAGTAGTCTCCCATGATCTACCCTATCAAATGCCTTAAATAGGTCAATCGGGATATGGTCCAATTGACCTGAATCCAGGATATCTGCTATATCTTGCTGGAATCCTGCAAGTTGAGCTTCAGTGGAATAACCTTTCCTACACACGAACTGCCTTCTATCAAACCGGTTATTAATAATAATAATCAGAAACAATGCTTTCCCAAAGTTTACATGCAATGCATGTCAAACTGACTGGCGCGTAATTTTCAGCTTTATGTATATCACCCTTTCCTTTATACACAGGGGCTACTATAGGAACTATCCATTCATTTGGTATAGCTCCTTCATGCAAACAATAATGAAATAAGTACTTCAGATATGGTACTATACCCCAACCCATTGTCTTTAGTATATCCCCCGACACCTTATGAACTCCAGCTGCTTTTCTAGTTTTCAACTTCTGTATCTTACTGTAAATGTAATTGTTGTCATAGGTAAATTTTAGCACTTCTTTAGTATTAGTCACCTCCTCTATCTGGACATTATCCTTGTGACCAACAATCTTTACATACTGCTGACCTAATACTTCTGCCTTTTGAAGATCCTCACATACGCACTCCCCTTGTTCAATAATGATTCCTGGAATGTCCTTGGAACCTGTTTTTGCCTTTAAGTATCTATACATACTCTTCCATTTTTCACTCAAATTTGTATGACCGCCAATTATGCTTGCCATCATGTTATCCTTAACTGACTTCATCTCTCCATAGTTTCATTTCACGGCATTATTTTGGCAAATAACTAAAGTACGGTAACGTTTAGGATTAATCATTTTAACAGTATTAACCCATGTAACATTCTCCATAACTCTAAATTACGATAAATCGGCAATCAAAGTCAGTATCTTTTCTATAAAGTATGCATTTCTACCGCAAATATTTAGGCCGCCAGCGCCACGTGTCGAGCTGTGTAAGTACTGCGATTACAGTGCGTGGACCTTGTCAAGGCCGGTAAGCTATTATAGAGCGACGCGTGAAGAGAAGACTAATTAGAACAGAAAGTTGGCCAGTGATTAGCGAAATGTAAATTTACTGTAACTTATGCAGATTGATTGTATTATGTGATACCAGTTGCGAAACCATTAAACTTGGCGTATACATATGGAAGTGTCGACATAATCTTTAACATTTGTGTCGGAATGCCAACTACAGAGCTGTAGTTTTAGTCCCAACCAACCAAAGAGGCTTGTATGTGATTTGAGCGGGTCGTGATGGCAGTAGGAGTTTGAATGAGAAGGTTGGTCCGGGACTCTTCTACAGGAGTGATTGCAATACGAAGCACCAGTAGGGAAACCATAAAACTTGGCCTACATTTAGGGAAGTATCGACACCACATTTTTTTTTTACATTTGTGTTCGTGATGTAAAGTACTCAGAGCTAAAATAGGCCTAATTCAAACGCACGTTACGCAATATTTAGAGGGTTTGAAATCATAGGCCTAATTTCATAAGCAAAATAATAATGTGGAATCACCGAACTCAGTTTATCACCGACCGGTGTAGCGTGACTAAGCACCGCTTGCTTGTAACGGACTCGAGACGCGCTGTGGGTTCGAATCTCTCCATCGGCTGTTCTTTAAAGGGTTTTCTGTACTTTTCCATTTTCCCTCCAGGAACATACTAGAACAGTACCGCTACCCTCTTCAAAAGCTACGGCTGATTCCTTCCAGATCCTTTTCCTAACTCCCACTTAGGGAAAAAAATACCATTAAGAATGATTGGACTCTACAAATAGATTTACAATATTTTTTCACAGTTTACCGCGAAATATAAGTAGGGGCCTAACCTTCTCATAGGTACGTTTCAAAGCTTAAGACCTTTATTTCTTTGTGACAGGTGAACATGTCCAACCGAAGAAGTGCTGTTGTGGCTTCATTTCAACTATACAGAAAACATTGTTCCTATAGATATTTAAAGAAAATGCATTTAAAATCCAACAATTAATTTTCTTCTCGGCAACCTCATTGCTATGTCTTAAAACAATCATGATCGTTACGTTTTAAAGGTACATTCGGCTGCTGTGGTGTGATGCGCAAGCAGGTATAACATACCGGTACCCACGTGCTGGTCACGGGCCAATGCCGGCAGACCAGTTTTCTGGGACGCTTGCGAAGTTACTGAGGGAGAAGAGGAGGAATTAAATGAACTGCTCCCAAAGAAGCATTCATTTCAGGGACTGAGCAGTTCTGACACTAGTCCTTTCGGTCTTCCGGTGAACTACCCTTACACATCTAGTCTGAGCGATTCCGTCCAGCACAAATATTTGAAACTCAGTATTTAAGTCAAAGATTAAAGGAAGAAACTAAGCTTGAAATTGTTCATGAAATGTAGGTTTAGATAAACTCATTTTGGCTAAACTACTGAACCCATAATTCTACGGTGAGAAAAATTTTTTTCTCAGTATTTATTTCGTATCAAGCTACTTTTATTTTTGAGGGCAGCCATGTTGCGCTCCTAAGAGCCCCGATGTCGCGTGGGAAAGATGTCACCCGCAGCAAGCTCGTGAAATACCGTGACACCTCGGCGGACCTCGAGTGCCCGATAATTCTTTAAATTCACGGAATTTAATATAACGAGGGATTTTGGCAATACAGTAAATAAAGAAATAAATTATTCGTAAACCCTACGTGAAGACAGAGCCCCCAGGGAAAAACAAATGCAGTTAAGCCTAAGTACATGTCAGCGTCAGATCAGTGAACTAGCTCCACGTGCCAAGGTCAATGGATGAAGAAAACGCGCGAAACGCACGGGCAGAAATAATTTATTTCCCCTGTTGTGAGTGTGGTAAAATAAGATTAACATCTAAAATAATTACAAGCCTGTCCGGAATTCTGGGACAAGTCTCAAAAATCCGTCTATTGGACGCAAAATTGGCAGATTACGCAATCAAGCTTAATAGTGTGGATAGCGTCCTTCCTGAGATTATAAAAGGAACCCCCCACCGTATATTTTTCAGTGTCTATCTGGATCTTGAAGCAGCGGGAGCTTACGCCCGTCGTCAGTGGAAAATTGCACCAGATTGATCTACAAACAACTAAATACATGTCCGTGGCTGAGGTCCACATACTCGGTTAGCAAGAGAAGGTGACTGAAAAGTTCTGAACGTTTGCCGACGAACTATGAAAGTGTAGGCGTTTGTTAAAATATACACAGCAGATTTTATTATATCACCTCGTGTACGTTTGAAAGTGGTAAGAGAGTTGGGGAAGCTATTCAGAGTAGTTCTGCTTTCTTTATCTGTTGAACACCTGTTTTGGAGTAACAGACAACTTTGGGAACGAACCAGACAGTCGCAGTTGACTGCAGAACGAGGGAAGTTCGTGGTGTAAATTATAGAGAAAAATGCGTGATATGTGTGGTAATTTAATATCATGTGAAAAAGGCAGTGTTTGTAAGAGTGAGATGTTGGAAATGTTATTTGTGCAAATGTACGGCTAAAGGCACGAGGTCAGCTGGCGACGATGTAGCCAGAATACTGGGAATGACTCCATTGTGCAGGTCTGTCTATATTTGTATTATGTCGTAGTTAGATTTTATTGTTCTGTCCCAACAAATTTTTCAAGATGATTGTCGGGTTGATATTTGTAATTATCAGGCGAAAGGTGGTGTAATTTTTGGTCAGCGTGTGAAAATTTTAGTGTGTAAATTTCACGTCAAGAAACTGTAAAATGCGACGTTTAAATTTGGTGTTAATGTTCGATGAGATATTGTCCAAAGCGAGGAATTTTTGGGAAGTTATAAGTGTAAATTAGTCGTGGCGAATATCTAAATTTCAAATATCAGTTGAATTCGGAAATGTTTGTCAATAATAATTATAATTATAATTATGTCTACCGCGGGATAAAGAAATTTTTCTATGTTAAAAGTGCATTTAACCAGTATATTTTTATAAGGATCGCAGGCATTCAAAGAAAATTTCAGTGAAATTCGAGTTACATTTATTCATGGGAAGTAAAATTTTGGGACATCGTGTATATCAATGATACGAGAAAAATCGCGGTGTGTTCTTGGATTCTCGAGGTCCGAAAGTCGTAATAACAGTAAAGGTGTGTTTTATAGTGGTCGTTTTCACCAGAGGATTGAATTATGAAAAAGGGTCTTGGAAATATAAGAAAAAAGGATTGAGAGCGAAGAATTTATATGTATGTGGAGATGAGGGATAGGAATATTGAAGATGAAATGAAGCCTGGATTTTAAGTGATATCGCTGGGATAAGGCGAGGAGAATGAGTTTGAGACAGGCTATATTTTGCCGAGGAAGTATTTAGGAAACAGGCTGTATTGAGACAGGCTGTAGTGTTTTCCGCTACCAATCCGAAATTTGAGACGACTACTGTGTGAAGCACCGTAGATTTCTAGTAAGATCCCACGTGAAAACGACTCTAGTGAAGGTTAAAAATCATGGTAGTAAACGTCCACTGACTTGTTACGTAAAGCCCGTATGAATATTAAGATAATGTGACCTCAAGGATAAAAGAGCATTTAGAACACATGGTTGGTGTTGTATTGAATTTCCTTTCACTGGATATGTCATTGATATAAATAGTTGGAATTGACGATAGGCGATTTGAGAGTTTCTAATGCGGTAGTGATGATTATTATTTTGAAGGCATCCACTAAATGGTAGACGTGTGTTGGTAATTATCATTGCTTCCCTAAAAACTTGTTCTTGTTCTGAGATTGTGTTTGAGGTGGAGAATTGTTCGTCACGTATATTTATTTTCGAGTTCACGTATTGTAACGAGGTAGAGACTTACTGTATTTTTCGACTTTCATTCGTTTAATAGTAAGAGACGTTGTTCCGTTGTGCGTTATTAGTCTGACCAGGTTTAGTATTGAAATGTCAGAGTTTGTTTGAAATTGCTAGTTCGCCTGATATGTTAAGGGATGCGTAGTACGAGCCATTTTTGACGCCCGACGATAGATTTAGGACGTCACATGTTATCCTTTGAGTTACTGATGAGACGCCCTAGTTCACGCCCGACGATAGAATTTGGAAGGTATCATGTACATAGAGATTAGTGTTAGGATGTACAGATTTTAAGTGAGCCCGACGATAGGTTTGGGAGGTCAGCTGTACACACTCAAGTCTCAGATTAGATGTTTCTTTTGTTTTTGCGAAGTGGCCTGGACGAAGGTAGCACCTACAGTAAAATAAATTATGAAGAGGGTCACATCGGTAATGATGAGGCCAACTAGTGCGTAGCTCCAACAGCTGTTTGTGTTCCTTAAGATAACGGGGCCGCTATCGGCGAATGAGGGTTGCCCAAATGTTGGATATCGACCTGATGGAGATTAAATATTTTTACTGTAATTCTCCGTGCGTGTTGAGTTTTAATGACTTCGATATGTTATTTTTATTTTAAGACTTAATTGTTTTGTAGTTCTGACGTCCGTTTAGTTTTGATAGTGTGCATATTGACACTCAGTGTATTAGTGTGAGACTTGAGTTGCGAATGCGGTTTCGATTCGTCAGCCAGTAACACTTATTTTCAATCTTTGTCGTACTTTCATTTTATTCGTAGTTGAATTTGATTAAGTAATCACTTTGTAAGTAGTGTGTTGGGACAGACAATAAGTAGATAGATCTGTAATGGTAGTCATTGTTTTTCAAGGGAAAGAATTCCTTAAAGTTTTAATATTTTTCAATGTGGATTGGTAATTTTATTAAGCGTAACAAAACCATTTCTAACCTGAAAATCGGTTCAATAATACTTTTCAAGTGACTTTCCACTTTTTAATTAACTTCAGTGTTTGGCATTTCTTCTAAATGCATGATGAATAAGCGTTTCCTGCATTTCGCAGTTTTGTTCCTTTAGAACGACATAACGCAAGATCCTCACGGATCATGTTGGTTCCTTCCGAACAGCTGTTTGGGTGATGCACATTTAGCATCGGGATTACCTTATCACTTAAGGGTGTCATGAATGACACACATGGAATTTTATTTTAATTGTGAATGACGCTGTTAACTCGTAGTTAACACCATGCTTCCCCATAATATTTCGCAACCTATCCAAAGCAACTGATAGTCAATTTGGTTCGATTAAGGGTCCATTCGGCGGGTGTTCCGTATCCGTAAAGGGTATTCGACTGGTGGATAACCTTAATTAAGAGAAAATCAGGCGTTCTACTTGTTGAAAGTCAGATTTTCCACGGATCGTGTGGATTAACTCAGTTCTCGTTTGGAATATTAGGTGCCCGGTTTTCAGGTCTTCCCTTTTTCAGTTTCGTTGTCCACTAATGTACTAACTTCTCCGAAGCAACTCTTCGATATTGTAAGAAATAAACCAACGCTATGCAATGTGACTGTTTGAAACATTCAATAATAATTCATAATTTTTTATTTCAAGAATGTATATTAAATTAATGTTGTCGTGCTATTTCGATTTAATAAAAGTTAGTAAGCACATTTTGCTCCTCATTTCAAGTAGTTAGGCTCTCTTCTGAACCCCATCGTTTGGTTAAGATCGTGACCGAATTTATTCCCGCAACGACCCATGATTTAAGAGTTCTAGATTGTTCTACTGTAGCAGCCGTTGCCGACGAACGATGGAATGGTAAGTTCAAGGGTTCACTACTGTACACACAAAACCTCTAAGTACAAGGCTAACTGGGAAAAAATGCAACATTTTTATGGGCTCGAGGGGTGGGCGTTGCATTTAATAAGTTTGCTAAGGAAATGCCGATTTAATGCGTCTGTGAAATTGGTAAAAATAAAATGCGCTTAAGGAACAGCTAAACAAAACTTAAGCACAGAAAACAGCTTAACGAATTTCTGTAGGCTGTGCAAATCATTCCGTGATGTACGGTATCGCTGCAAACCGCAGCAACAAAACCTTCAATAGTAACTGCTGTACAGCATGAAAATATTAGAACACGCAGACAAATATTGTACAAGATACACACACAGCAAATCAACTGCCATTAGACCTCCACTTTCAGGTACTCGCCGAATATTACTTCTCCGCCGCTGAAGTCCCCTCTCATTCGGAATCTGACCAAGATTGACTGCCGACAGCAATGGTTAACCGCTCCATTTCGTCCTAGATTAAGTCAGATTTCCATATGTCCACTTCAATACTTTCGCGTGTTTCACATAGTTCACCCACTTTTCAGCAGACACGCGTAGGAAACCTTCATGGACGAGTCTTATTTATTTTGAAAGTGGTGGTGTTCATCACAACATAGTTCTTAACGTATACCCAAGTAAGTTAAATAGGGTTCACGTCAATGGTACGGTGGTAAACTAAGAACCGTTACTCCACTTTCTCTTGCGAATTGCTGTATCGGTACACATCATACAGAGACGTATCGCTGCACACTACAGCATCAAACTTCAGTGACAACTAGGGGCGTAGCCAGGGGGGGTGGGGGTGAGAACCCCCGCATGGAATTTTTACAAAAGAAAATTAACAGAAACTGACAAACAAGTGAAAAGACTCAGTGGGTTGGACGTTTTGAACATCCACAGAGACAATGTAAAACCAACAAATCTCGAATCTTTTCTAAGAAGCCTCAAAAGTTTGATTTTATATCGTAAATTTGAACATACCATTCGCCGTAAAATTTTTCACCTTGATCATATTGTTCTTTTTCTGTATTTTAATGCAGGATTTTGTAGTGTACCGGTAATTTACTTGTATAGTGTCCTAAAGACAGTCATGCATGCGCGACCACACACCTTCATTAGGGTAAACCTACCTAACTTGGTGATATTAACACATTGCTGTCCGGCCCATCTGACGTATAACTGGCCCCTGTGGCCGGAAGGTTTTGGCAGAGACATGGAGTTATTGCACGGTATCATAATTTAATAATTTTAGGTTCATTCAGAGTTATATCTGTCCACTGTAAAGTTTTTGGCGAGATTTTATATTTCGGTTCATTTTGGTAATGATATCTGTTTGATTCCTCCACCATATACGCCAACAAATTATTACAAATGAACAACTTGACATCACAACCTATATTTTCAGGTTCACTCGCCGAAATTTTAACGCCAGGCGTCCACGAGAGACTCCAAAAACAGTATAATATCCTGTTCGGCCACTCACTGCCAGAAATAGGGAGAATATTATCAACAGTACTTACATCTAGACCATCTTTGCTATCTGAAGCATCAGGTCATTGCTCACATGGTGCAATAAACGTGTCATTCAACGCATCACTTCCACATAAATGCATGACACTAGCACTAGAATTATCATTAGATAATTCATCTTCACTCTCCACATAATCACGGGACACATAACAAATTATCAGCGTACAATTCATGTATAATATCACCAGGAGTCAGTCCACTGTTTTTGTTTACCGGGGCTGCCATTTTTGTTTACTAACATTGATGGATACACGGAAGATATTCGAAGGCAAAAACAAATGCAACTGACGCACTAAAACGGGCAAAACCAGTACTAAAAGAAGCGTAGTTTTTCTACCATTTAGGCACATCAATGATAATCTTCAAATAGTTCCTCAATAACCGTTAGATGGCATCAGAAGACAGACTTGCACAAACACGTATTTATACGTGATCGGCTGCAGAGCACCGTGCTTGGAAACACGTATTGATACGTGAGCGGACAGCATAGTGTTAAGAATTGTAAGTAATATATCAGGACAAATACTCGATCTAGGAATTTTATATTTTACATGCTGAGTACCTATATATTATTCTACCAGCACATGATAAAGAACGTTCAAAGAATGCAAAACATTTGGAGTTATAACATGTAATAAGCGAAGTGGGCATGCTACCTAATTTCGTGATAGCATACCTAATTCCGTGACACAGTATACCTAACTTCGTGACAATGTACTTAACTCCATGATAAGTTTCCTGAGCATTGTTACCGTTCACTTCACGCACTTTTCACTCATTTTCGGTATCGGTATTGTCACTGATATATTCATAAATACTACACAAATACAATAGCATCAGATGAATGAATGGACTAACAACTTTCATGGAACCATCGCAAACAGAAGCAATACTGAATCCAAGGACTTATTCTTACTGTTACTGTAGCTGTCGTTACAGGTGGCGCAGATGTCATTTTTCTGGTTTGACTTCTGTTTTTCCATAGATATCCGTTTCACTGTAGTGATGTGTAGTGGATTTTCCGGCTTGACCAGAAACGGGTGTAGTTGGATGTGTGTTGGCAGCTCTGGCCTGATCAGGAACGTGTGGCTGGTATGCGGTGGAATAGTCACAACGATAATGTCATTGTTGGATGCAATTTCCAGTACCTCTGGTGTCAAGTGACGGACATGGGAATTCATTATCAGTATCACAGGTATTTCTGCACCAAGGCCTCGAACAAATTCCTTGAACCACTTTAAGAAAAGTTCAATGTTAATCCATTTACTCTGACAGGGTTACTGAGGGTTACTGAGGCGTTAGGAAGGCACCATTCGTCAATGTAACCGACATTCTCATTCCTTTAAAAATGATTAGAAGTGGACCGAATTCACCTGCAGCATTTCCAGCTTGCACAATTTTTCACTTCACTGAATGGGAACATTGTCATTGTTTGCATACTGTTTTTTGGCCATAGCATACGCAACATGTCTTATTCGGTTAACGTTCAGACCGATCCCTATTTCCTGCATTTTTACTATAAAATTAACTAAATCTCCAGTTCACTCGTCTACGGTCTACCCATTTTTCCAATAGTCATTTTCTTTTAGAGTACTCCACGGAACGGTGAAATGTTTAGCAGCCTTGTATATAGACCACTTTTCCTCCAAAACTTTCTGAAGCTCGCCCCGAAGGTCTTTGGTCACAAGACCCGTATTTTGAGTTTTTTGCCGTTTTCCTTCTTCACACATTTGCTTAACGCTGGAGCCATTATGTCTGAAATGGACACAAAACGTAAGAGTCGTAGTCATTTTCCTAAGCAATTATTTCATTAATAACGCACTTAAATCCAACTCTGGCTACTGATATAAGCGTGTTCCTTAGAGAATATAAGTGCATATACTTGTCTGAATAATTACTTGACCAACATACCTTAATAACGTTTTATTACAGGAACAGACCTACAAGTAGCGTGTTTCCATCCACACAACATACAATCAACTGCCTGTCCTTCACCCAGCTGCAATTCCCGCTCAAAATATTTTCCCCGTGTAAAAGCACTCCTATGTATTGACTGTTGGAACTCAGTGTAAACCGCCTACCTTACTTCAGGATCAATAATATGTCGCGTATCACGAAATAAAGTATGTCACGAAATAAGGTAGGTTTACCCTATGTTCTATCATAATTTGGAAGTATAACCCCCCCTATTGGTCGATCCTGGATATGGTACTGGTGACGATTGCTGCCACTTCATGAGGGCCATCCATTCTTTTTAGCATTTTCTTACACATAACACCACGTTCTCGAAGCCATGGCCAAAGGTCTCTCTTCCATGTCTTCGTACGCAGAACTTTCTTGCGGCTGTTATAGCAGGCACTGAAGAACAGTAGGAGTAATGGTGGCAGGTTCGGAAGCAGACTTAAAATATTCCTCGTAACAGTCTCCATCCATCACATGAGCGTCTGCAGTATACTTCTTGCATTGAAAGGCGTACTTCGCCTCTGGCACTAACCCATGCTCGTTACCGGTATGCACTAACGCGAACCGCGAGCCATGACCTGTAGTTGACAGACCGCACGAGAATTACCAGAAAAGCATCCCCTGGAGTTGAAATTAAACGAAAACTGAAATTAAATGGGAGGCGACTAGGTCAGATGAAACTCTACAGCGTGTCATTTCACTCAAGATATCTTTCAATACTAACAAACCGGGCGAGTTGGCCGTGCGGTGAAGGGCACGGAGCTGTGAGCTCGCATACGGGAGATAGTGGGTTCGAATCCCACTGTCGGCAGCCCTGAAAATTGTTTTCCGTGGTTTCCCATTTTCACACCAGGTAAATGCTGGGGATGTACCTTAAGGCCACGGCCGCTTCCTTCCCATTCCTAGGCCTTTCCTGTCCCATCGTCGCTATAAGACCTATCTGTGTCTGTGCGATGTAAAGCAAGTAGCAATGCCAACAGGTAGGCCTAGCTAATATTCTATTGGACAGGAAACTTCATTCCCAACAGTGTGTCTTGTTAACCGACGATTAGTATGTTAATGTCCTTTCCTTCGTCTCTATTTCTGAATTGTTTTAAAGATATAATTTTCTCTTTCCATCAAACAAACTGAATTCTTTTCGTACTGGAAACCTATCTCTTTCAACAAACTATACAAGATTGTTCTTTCGAAATGTGAAAGGCATATACTGTATTTCACAGACAGCATCATTTGCTGCAACGTTGGAAGTTGGATTTTTAAGAAAGAACTCTTTCGCCTTACACCTCTGAGAACAAAATCATTAAACTTGACTGATCTGCTGTCTTTCCGCTGTGCTTTACGTTCTCACAGTTTAACCGGAGAAGCTAAAGGCCTGTAGTAGATTCTGATTGCACTTCATAAACAAAGTCCTCAAAAGCCTGTTTCAGCTGGTGTGTGTGTGTGTGTGTAATCATCTACCTGGGACTTTCTGAATCTTTCGAGGAAAAAGTAAATTAAGCATTGCTTTTGTTTCTTCCTAATTATCTGTCCCCGGATACAGCCTTGCACGCAGCAGAGCAAAACAAAAGGAAAATCAAGGAAGGCAACAAAATTGACTGTTCCTGCCATTGCGCATTCTCTCTGCGAATGTATTTATGAAATGGGAAATGTTGAGTAGTTATTTGAATAACCCAGGGCAATGAACTCTGCATTCTTTTTCTGCATGTCATAATATATATTGCAAACTTTATGTCGCACCGACACATAGGTCTTATGGCGACGATGGGATAAGAAAGGGCTATGAGTAGGAAGGAAGCATCCGTGGCCATATAGGTATAGCCCCAACATTTGGCTGGTGTTAAAATGGGAAACCACGGAAAACAATTTTCAGGACTTCCGACAGTGGGGTTCGAATCCGCTATCTCCCGAATGCAAGCTGATAGCTACGGGACTCAAACCACGTGGCCACTTTCTCGGTAATACAATATAAGTCCATTATAACATTCTTTAATCTAGAGGAAATTATGGGTGTCAGGGTGTGTTCACTTCGTGTAGGTCCATAGGAATAAAGTTTTCTTTACATGGAACGATTTAGATTAACAAGCCAAAAATCTAGAAATGTATGCGGGTTCGCACGAAAGTTTTGTTCCGGGGTGATCATGTCAGTTTATAAAGACCAACAGAAAATACGAAGGTGGGGATGGAAGGAGACTTCTAAAGTCAGGCGAAACTCAACAGCCTTACAATTTTACCCAAGATATTTCCCAATCCTCGAATACTAGTAGTAGATATTCAGTGGAACAGGAAACAACTTTTAGCAGTATTTCGGTAGCGCTAATTGAAGTGCATACACACTAATATAGGACTGTTATGGACTGCAATATTTGCAATACTTTAGCACGAATCATGCGGCATAAGTGAGTGACTAAGAAGCCTATCGGTTTGGAAATAATATACTAAAACATCTAACAGCCTAAAGAAACTAACAATTTTGTGCACTATAAGATTAGGATGCAAGTAATATTACTCTTGCTGAATTAAAACTAAAATTATTACTTCAGAGAAGAGAGCTAAAATATGATAATCGTCGGGGGTTTATAAAATAATTGAAAGAAACTCAGCTCATGTAGTGCGACAAGGAACACACAAGGTGTAGAGCAGAGGTGCTCACGCTGGGCATTCTGCCCCGTGGGCGCGTAGCACTGTGAGCGGGCGGGCAGACAGGCGACGAGCGAATGCTATTTAATCACGAGGGAGCGGATTTTTATGTGCTAAAAATGTGAAAAATATTTTTTATGTGCTGAAAAACTTTAAAATATGTGATAAAAAATTGAAATTATTTTCCTTTAAATATCACATAATTACTCGCGCTCAAGAGGTAAGGATAATGTTTTGTATTAGAATATGGTGCTACCAAACGTGCTCCTGGTGTCTGTGTATGGAAACGTGTTGTGTGGTATATTAATTTGATATGCCAGAGTGAATATTATGAATGGTTATTTTTTAAAGGTAATGTTTTGTTTAAATATGGCAAAAGCAACCTATCATCTTTTTTGAAAAAATAGTACCAGTTCGTATTCACCCATCACACGCAGGAATATCAGTTGCTAGAAGTAGTCTCAGAATTGCAGTGAACAACAAAGGTCATCTCCAAACTGTCCATCACAAATGCTTGCTGGTCATCTCTAAAGAACGCCTTATACTGCGAAAACGATCGCTCCACATCACAGGAAGTCAGACGAGCATAGTTAAAGAGAAGAATGTCACCAACAATAACTCCAATTTCGCCAACATGAGCACCCTCTAATACATTAGAAATTTGGCACATTGTTCGAAATCCTTTTTCCTGAACAAATTTTGATATTTGACCTTTAACAGTCCCTGTACCTGCGAAGCCGGGAGTGAATCTAATTTATTTTCAACAGCGCGCACTTCCTTCACTGTTTCGGACAACAGGTTAGTGGATTTTTCAAGTATGTCTATAGTTTTACACAAGAAGCTTAGATTGGCAGATATAAACGCCAAATCATTTTCCAAAGAGCTGTCTTAGTATCTCTTGAAGAATCTCAATTGACGACGCGTCGTTTTTATCTAGCACGTTTACAACAGATACAAAACTTTCGAAAGTGTCTGCGTAGTATACCACAGCGCTAAGCCAGGTACCCCACCGTGTAACAGTAGGCAGAGGAGGAAGCGCAAGACCCGGGTTTTTCTCTTTAGAGAGATCGATTCTTGACGGCATTTTTACGAAGACTTTTTTGCCATTAGGCACTAATTTATCCACTTGAGGATACTGACCCCGCACAGTTTCACATAACCTGTGTAGAGCATGAATAACGCAAGTTACGTGTATCATTTTCGGAAAGTTCACAGAAAGGCCTTCGGCTGCCTTTTTCATGTAAGCTGCACTGTCAGTACGGAAAAGCAATACATGGTCGTATTTTATACCTTTTGGCCAAAGTAAGTGCATGGCTTCATTGAATAACCTAGCTACAGTGACATGGTTTGCAGCAAGCATTTCTTTACACGCTATCAAATAATGTTCGCAAGCAATTTTGTCATTCTTCAACACCAGCTACAACATTTCCTACTTTTCTGCCACTTAAATCAGTGGTTTCGTCGATGCTCACCCACAGTTTTTCGCTATCACATACTGCCCGAATTCTCTGTAAAGTTTCTTCGTAACATTTTGGGAGATAGTTTTTCCTTAACGTGGACTCGTCTGGAGGTTCAAAATTAATGTACTTTGTTAGAAAATTTCTCAGTCCCGGATTATTTATTTTACCAAGAGGAATGTCGGCGCAAACAAATGCTCTGCACACATCTAAATAATACTGGGAATATTTAGATGGGCCTGCATTTGAAGTAGCTGGTTCAGCTATTAGTAATTGTCGCGAACGCACACGCGAAGCAGCCGCAGTGTGCTTATTTCCAGACAAATGCTGGGTTACTTGAGAACGTTGATCTGCACGTACTGTTTTACCACATGGTTGGCAAAATAATACTTCTCCATTGATAATGAAAATGCTTTTAAATTCCACTACATGTTGTTGAAGGGGTCGATGACCTTCGATGTTAGGCCCCTTAAAACAACAAGCATCATCAGCAACATATTGTTGAAGACGCGACCTTGTACTCCACTTCTCTTTTGGCATTATTTTGTAGATTACGACACACGCATTTACGGTGAATCGCCGTTTCAATAAAAAGAATAGCAGCGGACACTGAAGGAAATATTTCTTGTAAATCCGTACAAAATCACACGACCACTGGAATGATATATGGACCCGAACAGGTAACCTTACTCTTAGGAGTGATGAAATTCCACTACCTAATGGTGGGGCAATATTCTACCGAGTCTCCCATGTCGTAACGGAATTACGTCACCTTATCTCTCCGTGATTGCCTTTCGCTGATATTCTATAAACAAAACCCGAGAGGGCTGACTCAAAGAGTTGGAATGACATCATGCAAGGAAATATCTTGTGCAGCAAATCAAATTGCTGTCTAAATGTAACGACATAGCCAGTGACCAGCAAGTTTTAGAATTTATGGAGGGAAGTCCATAAATAGCCGAAACATTCAGATACATTATGTTAAATACACTTAAAACAATACTGTAATCGTAAAATGAAAATATGAGCATTATTTTATAACACAGAAGCATTTTAAATTTTATTGATCAACAAATATTGCCGATTTATGTGCTTATTTTAGATTTTCTTAAAATATGCATTTCCATTTTAAAAATCTGAAAATATGTGTTTTTATGTGAAATAAGATTCACTTTTTACACTTTGGGATGCACAATAGGAATAATGAACTTCGTAACTTGCGTTAAAACTTACGCAAAAATATGTAATTGCATAAAAATCCGCTCCCTATTAATCAGTGACGTGGCTTCGTCACAGGCCGTGAAGGTTGGGCGAAATTCTCCCGGTCACTCTACCACTGCGGCGATAGGGTACCCAAGTTGGGAATGGATATAGAGCATATTGAAAGAAAGGGCAGAAATCCGCGACATTTTCAATTTACATTGAAAGGAATAAGTTATTTACGTTCATTGCAGTCTGAAATATTTTTTATAATGTACGTAATGAATTACAATTTTCACTATTAAATTTTGAGATGTGCTTTAGAAACACTAATATAATACGGAGTTAAGGTAGATAAGCTGTGGCTTGTGGTTGTTTGGGTTTAAATTATCTGAAACTCACCAATCCAATCATGCTCACCGCGAATAACATCAGTTTATTTGAAGGCATACTGTATATCTAGTAGATATATTTGCATTGTTGTTTTACTTTAATCTTTGATAGTAAATATCTATGTACCTACTTATTCGTGATGAAACTCCCTCTCGCCATTTAGAGGCTACCTATTATCGGACGCCTGTTAACTTTTAAATACTATTTTCAGAAATTCATTGAACAGAGAAAGTCACAACACTGTACAAAATCAAGCAGTAAACTTGTTGAATTATGTAATTATATTACTTCTTGCGTAATGATTAACAGGAATTTTACTTTAAAAAAATGGAAATACTAACATTGCCATCCAAGGAATTTTAAATCGTAGCTTGGACGCTTAAACTCTGCACCTTTGTAGATTGTAACAAAAATTATAACGTGTCACTTTTCCTTTAATGAATAAATTTAAGAAAATAAATTTGACTATATCGAGTGCAGTATAAAATCAATCCGGAATATCTTGAAATGGTCAGGTTTTTTTTTGCGATTATAGCGCTTTATTTTAAATACTGCGCCCCAATCAGCATTTCGCTGAGTAGTGGAGAAGAACTTCGTAATCACAATTGAACGTCAATGCTCCCTGCCTTCCCTGCAAAGTGTCCGCTCTCTCGCTTCACTGTGACGCATGCTTGTTAAGCTGCCCGCATTTACGTCACATCAGCCCGGCCGCACTGAGATAGCCCGATCGGGCGTCCAGCTGAGCACCTCTGGTCTAGAGCATGTGCTTCGTGCGTTTGTACTCTTAGCGGAATAGATAAATGTAGGGGATTCGGGTTCGAATCCCAATGGCGACCACATTTTCAACTCCTAGAAGCACGACCGCTTAAGAAATCCTATTTCTAACAATGTTATTGGCAGATTTACATTTAGTTATAAAAGTTAAGTCTTAGAAACGGACAGAACTGTGTAAACCAAGTTTCTCACAGTGCCACACGTTGAACAAGGCATTGAGTAAACTATCAATTCACATTCATCACTGCCACATTATCGTTCTGTCGCTTTCTGCCGTCTCAGTAGCAATCCGATGTACCAGTTATAGTAATTGGCAAGTAATTTAATTTGAATGTCAAAACCGATTAATAGGCTATGTATCTTTTCCTACTTGCGCGCTTAAATAATGCGACTTACACAAGGCGGAACCGTCCCACTGACAGCTTTAACTTTAGGAAAGTCTGGCATGGTGAAATGAATATGCAATCTAAGCAAACTCAGCACTGCATAAATAAGTCTCGTTGCCGCGTATTACAACTTAAGCCAGGAGCTCTTACCGAATGTGTTGGGTGCGCTTCCAGTAAGTTTGGGCCTGCTAGTTTGAGAGTGGTAGGGCCATGGACATTCCGGCCCACGCAGTGTGTGTGTGTGTGTGTGTGTGTGTATCTTGGTCCTTGTAACATTTGTCTAGGTATGCGTAGGTATGGTTAAAAATGTTTCGGGTGTTAAAATTAGACTTCGTCAGTAAAAGGACATGCACAATTTTCATATCAGTAAATCATTCAAAAATGATGCTTGTTTAAAGGGTCATCGGCCCCTCAAATATTTTACTTCAACCGAAATAAGCCATATCATGTTTGAACGGGCAGGGACTTACAGTATATTATTTGAACGAATTCAAATCTAGTTCAGGCTTTTGTATGGTACTTAATAAGCGTGGTACTTCAGCTTTCTTCCTTCTGCCAAATAGGCAATGTGGATCAATGCGCCGCTTCAGAGTTTCGCAGGGGAATACCAAAAAACGTTACTTGACTATTACCAAAGGTCAAGCAGATTTTGAAGGCTAACTTATGTAGGTTTCATCTACGTATGTTACTTTTGATTGCTACATCTCAAAGTAGTTCGGGTTGAAAAACACACTACGCTACTTTCGGAATCGTTAATCAGAAGTCTTCTCGATTGTGTAAATTTCTCGATCTAGCATTTTCAATATTTCTCGTATCTTACTGAACTTATGGTTTAGTTAAGGAATGGACGTCAACTTTGTAATTCCAAATTAATTTAAATGGTGTAACCGAAGTGTCTTCCATTGTTTTGCTTTCACTGCACTAGTCAATCTCTTTGAAGAAAGTGAACTAAGCCGGAAACACGACGTTACGATAAATATTACTGTGCAAAGTCTGACAAATAGGCAGAAATATGGTTATTTACAGGGGACAAATCTAGGTCATCGGCCCTTAATGGTACGAGGTGAAACGAAATGATCAATTTTAAAATTTTAAATTGTTACAACAGGCTAGAACTTAAAAACAAATTGAATTTAAAATAATCAGTGGATCTAATTCGCTATGTCTTGTTTTCTTATAAAATGGAATAAGGCATTGCCTTGGACGTGGAATCATAGCCTATATCATTCATTTAAAAGTAAAGAACATTAAAATACGCAAAGAGAGTCAATAGAACAAAAGCTTTGTTAATTAACCGCTTATTAAAGACACACACAAAATTCACTTTTAAACACGGTAAAAAAAGGCCACTATCCCTCAAAACTGATTAGGTCTGCTTACTGCTCGTCATCTCGTAATGGCAGGGATGGTACTCTGAAGTTTTAGACTATGGCGCATATCTGCCAGGGCTACGCAGTCTGTAAAGATGTGTACCACGGTCAGATGACCGTCGCAAGTACATACCGGAAAACTTCTTCCTTCAATAAGTAAGAGGCGTTGATATACCGCTGCCGATCCGAAGACAACATAATACCACTGCTCAAGGTAAGCTCGGTTAGGGTCGCGTAGCTGAGCTTGCATTCGGGAGATAGTGGGTTCGAACACCGCTGTCGGAAGCCCTGGAGATGTGTAAATTTAATGACATTTATAAATTTGACACTCAGATTACCTTTTTTTTAACTTTAATCAATTTCAATCAATTGAAATATTTTCACGTTATCGAGCCGCTAGAAGATTAAAAAGGCAAGAAATTTAAACATTTTAATATTTACAGTGAAACCAATGACAAATGTTTATCTGGCACTACACGTGCGTGTTTAAAATGTACACCGCCCACCAAACCGCTCTGAATTAGCCTTTCCACTTAACCCGTGAAGTTTTAAAAGGTGCTGCTCTGAAACTATTTCAAACTTTCATTTCCGTAAAATATATTTGAAAGTAAAAATATCCGTTACTGTAGATTTTGCTTTTGGAAGACTCCCCCCCCCCCACTATCCTAACCCCTTCGAAAAAATTCCTGTGTAAGGACTAGCCACCGTTTCTTTTCGTGAAACCCGAAGGGAAGTCTTCCATATCTTCGCAGTTCCTTGAATCGTTCCCAGCTTATTTGGAAGAGGGGTGGCCTGCTACTCCATCTCCCGATGAGGGATAACCAAATGTCTCAGCTGAGAACGAATATCACTTTCAGGAACCTTGTAAGGCAACGGGGGCAGTGTTACTGCCTCCTTGGCAGCCTTATCTGCTAACTGGTTTCCTTCTACATCCATGTGGCTTGGGAGCCACAAACGTGATTCTGGTGCCGGCATCTGAACACCTGGCCATCAGGTCCTCGATCCGTTGCACCAGAGGGTGCCGAGGGAAACAGGTATCAATAGATTGTAGCGAGCTCAAGGAGTCTACACGATCCCTGGGTGGTCACAAATGCGGGCTTTTGGGCGTAACCGCACACGTAGGAGGCCCATCTCCGAGCAGCACGCACATCAAAAATTTTTAAATGGTCTACATCCAACCCTTAAAAAAAAAAAAGAAAAGAGGACCATGGCCACATGACCCTTTTAGTCTCCTACGGCAGGCAGGGAATACCTGTGAATGTATTCAGCCCCTCCCATCCACAGGACAAAACATTGTACCAAACCGCAATCTATGTCTGCGCCTAGGTCGCCCCTTTTACTCGCCTCTTACGACAGGCAGGGGATACCACGGGTGTATTCTACATGTGCATCCCCCACCCGCAGGGGGTTGTAAGACAACTGCGACAATGAGACCGCCTCCTTGGCGGCCCTATCAGCTAAATAATTTCTCGCTACACCCACGTGGCTTGGGAGCCACAAAAACGTGATTCTGGTGTTAGCACTCTGAACACCCGGCTAGTAATCCTGGATCCGCTGCACCAGAGGGTGCTGCGGGAAACACGCGATCCTTTCAGTAGATTCTAGCGAACTCACGGAGTCAGTACACAGTCGAAAGTGCCAACGTTCATTGGACAGCGCGTACCGCAGAGCTACAAAGAACAAGAACTCTGCTGTGTATACACGACAGGTTTCTGGTGAAGGAAAACTTAACGAACGCACATCCTACTTTCGCTTCTGTCCTCGAACCATCCGTGTAAATGACTACTGAATCTGAATACCGGCTAACAACGGACAGGAAGAGCCTCTGTTTATGGAGGGGGTCAGTGTTAACTTTAGGTCCAGTGTGCGGATCCAGGATGATTTCTGGTCGCCGTGTTAACAAGCAAAGTACATCAAACATGTAACTGCTATCCAAGCTTATAGCAACCGGCTGCGTTGCTCGTTGATAAGCAGCGTACAATCGACGGAATACGCAGAGGTTGGGTGAAGTGGCATCTGTCGCAAATTCGCTGCATTGGACGATAGAGCTTGCTGGAGCCTCAGGTGAAGAGGCGGTACACCAGATTCAGGGAGCTTATACGGAATGCTCCCGTTGCCAATTTAACTCCGCTGTGGTCGATGCTAGTCAGTTTCAAAGGGACGCTTTGCTTTTCTGATCCGTATGCTGCACTGCCGTAGTCAGCTTCTTAGCACATTTGACTAGTGAAGCACGTGCGGCTCCCACGATAATTTACTAAAACGAGCCCAGGAAATCAAAGTGTCGACTGGAAGGGCGACCCGCCCCACCCTAAATAAAGCTCATGATGAGCAGTGCGTTGCCGGTAGAAGTGAACAACAGAGGTATTTGTAGTTGAAAACAAAGACAAGTCCACTTTTCCACTCTCCTAATAGTTTGTAACTGTCTGCGATTGCCATATTTTATGAATTATAATGCAGAACAAAATCTTCCACATACTGTATACTTAAGGCCCCTGCACGGTTATCCGCCGAGAGTAATGATTATGCTGCTTGTTTAAAGGGGCCTAACATCTAAGGTTATCGGCCCCTAATGGTACGAGATGGACATAATCCAAATGTTAAAATGTATCCACTCACTAGAATTTAAAGCTAATTAAGATGAACAATTATTGTGAATTTAAAATAATCAGTGGATCTAATTCACAATGCTTGATTTTCGGTAAAATGATAGATATGGTAGAATAAGATATTGCCTTAAAACGCAGTAATATATTATGCACATTACTATTATAAAAACACAAACTAAAACAGAGTTAAATTAATAAAACATAGTGAACAATAACATAAAGACTAATAGAAACACTACGTTTATATGCGATAAAACGAACCACTGCCGCTCAAAACGGATGACGAGGTCTGACTGCTCGTCATCTCGCAGGATGAGGGAGATTTTATTCCTGAATTTTTGACTACGGCGTAGATCGACCAGGTCCACGCACTACTAGCGATGTGGGCCGGGTAAATACCAAGCGAGGTCAATATAAATTGGGCATTTGCCCGGGTATATACCCAGTGGTCATTTAAATACCCAAAATGAGGGTATTTTCAGTTTTTGAGCTTTGTACAACACTTTTTGATGTGTTGATGGGACAAGAAAGCACTGAAACACAGGTATTTGATGCCTTAAATTGAAATCAGGAACAATATTGATCCTTCAAAACAAAAAAATTGAAAATGGACGTCCGGGTATTTGTGGGTATTTATGTTTTGGCACTGTAACCTTGTCTTTCGTAGTTTTTAAAGTGTTTTTTCTTTAAAATAAAGTAAAATATTGGATAAAACCTTTTGGTTGTTTTGTGTTTAAATTTTTTAATACATACCAAGATATTGAGAAGGTCCGAGTTTTATTACGGTACTGGAAATTAGCAAAGATGAGGGAGGGGAAAAAGCTACTTTTGTAGTAAGAGTAGGCTATATGCATGTTAATTGAAATGTGTATGCCAAAACTCAAAAGGTAACAAAATATATTCAATAGAAAGGGCATTAAAAATGCTTAATAAAAGTGCTTTAAGTTATTTTTCATTTAATTTTAAATATATTTTTTAAAATCATACTCTAAATAACAAATGCATGTAAGGAAGTTTTTGTAGTATGTGGAATATAATGGGTGAATATGTATGCCAGCAAGCATGTGGATTGGCAACACTGCTCAGCCCATCCTACCCAGAATTCAAACTGACACTATTTCCCTCCCATTTTCTGTTCTTAGTTTGATGCCTACTGTACTTAACCTAACCTTTTCAGTGTAATGGAGTTGTTAGTTTATAGTGGCAACAGATTTTCATTTCAGTATTATCTGAACTTGTATGAAGAGATCTTTAGCTTAAGTTGATGTTTTGTCAAAACACTTGATAACATTTTTGTGAACTATTAGTGTGAGAAAAATGGGCAAAAGAAGGGTCCAGCTTGGAAGTTATTTAAAACCAATAACAAAGGCAGTGTTGTCTGCAAGTATTATATTGTATACAAACATGCTGATGTTAATAAAATAACCAATCATATCAGAAGATGCTTCAAATGTCCTGAAGAAATGAAGAAAATTCTTGTTAAGCCAAACACTAAATACAAAAGTAGGCCATTCCCTTCATAAATCCAGCATAAAGAAAACACCTGAATATCTTCAACAGTAAGAGGAATTTGAAGCAGATGTGTTTTTGAACCAGAAGAATGAAATCCAGGGCCGAGTTCAAGTAGCACCCAAATTTTTAATTTAACATCCCCGGGGAATGTGAGTAGCCTGTCTGGAAGGAGTGACCATTCCACCTTTAGTCGACTTCGACCATCATCAAGCGCCAGTGGAGGAGACTTCTTGACCTTTTTGGACCACATGGGCAGTCCAATGTAAGTAAAATAAAATTTTGTTTATACTATGTACTGCAGTTCAGTTACAGTATAAACATGAGGTCCGATGACCGCTACCCATTTAACTGCAGTATCTTCTTGAAAATCAATTTGCCTAAGTAACAAATTTGGGTAACTTTACAATTACTGTATCACCTTTTATTTTTTTATACTTTTATATTTACTTTCTGTAATGAAAAAAATAAGCAAAAACAGCAAAATTAGATGTCGCAAACGATGGTAACTGCTGTGGAGGCAGTTGCTTCTGCGAGCGCTACACGACGTAGCGGTTTAGCGCTGGACAGTTCAGCGATCAAGGCTCACGGAAAATAACTTCCTTATCGGACTTTCGGACATGTCGATACACATTTGGGACACCTAATTTTGCTGTTTTTGCTTTTCTTTTTTATCAGAAAGAGTAGTAACTAGTCTTGTAAAGGGATTGTTTACTCAAGAACACTTGTTTTGTTGTAGGCTATAATATGGCATGCCTAATATTGTTTATTTTTTAGGAAAGCCTCAGCCAACGCTTGGCGAAAGCAGTCTTCATAAGCGGAGCTCAGTTATCTATGGTTGAACATCCACTGTGGTTAGAATTCTTGAAAAACTTCGTCCATCTTGCAAACCACCATCCAGGTATCGTCTAACTTCATCTCTCAAAGCTCAGTATGCAGAGATGCAAAACGAATATGCAAGCCAGCTAAATGACTAGAAACACATATCTACAGTGTTACGGTTGGAGTAATATCAGAAATGAGTCAATAGTAAACTTCGTCATCTCAAAACCAGAACCGCTTTTTGTGGAGTTAGTAGCAAGAAAGGGAAAGACACAATGCACCCTACTTAGCTGAGTTGATCAATGTGATTGATTGATATGGTTATGAAAAGTTTCTGGTAGTAATTAGAGATAACGCTCCCAACATGAGAGCTGCTTTGGCCTTGGTTAATGAGAAATATCCGTCAATCATACCACTTGGTTGCCTTGTTCACCTCTTGCATCTTTCATGCGAAGCTATTTTAAAATGTAACACCGTGAAATCTTTCATGGCAACTGTTACTAGCATAGTGAAAAGTATCAAGAATAGCCACATACTGAAAGCATTATTTGACCGACAATTGGACAAAAAGTTTGAAGACAATATCTTCGACATTTCCTGGACAGACTAGGTGGGGAAACAACTACTTTTTGTTTGCAAAGTTTACTAGAAAATAAATCTGTGCTTCAAAAGCTTGCTGTTAGTGAGGAAGCTGAAATCACACAAGAAATGAAAAGGCAGCTACTTCGTGGAGTGTTTTGGGTTCGAGTTCAAAAGCTGATCAACATTTTTGATCCAATTATTGAACTTATTACTGCCTTTAAGTCCAACACCCCCATAATCCGCAATGTTTTCACAAAGTTTCACAAACTACACAACACTTAAGCAAGAAATTCCAGAAGCCCCTATTCAATAATCTGAAGAGAAACTGTACTAGCCAAACTGGAGAAACGTGTGAAATTCGGTGTCTGCCAAATTCTGGCTGCCGACTTATTGAACCCTTCATCTCAAGGTTGCAATTTGAAGCCTGTTGAACTGCTTGATGCTATTGAGTTTGTCTGAAGTCGGCAGTAGCATGTGAACAAAAAGTAGTTAACTTCGTCAAAACATTGCGGACTACAGAGAAATAGGGGCTGTAGAAGTGGCCCTTTCTTTGGGAAGGATTAAAAGATACTGAAAAAGAGAAAGCAATTAGCCCTATGCTATGGTGGAGGGGCTTGAAAGGAACGTGTGCTAGCTGATGCTGTGAGAATTTTAGGCGCTCCAGTAACATTTGCTGCTATTGAAAGAACGTTTAGCACATTCAGCTGGATCCACTGTAAGAAAAGAAACAGACTTACAACTGAAAGGGCTGGACAGATAGCTTACTTTCACACAACTGGAATCTGCTAAACAAAACTCCGAAACCAAGGAAAGAAAAGAGTCCAAGGAAACTAGGCGGGTGCAGCGAAAAAGTTGAAAACACAAATAATGATCAAATGCAAGTTTCCTGTAGCGACGATAGCGATTATGGCAACATTTCGCTCTCAGATGAAGAGTACATCTCTGAGCGTGATGAAAACTAGTATTAGTTGTACTTTTACTACTCAATTGATATTTTTCGTTGTAAGTTGGAATATAGGCCTAAGCCTAAAGAAGAGATTCATTATGTATGATCATGAATAGCCTAATACATTTGTTGAGCTTCATTAAACCTAAATTAAGTAAGGCCTCTATTTTTTAGAACTTTAGTGTAACTTAATTTTCTATTTACTAGTGTTTTTGGTTATTTGATATATGAATGATATTACAAACTGTTCTCAAAAACATATACAGTGTATTGAAAACTTTTGTAGAACTTCGTCAATGCTTTGAATAAATTTACTCCAACTTTTATCTCAACGTTTGCAAAACAGCTAGTTCAATTCTGAGTTTTTCAGGTTATAACTATTGAATTTTATCTCCTGATCTAATTCCCAGTTCTAATTAAATTTAATTTTATTAACTATCTAATGTTACATTTCTAAAAAGCTAATGTATAATAGGTAATGTAGAATAATAATTTGCATGCCGGTACCCTTTAAGGTTCAAGTTTCCACGAGACATGATTTTAATGAAAAATCTAAAATACCTGGGTATTTACCCACATCGGGTATTTATCCGAGTATATACCCTGGGAATTTACCCCGATTTATAAATACCTGGGTATTTTACATCACTACGCACTAGGTAAGGATGTGTACCACGGTAAAATGATCGCCCCAAGTACACACCGGAGGGGGTTCTTTCAGTAAATTAGGAGTGCGTATATTAACCGTGGCCGATCCAAATAATACCACTGATTTCCTCCTAGAAGCCCGAAGGGAAGTCCTCTATACCTTCGCTGTACCTTTTATCGCTCTCAGCTTAATCGGAAGTGGAGTGGCCTGCCACTCCATCTCCCAATGGGACATGAAATGTCAGTTGAGAGCGAATATCACTTGCTGGAACCTTGTAAGGCAACGGGGGCAATTTAACAGCCTCCTTGACTGCCGTATCAGCTGTTTTCCTTTTACACCCACGCGGCTCGGGAGCCACAAACGTGATTCTGGTGCTGGCACCCGAACACCCAGCCAGCAGGTCCTGGATCCACTGAACCAGAGGGTGCCGAGGAAAACGTGTAGGTCTATCAATAGACTAAAGCGAGCTCAAGGAGTCTGTACAGAGCAGAAAGTGTCGACGCTCATCGGGCAGTGCGTACAGCAGAGCTTCACAGATAGCATAGAGCTCTGCTGTGCAAACACAGGTTTCCGGGAGAACAAAAAGAAACCTATCATTGTCTACAACGAACGCACAGCCCACTTTCGTTTCTTCCGTCGAAACATCCGTGTAAACGACTTCTGACTCTGGATACCGGCCAACAACGGACAGGAAGAGCCTCCGATAAATCGAGGGGTCCGTGTTTTTCTTCGGGCCAGTGTGCTGATCCAGGCCGTCGTCTAAAGTCCACTGTTCCACTCTGCTAATAGCTTGCTGTAATTGTCGCTCCACGACTGCCATATTGTACGAACTATAATGCAGATTGTAGCGACGGTATTACTGCTGAACCAGCAGCAGCGACAATACCGTTTATGTCAATCGCGAACAGTGTGACACTAAGAACCGATCCCTGTGGAACTCCATTTTCCTGAACGTGGTAGCCTATTGCGAATATGCTCTGTGTACTCATACGGAATAGACGGGACAAAAAATTCGTAATAAATACCGGATTGGTCGCTTTTACATCCTAGATAAGATAGGGTTTAAAACATTCAAATTCTTCCGTGTGGGGTTCAAATGAGTGTTAGATCAGAAAATAATTTCCCCAAAATCGTTTGTTGACGTACGAACTGAGGGCGTATTTTACGGGCTCAGCCGACATTGGACTCTCCAAAATGTAAAACTTTGAAGCGAAGCACGGGCGTCTTGCTAGTTCTGTATGTGGAGATACACGAAATATTTGTACAAGTGTGCTGAAAAAATGTTAATTTTCTCATGTGAAATTAATTTTTTTTTGCATCCCTATTTTCATGAAGTAGTTTTGGAGTGAATAATTTTGTGGGAATTGTACAGCAAGAGGAACTCTACAGTTTATCATCATCATCGAGATTATGATTGTCTTAATGTTTTCATTGATCTCCACATTCTGTCTATATACATGAAAATTCTGCAGGTGCACTATTAGAAATGTAATTTTCGCCACTGAAAAAAAAAATGAACTTGTAAAAACTTCAGGCAGTTAAGATAATTTAACACCGTAGATAAACCGTCTCGCAGCAAACGTGTTTTGATACAGTTCATAAGTGACCGTAGGGAAGGAGAGATTCGTTTAAAAGTAATGCATCTTACATGAAAAAAATTCCTGTCGTATGATTGTCTACATAGCGATGAAATGCATGCTGTCGAATCTACCGTACTTGCAGCCTAACTGCTCTAACGTCATAGCCTAGCCAACTGACAGTCGCGCGAAGTCTCCTGCAGTGGACGACCCGTCACGTATAGTCACATGAATCGAAGTCGCGTGTGGTCTCTTCCAGTGGACGATGCTTGTTTTAAGGGTCCTAACATCTAGGTCATGACAATGACAAATTAAAAGTTTTAAATCATCCACTGACCAAAATAAAAAATGGCATGTAGAATGAATGGATATGAATTTAAAACAATCAGTGAATCCTACACACAAACTACCATAAAAAATAGTATTACTGACCAAGAGACCACTTCTAAAGCACAATCCTGAATCGAGGATGCTTGTTGTCTAAAGGGGTCCAAAATACAGGTCAACGGCCCCGCATAATGGCACTTATCGCTAGTAAAGGAGAACCATGGTATTTGTCTTATTGGGGTGCTAATCAAAAGTAGCGTAGATTCAGTGTTCCACACATTATGGTACTACTCAAGCATTGGACGTCGTACAGGTAACGCAGACCTATGGTGTTTCTCACATAATGGCGCCACACATAGGCAACGCAAACCGATGGTGTTCCTCACATAGTGGCCACTAAGCACAGGCAACGCAGACCCGCGGTGCCGCTCATATAGTGTTACTAATCGCAGGCAACGCCCAGACCCGTGGTGTTGCTCATAAGGGTACGACTCACGGGTACTTGATACCCACAGTGACCCACTTTCTGCTGCTACTAATCACAAATCTATTGTGTACCTAATAAAGTGGTACTAATCAAAAGTAGTTTCATGGTTCTAATACAATCATCCCTTGTTCGCCCCTTTTAGTCGCCTCTCAAAATAGGCAGGGGATACCGTGGGTGTATCGGTCTGCATCCCCCTCCCACGGGGGGTAGACAGAGAAAAAAGAAATAAGGGATCCGTCACTTCGAGAAATGAAGTAAAGGACGAAGAAAGGCAAGGGCCACGAAGGGCGTGAAAATGAAAGACTTCCTAGGCCTCGAATGCTCTGATACCGTCGGGGTCAGAAAAGAACAAGAGTTGACCAAGGGAGGTCGGACAGGATAGATGAAAGTGAGGAGCCTGGCACAAGTGGAAGCAATGCCAGATCTCAGGTAAGGGCCCCGTGGTCGACAACCCACGCTCCCAAGTTGAGAGCCCCTTGGGCCCCTTTTAGTCGCCTCTTACGACAGGTAGGGGATACCGTGTGTGTATTCATACGTAACTAGCATACGTCACAGTGAAGCGGGAGAGCGGGCACACTTTGCAGGGAAGGGAGGGAGTATTGATGTTCACTTGTGATTACGAAGCTCTCCATTACTCAGCGAAATGCCGACTGCGGTACAGTATTTAAAACCAAGCAATATAATTGCAAAAAAGACCTTTTCAAGATATTCCGGACTGATTTATACTGCACTTGATATAAACAGTCCGTTTTATTTTGTTATATGTATTCAAAGAAAACACGCGTTATTTTTGTTACAATCTACAAAGGTACAGGGTCTAGGCCTACAGGTTACGATTTACAGTTCCTTGGATAGACATGACTTTTCATTTAAAGAAGTAAAATTCCTGTTTTTCACCAAGCAAAAAGTAATATAGTTACATAATTCAATAAGTTTATTGCTTGATTTTGCAGTGTTGTGCTGTGTGGCTTCACTGAATTTCTGAAAATATATTTAACATTTAACAAGTTTCCAGTGATAATAGGTACCTCTAAATAGAGAGCGAGTTTCATCACGTGTGAGGACAAATGATTAATGTCCAAAATTAAATATAAATATATCTACCAGATATACAGTATGCCTTCAAATAACCTTACTGATGCTCCATCCTCATGGTTACCAGTAACCTCTGGTGTCCCGCAAGGCAGTGCTCTTGGCCTCTTGCTGTTTTCCTTGTTTATGGACGATCTGCCACCCGAACTCAAACGAAACAGCAAATACCCTACTTTTTGCTGACTGCAAGATATTTAGGGAGATCAGTAATCCAGCAGATGCAGCTATTTTACAGTCCTCACTTAACGCCCTCTCTAACTGGTGCCGTACTTTGAAATTTATCCCCAATCCACAAAAATGCAGCTACATGACCATAACACTCCGTAAATCTCTACCCACACCATATTACCTACTCGTCAAGCCCATCACCGTAGTTACGCAACAGCGTGACATAGGTGTAATTTTCTATACAAAATTACAATTCAAGTACCACATAGAAACATACAACCAAGGTTGTGAAATTAGTAGGCATTCTCTATCTTAAATTTCGGATCCCACTGCTCTTTGTCAATTCTTCCTCACGATCATTCAACCTCCAACTATTGCTCTCTGATTGGGACAACAGCCTCCCCCTCCAATATTAACTAGTTAGACAAAGCAGTATCCTTTATTGCAATTGTCAAACAGAAACCCCAAGCTCAGAAATCTGTCTACGCAGCAGGTATCAAGGGCAATAAATGTGTCACAGCTGCACATCAGGCAACAGGTAGCTGACCTGAGCTTGAGCTTCCTCCACGGGATCTTAAATGGGCATTACCGCTCGGAACATCTTGTCTCACTGTTCTCTCCCCGTGTTCGTTCCCGCTCCACCAGAACCAAAGACCTTCTCCACATTCCCCACACTCAGCACTCAATACTTCAATGATCTTTGCTAATACACCTCCCAACTCTCAAACAATAAGAGATAAGAGCTTTATATAGCATCAAGTAATACGAGAAATAATAGAATTTCGTACGTCACCTTAAACAATATTGTTGTAAATGAGTTCAATTCGCCTGTCTTTCATTTCAGCAAATACATCTATTACTCTCGTCTTGAAGTCATGCGTCTTGCTAGAGTTTCCACGTTGGACAGTTTCTGGTTAAATAGGTTTTGATTCGTTTCGAGGTACTCATAGCGCCTTCACTAGAAACTGATGTTTAACGGAATAGGCAGCATCAAGTTAAGCGATTTTGTTTCCGTATGCACACTCTGGAGTTCATTATTAAGAATGTAAGCCAATAGTTGTTGGGGTTATAATACTGTAATATTGGTGGGTAAGAAACAGCATGTACTTGAATGGTTTTCATGCTATCATGCATTAATTAGGTGTAGAAGTTTGCTATACTTCGTATTTGAATATTTTTTTAAACGCGTCTTACAACAAAGTAAATTCATATTAACATTAAAAGTATGCCTGAGCTAGTAGCCATTAAGAGCACCTTTACTGGATTTTAAAATATTTACATGTCAAAAGAGTTTACAAATAAGAAAAGTTTAGTAGCTGATGTTCTTGAGCATTGGACTTGACAGTATTATAAAATTAATTTGCTGGCGAGACGTTAAGTCTGTTTACCGGGCGGAGAAATTTCGCTATAGGAAAGTCAGTTCCATAGTCGGCACCTAGAGAGCGTTAGTGTTGCTATATATGAAAGCCTTGAAAATCAAAGGGAGCATACACAGAATGGACAGCGTCTACTTTCGCCTACAGTACGTGCTTCTTGTAACTAGACCCGTGCCTTAGCATTGCCGAAGGGAGACGAAAATAAGTGGGAAATACAATAATGTCATGTATGTAGAAATAATGTTCTAACAATAATTGAATTAACTAGACAATATTTCATTCACAAAATATTAAGGGTACACGCTGTCTCCCCTGACGCTTCGCCCCTCTCGTTATCTTGTTATATTTTATCATGAAAGTTTACACTTGTTAATTAGTCTTGACAGTGAAAGTGAAATTCTCAGTGTAGCTGTATCTTGTGCTTCGTGAATGAATAAATAAATAAATAAATTCGCGATAAGCATGACTGGATTGTTTGAGTTTATCAGACAATTTAAACCCAAACTACCACAAGCCACAGCTTATCCACTTTAACACCGTATTATACTAGACATGTTTCTAAAGCACATCTTAAAATTTAATAGTGATAATTGTAATTCAATACGTACATTGAAAAAATATGAAGTAAGCCTAACTATTGTATCCGGTCAAAATACATAAACTGTAATGAACGTAAATAACATTTCTTACAACGTAAATTGAAAATGACTGATTTCTGCCTTCTTTCACTATTTTCTGCCTCCATTTCAAGCTCTGATATCGCAGCAGTGAGAGAGTTTTTGGGAAAACTTCGCCAAACCTTCACGACCTGTGACGTAGCCGCCAAACGTCCCTGTGGTTGACTAGCATACGCTGCGCTCAGCGCCTGCCAGTCCGCCCACTTGCAGTGCTGGGTGCCCGCGGAACAATGCCCTGTAGAGTGTCTTTATACACCATAAATGATTTTCTGTGGATTCGTTTTCAAAGACCAGGCGCATAATAGCCGAAGAAAGTGAAGCTCGTATGAAGGGAAAGTCGTACAAAATGGATAAAAGGACAACGGAAGCGTACTATAAACAGCCATTAAATGAGGTTAGAACTTCCATCGAATAATATACCTTTGGCTTTTTGTAATATTTTTGTTTCATTTTATATCTGTTTATGTTTGTTTCACGCAACTAAGCATTTGTATCGTATAGTGTATTTCTTCCTTTGATCTAGGTAATCAATGACAATGTTTGCTTCAGGTGAATTGCAAATTGAAAAGACTAAAGATGTTGGTGACGAAGCTGAAATTATTTGGAACATTTTACGAACTCTGGAACAAGTTACCTTATTGGACTGATACATATTTTACCAGTACAGAGACGTCATGGTACCTATGAGTCGTCAGACAGCCAAGGGCAATGTTCCATCACTTACACGGTTCCACATGCGGAAGGTATGCAAAAAGCACATTCATGGAAATCTTTGAAATCTTATCAAGAGAAAAAATGTGGAAATATAACTTTCAAGAAAAAGCGCGGTTGTGTGAGGAAATTTAAGTAGACTTTCAGTGAGACTGTATGAGAACATTAATAGCTTTCCCCGCGAGGAAAGACACTACATCCTTCGTAAGTCACAGAAGGAATACCTGAGCCCAGACCTTAATGCACACAGGCTCCATGAAGCATTGAAAGTATCCAGAAAAAACATTCAAGTTTTACAGAGCTGTGTCTCTGAAACATTTTCCAAATCTACCTTTTCAAAGACCACGAGTTGATACATGTAAAACGTGTGGTTCTGTGCATATCACATCACAGAATCAAGACTTGAGTATCGCAAGATCAACAACATGTGCTCTTGACTTACATCATCGCCAAGTGGAGGTTTCATTCCAGTCCATAACAAATTATGCCCCACTCTGCCAGACAGCGATACTTTCAGTAATAATTGACAGTTTTCTCTGCCAAGACTTACCCACAGCAACATGTACTATTCCCGTCAACTTTCCTGTTACAACTCCGGAATCCACGTGGCCGATACTGCAGATGTGTGGCATGAAAGCTGGCCAGGAAGAGGAGGTTGGGGGTGGGGATCAGATGGTATCCTGTGTAGGACAGGCATTAAATATGGGACTTGTCAGTACTTACAAACAGAATCTTTTTACGGAGTGATAACTACGCTGGTCAATTAAATAACCGAATAATTTTGTTTTTATACAGGTTTCTTGTGTCAAACTTTCATTCATACCATTTATAACAAATTTCTAGTTGCTGGGCACTCATTCTCTTCATCGGATCGTTGACTTTGCTATTAAAAAAAAAACGCGCTAGACGTTAAGTTGCAAACTGTGGCTGATGTGAGGACTGCTATTGCTGCTGCAAGACTCTCGCAACCCTTCAGAGTGCTGGACATGGGGAATAAAAACTGATTTCTACCATGTCTCATCGAAGTACATTGACAAACCCTACACTAGAAATCACCAAGACCGTACAGGAGTGGTTTTGCACAAAATAAGCTATAGTGATATTGCAGTTTGGGGAAACATGTGATGAAGGCAAGCATCACAGAATCACAAAAACCACAACACTTCCAAGCCTGAATGAGATCTCTGAATTAAAGAGACTGAAGGAAAATGCTTGATTTTATGAGTGAGGAAACTAAATTTGAGAATTCAGTTACACTGAAAAACAGTAGGTTCTAGTAGGCTAATCTTAACTACACATGCGTTTCAATGGATGAAGTTCTCAAGATCCATTTAATTTTGTTATCGAAAATCCAACATTTTTTCTCAACTCTTTGGAGAAAAACTCCAAGTAAAAGAATGGAAGCTTATCCATTCAGGAAACTGATGGGAAATTTTAGAGACGCTTTCGGAGATATTGGTACGAATCGAAACCATGTTTGAGTGGCAGTGCTACCCGAAATAGACTAATTGTGTGCTGTTTGCTAAAGACAATTTAGGACGGAGTAAAAGATGGGATGTGGAGGAAAGTTAAACATTTTCTTTCAAAGGCAAAAGACATGAATGTTCCATTGCGCACATAACTTACGAATAAATACAACCAACTACGTACTGCTAGAATTGACCATGCTCTTCCTGAGGCGGTACGTCTGGCAGCTTTTAAACACATTGAAAAAGTCAAGTGAAATGGGAATATAATTAAGACATTTCAACAGTTTCCTTGCGTGGCAAGAGCTCCGAGGTCGCGATGAACCTGAGAAGTCTAAACAGTCGATTTAGAATTATTGGATTTCTTGTAAGAGGAAGAATCGTATATGAAAGTAGTGTGTCATTCCTTGATATCTCCTCTCAACATGAGGGGAAAGGTGTGTGCTGTGTTTGGCTGCAGTAACTATGAAGTAGATAAGAATGCGCGGTCTTTCTTTCGCTTCCCTCGTGACAAGAAAATGTAAGTAATAGTGTGTTTGCATATATATTCTTGCAGTGACAAAGGGATTTTTATAGTACTTTATAATCTTCTGACCTGCTTGACCCATATTTTAACTGGCTTAAAATATAATACGCATATTTTATTGTATAGTAGAGCAGTTAACTTTCAACACCGATGTGGTGTAGGTGTGATGTGGGTTTTGAAATGTCACAGAAGTAATTTCGATAAGGTGTACAAGAAAGGGACGTTACGCTTAAATAAGAATTATAAGATCTGTTCAGATCATTTCCAGGCCAGCGACTTCAGAAATCCTCGACTATACAGCCAAGGGTATGTTACATTTTTACTCTAATTGTACGTAAGTATTCCTCAAAGCATCACTGTCGACAACATTTTCATACTTTTCTTTCTTTTATCCCTCTTCACAGATTAAAGCCGGGATTTTATAGATTTTCTTTCTGTTAGTAGGCTTCATTTAAGAGGAAAATTGTCCAGCTTTTAAATGTTAATTCATTGCATCATGTGTGTAAGGGATGTGCCGATAATTTTTTATTGACTAGTGTCTTAATTGGGTGATACAATGTTTTTTAAATGAGAAAAAAAGAAATCTGACCGTAAAAGTTCAAGCAGGAATGCTAAAGCAAAAAAAAGTAGTGCATAAATGATGCTTGTTTTAAGGGGCCTAACATCTAGTCATCGGCCCCTGATGGTATGAAATGTGACAAAAATCCAAAATCCTCCACTGACCAGAATTCAAAGCGTGAGGACGAAAAATGAACGGATGGATATGAAGTTAAAACAATCACTGGAGACGACCCGCAATGCCTCAGTCTCAGACACTGACGGAAAGCAATAGTAATATTGACCAAGGGACTGATAGCTCAGTACTGAATCGATGATGCTTGCAAGGTAAAGGAGTCCAAAATACAGGTCATCGGACTCCCATAATGATGCTTATCGCTTAGAAAATAGAACGATCGTATTTGTCATGGCGCGATACTAATCAAAAGTATCGTAGACTCGCGGTATTCCACACATTATGGTACTATTTACAGGTAATGAAATTCGCACATGTAATACAGACCTATAGTGTTTCACATATGGCGGCGCCATTTACAGGCAACGCACACCTATGGTTTTCATCACATAAGTGTAACAACCACAGGGATTCGCATACTATCCCGTGGTGTTCCTTATATAAGCAAGCCAGAACCCTGGTGTCGCTCATATAGTGCTACTAATCACAGGTACCGTAAAAGCCTGACCGCACGGTGCTCGTGATTGCTACTAATCAAAAAAACCTATTTGGTACATAACATAGTGGTACTTCGCGCAAGTAATAGCGACCCATGGTGTTCCCCGCGTGGTGGTACTAATCACAAGTAGTTTCATGGTTCTAATCCAATCATCCCTTGGTCGCCCCTTTTAGTCGCCTCTTACGACAGGCAGGGGATACCGTGGGTGTATTCGTCTGCGTCCCCCACCCACAGGGGGTAGTGCAAAAATGAAAGATGTAGCCATTTCACAGCAGTCCATTTCACATCTTTATATGTCTAATTTCAGTCTTTAAATAACCTTTTAAATAATTCTTCATTGCTTTAGCAACTTCGAAGTTAAAATCTCAATAATACTTTCTTTCTAGACGTAATTTATCCATTTTCGTATATGATTTCCATTGATATTTGAATTTAGCGCGATTTTTCAGGTCAAGTCACTAGGAGCGCCACCGTCGAATTGCCTCCCATTTTAACAAGGCTAAATCCGTAAGTGTCGCGTATTGTCTCTACTGTATTTGATATAACTTCAAGAAGGCCAACTTTAAAGCTTGGAAGTGAGGTCTGCTTAATTTAAAATGGGATTCACTTTATAATTTAATGCATATTCAGCCTTTTTATATATCAATGTATTCTGTGAGATACTACTATTCCATATCAATTGTCAGGACTCATATACATCCTGTTTACTTCAGACTGAAAACAAGATCTGAAATTAAAAGAGTATCATCGAAAGAGAAACAAGTCTGCATATAACGAAGATTAGTTTGAACTTCTCAGATAAACAAAAATTGATATAAACGAGGCCTTTAAGTCATATTGCATCAGTTGAGAGCAACATAAACATTGCCAGAAAATCGTTCTGGACATTCATAAACAATAAAGGAAAATAATGGACGATGTAAAACAATGCATTTTGAATCACGAAAGTTGAGGAGTGGTGAGGCAAGTGCTGACTGGTCTGCTCGGTACTTAGTTTGCATATACACCAGAACAGGCAAAATACGTTATCCGTAGATTAAATACATAACTGATGATTGTTTAAAGGGGCCTAACATAGAGGTCATCGGCCCCTAATGGTACGAAATGAGACGAAATGGAATGAACAATTAAGTCAAATTCTCCACTGACCAGAATTCAAAGCGTGAGAACGAATGCATGGACATGAATTTAAAACAATCAGTGGATGCGACCCGCAATGCTTTACATTCACACAAATTGACGTAAAATAGGATTGCTGACGAAGGGACTGCTGCTATAGCATAACACAAACGATGATCAGTCTAAAGGGGGTCCAAAATCCAAGTTATCGGCCCCTCATAACGGTACTGATCGCTAGGAAAGTAGAAGCATGAAATTTGTCATGTTGCGGTACTAAACAAAAGTAGCAGACTCGCGGTATTCCACACATTATGGTACTACTCACAGGTTATGAAATTCGACATATAATACAGACCTTTTTCTCAATTTGCGGCGCCATTTGCAGGCAACGCAAACCTATGGTTTTCATCACATAAGATGTACTAACTACAGGGACCTTCCACTATCCCATGGTGTTCCTCACAGTGGGTACTCATCATAGGCAAGGCAGAACCATGGTAGCTATCATCCCAGGGTCCTGCTCATATGGTGGTACTAATCAAAGGTACTGTAAAAGCCTGACCGCATGGTGCTCCTGTGTGCTAATCATGAACCTATTTGGTACCTAATATTAGTGGTACTACGCGCAAGTAAAAGCAACCCATGATATTCGCGTGGTGGTACTAATCACAAGTAGTTTTATGGTTCCAAGACAAACACCCCCTTGGTCGCCCCTTTTAGTCGCCTCTTACGGCAGGCAGAGGATACCGTGGGTGTATTCGTCGGCGTCCCCCACCCACAGGGGGTTGTGTGTTTGGTCCGCGAGAGGTATTTTATTTCCCCTCAAGTCGGTCGGCAAGCCAGTTAGGACCCCCCCCTATCCGCTACGTGGGAGTATCAGCTCTCCCCCTGCTACGCCAGCGTAGTAGGGTTCGTGGACATAACTCTGAAAGATATCTCTGCCGCAGTTAAAGGAAAAAATCTGCAGGTCTAGATTTAATCCCTCCCTACGACACCAAGGGTTGCGGGGATGTTCTAAAATAACTACTGCATTTTATATTTAATCTTTTACTTTAAAACAGTAAGTTCCCTGCTGCTTGGAAAAAATCCAGCGTATGTCCACTATTTAAAACTGGTAACTAGCTACTAGTTAACTTGTGTCCTGTTCCAATATTCTCTGTAACAAAATTATTAGAGTACATTATATCTGTTAGTACGCGCCTTTGACTTTCACTTTATATTGGGGGAGAGTTAAATCAGAATACAATGACCTTGGTACATCATTCGATGCCATTGTAACATTCCGAAGAACAGATAACAGAGGTTATAAAATGCTAGGATTTGTCATGTGTAATGTAAAATCATTAAATGGAATAATTACACTACGATGTGTTAGTACGCCCTAGACTAATACGCTACTGTTATAAATGGAACCCTTTTAACAACGAAGATACCGAAATTACAGAAAAGTGTACAGACATTTTTTCTGAAATTTCTATACATGAAAATATGGTGAATTTCCTTTTAATGTTAGCTACGAGTGTGTTCATAGACGCCCATATCAAATTTCTTAGATCACGTAAGATTTATGTAATATGATTTATGTACAAGTAAATAGCATCCTTTATAATTCGCATTTTCTCATTAAAATTCCATATCCCACAGGCGAAAACACCAGTTTCATTTACGTTCTGCTGTGAAAATTTGAAAACCGCCAATTACAATAACTCGCCACTTCATAGACCATGCAGAAAGTATAACAATGGCCGTGAATAATACGAAGCTAGATTTCGGTTGCAACAAGCAATATTTCACTATAGTTCAGGTTCATGATTTAGGCACAAACTAAATTTTAAAATATGATCCATTAGCTACTAATTAAGTTGGTATTTATTACACGAAGTTGTTACCAACCTTGCCATCATGTACTTGATCCAATCTATTCTCATGATCATTATCTATATAAAGTTGTAGGGAGTCCGCCGTCTAATTTCGTTTGTTTTTCCAATTGTTCCGATATTTATCAGTTTTAGGTCAACTCAAGATCGAATCTGTGGTTTTTATTTTTTGTGTGTTTGTCCGTTTGTCTGTTCCACCATCATGGCGAAACGGCTGGATAGATATCGATCAAACGTCATTTAGTGTATACTCTTCCCGGGGAAGGTTTTGATATGCATATCAATTTAAAATCTGAACTGACGGGGGGGGGGGGTATAGGAAAACCAGAACAGTTGTCCTCCATTTTCTCTCATACTATTGATTTTCTGTAAACTCAGTGGAGTTTATGTAAATCGTCTCTTCATTATAAACAACTTGTTATGTTCATAATTTACCTTCCTCTTCAAATGACAGAAAATTACCATTTTCTGCGGGTATCATGCTCTGCATTGATGTCGGACAGACCGACAACTAACCTACAGGTTACCATGGCAACGTTTCTGACTGCTTGCTGGCAGGGAAGTAACGTATTGCCATTTTCGTCATCATTCCTGTAAATTCGTGGCTGTTCCTTGGGTACAAAGCAGGAGAGGCGTCAATCGGCCATTCTGCGCGATATTTGCGAAATATCGTTGGCAGTTATAATCGTCTTCGAATATCTTGTGTAATAACACCATTAGTCATCTTATCAGTTTACCTAAGAATCCCTGCGCCTGATTTTCTCCTCTTACCGCTTTATTATATTCGTATCTCATACCAGCATAATTTATTGAGCGGCATTTGATTTTCCAATACATTCACTTGGTATTTACAGATTTGTCATCCGGTGTCCTCAGTTATAATCCTATTTTTTATTAATTTCAACTTTCTAACTGTTAACTGGGGGATGGTGAATATGAAGTTTCGTTAACACATTTCCAGTAGGTTTGCAGTTATAAGAAATATGCTTTATATGCACCCACTTTTAGCCTAAGACCTCTCGAAGTATGCAAGTGCTAATCTCGAAACCTAGAAACTTATTTGAGGAACTACTCTAAGCTATGCAAATGTATACCTTTTGGCTCTGGAAAATATCGAAATATGGATGCAATTTTCACGACTGTGCAGACCGTTTCGGAATAATTGGTGTCTAAACGTAAGATATCACAAAACCGAAAGCACAATCGCGTTTCATTTTGGAGAGATCTACAACTTTAGTCCTATGACTGTCGTATTTCTCTCCGTTATACGTTAAATAAAGTTTTATATCTCGATTCCATGTTAATTTGGTACTTTTTACAGGTATACGTTATCGTCTGGCACGCTTGTAGGAAAGATAGAATGATACATTCGGCACGCACATTGACATGATCAGTGGCCATATGATGGCTGGAATCATAAAATTTGGCTGTCACATGGGTATCAAAAATATAAAGCAGTATGTGAAAACTGTACAAAATTTCACCCCATTCAGTGACTAGGGGCCGGTTCTACCATCTGCTGGTAAAGTGGCTGGCAGCTGCCCGGGAGGTAAACTACCTGGAGGTGTAAATCGGCTGGTACTTTGGCTTGCGTCCAACCACCTCCGCGCAAGCGCTAGGTAGCTACCCGGAGCTAGACACCGATATACGAAGTTGGCTAGACTGATTTTCAGCGATTTCTCGCTTTCGAGTGTGGTGCTATCTATCGTCAGATGCATGAAACCCATTTCGATTGTCTTATTTCCCTGTGCTTGCGTCTGCTGATTATCACCAAAAAGCCTAATAAGGGGAGTCTTAAGAGTTATGGACAACGATTCATGTCAAGCTTTCGTGATTTTAATCTATGATCTTCAATATCAATACCTAATTGGGATTAAAATCTCGCGATTGCATTTTCTTACGCCAGTTATAACCTGTCATGAAAGGCAGCGTTTTTGAAACGTATTCTCGTAGTAGACTGGTCAAGTCGCTCGCTCCGTATTAGAAGGTACGCAGGTTTTCATCGTATTTCTAATTTACATTTTAAAGTGTATTTTCGTTCCCTGCCGTTGTTCTTAACTCTTTTACGCGCTTCCATATACGTATATACACACATCTTCTTTACGGACTTACTGCCTTTGAGCATTCTATCTGCAGGCTTCTGTGAATTAAGTATCTCCGCGATGCTCTATTTGCAACTAGTTCTGTGACCTCGTTTAGTTCCAGATGCTTCCATTTATTGATAAAGCATTTCATTTTAATTTTTAACTTTATGAAGATAAAGTTGGAAGGTACTGTAAATGTAAAGAACTAACCGGGATAAATATCCATTCATAGGAAGAGGAATTCGGGAATGGAATAGTTTCCAATTTCTTCGAAATAATTTACAAGCCTATGTAAACAACTAATAGGGAATCTGCTACCTGGGCGACAGTCCTATATGCTATTAATCGAAACATCACTTGCTATAGGTAGCATACATATAAAGCAATTTTCCTAGTAGACATAATACTATGATAAGAACGTATGAAAAGAGGCATACAGATTAACACAACGCTAATAATGGAAATAAAAAAGATTCGTCATAAAGACTCGAACCTCCACACTTCGTATTACGAAGCGTACGTGTTAACCAGTACGCTACGAAAACGCTTGGGTTAGGTAGGATACATACAGTACTATATATCTCGTATCCGAAAACTGAAAAAGTAGAAAATTAAAGCCCATTTGAAATGATTTCCAAATAGATTTTGATTTTACATCCTTTTAGAGTTTCTTTACGAAAGCTTGACGTATAAAATGTGTTCCCTGCGCTGCCGATGAGAGAGGCTGGTGTGACCGTTGCAACTAAAGGGAAGCATTAATGTTCAAAATCCTGCAATACAATATCGATCACTGTTACAGTATACTGCTTTTTTCAGTATACTAAGCTAATTTGAGTTGCATATCACCAGAAATACAGCTAATAATGTTCAGCTCTCAGAACTTGCCTGGCAGGTAAAGTCTTATCGGGCCCTCGAAGTGGCCGAGAAATTACGCGCCGGGTAACGACGATTTATGCTGCCGATAGCGCTACCTGGGAGTGGTCGGACAGAAACATCCTTTTACGCGGAGGGCAAATTACGCGCTACTTTACCAGTAGGTGGTAGAACCGGCCCTTAACTCAAGTCTAACCCATAAATATAGGAGATACGAGAAGATATAGGACCAACCATGTAGAACACAAAGAGGCGTCTGATGGTGAAGTCCGTTTATAGATGCAATGTAATATAATCTTACTGCCTTTACAGTAATTTACGGATAAATACGTATACAATGTAGAATACCGTACCGTAGCACGGGCACATTTACTGGTTATTAATACAACTAGCATTATGTACCCGTTCTTCGCACGGGAATTTGTAATCTATTTCACGATTCCTTAACGAATTTGTGCGAAGTTGCATGCCTGTATTCAAAAGTTGAATACGGTATATTAAACTGATATTCTATGGAAGCGCATGGCAGTAACGTGAAGTACGATAAAGCTGAACATAGTGGAGACAGAATGGGGTAGATCCGAGTTTATTGAACGATATAGTTCCTGGTCCGAAGTTGTGCGTAATTCTATTTCTAGGTTACATATTGTTCATCTGTAACCGGCAGTGGTGCTGTGGCTGAAGACACATAAAACCAGGTTATCGTCAACGATTGGCTCTTTAGTTAAACCATTTAACCCAACTTTAAATGACATGACAGCCTGTACAACAGTCCATTAATGATAACTCCCTTCTTATCCTCTAATCAAAAAGGTGCATATGAGAAAAATTTTAGAGATTGATTTCGATTAAGATTGGTTGCGTATATGTTGTGGGAGTGCAAAACCACTGTTACGGTTTCCTATATACCCCCAGTCAATTCAGGGACTTAGGATAATATTAGCCCTAAAGCTACCCAAGGACAGGTCGATTCTAAGTATGCAGTTTGGTAGAAATATATCTAGTAGTTTTCAAATTCTAAAAACTCAAACAAGTACCAAAACTAAACAAATATGCAGATGGTCATTACACCTGAAACGGATAACTAAATGAAAATTTTGCTAAGTCAATGTACAAACACACAATCATTACGATATTATTTATTTAGAAGAAGATAAGGAATCTGCACCACGTACAGCACCTTTTGGGCTATGTCCACTGGACTGACTGCAAAACGGTCCGTTAATGATATCTCCCTTATTAATCATCCTATCGAAAAAGTGCACATGAGGAAAAAGGTTTAGAAATAGATTTTAATCAAGATTGGTCGATTTCTATCCAAGTTCGTCTCGTATATTTTGTGGGAGAGTAAAATCACTTCTGTTACCTATAAACCCCCAGTCCACTCCGGGTGTTTGAAATGATGTAGATCTTCTAAGGTACCTTTGGACAGGAGGATGGTGAATATGAAGTTTCGTTAACATATTTACAGTAAGTTTGCAGTTATAAGAAATATGCTTTACATGCACCCTCTTTTAGGCTAAGACCGCTCGAAGTTAGAGCGGGAAACTGTCCGTTAATTACATCTTCCTCATTAATTCTCGTTTCGTTATGATGCACACGAGACAAATGTTTTAAACAATGATTTCTATTAATGGCAGGTAGATTTCCATTACGTTTGGTTGTGTATATTTTGTTGTAGAGCAAAATCACGGTTTCGGTTTCGTATAAACAGTCAGTTCAGGGATGATTCTAAATATGAACTTTGGTAGGAATATATCCAGTAATTTTCAAGTTATAAGAACTCCGACACCAAAGCTAAAAAATATGTAGATTGTCATAATTACATCTGAAACGGATAACAAAATTTCACAAAAATAGCCAATGTACAGACATACGGTCGTTACGGTTTTATTTTGTATAGATTAGTAGGCCTGTATGTACCTACCGTGAAATTCTTGATTTGTCAAGTATACTGTAATTGGAGAATTTCTCTAGTTTTATGCTTTTCATTTAAATAAAATTACATTACCATTTCACATGATGTAACCGGACCATGTGACGTGAAAATCAATGAAAGCTTCGTAGGTTTTTGCGAAATAATCAAACTACATTAGAAACATAGGAAATGGTGCAATAGATTAAAATGGACTTATTAAATAAATGCCGCGGTCGGAAGTATGACTTGTGCCAGTATATCAGACATATATAAAGGTGGCGAAACGAGAATTCAAAGAGATAACTGAACTTCAGTGCTGAATTTAAATCTAGCACTAAATGCTGCATGTGGTATTCAAGTTAGGTCCTTTTGACGGTAGGAATGTGCATCTTTTCTTCAGTCAAAGTATTAAAATATGGGATACCAGTATTTCTTTTACAATCCGCTTTACCTTGCACCGGAACAGACAGGTCTCACATGGCTGTGATGGGATAGGAAAGGGCTGGGAATTGAAAGGAAGAGACTGGTCTTAAGAGTGTGAAAATGGAAAACCATTTTCAGGACTGCCGACAGTGCGGTTCATATCTACTAGCTCCCAAATGCAAATCGACAGCTTTGTGACCCAAACCACATGACCACACTTATACCAGTATATTCAAGTCCTGCGTTATGATTAAATTGACGTATTTACGGTTCTGTCAGAAATGATGTCTAAGAAAAAGGAAGAAAGAACAATCTGCAGTTTGAAAATCCAATTTAGAGAAATTGGAGTTAATTGTTCAGGTAGTGTTCCGAACAAAAATTCTAGAAGGTACTAATTTAGCACCACAAAGTTTACAATCAGAAAATGCAGAGCTTTATAAAACGTGGTCTGTTATTCAGAACAAAGTTCATAATTTATCTCGCTGTCGAGACAATTTTGTAGAAGCAATTTCATTATACTTTTTAAAGTGGTATGACATTCTACTACAATTTTAAAATAGAATTCGAAAGTGAAAAGAAAAATAACTACATTTTGATGAATTGTGTCAGGATGAGCGGTTAGTAGATCAAAGCACACCGAAGAACCACCTTAATTTCTCTTAGGACATTATTGTAGCCCCATTAGGGAACATTTGAGGATATGCACAATGTTAATCATTTATAAAAATTATTTTTCTAAAATTATTAAATTCTGCTCCCTAAGAGATTCACAAAGCAGCTGTGGTTCTCCAAAATGAATACGACTAATGTTTATGTAGTTAATTCCTAAACCAGGTAGGTTTCAGAAACTGAGCAAGTATTAAATGAAATGGCGTATGGCTTTTAGCGCCGGGAGTGTCCGAGGACAAGTTCGGCTCGCCAGGTGCAGGTCTTGATTTGACGCCTATGGCCCAGTTTCACTAGTTCAATGTGGGAACAAACAGAACTAGCATGATTTTTGATACTGAATTTATGTAACTATTTTTAAGAATGAAATGAAGACACATACACCCCGTCCCCGTGTCGGCAAAATTAACCAATTATGGTTAAAATTCCCGAACCCGGGACTCCTGGGGCCCAAGGCCAGCAGGCTAACCATTTAGCCATAGAAATAGCCTCTAACATTTGTAGCTTAAAGCTATTAGTAACAGTATTCAAGTAGTAGCTGCTAGTGTTTCAGACATGCACGGCTTTTCACGAGTTTGACTATTCTTGTTACTATTTCTTCGGTTGATAATTTTCGAAGCTAGAACTACTGTATCTACGAAGTTCTGGGACCCATGGACTGTATCGCGATTGACCTGTCTAAAGCATTTGATAGGGTGGATCATGGGAGACTACTGGCAAAAATGAGTGCAATTGGACTAGACAAAAGAGTGACTGAATGGGTTGCTATATTTCTAGAAAATAGATCTCCGAGAATTAAAGTAGGTGTAATAATTAAGAGGGGAATTCCTCAAGGCAGTGTTATCGGACCTTTGTTTTCTTATATATATAAATGATATGAGTAAAGGAGTGGAATCAGAGGTAAGGCTTTTTGCGGATGTTATTCTCTATAGAGTGATAAATAAGTTACAAGATTGTGAGCAACTGCAACGAGACCTCGAAAAATGTTGTGAGATGGTCAGCAGGCAATGGTATGTTGGTAAACGGGGTTAAAAGTCAGGTTGTGAGTTTCACAAATAGAAAAAGTTCTCTCAGTTTTAATTACTGCGTTGATGGGGTGAAAGTTGCTTTTGGGGATCATTGTAAGTATCTAGGTGTTAATATAAGGAAGATCTTCATTGGGGTAATCACATAAATATGATTGTAAATAAGGGGTACAGACTCTGCACATGGTTATGAGGGTGTTTAGAGGTTGTAGTAAGGATGTAAAGGAGAGGGCATATAAGTCTCTGATAAGACCCCAACTAGAGTATGGTTCCAGTGTATGGGACCCTCACCAGGATTACCTGATTCAAGAACTGGAAAAAATCCAAAGAAAAGCAGCTCTATTTGTTCTGGGTGATTTCCGACAAAAGAGTAGCGTTACGAAAATGTTGCAATGTTTGGGTTGGGAAGAATTGAGAGAAAGAAGAGCTGCTCGACTAAGTGGTATGTTCCGAGCTGTCAGCGGAGAGATGGCGTGGAATGACAGTAGACGAATAAGTTTAAATGGCGTTTAAAAAAGTAGGAAAGATCACAATATGAAGTTGGAATTCAAGGACAAACTGGGGCAAATATTCATTTATAGGAAGGGGAGTTAGGAATTGGAATAACTTATCAAGGGAGACGTTCAATAAAATTCCAATTTCTTTGAAATCATTTAGGAAAAGGCTAGGAAAGCAACAGATAGGGAATCTGCCACCTGGGCGACTGCCCTAAATGCAGATCAGGATTGATTGAGTGAACAGCCTCTTCAGTATTGAATGTGAAAGGGATCATCGATGACAGTGAAACTGTAAATACCTTCGCAGGAAAAGAATGCACGCCTATGGCCCAGTTTCACTAGTTCAATGTGAACAATGAACAGAAGTATGATTTTTGATATTGAATTTCAATCACTATTTTTGAAATGTCCAAAGACTGGTTGGAGTCTCAATCAGACATACTAATCCAGGAATTTATTTGAAGGTAGCAAAATCCTTTTCTCTGTTCCTTACATTCGTAACTTTGCAACACACGGCACATACGACCCCGTTCCTAACGCTCTAACCACTCAAATTCGTGGCGAACTCATGGTTGGCAGTGCAGCAGCTAGCCCGTTACACCACGGAGGTAGTCGCCTTATACACAATATTGAATTGATATTGTGAAATGGAAGTCAAGACAATATTCTTAAGGTCTCTGAACTGTGAGATGTTAGAACACGTATTAATAACAGATTACGAACATTGCATAAATTACCGTCTTGTCAACGTGGATTGCTTGTGTCCCATTTAACTTCCGAAAACTAAGCAGCGAGTCTTAGTATTTGGAGGTATATCATTCAGTATTTTCTATGTCCGAATGCGTCCGTCATTTTATACAGTGAACAACTACCACATGCTTTCTCTGTTAGTGGACCTTCCGACTAGACCTAGTTATGAGCGAAGCCGTAATGCAATTTTAGAGCAATGAAGTTCTGTACAAGGTTTTTTTGAAACTACTAGTTTTACTGCTAAGCTGACGAGTGGAAGAAAGTTTGGTACACTAATGAACGCTAAAAGTCACCAGGAAATGATAGAGTGACTAGTAAAATCAAGTGGGATCTCAGTTCAGTTTTATGATCCTCCACGGCGAGAGCTATCATTTGCCAATGTTAGCCCCCGGTGGAACTGCGGAATTGTTTTAACTGGTCGCTGCACTATGCCAATTTTCAGGGACCACTTCCTAACATTCTGAAACCGCATCCAAACGTCTCTGCAGAACCCCCCCCCCCCCCACGCGATGTTAAGCTCAATAAAGTCACATAATCGGGAAAAATCAATCCTGGGATCTCTAAATCGTTCACTACCGGCACCGACCAGTTATTTTCTCCGTGGCCTTGCAGTATGTCGTTTATGAAAAGTAAAAAAATCTGGGATAACTTGCAGCCTTGTTTTAATCCTATCTTACAATCTATTAGACTGCTTACTAAATTATCCTTCAATTTATTGCAACAAGACATTCTCATATTGCCTCAATCGCTCGGATAATCTTCCTAGACACCCCCACCCTTCCTAGATTTATTAACGCTCTTCTACTCACCGTATCGAGCGCTTTTTAAATATCTATGGCGGCTAGATATACTTTAACTCCTTTATTATTCAGTTATTTTTTTCTAGGATCATCTTCACTGTCATTATCTGTCGTCCTTCTGCCATTCCTAAAACCACCTTGAAAAATTAACAGTATCAATTTCTCTTCCACTCGGTCTCAATCTATTCGCTAATACTCCTGTGTAAATTTTGCTCAAGGAGTCTAGTAATGTTATACCTCGAATCACTCCGGAGGTTCTTGTCAACCTTTCCTCATATTGGGCATATAATCCCCGTTTTCACTATGTTGTGTTCGTTAAAATACAGACTTTAAATATTTGGGCTCGCTCCGGTGAACATTTAAGATTACCGGTGCATTCTACTTCGGGATACGCGAGAACATTTCATAAAGGTTGAAATAGTGTTCTTCCTCTAATTTAGAGAAGTATTCTGAGAATTTGTTTTGTAATTTTTCGGTAGGGCAAATTTTGCTTTTTGTTGTGGGAACACGTGTAACAGTATACAACGGTACTTTTTGTAATCATGGACGGTTCGTTTATTATAAAAGCGAGGTTGCTTAAGTTTACAGTATGAATGTCTCCTGGAATACCAGGGGAGAGGGGGGGATATTCAAGAGTACCTTCTGTTACGTAATAAAATTCAACAATACTCTACCAACATGGTTATCACGGGTATTCAGTGACTTATGAACCTCGTGTGGAAGTTTCATTCAAAATATCAGAGGGCATTCAAGTTCACTGTAAATCAAGATCTGCATTTAGGGCAGTCGCCCAGGTGGCAGATTCCCTATCTATTTTTCGAGCCTTTTCTTAACTTTATTTTAAAATAGGAAATTTATTAAGCATCTCACTTGGTAAGTTATTTCAGTCCCAAACTCCCCTTCCTATAAGCGAATATTTGCCCCAATTTGTCCTCTTGAATTCCAATTTTATCTTCATATTGTGATCTTTCCTACTTTTAAAGACACCACTCAAACTTATTCGTCTACTGATGTCCTCCCATGCCATCTCTCCACTGACAGCTCGGAACATACCACTTAGTCGAGCAGCTAGTCTTCTTTCTCCCAAAGTCTTCCCAGCCCAATCTTTAGAACATTTTTGTAACGCTACTATTTTGTCGGAAATCTCTCAGAACAAATCGAGCTGCTTTCTTTGGATTTTTTCCAGTTCTTGAATCAGGTAATCCTGGTTAGGGTCCCTTACAATGGAACCATACTCTAGTTGGGGGTCTTACCAGAAACATATGCCCTCTCCTTCACATTCTTACTACAACCCCTAAACACCCTCATAACCATATGTAGAGATCTGTACCCTTTGTTTACAATCCCATTTATGCGTTTACCCTACATTTACCTTACATTAACACCTAGGTAATTACAATAATCCCCAAACGGAACGTTCACCCCATGAACGCAGTAATTAAAACTGAAGACTTCCTATTTGTGAAACTCACAACTTGACTTAACCCCGTTTATCACCATACCATTGACTGTTGTCCATCTCACAGCATTATCGAGGTCATTTTGCAGTTGCTTACAATCTTAACTTATTACTCTATACAGAATAACATATGCAAAAAAAAGCTTTATCTGTGATTCCACTTTACTCACACTCGCATAAGAGAAAGGTACAATAATACTGCCTTGAATTCCCCTCTCAGTTATTACGGGGTCAGATAAAGCTTCGTCTAATTCTGAGATCTATTTTCTAGAAATATAGCAACCCATTCAGTCACACTAAATATCAATTCTTATCCTCTTCCTGAGGGGGTGGTGATGAGCTGCATATACCAGCCCTTTTGATAATCTTCAATTTCTGGCAGTACCGCCTCATAGAACAGCAGCCAGTAGTGCTAACCATTACGCTGGGGACGTAGGCTATAAGAAATGTATTACCAATAATTTATGTTCATTTCGAATTTACCCTTTTGATAGTGTGGTGGTGTTTCATATCTATTGTTTTTAACGCGATTCTTTATTTTACTCTTACCACAGAGCAAAGCACAGTAGTCACCGTAGCTCAGTCGGAGAACCGGACGCTCAAGTACGGTTCCGTTTTTTATGGGTGTTCGGTCGGCCATATTCGTTCTGTACCTGACATCTCGTGCATGTTATTCACAGATTAAGAGTTGGTACAAAATTCCTGGTATCCTATGAAACGTTTAACATAGGAATTTTTTAATCACCATATCCGAATTCAACATTTGTTTATAGAATTCCTCTAATTTAGACATTCAAGAATTTGTTTTGGTATGAGAACATGTGTGTGTGTACCATCGAACGGTACTTTTGTAATTGTGGACGTGTGAATGTAAACATTATGTCCCAGAATGCATTAACGGGTCATCTGCACAGAACGTACTTTTAAAATATTAGAGCACGGTTTTCCGGTTGTCTAAGCAAGGTACTTACAGAATTATTTAACACGCATCACTGCAATGTGATTCCCTAATGGATTAATATTTTCAAATTTTTCATTTTATCATTTTTCTGCGTTTCTACAAAATATGTACAGTATTAAAAATAATTCTCATTTATCTACTTATGGCAGTACTACAATGATTCTACAATGTAGAACATTTGATAAGAACTTTTAAATGTGACGCATGGGGGGCTTTTTGATAGCTACTCGAGTTGCAAAAGGTGGCTGTGTTCGAATCGCAGCGAACACAAATTTGGCATAAAGCGACTTCTGACTCAGAATTTATGTAAAACTAGAATACTTGTTTTAACTTACAGAATTTTAAGAGCACCTTGTTAAATTTTCATGTAGTTCCAGTATGTTCCTCGTCTTACACTGAAGACTGTCCACGTCATCTTTTCGATGAGTTTTACCGAAGGCATTTCCGGGAACAGTATCTGTTTATATAACATACTTCATCCATTTTCATGATAATTACTTTCTATTGCAAAAAAATTAGAGGCTGTAAGCTAATCAAGTAGAACTACATAGCTGTATGTCAACTGTCCCTATCGCACTTTATTAAGATATTGTCGACTATAGGCCAGAGAGAGAGACAGAGAGAGAGAGAGAGAGAGAGAGGGAGGGAGAGGGGTGGGCGAGAGCGAAAATGCTGCTCAGAGATAATCTAGTCTAATTGAACTATTTCACTAACAATTTGCAGAAAGTGGAAGAGGAAGGGGGTTGAAGATAAAAGCATGTCACTAGTTGAAATGAAATGGCGTATGGCTTTTAGTGCCGGGAGTGTCCAAGGACAAGTTCGGCTCGCCAGATGCAGGTCTTTTTGATTTGACACCCGTAGGTGACCTGCGCGTCGTGATGAGGATGAAATGATGAAGACGACACATACACCCAGTCCCCGGACCAGCGGAATTAACCAATTATGGTTAAAATTCCCGACCCTGCCGGGAATCGAACCCGGGACCCCTGTGGCCAAAGGCTAGCACGCTAACCATTTAGCCATGGAGCCGGACATGTCACTAGTTAACCCCATGGCTTACCAAGCGACCGCAGTTCAGCCCGTAGGCCTGTAGATTATGAGGTGTGGTCAGCACGAGGAATCCTCTCGACAGTTATTTTTGGTTTTCTAGACCGGTGCCACTATCTCACCGTCAGATAGGCTGTAATCACGTAGGCTGAGTGGATCTAACCAGCCCACAGATCCAGGTAAAAATTCCTGACCTGGCCTGGAATCGAACCCGGGGCTTCCGGGTAAGAGACAGACACACTGGTATGCCATCCCTACACCGCGAGGCCGGTATATCACTATTTAGGTTTGTAAAAACAGGTGAAGCCTTTATTGCTAAAATATAGGTGATAAATATACAAGTGTCAAAGAATGTTCCAATATTTACAGAGGAGGCAGCAGTAACAAACGAAGGAGAAAATGCCCTATAAACACTGGTCGTAAGTCCAATATCTTCGGAGTTATGCTCCGCTATCACTACCATCAAAGATCATGTTCCGATCTCAATGTAGAAGGGACGCATCTTGCACTCCGAGCACTTTGTTACGAGACAAATGCGAAGCCATTGTGCGTAGACAATTGATGCAGTGCATAGTGCATTTGTTCTGTATCAATGAACGAAACTCACTAGTCAACAAAGAGTATTCCACTGCGTACTAAAAAGACCGTATTGCTCTAATAGTCAGGTAGGCTGGTTTCGTCAGATGGCAGTGGACCGTAACTCCGAAGATATTGAGTTTGCGATTAATTTTTTATAGGAGAGTTTCCTTCGTATTTTGCGTACTGCCTCCTCTGTAAATACTGGAACCTTTTTCAATGACACCCTGTGCATATACTATGTAACAGGTAATCTGTAAGTACGGTACAGATGACATTTCTTTTGCCATTTGAAAGACATCATTCCTTGAGTCGTGATTGAAAAACAAGGCAGCAATAATAAATCCGTTTTTATGTTTGCCTGTGTTTTTCACGTAAAAACTACAAGACTAATGGAGCTCAACTTTGGCAGGCTTCTAGCATATACCTTTGGTTAACACAAGCTACTTACCATCACGCTATGGGCTTTGTACCGAAAGAAAATGCGAAGCAAGTCAGAGGAAAACTCATGCTTGGGACCCTTAAAATTGAATACCCTGCCTAAACGGTTAGTCCCATTTACCATTTAACAATGTATACCACAAAGTGTACATTAAATTATATTTCCCAGAAAGAAGTTTAGAAGTTTCTTCGTATCTCAGTTTTCCAGAAAATCTTTTGCTGTTTTGGCGCATGCTTTATCCTCTCTCGCGTAAAAACTACTTGACGGTCCGTGCTCAAATTTGCTAAGCATACAACCAGAACCTCTGGATATACAGGCTATTTACTTATTACAGTGTATCTTAAGCGGGCCATGCAAGGAAAAAAAATGTGAATAAAGTCGTAGGAAAATGTAAGCCTGGGACCCTGAAAAGTGAATATCCTGCCTAAACGGTTAGTGATGCTTTTCCGTGTTTTACCATCACAGTATCTCTTAAGCGGGGCATATAGCGAAAAAATAAAATAAAAATTAAGCAAGTCGGTAAAACGTACGCCTGAAACCCTTAAGTGAATAAACTTCCTGAAGGGTTCATGCTATTCAATACTGGAGCAAAACAGGTGTACTTAAAATTAGATTTGCCAGAAAAAAGTTAAAATGAATTTTCTTCGTAACTTGAATTTTTTTTTCTCGAGAAAATAAGTCATCTGTGTTTTGGAATATACTTTGAGGGTTGAAGTAAGGTGTGTTTACTTTGAAGGAATAAAATAAGCCACAACATAGCGGAAGCTACACGATTTAATTCGATACCCGTTTCACAATCACGTGCGATACACGGTGCCTACTCACGCTCTCGCCTTTACTTTTCGCCGTAACCAAATACAAATCATACTGTATATAATAAAATTTACTCCATTTCAATTTGAGGACCGTACACTAGAGCCGCGTGAGAGTATCGGTTTGAAATGCCTTTGATTGGCAAGGGACAAGAATAGATTAAATGACAAAAATAAACTTTTCATCTATCACGACATGGAGATTCACAGCAAGATACTACACTAATAACAGATGGTTTTACCTCTCGCTTATTCACGGCTTTCTCATTCTTAAAATTCTTCGAGTTATGACATTTTAGTGATATGTCTTTGGCTATTCTTTAGGGAATCTTTACACGATATCTATACGCAGGCCAATTATCCGATATATATTCCAGAAATGAACCAATATTGATCATTCATAAGTTTTCCTTTGTGTATATACTTGCGCAGATACGAATTAAAAACAGCTTTATTGCCTTAATATTGTCGTATTGGTTTTCTGTCCACTTAAAGATCCTTTAAGATTTTCGAAAAACCACAGAATTTTTATGAGAATGTAAGAAAGACAAAAGGAAAGTGTGCCATTATAATGATAACTATCCATCTCGATTGTGACTAAGTAGGCAAGGGGGACTGCCGTTACAATGAAAACTCCCTAACTGTCTTCACACGAAAAAAAAACGTATGACGACCTACCCGTCGTGTTTTTGGAGTAACTAGAGCTATGTAATTTAATAAGATCTTACATGTACACTACACTTAGAATTATGTACTACAGAATGTAGAATTCCGTATCGACGCACGGCTGCATCAACTAGTATGTATTGCACCCATAAAATTTGTTTTTACGTCGCACCGGCATAGACAGGTCTCATGGCAATGGGACAGGACAGGGATAGGAAGCGACCGTGACCTTAAGGAACAGCCGTAGAATTTGCCTGGTGTCAAAATTTTAAAACCACGCAAAATCTTCAGGGGTGCCGACAGTGGGGTTCAAACCCACCATCCCCCGAATGCAAACTCAGTTACGTAACCCTGCGCATATCCAACTTGTTTGGTATACAGGTATATAATATTAAATGTAATTTTAAAATCATCATGACATTCAAGTTTTAATCACTGAAATAAGCTAACAAGTTTTCAAGTAGTCCGAAGTAATTTGAACTTCCTGCATAAGCAACTTAGAAATGAAGATTATCTTTTCAGCAATTTAAGGAAATACAATCATACCTAGTATGCTTAATTACAGGGAATATTGCCCTATTTATTAGCATGAGTAACAATTTTCCCAGATGGTAATTACCATCTATGAGACATTCTTGAATTACGGTATATTACGGCGATTGTCTAGATTTTTTTGACGTTCTTCAGTCTTATTTCAGTATAGACTCAATTACAACTTCCCTCAAAAGTAATCTAAAGGAAGCCCTCACGCATACACCAGCCTAATAACATTTTCCAAAGCCTTTCCGAAAAAAAAAAAAAAAAAAAAAAGCTAAGTCTGGTAGTGTACATTTGTAGTAGAATTTGATACATGTAAGTGAAGTCCTACCATAAGATTGTGTGGGAGCATGAAAGACGATTAAAATTCCGTAGTTATGGAAGTACAAGTAGGAACGGACAGCGTTTCAGGATCGCTCATTTTCTTGCCGACTTGTGAATGTTACGTGGACTTACTGTGAGGAATTTCATGTTGGTGAATTTCTTCGATGTCCAATGAGAATATTTGTTCAGTTTTACCAATATTTTATTTGCTAGTTTAACGTCGCAAAGAATTACGCAAATTTTTGGCAACGTTGAGATGGAAAAAGTAGACACCGGCGTTACGCATCAGCTCAGCCTCAGAATTTGTTGTGCAAAAATGTGATAAACACTTTGGAAACTACCGGCGCACAGTGGAACATTTTACTTCAAAAATAGGGACAAAATGATTAAACTGGTTAATGGAAATAACATGTGCACATACAGTATAATTTAAAGGCAAATTAATGTGATTACCAGGACCTGAATTTTGATGACGACTGACTGAAAATGGCCAAATGAGCAAGACGTTAACTGAACAATATGAAGGACATTCAGTGAATATATACGTAGCCCTATTATCTTCAATTTGTAATGAAATGAATACAATATATAAATATCATGAAATAATAATCCACCCAGTGAAAACGATGGATACGGCATCAATTATCTGGCCTGAGAGTGGTTAACTGGTTCACATTGGTGGGAAATGTTTAACCATCAAAATGCTGGCCGGCAAGGTAGAAGAGGTGATGGTGTACAATTTATAATAGACTGCGTGCAAAAGCCTTTGATTCAATTCCAAATCTCTTCGCAGTATTCATATGGAATGAGAGCGTATGACTCTTGAGATTCGTCCTGGGATGGAGACGTTAAGCCTTAAGCAGACCCCTTGGCTGATTTGACAGGAGTAGGCTATGCACAGATACCCGGTTTCACCCTCTATCTTACCCCACCCCCAGAATTGTAGATCGCCTGTGGGCGTGAAATAGAAAGACCTACACCCGACGAGCCGAACATATCCTCAGACACTCGGCACTAAAAAGCCATACGATATTATTATTATTATTAATAATAATAATAATAATAATAAAAATATCATCTAGGATATCTAGCATAGCATCACATGCACATTCGCTGAACAGAGATTGCTGGAAGCAAATATTTACACCTCTTAAAAGGAAAGGGCCCCTAGAATGAAGCTAACTTGTCTAGTAGCAGACCAATAAAATTTTTGAATTCCAACACTTACGGCTCGCTTTGTTCGGCATTTATACTTTAAAGAAGACCAATAATCATACATGCTAATTATACGTTTTGACACATGGTGAAACAAGAGCATGTCACTGGGGCTGTACAAATAATGTACAGGTATAGAATGCGTATTATACGTTAACACAAATCACCTAAATTAATCGTTTTGGCCGTCATTAAGTCTTTCTGGATTTATATTTCATAAAAGGGATGGGTGGGCTGCTCCGCAGGATTCAAACTAGACACTGTGCCGACTACGCAGGACAAAATTTTCCAATATTAGTATGATTCTTTACCCTAGAGACATCAGATGTTCCATACGGACATCAGATTGATAATACTCATTAAGTAAAATATTTTTGCAATTATTCAATAATCAGAAACACGTGAATTTATACAATACCAGCGGCAATAGATCAAACGTCTCTGAAACAAAGTCGTTCTGTGCCCTTACATTGCCTGTTTGGTACTGTCTGCATAGAATGGCAAAAGATAATTTTAGACGTTTAGAAAACATGACTGTCAGGAAGAGAAAACAATTCTCTCGAATTTAATAACAATCAGGAACGATGGGATACAAGTCGTCCATCTAGGCATGTCCGTTCTAAGTCTCGGGCACGGACAGTCAAATGGCGTACCGTAGACAACGTTCGCGTTAACTACTTCCAGTACATCTGAATATGCTGTGAATAATATGTATATTAATCAAATCATGCATAAAAGTAACATCTCTCGTACAGTTACGCCTTTGTAAGTTTTTCAAGCGCCGCAAGTAAAGTAGGAAGACGTACGACAGCCTCTAACAACTCTTATGTAAATTGATATAACTTTTGTAATATTGTAATTGTGCATAATACTGTTGAAGTATGGTTATCACCATCAGAGAGGAACGCTTCTTAAATATCAAAATTTACGAAGAACCGATCACAAATACATCATTTCTCAGTAGGCCTGCTCATTGATAAGTAGGAAATATTTTCAGGTTGGACACAACCTAACGTTATGGTCACGATTGAAGTCAATGAATTGAAGTATTTTCTCTTATTAAGTCTGGAATGAACTAACGCAAAGTGTTTGCAAGAAGTCACGCTTCATTCAACACAGTATGAATGGTCTAAGTAAATCAGCGCACGTGTCTATTATGTAGACAGGGATAGGACATTCAACTATAGTTCAAACTGATCGCGGGAGGGAAGGTTTATGGAAAACTGTACTGAATTTAGTTTCAATGGACGAATTAAGTCGTATTATTCAAAATTTATATTACAGAAAATGGTAGCTTTAAGATAAACTTGTCAACACAGTTTCAGACCGTGAAAACCTTAGTAGCCACAACTCCACGGAAATCTAATACTGGGAATTAGACAGATTAATTTATTTCAAATATACTGAAAAATGTATATGATCGGACTTCATTTTAGTGATAACATTTTTTCTTTACAATTTCAAGCAAGTTTGAGCGGTTGTAAATGTACATCGAATGAATAAAATATTCGAAGACCGCTGTACAAATCTCTTGAGAAACTAAAGCAGGCACCGCTTCACGGATGTACCTAATTATTTCAAGAATTGGATTTGATGTGAACCATACTCAAATTTGAAGGTCAACTTACCTAGACGACGACCTGCTGATGTTCGCTCAACTGTGCTGTTGCTGTGGAACTGAGGGGGTACTGCTTGAGGCTCTTGGCGAGTTAAAGACATTAAGGGGAGGAAAACAGGTAGCCTATATCGTGATTGGTTGTGCTACATTGTACGTCACTGTTAACAAACCGGATGTTACGTTGGAATATTTTTAAAAGGTGCTTTTGATATAGAAGAAGCATTTTATTTACACATACCAGGAGACATAGAAATCATAAATTATTTTTCAGAGAATTTCCATCTATATTGATTAGAACGGAAAAGTCATCTCTCTCCCAAATATCGGAAGGTTTTGAAATATTTCTAAAATGTCAAATGAAAACTGAACACTTTTTTCTTTAGAACAGATGGTAACACAACGAAGACCACCTCTCCGATTTTATGTTTAATTTTATGGCATTCTTCGATAGGTTATTTACTTTGTAAAGAAGCCAAAACATATACCGAATTGTTTCTATAAACCATATAGTAATTTTATTAATCATTATATTCCTCCACATATGGTTGGCGTAAAACATGGCCATGTCCACATGTGCTACACAAATCGCCCCAGTGCCCCATCAGTACGTGATAAAATGATAGAACACTGCTACTACTGCTAATAATAATAAATAATAATGAAACACTTTCTTCACAAAGCGAGTTGGCCGTGCGGTTAGGGGCACGCAGCTGTGAGCTTGTATTCGGCTGATAATGGGTTCGAACCCCACTGTCGGCAACCCTGAATATGGTTTACCGTGGTTTCCCATTTTCACACCAGGCAATTAATTAAGCCCACGGCCGCTTCATTTCCACATCTAGGCCTTTCCTATCCCATCGTCGTCATAAGACCTATACGTGTCGGTGCGACGTAAGCAAATAAATTGTTTTAAAAAAAAAGAAACTTCAGCTTATCTCAGCGGTATATGAGGTCATTGGAACCACTCATGCTCATATTGCTTTTGGCAGGGGATTTAAATATAATTTCCTGACACCACGTGATTTCTGAGATGAAAATGTCAACCCAGGTTCGAACGGAATTCGAACCTCAGCCTTCTGCGTGCGAAGCCAGTAGCTAAGCCGCTGACCTAATCACGCATATAATAATAATAATAATAATAATAATAATAATAATAATAATAATAATAATAATAATAATAATAATAATGTCCGCCTCTGTGGTGTAGTGGTTAGTGTGACTTTCCCACCCCCGGAGGCCCGGGTTCGATTCCCGGCACTGCCACAAAATTTGAAAAGTGGTACGAGGGCTGGAACGGGGTCCACTCAGTCTAGGGAGGTCAAATGAGTAGAGGTCGGTTCGATTCCCACCTCGGCCATCCTGGAAGTGGTTTTCCGTGGTTTCTCACTTCTCCAGGCAAATGCCGGGATGGTACCTAACTTAAGGCCAAGGTCGCTTCCTTCCCTCTTCCTTGTCTATCCCTTCCAATCTTCCCATCCGCCCGCAAGGCCCCTGTTCAGCATAGCAGGTGAGGCTGCCTGGGCGAGGTACTGGTCATTCTCCCCAGTTGTATCCCTCGATCCAATGTCTCATGCTCCAGGACACTGCCCTTGAGGAGGTAGAGGTGGGATCCCTTGCTGAGTCCGAGGAAAAGACCAACTCTGGAGCGTAAACAGATTAATAATAATAATAATAATAATAATAATAATAATAATAATAATAATAATAATAATAATAATAATAATAATAATTTTTATTGGAGAATAATAGCGTTAACTTGTTTGTAGCCTATTTGTTTTAGGTTGCACCGAGTCAGACACGTTTTATGGTGACGATGGAACAAGACAGGGCTAGGACTGGGAAGGAAGCAACCGTGGTCTTAATACATTTAGATACAATTCTAGCATTTGGCGGGCGTCAAAATGGAAATACACGGGAAACCATCTTCAGGGCTGCCAATGATGGGGTACGAACCTACCACCTCCTGAATTCGACTCAATGTGACGCAAACCACACAGCCAACTCGCTCGGTATAATATAATAAATATTATACAGAGACTATACGTTTGGGGTCTTGTCTTTTTTTTTAATGGAATAAACAGTTACGCATTCTTCCCATTTGTCACCATAGCTGTTCAGTATGAGACCATTAGAGAGCTATGAAGTCAAAACAATTGAAAATATCTTGTCTCTCTTCCAACACATACTGTACCTTAGAAAATACCCGGCGAGTTGTCTACCTAATCTGCAAATCAGGCAGCCATTTTTTTTCTCGGTATTAGCTTCACGTTATTATAAGCATTTGCCTGCATTACACTCCATATAGCACAGATGGCCAGAGAATTTCCACCCTCTTAGCAAGAGTATAAACAAATCATGGTGCTTCTATCTCCAATGTAAAACAACAATGGCACAATCTAACTTTAGAGGCCACATATAAATGCAAGGGTATTCTATATCTTATGTTTGCATTTCGTTAAATTAAATTGGCCGTCTCGGAAGACCAATTATTTTGTTTAATGTTGCTGATATACCAGGTTATGGGTTCGATTCCAGACAATTCAATGTCGTAGTCTACAAGGAAGACCATGCTTGACAGCTGCAGTCGCTTAAGTGCGGCCAGTGTCCAGTAATCGGGAGGTAGTGCGTTCGAACCTCACTGAAGGGAGCCCTGAAGATGGTTTTGCGTGGTTTCCCATTTTCAGACCAGGATAGTGCTGGGGATGTACCTTAATAATTAAGACCACGACCACTTTCTTCCCACTCCTAGCCCTTTCCTGTCACCTAGTCGCCATAAGACCTATGTGTGTCGGTGTGATGTAAAGCAACTTGTAGAAGAAAAAAAAAAATCTACAAGAAGGTATTACAAGATGTGTCATCCTATCTTGCAGCTTCGTTGGACGTCAGAGCAAAGGTAACGATGCATTTCAACTCAATACAAATAATAATAATAATAATAATAATAATAATAATAATAATAATAATAATAATAATAATAATAATAATAATAATAATAATAATAATAATAATAATAATAATAATAATAAAAGTTTTAACATTCGAAGCCTCTGCGAATCAACTAAGCACCTTCATAATTCTCTATTTGCAACTATAATATCTCTGTTTTCCGACTCCTTGGCTGAATGGTCAGCATTTAAGCCTTCGGTTCTGAGGTTCCCTGTTCGATTCCTGGCTGGATCGGGAATTTTAATCGTGTCTGATTAATTCTTCTGGTTCTTATGGTTGTTTATATTTATCCCAACACTTTCTTCTTCATATTCAGACAACGTATCACACTACCAACCGCCACAGAAACACTCAATAGTGTTGGCGTCAGGAAGGGCATTTGACCTTAAAACAGGGCCAAATTCACGTGTGCTACTCGGTTCGCACCCGAGACCCGACAAGGTGTTGGAAAAGCGGTAGAAGAAGTGTTCCATGGTTTCCCATTTCACACCAGGCAAATGCTGGGACTGTATCGAAATTAAGGCCAACCTAACCTAACATTACATTGAAAATAAGGCCACAGTCGCTTCCTTCCCTGCCCTAGCCTCTCTTGTCCCATCGTCAATGTAAGACTTGTCTCGGTCGATGTGACGTGAAAGCAATAAAAGTTGCAAATCCGTGGAATATTAGGGAATAAACGGACGTTCTGAAATAAAGTTACATCTGAACATTAGACTATACCTTTGCTTCTTTATAGCTGTGTATTTCTGTGGACAAGACATCTATGTGTATCTTTCGAATGAGTATCTTCAATAGCCCCTTTAAAAAAATACAGGGTTACATTACCGATGGGCCATTATATTATAATCACCTAACCAATATAATGTAGGACCACCCTTTGCCCGCAGAACCACGGCCACTCGGCAAGGCATCGACTCAGGGAGGTGGCGGAAGGTATGCTGGGGTATCTGGTTCCATAAGCGCAACGGCAGGTCCTCCAGTTGGTGTACACAGCTGGGCGGTGCGGTGGTGATGTAGCATGAACCCGGTTCTCCAAGTCGAACCACACATATTCAGAAGGATTCATACCGGGTCTATTTGGAGACCACGATTAAAGCAAATGACTATCATATTCCTCGAACCAGTCCTTCACACTCCTGGCAGAGTGGCATGGCTTCTTGTCCTTTTGGAAGTGGCCGTCACCATCAAGGAGCATTGTTTGACATGAACCATAGCAATATGTAGTACAAGACCGTGGCGAGAGAAATTTGGCAACGTTGCAGCGTCGTGTAGCCATCGAAAGCTCGCGCTATCCATATCAAAGCAGTGATTGTTGTGGTGCTGGTGATTATTGTTTTAAGAGGAAGTACAAATGGGCAACCATCCCCTATTTCAATGCAGTAACTGAAGGATCATCTTGCCTTCCTTCCGATTTACAGCTTGAGTTCAACATTTTATAGTTAAGTTTGTGGAAATACCAAGTTCCTGTGTAGTATTCGACTGTAAGAGAAATTTCGCTTCTTCTTTTTCTTTTAGTTTTCATTCCCCACCCTGAAGAAGGGGTGGGGCGGGCCACCTAGAGGGTTACGCCCTCGCTCTGGCCAAGAGATGTGGGCGGGTCAAGGAGATGTGTGGAAAAGGAAGGTCGGTAAACGAAATGAGAAATGATAGGATATATGTTCGAAGAGGAAAAGTTAGATAGATGGGAAGTAGAATTGTGGAATAGGGAGGTGCATGTGGACGTTTTTAATATATGGCTTAAGAGAGACATGACGGAACTGAAGGAAGAGAAGTTTTAAGCAAAGGGGTGATGAGGGAGTTGAAGAGCAAGTATATGAAACACAGACGAGAAGGTAACAAGAGAAGTGAGTAAGAGTCGGAACAGGTCAGTGGGGGACGGTGGTGGCGAAAAGAAGAAATTGGTTGGAGGAGGGGGTGGACTAACGGGTTGAGGGTGTGGAACCGGAGGTGGGGATGGCCGGAGGCGACGGTAGGTGGTGTTGGATGGATAGTGAGATGGTTGAGGTGGGGAACGAGAAGGCTCCACTCTGTATCGATAGCTGACAATGAGGTTGCGAACGTCGTCTGCAGTCGGTAGAAGTAGGCGTACCATATACGTCGGGCCTGTACCTGTCTGAATTCTAAAGGCATGACGAGCAGGGACCCCGGCGGCGAAGGGTCGATGCCACGGATCACACAGCTGGGCAGACCGTGGGAAGACGTGGGGAGCTGCGTGGGCGGTGATGACGTTGCTACTGCTGCGGCGTTTTCTTGATGCGATTATGGAGGAAACAGTAGAGTTGCGGCGGTGGATGGCGAGGGGTTGCCAGGGAGTGTTAAGGGATTAACTGTTGCGAGAAGTGTAGAAATGGGAAGGGAGGAGGTCGTAATTGGGGATGGATGGCAGGTCGTGACAAAAGTGACAGGTATATGAGAGGAGGAATAAGCTGTCGTGGTAGAGGTCGTGGTGGTGATAGTTGTAGTGGGGGAAAGAGAGGAGGAGGGAGATGTAGGTTGTTGCAGGGTCGTGGTCGGTGGCGTGTTTACTACAGGGAGACGAGTGGGTGGGATTCACGATATAGTAACGATCATGAATGGACACGCCTGTGTCGATGAGGCGCTTCTGGTCGTCCAACGTGGGTAAGTAGAGAAGGATCTGTGTAGATGGTAAGCAGCTGGTGCCACCCAATAGCCGGTAGGCATCATGGATTACGAAGCCGGCGGAACGGATTGCGATGCAGATGTCGTCTTCTGATATGGCTGGAGCGATCTCTGGGATGACAGGTGAACATGGTGATAGGAAAGCCGACTGCCAACTAGGCGTCAGCCTATTTTCTTTTTTGCGGCGGCGAGGTAGCTGACTAAAGATGATAGCCACCCGGCCACACAAAAAGACGGAGTGATGCGTAGACCTACAACGGGGTCCACTTTAGAGAGGTCGTTGTGTCCCCCGAGAAGCGATGTGATGTGTGGCTGATGTTCGTCTTTTCATTAAAGTAGAAGGCTATGTATGGTCTTTTGCAGTCCCTAAAGATGTAGCAAGTCGATAAGAATGGATTCGCGCCATTCTACGAACCAACTGGGAACCAAATGACTGGTTGATTGTTTGCCTGAAATATTTTCATGATTCGGACTTTCATACTTACAAAAATACATAGGTTAAGGACAGCGATATTAATCTAAACGCGAGCCCATACTTGTGAGGTTAAGTTGCGCAGATCGCTTCCGCATACTTACATTGTGCAGCGACAGATATCGCGGCGAATTTTCCGCTCTCTTGTCGGTCAGGGGATTTTCAAATGGACATCAGAGAGTAGAGAGAGACAGTGGCGATAAGAACACGCGGTCAACCCTTCTCTTTCTCTCTAGCGTGTACTTAGACCATTTAATCACATTCCAAAAATCGTGGTGAAACTACCATCGTGCATGTGCACGTGTTTGCAAGAAAAAAAGAAAAAAAGAAACCGGCATCTTATGCTCAACATGCCTCTCTATTTTCATCTAAAGAACTTTCTTGCTCGATCAGGAGTCTATCGGCAATCTCACGAGCTTAATCACGTGTGCACGTGGTCGTAATAGCTATCAACAAATTCAAACTACGCACCCAAATGCATAGGGTCTGTGGCAGATGTCAAGGTCGGATGCCATATGTCCGCCATCTTGATTCATCTCAAGAACCCCCAGCAGTGTATATAATGCTCTCTACATTCTCTCAGGTATCCAATATAAGCACAAAGAGTAGCACTTCGTGAACAGGTGGGCAAGCTGTCTATGATAGAGGACGGACGTACGTGCCTTACGCTTAGTCTCTCTCCTCGCCAGGGCTATTTGTTTGTGTACTTATCAGTGCAATCAGGTCTGTCTGTACTTCTGTACTTAGTCCTTAACACGATTCGCCAGCCCCGGCTCAACAGCAAGGTAATGTTACAGATAACTTTCATCGAGCGCCTACCCGGAGTTCTGATAATTCGGCCTACATACAACTCCATTGAGATATAAATTTCTAGATTGTTTCAGGTGTTACGCTTACCAGGGATTGATGAAGTACCAGGGACGAACACCCACGCCATCAAGAAGAAGGCCAACATAGCCGCCACGCAACTTATCAAGAGGGCTAAGGAATAAGGAACAAATCGATTCGTACTGACTCGTGCACCTTAGCTACCGCGGAGGCCAAGGACATGAGCACCGAGGTGAACGGTGACACACGACGAGGTCGATACGGCGCGACACAGGTTCTGTTGCCCTGTTTCTCCAAGTGGATGTAGACACCAAAGGCCACCTGCCAGGAACGTCCTTCTGCAGTGACCAACCAGGAAGAGCCTGTCACACGGGCCTAATTCAGGACGGTGCCCAGGACTAAGGACATCGGTACAGGGGTGGAGGAGAACGATCCCTGGCGTTCAGAGGCTGTTACGCAGGTCTCACGACGTGCGAACACTCCCTTCACGATGGAGACGCTAAATATGCCCCACAGAACAGGGACCATACCATGGCACCAGCGTCCACTACCGCCGCCAACCAGGAGGAGGACGAAACTACAGCGGAATACACAGTGCCCACCGGCTATCTAGGCTGTGGAGAGGGGTACCTCAAAGACGAGGCCTCACCACCATCGCCAAGAAGACGCCGCATGCACATCAAGATGAGGAAAAAGGAGAGTAAGAATAAGAAGAGGCTGCCCCGCCAAGGTAGGGCCACCCATCCACAACCCACGACTACACCCAGGGAGGCAGTCGAACTAGGGACCAATCAGGAGAGGTCCTCAACAGAAAACGCAGTCTCTCTCAACAGTTCTTTGAAGTGTTTCCGTTGTATGAGATGGGGTCATCGTGAAGAAACCCGTGGGCTTCAGGTACGATGCGATCGTAATGGTGGTGACCGCCACCATACAGCTTGCTTGGCACCTAGGGAGGCGCCGGTGTACGCCAATTGTACGGGAAGCCACCCGGCCTCTCAACGCAGTTGCCCTATTTACTGGACCATGGTGCGGGCAGAGAGGAATCGGAGACTAGACACCAGGGATTCCGTGGAGACCAGGTTGTGTTGCAGGTCGCGGGACTTCTAGCGACATGGCTTGGTAGCCGGCAAGGCCCGCACTAGTAATGGATGTGCCTAGAAAGACTGATCTCCGGATAATTGGACCGGCAAAATGACTTGTGCATTATTAACTGACACTACCTCTGAACATTTCCAGCTCACATCTTTGTATGTGCTATGTAGAACTTGCCAGGATTTATCTGTAGGCATCTTTCTAATTCTGCCTGGACGCTATCAAGAACGCAACCTAATAGCAAATGTGCCTGATAGCATGTCTGACATGGGGCCAGGCACGATACTTCCTTTTGTATAACCACTTCCCAGCACTGTCTGCTCTTACTCTTAGAATTAACAACATGTTGGAGGCGATGTGGCTTGTGTTGATCGCCACCGAAAAAGGAACACTCGCAATCTGCCATCAGACTGCTGGTCTTAGCAGTCCACCACTTTCGGGCTTCGAGCCTGAAATGAACTGGAGGACTGCTGGGGGAACCGGTGAATGCTCACTGTGCCAGCGGTTGGCCAAAACCGGTCACTGGCCGGATCGATGGACTCCACCAAGGAGTCTGTGAGGTTTGGTTGCGGTTGTTAGGTTAGGTTACGTTATTACGTCGTGATGACCTCGCGTCCTTGATAACGTCAATGAACCCGGAAGTAACCTGACACCCGTGGAAAAATGCTGATTGAAATCCCATTGTGTTCCAATCCCAATTGGTCATTACTGATCATTAGACGTCTTTAGGTAATGCACGCCTCCCTAGCGTAACGGTTAGTGTTATTAGCTGCCGTCCTCGGGGGCCCGGGTTCGATTCTCGGTCCTGCCAGAAATTTAAGAATGCCAGGAGGGCTCAGGAGGGCTGGTATGTGGTTAAAATGGTACATGCAGCTCACCTCCAATGGGGATGTGCCTGAAAGGATCTGCACCACCTCGCCCTGAGGACACGAGTTTGCATTTTTTTTTTTGTCTCTAGATAATATAAAAATACTGCATTTCAGTTAGTTTACATTACCAATAAATCTTAATGTAAGATTTCACGGTGTAAAGAGCGCGTGCCTTTTCGTTCACTCATAGCACGTCAGGCACCTGCTAAGACGGCGTTGGTGGGTTGAACAGCGCGGCCTTGTATTATAGACGGCTCGGCGTGAATGGATGGACTTGGTTCCCAATAATTTCCAAGTACCGGATAACTATTAGGGATTAATAATAATTTCATGTGGCTATTACTAGCCGAGTGCAGCCCTTGTAAGGCAGACCCTCCGATGAGGGAGGGCGGCATCTGCCATGTGTAGGTAACTGCGTGTTATTGTGGTGGAGGATAGTGTTATGTGTGGTGTGTGAGTTGCAGGGATGTTGGGGACAGCACAAACACCCAGCCCCCGGGCCACTGGAATTAACCAATTAAGGTTAAAATCCCCGACCCGGCCGGGAAGCGAACCCCGGACCCTCTGAACCGAAGGCCAGTACGCTGACCATTCAGCCAACGAGTCGGACTATTAGGGATTGATGTACCGGAATAATGGACCCCAGTATGTCCCATGAAAACATCGCCCAGCTCATCTCACCACCTCCATCAGCCTGCCGCCGATCGACCGTGCAACCACGGGTCATAGTCTCCGATGGAAGTCAACGTACATGCGCTCGGTCTAGGAATCTGGATTGGTTGGACCAGGTGATCTTTTCCAATCATTCACAGTGCAGTGGCGATGGTTTTGTGGCCAGTTAAGGCGATGCTTCCGGAGGAGTGCAGTCAGCTTTGGGGTACGAATGGATCGACGACTCCGCAGTCCCATACACAGCAATGTTCGATGAACTGTTTGCTGGGAAATATTGGCCTGATCATGACTGTTGTACCTGTTGGCGCGTTCTCGAACTGTGGCTCCACGGTCGCTCCGAACAATGTGCTCCATGCCTCGCTGGCCTCTGGCAATAATGAGCCGCTACTGACACATGGCTGGACGACGCATCGTTCTTAGCCCATCGTTGCACCACTTTGGCTCACAAGAGCGGTACGAGAGCAGCCCACTAGCCGAGCCGTTTCAGAGTTGCTGGTACCTAGGCGCCATGTCATCACAATTTTCCCTCTACAAAACACGGATGGATCGGCCATTCTTCCCACTCTGACGACGGAGATACTAATAACAGCAACCCTGTAGGCCTATCCCAACATATATCATGCTACCAGCAGGCCATGTTTTACTTTCCCCGTTCCAGACGCGGTCAATATTCCCGGTTCGGGGTGGTCATAATGCAATGGTTCATGCCGTATATTTTCTGAGTATTGTATAAAATGTTTCACCGAGTTATTAAGGACTTGCTTTCTGAAACTTGTATGTTATAATAATGTCTCCTTCGATTTGTCGGAATGTTGTGCTACAAGAATTCTGTAACGCGCTGGAAGCGAACAATATGATATCGTCACATTTATATGCCAGTAAATGACCTAGACCTTAGTCTAACCTAATAGCGTCGGGGTGTGAAAAGAACAAGAGTTGACCAAGAGGGGTCGGATAGGATAGATGAAAGTGAGGAGGCTGGCACAAGTAAGTGGAAGTAATGCCAGGACTCAGCTAAGGGCCCCATGGTTGCCAACCCACGCTCCAAAGTTCAGAGCCCCTGAGGCCCCTTTTAGTCGCCTCTTAAGACAGGCAGGGGATACCGTGGATGTTATTCTACCGCCCACACCCACACGGGGAGGAAATAGAAGGCAAACGATTAACTGATTTTTCTGTAGGGATCGGCTCCAACACAAATATGTCTCACAGTCTTTAATGTACCGGAGTGCTTTTGCTCTAGTAATTTCGAGTGTGTCCGCCTCTGTGATGCAGTGGTTAGTGTAATTTATTAGCTGCCACCCCCGGAGGCCCGGGTTCGATTCCCGGCTCTGCAACTAAATTTGAAGTGGTACAAGGGGGTTGGAACGGGGTCCACTCAGCCTCGGGAGGTCAACTGAGTAGAGGTGGGTTCAATTTCCACCTCAGCCATCCTGGAAGTGGTTTTCCGGGGTTTCCCACTTCTCCTCCAGGCAAATGTCGGGATGGTACCTAACTTAAGGCCACGACCGCTTCCTTCCCTCTTCCTTGTCTATCCCTTCCAATCTTCCCATCCTCCTCAAGGCCCCTGTTCAGCATAGCGAGTGAGACCGCCTGGGAGAGGTACTGGTCATCCTCCCCAGTTGTATACTCCGACCCAGAGTCTGAAGTTCCAGGACACTGTCCTTGAGACGGTAGAGGCGGGGTCCCTCGCAGAGTCCCAGGGAAAAACCGACCCTGAAGGGTAAACGGATAAAGAAGAAGACGAAGAATATCCAGTGCGACTTTCAGTACCTCCCACCAGAAGCGTCGTAACAATTCACGCATTCTGTTGGTTGCGAGTGGTCTAGGGTTGCGGACCAACACGACTTCTGTTGAGAGAAGTCCAGGTCGTCGTCTGCGAACTGCTATCTGCAAACACTTCAGTGTGTCACACTAACTGGCAGCATTGAATGCCGTTCCTGTGGAGTGGAAATCAACCGTCTGGATCATCCTCCCTACATCCCCGACCAAACTTTCAACTGTTCGGACTGTTGAAGAAGTTCCTGCGTGGTAAGCGATTCACCAACAGCATGCCGTCATGACAAGATTTCAAGCACTGGACGCAGATTTCTTCCTTGCCGGCATCGATATCTTAGTGTACTGTTGGAACATGTGGTTGGACAAGAATGATTGATTGATTGATTAAAAGTAAAGTAAACTCGTGTCCTCATCCCGAGGTGGTGCAGCTCTTTTCAGGCACACCCTCATTGGAGGTGAGCTGCATGTACCATTTCAATCACATTCCAGCCTTCCTGCCATTCTTAAATTTCTGGCAGTACCTGGAATCCAACCCGGGCCCCTGAGGACGGCAGCTAATAACACTAACCGTTACGCTACGGAGGCGGACATTGATTGACTGATTGATTGTTGATTTATTTATCCTTTCAAGATTAAGACCAGATGGCCTTCTCTTACATCTAACCAGATGGCGACGGTAAACAGTCACATCAATATGGCCCGAATTATTTTTGAGCTAACAGCACTTAGAATAAATCAAATCTTGCACAATTTTAATACTTGGCGGATCAGAAGTATCAAGATGAATTTTTTATTAGTTAAAAATAATGGAGATGCCGGGATCGAACCCGGGGCCTTTCACATGCAAAGCGAACGCTCTACCACTGAGCTACATCCCCGCGCTGTACAGTGTATCTTTCGTAATATATATGCATATACGTTTACTTTGAATAATAGTAGGTCAAGATCTGTGAGTACCTGACGGACTGTTACCTATACAAGCTCAACTTATACTGTTACAGGATACGGCTGGTCAAAGGAAGAAGTGTCTCGGATTCTTATTACCTATAATTAATGAATATCAAAGAAAAGTAGACGACGTTCGTTTCACAATCGTAGTTTCTATGAGGAACATACACAGCTTCAGGGAAGTGGCCAGGTCCGGCTCCATGGCTAAATGGTGAGCGTGCTGGTCTATGGTTCAAGGGCTGCCGGGTTCGATTCCCGGCCGGGTCTGGGACTTCAACCGTAATTGGTTATTTCCACTGGCCCGGGGATTGGGTGTGCCTCCTGTCAATAGATTTACTGGCACGTAAAATAGCCTTATTCCTGCAGGACTAACCTCCGGCACCTCGGCGTCTCCGAAAACACTCAAAAGTACAGTAGTTAGTGGGACGTAAGGAAACAATAACAAGGTTTACAATTTTGTGAACCGTGCGGTTATGGGCCCACAGCTGTGAGCTTGCATTTGAGAGATAGGGGGTTCGAACCCTAGTATCGGCAACCCTAAGTATGGTTTTCAGTGGTTTTCCATTTTCACACCAGGCAAATGCTGGAGGTGTACCTTAATTAAGGCCACGGCCGCTTCCATCCCACTCCTAGGCTTTTCCTATCCCATCGTCGCCGTAAGACCTATCTGTGTCGGTGACGTAAAGCCAATTGAAAAAAGAAAAAAATCTGCTCTGGCCGTGAGGTTAGGGTCGTGCAGCTGTGAGATTGCATTCGCTAGTTGCTTTACGTCGCACGGACACAGACAGGTCTTATGGTGACGATGGGACAGGAAAGGCCTAGGAATGGGAAGGAAGCGGGCGTTGCCTGAATTAAGGTACAGCCCCAGCATTTGCCTGGTGTGGAAATGGGAAACCATGGAAAACCATCTTCAGGGCTGCCGACAGTGGGGTTCGAACCCACTATCTCCCGGATGCGAGCTCACAGCTGCACGCTCCTAACCGCACGGCCAACTTGCCCGGTGAGATTACATTCGGGAGATAGTGGGTTCCCATTTTCACGCAAGGCGAATGCTGAGGATGTTAATTAATACCACGGCAGATACCTACCCATTTCTAGCCCGTTCCCATCCCTCAGTCGCCGAAATATCTTCGATGTGTTAGTGCGACGTTTAACAAGTAAAACTTTTTCTTCTTCTTTATCTGTTTACCCTCCAGGGTCTGTTTTTCCCTCGGACTCAGCGAGGGACCCCACCTCTACTACCTCAAGGGCAGTGTCCTGGATCTTCAGACTCTGGGTTGGGGGATACACCTGGGGAGGATGACCAGTATCTCTCCCAGGCGGTCTCACCTGCTATGCTGAACAGGAGCCTTGAGGGGGAATGGGAAGATTGGAAGGGATAGACAAGGAAGAGGGAAGGAAGCGGTCGTGGTACCATTCCGGCATTTACATGGGAAAGCACGGAAAACCACTTTGAGGATGGCTGAGGTGGGAATCGAACCCACCTATACTCAGTTGACCTCTCGAGCTGAGTGGACCCCGTTCCAGCCCTCGTACCACTTTCAAAAATCGAACCCGGGCCTCCGGGGGTGGGAGCTAATCACACTAACCACTACACCACAAAGGCGGACAACAAGTAAAACAAAATAATAAAATCTGCTCCTCTCCTTTGCACTCCCTCTTCCCATTAGTTCAGTACGTGCAGTATGTTGATATTATAAAGTTTTTCTCTGCTACTCGAAGGTTTCCGGCGACAGAAGGATGAGAAAGGGCTAGTAAGGTAGCAACCATGTCCGTAATTAAGGTACAGTCCCAGCATTTGTCTGGTAACATTATAGACTAACAGATTAGGTAGTGTATTCATCATCATCATCATCTGTTTACCCTCCAGGTTCGGTTTTTCCCTCGGACTTAGCGAGGGATCCCACCTCTACCGCCTCAGGGGCAGTGTCCTGGAGCTTGGTCGGGGGATACAACTGGGGAGTATGACCAGTACCTTGCCCAGGCGGCCTCACCTGCTATGCTGAACAGGGGCCTTGTGGAGGGATGGGAAGATTGGAAGGGATAGGCAAGGAAGAGGGAAGGAAGCGGCCGTGGCCTTAAGTTAGGTACCATCCCGGCATTCGCCTGGAGGAGAAGTGGGAAACCACGGAAAACCACTTCCAGGATGGCTGAGGTGGGAATCGAACCCACCTTTACTCAGTTGACCTCCCGAGGCTGAGTGGACCCCGTTCCAGCCCTCGTACCACTTTTTCAAATTTCGTGGCAGAGCCGGGAATCGAACCCGGGCCTCCGGGGGTGGCAGCTAATCACGCTAACCACTACACCACAGAGGCGGCTCGTTAGGAACAAGTACAGTGCTGAATTTACCTCTTTTTAACACCACTGTGCTTATGGACACAGCCTGTATAGTTCTACTTCGTATATAAGAAAACGAAATTAGTACCACTATCTCCGTTAATAATCCCACTTGAAGGGAAGCTTGTTTCTCGAGCTCCTTAATACCACTTAAGGATATAAAAACAGAATACCAATATCTTTTATATCTTGTTCTTACTGCCTTACTCTGTACAGTATAGTATAAGACATATAATGTCCGGCTCCAGGACTAAATGGTTAACGTGCTGGCCTTTGGTTCAAGAGGTCCCGGGTTCGATTCCCGGCCGGGCCGGGTGTTTTAACCTTCATTGATTAATTCAGATGCCCCAGGGGCTGGGTGAGTGTGTCATGTTCAGCATTAGATTTCATCGTATGTAGGGCGACATCTTCGCAGGTGCGCAGGTCGTCTATCAGGCGTGACTTAGAAACACCTGCACCAGGCCTTTCTGGAAGTCGCATGCCATTATTATTATTATTATTATTATTATTATTATTATTATTATTATTATTATGTCCGCCTCTGTGGTGTAGTGGTTAGCGTGATTAGCTGCCACCCCCGGAGGCCCGGGTTCGATTCCCGGCTCTGCCACGAAATTTGAAAAGTGGTACGAGGGCTGGAACGGGGTCCACTCAGCCTCGGGAGGTCAACTGAGTAGAGGTGGGTTCGATTCCCACCTCAGCCATCCTGGAAGTGGTTTTCCGTGGTTTCCCACTTCTCCTCCAGGCGAATGCCGGGATGGTACCTAACTTAAGGCCACGGCCGCTTCCTTCCCTCTTCCTTGCCTATCCCTTCCAATCTTCCCATCCCTCCATAAGGCCCCTGTTCAGCATAGCAGGTGAGGCCGCCTGGGCGAGGTACTGGTCATACTCCCCAGTTGTATGCCCGACCAAGAGTCTGAAGCTCCAGGACACTGCCCTCGAGGCGGTAGAGGTGGGATCCCTCGCTAAGTCCGAGGGAAAAACCGAACCTGGAGGGTAAACAGATGATGATGATGATGATGATGATTATTATTATTATTATTATTATTATTATTATTATTATTATTATTATTATTATTATTATTATTATTATAGAAATATAAAAATGGAAAAATAAAAACCCAAAATATGCTTCAAGTACCAGCAGTGGAGTAGTTTGTCTGTCTTCTTTATGCCTGTCCTTAGTGTTTCTTAAACGCCCTGCACGTCTATAACTAGATTATTGGCTTTTAATGTAGGTTGTCGTAAAATATGATTTTTAGTGTCAAGGTTAGTTAATCAATATAGATTAGAAACATGAGTCTACATAGGTAGAATATACAGCACTGAATAAAGTGAGTAATCGTTCAGTAACGAACACTAATTTTATAGCTGCTCTTATCAAGGATCTATAACCCTCAAGGCCTTTGATAAGTGGAATTATGTTGAGGGAATAAAACAGAGGTAATGGGGCCAGTGTCAAGAAGATTGCCCATTTAACTCAACTTAGAAGTAACTAATGTTTATATCTAGTGACTCACGGGAAGCCGCCTCTGTGGTGTAGTGGTTAGCGTGATTAGCTGCCACCCCCGGAGGTCCGGGTTCGATTCCCGGCTCTGCCACGAAATTTGAAAAGTGGTACGAGGGCTGGAACGGGGTCCACTCAGCCTCGGGAGGTCAACTGAGTAGAGGTGGGTTCGATTCCCACCTCAGCCTGGTTTTCCGTGGTTTCCCCACTTTCCTCCAGGAAAATGCTGGGATGGTACCTAACTTAAGGCTACGACCGCTTCCTTCCCTCTTCCTTGTCTATCCATTCCAATCTTCCCATCCCCCCGCAAGGCCCCTGTTCAGCATAGCAGGTGAGGGCACCTGGGCGAAGTACTGGCCATCCTCCCCACTTGTATCCCCCGACCCAGAGTCCGAAGCTCCAGGACACTGCCCTCGAGGCGGTAGAGGTGGGATCCCTCGCTGAGTCCGAGGGAAAATCCAGCCCTGGAGGGTAAACAGATTGAGAAAGAAAGAAAGAAAGAAAGAAAGAAAGAAAGAGATATTGCTATGTGTTTAATTTCAAGTTTGAGTTATATATTAGTTTGTTTGTCGTTAATTAAACTAATTTCGACCAGTTTGGACATTTTCTTCATCACCACTTCTCACCATGCCTATGCAACTGAACTGGTACTTAAAAGGCACCCAGAGTGTTACAATACATCTCAAAGACAATGGAAACTATGGATTACCGGGCGAGTTGGCCATGCGGTCAGGGGCACGCGGCTTTGAACTTGCATTCGGGAGATAGTGCTTTCGAATCCCACTGTCGGCAGCCCTGAAGATGGTTTTCCGTGGTTTCCCATTTTTCACACCAAGCAAATTCTGGGGCTGTACCTTAATTAAGGCCATGACCGCTTCCTTCCAACTCCTAGGCCTTTCCTATCCCATCGTCGCCATAAGACCTATCTGTGTCGGTGCGACGTAAAGCAACTTGTTAGGGGTGTATTACCTCTTCAGTATCTTTTCCAGATAGTAATTCGTATTTGTACGCAGTGTGGTTGACAGTCATTCTGGAAGATATTGCACGCGCGCACACACACACTACATATGCATCTACAATCTCGGTCATTTTGTTCATTTTCTCTTTTACACAGTATTTTATTACCTGTTTGAAGTGATATTTTAAAGTTTTCTTTATTGTGACGTTGTTTGATAGTTTATAAACTAGTTTGTGTATTTAGAAATATGATTAGGCTATATGTATAATTCTACGTTTTAGTTTGAGATTATTTCGTTTCGCATTAATGTATTTCCTTGTGGTAGCTCCGATGGGGTTGGAACACTTGCATGCAGCCTTTCAGTCTACCTAATGAGTCAGAAGTAGGATGGTCATACTGACATCAATTTTGGATACCTAACCTAATTTGATAGGTACTTTGACGAATATGCACTTAAATACTGGCCTTGACTGGAAATCCAATACCACACGCGTAAATGCTTCAACAAGTAAGAAAATGACTCAAAAAGTACAAAACAGTCTTCGGCTCGCCAGGTGCAGGTCTTTTTGATTTTACTCCCGTAGGCGACCTGTGGGTCGTACACCCAACCCTCGTGCCGGCGGAATGAACCCAGAACCCATTATGGTTAAACTTTCCGACCCTACCGGGAATCGAACCCGGGACGCCTGTGACCATTGGCCAGCACGCTAACCATTTAGCCATGGAGCCGGACAATAAATTCCATTAAATGACCACATAATGACTTACTTCTTCTTCTTTTCTTCTTTTTCTACCGCTTTTCCCACACCTGTGGGGTCGCGGGTGCGAACTGTGTCGCACATGTGGATTTGGCCCTGTTTTACGGCCGGATGCCCTTCCAGACGCCAACCCTATATGAAGGGATGTAATCACTATTGCGTGTTTCTGTGGTGGTTATTAGTGTAGTGTGTTGTGTGAATATGAAGAGGAAAGTGTTGGGACAAACACAAACACCCAGTCCCCGGGCTAGAAGAATTAATCAGAGACGATTAAAATCCCCGACCCGGCCGGGAATCGAACCCGGGACCCTCTGAACCGAAGGCCAGTACGCTGACCGTTCAGCCAACGAGTCGGACACCACATAATGACTTACAACTTTATAAAATGACACAACAATACAAAATGGCAAAAAATGGCAAAAATGACCTAATTATTAGCGTTTCTTTTTGTTTTTGCTATTTGTTTAACGTCGCACTAACACGTCGAAGGTTTTCGGCGACGGAAGGGTGGGAGATTGGGAAGGTAGCGTCCGTGGCCTTCATTAAGGTACAGCCCCAGCATTCGCCTGATGTGAAAATGGTAAACCGCGGAAAATCATCTTCAGGGCTGCCGACAGTGGGGTTCGAACCCACTATCTCACGAATGCAAGCTCACAGCTGCGCAACCCTAAGCGCACGGCCACTTGCTCGTTAATTCCGATTTCTGCAATGTGGGAACTATGATAAGGATTTCTACACAAATTAGCAATGTCTATCTAGAACCAATTTAGACATAACATGTCATCAAAAATCCTAGCTCTGGTAATAACGGTAGTGAATTTAGATGGAATTTAAAAGTAACTGTTAATTTTATAAATGCCGGACCCATGGTGTAGGAGTAGCGTGCCTGCCTCTTATCCGGAAGCCCCGGGTTCGATTCCCGGCCAGGTCAGGGATTTTTACCTAAATGTGAGGGCTGGTTCGAGGTGATTAGATTAGAATTGAGGAGCTATCTGATGGCGAGATAGCGGCGCTAGTCTAGAGAGCCAAGAACAACTATTGTGAGGATTCGTCGTGCTGACCACATGTCACCTTCGGGCTGAGCAGCGGTCACTTGGTAGACCAAGGCCCTTCACGGGCTGTTGTGCCATGGGGTTTGTTTTTCTGGTTAATTTTATACATTGTAAGAGACATTTAGCCGACTTAGCGCCGTTTCCAGGGAACACCACGGGGAGGTAGTCTCTTTGCGTTCCCCATAGATATTTTTTTCACTTTATGCAAGTTCGTAAAGTTTTTTTATTTTTTAAGTGCTGATTCAACATATTTGCTTGATTATCCAGTGATATTCCACTGTCACGATTTTCTTTATTAATTATGATTCAGAATATTTATATATTTACAATATGTACATGATTTACAAATCCTGTAATATTCCAGGGTAGTTTCACTGTAGTTTCTGAACATAAGCAACACAGACTAGAAATGATCTTAGTTTGCCATCAACTTCAAGTCTTTTTAAGGCCTTTGAAATCCTCTCATCGATCTTCACTGCTGATTTCTTTCTTCTCTTCCCATCGATATTCAAAACCACCCTGTCAAATTGGTGACCGTAGTATTCTGCGTCATCTCGAAGAGTCTTGATCACCGGGCGAGTTGGCCGTGCGCGTAGAGGCGCGCGGCTGTGAGCTTGCATCAGGGAGATAGTAGGTTCGAATCCCACTATCGGCAGCCCTGAAGATGGTTTTCCGTGGTTTCCCATTTTCACACCAGGCAAATGCTGGGGCTGTACCTTAATTAAGGCCACGGCCGCTTCCTTCCAACTCCTAGGCCTTTCCTATCCCATCGTCGCCATAAGACGTATCTGTGTCGGTGCGACGTAAAGCCGCTAGCAAAAAAGAGTCTTGATCAGCGAATATACATTCGGGTGCGCTCTCGAAATCAAACTGTTTATTCTTTGGTTCCAGCGTTCAGAAACGTTATTGGTCCGATGCCGCCTTCCACAACAGTTCCACATATTCCTTGCCATGTGCTCGTTATCCAGCCATTGATCGACGACATAGTCGTAAAACACCTGTAGATTCTGATTTTCAGGCGTGCTCTCCGGAATACATAGCCACCATCATCAATCATTTCTAGGGGAATGTGCGCTAGTGCTGAACACATTCGAATATGAAGTCTAATCTCTTCATTTTCCCTGTACGCAGTAACAAGGCCACAATACTGTACTTTCCTCCATAGACACTGATTACAATGATAGTTGCAACCAAAAATCTCAGCTTGAGGAAACAGCGTTTTAGCTGATTGGACGATGGCGATTTCGAAGTCCATAATAAGTGTCACAGGGTTCCATCCTCGTACGTTGTTTTTAACAGCTTCGAATAAACGAACATATGTTTCCCGTTTCTTGTTTGGTAACAGCGCGTAGACAGCTGGTATGGTGTTGGTTTCTTCCCAAGAACTTCCAAGATCGGCGTGAATGTTAAGTAACAGCCCAAACTGCTTGCTTGAACTTTTGAAGGTCCTGTCGACAAAGAATGAAGAGGTAAGGTAAGGGTTATACTGCCCGAAGGCAGGTCCGAACCTCCGCAGAGGTGTTCCTGAGCCGGAGTTTACGTGCGGTAGGGTGGCCAGTTCCTTTCCGCTCCTCCATTCCCTTACCCCCCACCAACAGCGCGTTGCAACCCACCCAACTCCTGATCACGCCCAATGTTGCTTAACTTCGGATATCTCACGGGATCCGCTGTTTCAACACGGCTACGGCCGTTGGCAAGAATGAAGAGCAACTTGATAAAGAAGATTTTGCTTTCTCGCTGGCAAACACTAATATCCTGTCTTTAGGCCCCCTGTTGTTGTCTTAAATTAGAAATTTTCCACCGTCGTTCATTGCTATGTGTCTTTCCTGTATTATTACACGTCCAGAATCGATCGGGTCTTTTGTAGGTCCCATTCTTTTCCGTCGGATGCGATGTAATGATTATTTGGCACTTCTATGTGATGGCAGCGATGTCACAAGGTCATAGCCTCTATTGAAGAGCTGGCCTACTTCTTCGGTGTAAATTGTTGAAATCATACTGTCTGTTTCCCTTGCATGTTTTTTTACATTTACTACACTTTTTTATATATATTTAATAGCGCACAAATGTGCATTTAAAATACATTAATCTTTTGCATATTATAGTAAAGATTTTGTTCTCTTGTTGCACCTGCTGAAATGATAGCGATCGCAATGTTTGTCACACAACATACACGCACAATGTAGAGATGGTTCATGGAAGCCTGATCGCCGGCATAGACGATGGTGAAACCCATGTACCGCCAGCCTATTCAAAGCACTTCTCATGCCATTATTTGGACCGGTCCAGCTGCGGTCAATCATAGCATCAGTTGAGTAAAAGTCCAGGCTGATTTCTGCTTGTTTCCTCTTTCTCTCTTGGAGAACTTCCTTTTCTTGCTGCGTACACTTTTTTTTCACTTCATTTGCCGCGTCGTCCGGAATGCAAACATGACTTGTCTCGCCTAAAACTATATTGCCTTTCGTTGTTATTCTTCCTTTACATTTATTTTTCTTGAAATATACGCACCGCCAATAAGTCATTTGATCTTTATTGGTATAGTCCACAATATACTGATGCCCGTTGTAAATCAATAAAGGTTTTCCCTTGGTGGTCTTAGTGAACTCCATAGCTGCAGAGCAATTATCACCAGTTCAACACGGAACACTAGTTGTCACACAAGTATCAACTGTAGCAATGAACTCCACTTACCGGGTGGACCTTCTCCTCCCCTGTTTCTTCATTCCAACCCCCCTTGGGCCTCCGTGCAAGTGTCATTGTTTGAAATAGCCATGCTTAGTAATTTCCGGGAATTTTTGGCTTTCCGTGCAAGTGTCAACACATTCCATCTCTGTGCAAGTGTCACTCCGTGCAAGTGTCAACACATTCCATCTCTGTGCAAGGGTCACTCCGTGCAAGTGTCAACACATTCCATATCTGTGCAAGTGTCACTCCGTGCAAGTGTCAACACATTCCATCTCTGTGCAAGGGTCACTCCGTGAAAGTGTCAACACATTCCATATCTGTGCAAGTGTCACTCCGTGCAAGTGTAACAACTTCACTCCGATTGTGTGGAATGTGGTTTATCCTTTCAAAGAAATAATGACAATAATTTATAACGTAATGTATTTACACGTCGCATTATAGATATGATGTACACGATTCCAACTGTCACTGCGGCTGTCACCAATCAACCAAGAGACCCTGAAAACTGTACAATCAACGCTAATCTCGGTCGGGTTGGACATTTTCTTTTTCATCCCTTCTGAATGACCATGCCGATGGGTGCCAAACTTGTGACACCGAAAACTACGGATTCGACTCTAATATCGGGCGTGTTAGATTATTTTACATGCCACCCCCTCCACTAGGAGTGTCTTCTCCCTACATAATCTTTTGTAGATAGTAATTCATATCCGTACCGAATTTGGTTGAGAGGTTTTCTGGAACATACATGCATACATCCATAATCTCGGACATTTTGGACATTTTCTTTATCACACCTCTCACCCCGATTTGCCGTTGGGGGATGACCTTCAGATTGAAGGCATCCGGGGTGTCAGTATTAATCTAAGCGACCCCGAAAACTATTGAATCGACAATAATATTCGTCGTTTTTGATCATTTTTAATGTCATACCCTCCGTTAGGGATGCTAGGGGTGTCTTATCCCACATATTTTTTCCAGATAGTATAGTAATTTTTTTAATAATTTGTTTTATGTCACACCGACACAGATAGATCTTATCGTGACGATGGGATGGGAGAGGCCTAGGAGTGGGAAGTAAGCGGCCGTGGCCTTAATTAAGGTACAGTCCCAGCATTTTCTTGGTGCGAAAATAGGAAAACACAGAAAACCACCTTCAGGGATGCCGACAGTGGGATTCTAACCCACTATCTCCTGGATGCAAGCTCACAGCTGCGCGCCCCTAACCGCACGGCCAACTCGCTCGGTATACAGTAAGTCATGGGTTCACCAAGTTTAGTGGGCAGATATGCTAGAATATAACACACACATCCAAAATATCGACCGTTTTGGACATTCGTTTTCACCCCCTCTCAAACTCCATTTCGACTGGGTCTGAGCAGTGACTCTTTTTTTTTTTTTTTTTTTTTTGCTAGTTGCTTTACGTCGCGCCGACACAGATAGGTCTTATGGCGACGGTAGGACAGGGAAGGGCTGGGAGTGGGAAGGAAGCGGCCGTGGCCTTAATTAAGGTACAGCCCCAGCATTTGCCTGGTGTGAAAATGTATTTGTATTGTATTTATTTATGAACAAACAGGCTTTCCGCCCCATTACATGTTCACAAAGCAATAAGACACAATATTAATAATTATAATAAAAAAAAAATAATAATAATAATAATAAAATAATGATAATAATAATATAATACATAAAAATAAAATAATGATAATAGAGATAATAGGAATAAATAATAACAAAAATGATAACAATTCTGTAGCAGTCCTCGGCTCGAGGATCCAGCAAACTCATCACTTGTCCTTATGCCTACAGCAACTTTCGTCACATTCCTTTTCCCTGACCTACTCCCGATCAATACCAAAACTTCGACAGTCAGCACTTACATTCTAACCAGCCATAACACAAACAAAAGTCCTCCACGTTCACAACAATAAATAACACAATCCTAACCCAACAGAAAATCATAGTAACTTACAATCAAATTTCAACACTGGTCTCCCTCCACACTTACCTTAAATACCACTTTTATTTCAATGCATTACTACCTCTCATGTTGCAACTTGACCATTATTTAGCCATGCTTGATCTCATTTTAAAACCCAAGCCATGCTCAGCATTACATTTGCTATCGCAACCACCACTCATTCCGTGTCCTTGTGGATTCAGCACATACGTCATCTTCATTGTCCTCTAACTTACTCTCTGTCCAAACCATAACAACCAACATTCCGCAATTGCCCTTCAATCCATCATACACTACATTTACCAACCCGCACTTAATACAATCATCTCTCCAACTCCAAAAGTTTCAGCAATAAATTAAACCATCTCATTACCAAACCATCTTCGCCTATACCAACCCTTCTCCCACACCACTTTTTTTTTTTTTCCGATAAATCTAAACTAATTCAGCAATATACCAACTCCCGGATTCAGATACCACCTCTTATCCACAATTTCCATTCCAGATCCACCTCATATACCTTCCACAATACACCACTAAATCTAAATTTACAACATCTCAGATTTACAAAATAACACCGCTTAACACCGCTTCTCACCATATTTCAACCATAGTCCTCAATAACTGCGACCATTTTATACCACCACTTCTCCAACACCTCATTTCAGCAATATGACACATCTTACCTTAATCGTATCTAGATACCAGGCCATCTTCACCTTAAAATACCAAACACTCATATACCATCTCTTCACCAACACCACATTCCAATCTCTACCATCCAAAACTCTTGTCCCTCTTAACACTCACTTAGTTAGCATTAAATAAACCTCCTACCCAACCAAAAGCTAATACAGCTACCCTTCAATACCAACACATCGCTTCATATACCACCTCTCAATCTCATACCACACTATCATGCTATCCTCTCTCTTATATACATCAACAATAAATATACCACTTCACCATTGCCACATTTCGGCCTTCACAAATAATTACCATCATAACCTAATAAATTTACAGTGAATAACAATTACTGACATATCGTAAGACTTACCAATCAGCGTCAACTCCAAATATCACAATAAATATATCACTTCACCCTTACCACGTCCCAGCCTTCACAAATTATTTACCATATTTCAGTCTTCACAAATAGTTACCATCCTAGCCTAATAAAATTACAATGAATAACAATTACTGACATATCATAAAACAAACAGACCATGCCATCCTGTCCTCTTACCCAACTCCCCTAACTAAATACTCAGTCCCTATATACACTAAACCATTAAAATTTTAACCTACTATCTCCTTCCCTTATACAGATAACTATTCTACCCCCCTATTCCCCTGCCCACCCTCTAACTCACTCTCCTTCATTTTACTCTCGCAGGCCTTTTTTGTCGCACAAAAATACCTGTTCAATTCACCCCCTTTTTCCCATTGTTTAAGAATCCATCTCAGTATTGCGTTCTCATCCCCTCTCCCCAGTACTTCCCGATTTTCGGCACTCAATAATCTATGTCTTAACCCCCTCGTTCCCTCACAGTCTCTTAGCAAGTGAAACTCATCATTCACATCTCCACAAAGTACACACCTTGTCTTATCCCTGCCCTGTAACCAGCCCTTATTCCTTGGCAGACCTAAAAGCCACCACATCATCCCATATCGATTTGACCTATCAACGTATCTAATATTCAACCCTGCTATCTCCTCTATTTTCGTCAAAACAATCAGCGAATTTCTTAGTCTGCTTTCCCCCAATAATTTCTGCCTATGGATATCCCTAATTCTCCTTTCTAGTATTTTCATCCCTCTCACTTCTGTCTTTGACCAAACCTCCCCCCACAGGTGCCCTAATCCTATCCTCTCTAAATATCCTTTTATTTTTTCTAACCATCCACCCTTATACATGCTCTTAAATTGCTGTACATATGCAGCCTGTAAAACTCTCCCACCTTCCTGTCTTTTTAAATTCATCCAATATCTAACTATTCTTTTCACACCCTCTGATTCCAAATCCTCCCCACACATTAATTCCGCCCCTACATTTGCTGTACACCTCGGTAAGCCCATCACTAACTTAGCAAAACTACTAACAATCTTTCTTAGTTCCACTCTTTTTTCATCCAGCCCCCAAACTTCTGCTCCGTATAATACCCTCCCCACTATTACCGACCTGAACACGAGTCTCAGTGTTTTATAACTGATCCCCGGGAACTTGAGTAGCAAATTTCTGACTGAGGCTAAGGCTGCCAAGCCTCTATATTTCATTCTTTTGATCTGGTCACTCCAAGTTCCTTTATCATTAAAAATAACTCCTAGATATTCCAGCTTCCTTACCTGTTCCAATCTTTCTCCCTGTATTACCCAATTCCCTTCCATCTTTCTTCTTTTGTTCACCTGTACTATCAATATTTTAGACTTATTTCCATTAATTTTCAATCCCCATTTCCTCGCAAATAGCATCACTGACTCTAAGGCCCTATTCATCGCCCCTGAAGTTAACGTCATCAATAACACATCATCCGCAAATATCAGTCCTGGCACTTCCAAACCATTAATTACCGGTACAGCCCAATTTCCTGCCCCAAACCCCTCTAAAATATCGTTTATAAATAAAATAAACAGTATGGGCGATAACTTGCAACCTTGTTTTAAACCCACCTTGGACTCCAATGGTCCACTCATTCTCTCTTCTCCCAATTTTACACAAAACCTGACGTCCCTGTATATTCCTTCCACTGCCCTCAACATCTTCTCCGAAATCCCTAGCCTACCTAATTTCTCTCGTAGGGCCTCTCTATTTACCTTATCAAAAGCTTTCTCAAAATCTATTGCTGCTACATAAACCGTACTTCTATTCATATTCTTATACTTTTCTAAAATAGTCTTTACTATCATTATATTATCCACTGTTCTTTTCTTTTTCCTAAATCCCCCTTGGTAATCTGTCAAAATTCCATTTTCTTCCGCCCACCCACTTATTCTGTTCGCTAGCACCCCCGTATATATTTTACTCAGAGAATCCAACAGAGATATACCCCTATAACTGTTCACATCGTTCCTACTACCCTTTCCCTTGTATATAGGGCATATAATTCCTGTTTCCCATTCCCTAGGGTAATTTCCTCCCTCGAATATCCTATTGAATAGTTTCACCATGCCCTCTATCATTATCTCATTTTTACTAATTTCCTTCCAAAACTTATTATTTATACCATTACACCCCCCGGCCGACTTCGCTCTGGCTCTACTTATCACTCCCCGGATTTCCTCTCTTGTGATTTCTTTATCCAAGTCATAAATTGCCACTCCCCTATTACTCCAAATTACTTCTTCTCCCGAACCTCTCCATCTATCACCCCCCTTTTTTCCTAGTAATTCCTCGAAGTGCCTGACCCATTGCACTTCCTCAATACTCGTTCTCTCCATATTCCTTCCACCCTTAATAATTCTATTAATCTTATCCCAGACTCTCTCAAAATTGTTAGTCTTGCAGTCATTATTTATGGCTTCCATTTGTTCCTCTAACCACGTCTTTTTTGTCTCAGAAATTTTCTTTTTATACTCCTTCCTCAATCTACAGAAAAACTCCCTTTCTTGGCTTCCACCTTTCCTTCTATATTCTCCTAAAGCGTCCATCACCCTCCTCCGCAATCCTTCACACTCCCTATTAAACCATTCTTCTCCCTCTTTCTTATTTCCTTTTCTAGCTTTCACCTTCTGCGCTATCATCTTTATTGGATGTAGCAACAATTCCAAGGCTTTATCAGTATCATTCTCTTCTAACGCCCCTTCCCACCCATATTTCAGAAGATGTAACTCCTCCTTTACTACCCTATTCCAATCCCGTCCTACCTTCTCTGTCCATTTGTACTTATTATAACCCCTCCCTCGTTTATCCTTTGTCTCATTTTCCTTCATTGTACGCTTCTCTACCTCTCTTTTCAGCATAACCCTCACCGGGAAATGGTGTGACTCAATCCAATCTCCTATTTCCATACTTACAACTTCCTCAATCATCCCTTCCGAGCTCAGAACCATATCTATCACACTACCCCCTTTCTCCGTAACATATGTCAATTTCCCCGTCCTGTCACCCTCTATCCACCCATTCAGAATATACAAGTTTCCCACAGCACACATCTCTAGGAGCTTCTCTCCATAACTATTTGTAATTTTGTCCTCACTCCTTCTGCTTTCTAACAAACACATTCCATCCTCCCTACTATAAATTGGGCTCTGTTCTCCTATTCTCGCGTTCCAATCCCCAAATAACAACATATCCTCCTCCCCTGGATACATTCCCCTTATCCTACCAATATCCACCAATAACTCTTCAAAAAAATATTTATTTGCATATTCTGAATTACTAGGATGACAGTAAACAAAAGCTAGATTTATTTTCTTCCTCCGTCCCTCTCTCTCTCCCAAATTCAATCTCAGCCATATGGTTTCCATCATATCGGTCTCTATATCCTCTACTCTTTCACTAATTTCTTCCCTAATTAGAACTATCATCCCTCCTGGTGCTCGTCCCTTATTCCTCTCTTTCCTTCTATATTTATATTTTATCTCAAACCCCTTCCATGTAATCTCCCTCCCTGTTTCCAACCACGTCTCTAAGAGTGCCACAACATCGAAACTTTCAATTACTTCCCTAACTTTCTTGTTTCCTAATTTGCTCCTTACTCCTTCAATATTCACACATCCTATCTTCCAAAATTGTTATAACTTTCCCTCCCTCCCTTCTAGGTCTCCCACTCTATTCTTACTTCTAGTATTTATCGACCTCTCTCCCTCTGTATCCTCCATCCCTTTACGTACTTTTCCCCATATGTCTTTTAAGCTCTTACTCCTGACTTTACTCATAAGTTTTTTACCTTCTTGTCGATCTGTCTCCTCTTGACCTTTCTTTTTCGCTACACCACTGCACCCTGCACTCACCTCTTCTTGCTGCTCACCCCCACTCTCCCCCTCACTATTTTGGACTTCTGAATCCATCTCCCTTTGTCCTTTCTTACTCACTGCACCACTACACTCTCCTCTCCCAGTTTCTTGCGGTCCACTCTCACCGTCCACTTCACTATCTTGGTCTTCTGTCTCCCGGCTGCACTGCCCATTCTCTTCCGAGATGCCTTGCTCTCCTGCCACGTCCCTCCTCCTCTTCTTTTCTTCTTTCTTCTTCCCATCTTGCCTTGACCTCTCACCACTCTCAACCCTCTCGTTTTCGTCCATTTCCTTTAGCTTAGAAACTGAATGAACTCTGACCCATCGCCCGTTCGTCACCTCCAACCTCAGACCTCTTATTCGGGCCTTTAGCCCCTGGTTCCTCGCCCTCCAAAGGTGCCTATTCAAGATCTTCGCGTTTTCACTTCCTTCTCTTCCCATGTCTCCTTTCACCCCTATTTTCCGCCCTTGTAAATTCTTGCTGTTTCTTAACACAGAATCTGCCATTAGGGTTGAGAACAATGTAACCCTAATTGGCCTCCGACCTTTGATTCTACCAACTCTCTCTACATCATCAATGTCTACCTCACTAAAGTTTACCTTCATAACATCACGTATAGCTTCCACCACCTTAAATATCAGCTCAATCTTGCTCTCTCTCGCCCCTTCCTCAATTCCATATAAAAATATGGCTTTTTTCAATCTCTCCTGCCTGTACCCCTCCGCTTCTTTCTTCATCTTCATCACCTCGTCTTTCAGATGCTTCACTTCCCCTCTCAATAACTCGATTTCTTTCTCGTTATTGACCACTCTCCTGCTCGATTCCTCTGTCTTCGTTTCAAGCCATTTCTTCATGTTCCCTATCTCCCTTCTCTGCTCCTCCATCATGTCCTTTATTTCCTGCACCTTATCCCATTGACACTTTTCCTGCATCACTTCACTTACAACCACCCTGAGTGCGGCCAAATCCTCTGCGCTAAATTTTCCACCGGTATTTGGGCCTGGGTTCACTTCCACCCCCCCAATAACCAGTAACACTGCTATCACTGTCACCACCAGCACCGCTTCACTCATTTTCAATCCGTCCGTCACCAATCCATTCCTGACCTCCTTCTTCTGCCTTGCCTGCCATTTCCCAATAGCGGCCCGGTACTGTTCAATGCCAACCATGTTTACAGCACGCACTTCGCTACGCAACCTCTCTCCTCGACTGCTCGAGCTAGACTGTGTGGTGTGAAAATGGGAAACCACGGAAAACCATTTTCAGGGCTGCCGACAGTGGGGTTCGAACCTACTATCTCCCGAATACTGGATACTGGCCGCACTTAAGCGACTGCAGCTATCGAGCTCGGTAGAGCTGTGACTTAAACGGTATCCAGAGTGTCACGGTGTTCGGGGAGTCCTGACTCCACAGTAATTTTTTCAGGTAATAAGTCATATGTGTACGACGTTTGGTTGAGATCTATGCTGGAACATGCACACATTCATCCGTAATCTTGGTTACTTTGGATATTTTCTTTTTTCACCCCTTCTCACCCCCCGTGCCGATGCGGATGCACTTGAACTTAAACGACATCTTGAGTGTTGCAATTGGTAACTTTGGTAATTTTGAAAGCTTTTGGTAGGCCTCTCGATGTTACGATGGATGTATAAACCTTGTTCAGCCATGTCCTAGTCATCTTTCCAGATTGTATTAGAAATTCAGGGTATATTCCATCAAACCCAGGATCCTTGTCTGCCTTCAGGTCATTGGGAGCTGTTTCTAGTTCCTCCATTGTGAACGTTTGAGAAAATTCTATGTCTTAAGGTGTTATTTGCCGTAAATTACCATGTCATTCCTTTACTCTTTTTATGTGATGTTTGTCTCGTGGGGATCTGAACAGTGAGACAATTTTACTGGTTATTTGATCTGATGATATTGATTGATATTTACGTATTGGTGGGCTGCATCCTCCCAATTTCTTCAGTATTCTTCAAGACTGCCGACTTGATTTCTTAAAATCCAGGCCAGTTGTTGTCTTTATCTATTTTCTTTTCTTGCAACATTCAGGTTTATTAACAGGTCATGAGCTAAATATGGATCACCTTCCTCCTTATAAGACTCGTGAAGTTCTTCGCATTCGTTGTTTCATCCCGGAATATATTCCTTGTAATATCCCCTTGGTACACACTTTTTTGCATTTGATATTGCAGCACCAACAAATTTGTCATAATTTTCAGGTATTGGTGAGATCCATCTTATTACTTTATGTAGGTCCTGATGGAACATTTCCCAGTTTACCTTCTGAAAGTTCCATCTTGGCATCGGGAGGGATCGAATCACCGGGATCTGAATCTCTATTTCGTATATGATTGGACGGTGTTGACTGCATGGTAAGTCACCTAGAACTATTCTGGGTATGTGTAGAGGTTGGTTTTGATGATTTTGTGTAGAAAAACATAGGAAAAACATAGGTCTGGGTTCCCGGTTGTATTTTATGTTTCATGCTGCAGATCTGAACGTATCATTGTCTTTTGCATAAAAAATCAGGCTCAAACTGTTCTCCTCTGCCCATTCTGCAAGTGCTTTACCATTCTGATCACTGGTGGTATATTTCCACATTATGTGATGACTGTTGAAACCACCCACATAGATACTGTAGTTGGGTGTTCGGGGGCACACAACGAGAGTCGCATATCGACTGAGACTGCGACTACTGTAATCTCTTCAACTTTTATGGTGATGTTCTGGATGTTGTTCTCAGTGTTAACACTTATTAGATGGGCATTTTTTGTGTTGCTATGAACGTAAGTTGTATAGCCATTACGGATGTTATGTTGCACCGAGTACTTCATAGCCTGGTATTCTGACTCTCGATCTAAGGTAATCTGTATTATTAATATGAGTTCAATCAGTCACTACTGATCTGCATTTAGGGCAGTCGCCCAGATGGCAGATACCCTATCTGATGTTTTCCCAGCCTTTTCTTGAATGATTTCAAAGAAATTGGACATTTATTGAACATCTCCCTTGGTAAGTTATTCCAATCCCTAACTCCCCTTCCTATAAACGAATGTTTGCCCCAATTTGTCCTCTTGAATTCCAACTTTATCTTCATATTGTGATCTTTCCTACTTTTCAAGACACCACTCAAATTTATTCGTCTACTAATGTCATTCCACGCCATCTCTCCACTGACAGCTCGGAACATACCACTTAGTCTAGCAGCTGGTCTTCATTCTGCCAAGTCTTCCCATCCCAAACTTTGCAACTTTTTTGTAAGGCTACTCTTTTTGTCGGAAATCACCCACAACAAATCGAGCTGCTTTTCTTTGGATTTTTTTCCAGTTTTTGAATCATGCTGGTGAGGATTTCTTGGATAACAACGATGTCAATATTCTTTTCTCTCAGAATCATGGATAGTATCTCACATTTTGATCTGCTTGATCCTTCTGTGTTGAGCTGGCATATTCGAAGGCTAAGTCAAACATTCCTTGCCTTGTGGCTCTGAAAGAGATATATTTAGATGCAAGTTTTATTCCAGGAGAATTCACTAAGAGAAGTCCAATTGCCTGATTACTGTTGCTCGCTTAGCACCGCCCAGGATACATTAAGGTTAAACCTACAGACGTGAGTAACTTCAATTCCCAGACTGTAAGAGGTGCCGTAATGTGGAAATTTCCTCCGCATGTGCCGGAAGCTAACAGCAAAGAGTTGTCACGTTTAAAATCGAAACTTTTAAAACCTCATCCGGTATCAAACGCACTAACTTGGGACATACGTACCAAGTCCAACCGACTGACTCTCAGAGGTCATATTATTATTATTAGGCGTGCTCGGTTCGCCCGAAAGGACGTGGGTTCGAATCCTCGTCAGGAAGTCGTAAAATTTAAGAAACGAGATTTCCACTTCCGGAAGTGCACATGGCCGTGAGGTTCACTCAGCCTACACCAAAAATGAGTACCAGGTTAATTCCTGGGGGCAAAGGCGGCCGGGCGTAGAGCTAACCACTCTACCCCATCACGTGCCGAGGTTAACAATGGTGGAAGCCTTTACCTTCCACTCCTCCAAGAGCCTTCATGGCCTGTACTGAGGTGACTTTGTTTTGCTATTATTATTATTATTATTATTATTATTATTATTATTATTATTATTTGCATAGATCCATCTCTAGCGAAGTATAGTAGTTACGTCTTGGAGAAGTATGCCAGTCCAACTGATGAGCTCAAACGCTGCTCTCGCATGCGGCCTAATTATCCAAAAGCTTGGTTCTGTTGCTGTAATTTTTAGATCAAGTTTGTTACATTCATTTATTTGTCTCCAGTATCATCTTAGGATTTAAAATGTGGCTCATAGGGTCGGTTAGTGTATGCATTTCAGTGGGATTGGGAGGAAATGAATGGGGAACTGCCTCACTCCTCATTTTCCATGTAGGCCTCTTCAGTAACCGCCAGAATATCTGCAACAGCTGATGATTGGTATGTTGAGGGTACAACCGGCTTTTAGATTGAGTATTTATCATGAATAATAATAATAATAATAATAATAATAATAATAATAATAATAATAATAATAATAATAATAATAATCGGTACGCAAACTTCCAACCATATGAGCTTCATAACCAATTAACCCCATGGCGCTACAGCCCCGAAGGGCCTTGGCCTACCAAGCAACCGCTGATCAGCCCAAAGGCCTGCAGATTATGAAGTGTCGTGTGGTCAGCACGACGAATCCTCTCGGCCGTTATTCTTGGCTTTCTAGACCGGGGCCACTATCTCACCGTCAGATAGCTCCTCAATTCTAATCACGTAGGCTGAGTAGACCTCAAACCAGTCCTCAGATCCAAGTGAAAATCCCTGACCTGGCCGGGAATCGAACTCGGGGCCTCTGGGTAAGAGGCAGTCACGCTAGCCTTACACCACGGAGCTTCCTACGGGAATGACACAAACAGAGACTGACAAGTACTTTGGATTTGCTCAGAATACAACTCTGGAGCACAAGAAAATCAAACAGGAACTCACTGACAAATATACTCGTACATCGAGGTTGCATCAGATTTTGCGTAGCTACCTAAACGCCTAGAACAAAATTAAAGCAATAAACACGTACGCTATTCCAATTCTTGTTTATTCATTCGGAATTCTGAAATGGTCTGCTACAGAAATAGACAGCATACATAGAAAAACGAGAACTTTGCTCACCACCTATAGATCCAAATTCATGCATGGAAAGGGTCACTCTTCCACGAAAATCGGGAGTCCGAGGAGTACTGGATCTTCAAGTCATGCTCCTGAATCAGATAAAGAACCTAAGAAGATAGTTGCATAAAAAGCAAGAAAGCAGCCTTCTCCATAAAGCTGTAGTACTTGCTGACAAGTACACTGTACTCTATCCACATAATGCCTCTGACCCTCATACAAATCACCAGAATACAAATAACCAAGTATCCCTGCAGGAGAAAGGAAGGACCTGGCGAGTGAAGACCCTTCACGGAAAATACTACAGCAAAATACTACAACACAGCATAGACAAGAATGCGTCATTCATGCGGTTACAAAGTGGGCGCTTATTGGGGAGACAGAGGGATTTGCAGTTGCTATACAAGAGCAAGTAATAGCTAAAAACAATTACAAAAAGTACATCATCAAAGACACCAGCGTACTCTCCGACAAATGCCAGACGATGCTCCGTTCATCTCGAGACCATCGGCCATATCACTGCGGGCTGCCCAGTACTTGTCTTCGTAGAATACACGAGAAGGCACAATCATGTCTCGGGAATTATATACCAGGCACTTGGTCAGGAAAACCTATTAACTCAGGAGCGTATCCTTTATTACAAGTACCATCCAACACCACTCCTGGAGAACGAGTCGATTAAGCTTTATTGGGACACTGCTGTAGTGAGACAAAACAGTTAACCAGAACAGACCAGAAATCATACTGGTAAACAAGAAAACTGGGACAACTTTCATTATTGACATCCCAATGACGTCAACATTGACAGGAAAGACCATGAAAATACCTGCAAATACAAAGAACTTCCAGAAGAGATCAAGAGTATCTGGAAGATAAAACTGGTACGGATAGTACCTGTGATTCTGTTAGTCAACGGCCTCATTCCACACACACTTCACAAGAGTCTGCAAGAACTGCGTCTTCCACCGAACATCTACAAAATTATGCAACATTCTGTCCTCCTGTCAACATGCAACATTGTGCGATCGTTCCTCTCGCAAGAACGAAGATCTTTTGTATAGACCCGTGCATCAATATTTGTATTATAATGTGTAAACACTTTAATTATTGTAAGGGACTTGATGTATCCCGTGCCCCATTACTAGCCATATTTCCTGTGGAGAAGTGTATGAATAATAATAATAATAATAATAATAATAATAATAATAATAATAATAATAATAATAATAATAATAATAATAATCTCGTATAAGTTTTTATGGGCATCTTCGAATACCACCGGATTGAGCTGGGATTGAACCCTTTAACTTAGACTCAGAAAGCCAGTGTGCTGCCTTCTGAATCACTCAGCTTGGTATTACAGTATTATTATTATTATTATTATTATTATTATTATTATTATTATTATTATTATTATTATTATTATTATTATTATTATTATTATTATTATTATTATTATTATTATTATATCCGACTCGTTGGCTGAATTGTCAGCGTACTGGCCTTCGGTTCAGAGGGTCCCGGGTTCGATTCCCGGCCGGGTCGGGAATTTTAACCTTAATTGGTTAATTCCAATGGCCCGGGGGCTGGGTGTTTGTGATGTCCCCAACATCCCTGCAACTCACACACCACACATAACACTACCCTCCACCACAATAACACGCAGTTACCTATACATGGCAGATACCCCCGACCCTCATCGGAGGGTCTGCCTTACAAGGGCTGCAATCGGCTAGCAATAGCCACACGAAATTTAACTATTATTATTTCTTTCTGAATCCGCTTACCCTTTCGGATTGGTTTTCCCTCGGACTCAGCGAGGGATTCGACCTCTACCACCACAAGAACAGTGTCCTGGAACGAGATACTTTGGGTCGCGGGGATATAACTTGGGAGGAGGACCATTACCTCACCCACTTAGCCTCACTTGCTATGCTGAACAGGGAGCCTTTTGGGAGATGGGAAGATTGAAGGGGTAGACAAGGAAGAGAGAAGGAAGCGGCCGTGGCCTTAAGTTAGGTTCCAACCCGGCATTTGCCTGGAGGGAAAATGGGAAACCACGGTAAAGCACTTGGAGGATAGCTGAGGTGGGTATCGAACCCCGCTCTCTCTTCAGTTGACCTCCAGAGACCGAGTGGACACTGTTCCAGCCCTCGTACCACTTTTCAAATTTCATGGCAGAGCCGGGAATCGAACCCGGGCCTTCAGGTTGGCAGAAATCACACTAAGCACTACACCACAGAGGCGGGCATATTCTTCTTAATATTATTTATTATTATCTGATTTAGAGCGGGTAGAAGTACGCAAATAGGGGAAGACCTCACATTATTCTTGGTATGCAACTGTCAATTCGTAGAGCCACTTCACTGATTAAAATCTATTATGAAATATGTTCTATTCAATTAAGGTGATGTCTAAATAGCTATGAATTATAACTCTTCATTAGTCTTAACAGGTTAGAAAACAAATCGTTACGTGCCATTTAATTACAGCAAGGGAAAGTAAATTACCATCTAGTAGTGATAAGTCTAGAGTCCGGATTGTTAGGTACTGATAGGTTAGAATGCAAACTTACTTAGCCAGTAACAAGTATACCCTACACTGTACAGCGGTTATGCTATGAGATTTGCATAGATATTAGGGGTACAGCCTATAGAACTCTTCGAATCTATGCTACTCTTCCTACATCGTGGTACAACGGGTTGCATGACACTTAGTACAAACAAAATTACTTCGCATTCTAACCCATTAACAACTACAAATCCGAGGTATGGTGATAACCATTATCTCGCTATTATAACGTTACTGAGACAAAAAACTTTTATTTTATTCTGGACGCACTGTTAACTAGAACAGGATTTGAATACAGGTTTAAGATTAATTAGCCGTGTCTCTGCAATCAGAATGTTATCCTGTATACTAGTCTGATAACAGGAGTTGAATGAACGGCTTAGTAGCAAAGTAACAATGAGTGAAAATAAATCAAAAAGGGGTAGGTAATAATACGCAGGAACTAGATTTTGTGAAATGATTTTAATTTTTACAGTTTTACTATTTGTTTTACATCGCACTTCCACGCAAATACCGGAGCAGTTCCTACTCGTATTCATAGGCGACAGCGGATTGTTCCACCTCCTTACCCAATTCCATTCACTACCATTGATTTCATATTAGCTGCCAAACTGTTGTTGGCGTCAATGAGGACATACAGCGATAAAAAACAGGCCGTGTAATTTCATCTCACCTCATTCCCGACCCCATATCAGGAAATGGGACTAAAGGAGGAGTGGTGTGTGTGTGTGTGTAAACAATATCTTCCTTCTTACCAAACTTAGAATTTTATAAAATAGAAAGTAAATCAAGTTCATTTCGAAATTAAAGTACCGTTAAGAGAAGTGTTTACTAATGAAAGGTAAAATTAACGACATAGGGTGTTGTGTTAAATGTTCTCCTCACGAATCCCTTAAAATGCTCCCAAAGTGTGCAAATTTCTACAACAATCGCACGAAAAAAAATACGTGTTTGGTACAGCGTCAAATAAGTGAATTCCGTAAATTAAATGATATTGGATTTCTTCTTCTTAATCTGTTTACCCTCCAGGTTTGGTTTTTTCCTTGGACTCAGCGAGGGATCCCACTTCTACCACCTCAAGGGCAGTGTCCTGGAGTGTGAGGCATTGGGTCGGGGATAAAACTGGGGAGGAGGACCAGTACCTCGCCCAGGCGGCCTCACCTGCTATGCAGAACAGGGGCCTTGCGGGGAGATGGGAAGATTGGAAGGGATAGACAAGGAAGAGGGAAGGAAGCGGCCGTGAACGTAAGTTAGGTACCATCCCGGCATTTGACTGGAGGAGGAGTGCGAAACCACGGAAAACCACTTGCAGGATGGCTGAGGTTGGAATCGAACCCACCTCTACTCAGTTGACCTCCCGAGGCCGAGTGGACACCGTTTCAGCCCTCGCACCACTTTTCAATTTTTTGTGGCAGAGCCGGGAATCGAACCCGGGTCTCCAGGAGTGGCTAACTACTACTACACCACAGAGGCGGACATGATATTGATTTACAAGATGAAATAGAGTTTTGAAACAAGTTTTCTTGCCTTTTCTGTACCTAAATGTACAAGGGAGATATTTCAAATATCTTCTGTAATGATCAATATAGAAATGTAATTTAATGTCGTTTCATATAGTTTTACGACTGTAATATACAGCATATATGTCATCAATTGCAAGCACGTGATTTCTCCGTGGTTACAAGCTCTCCTTCGCATGAATGTGGCAGCGGCAAATGCATAGGCTCGGAACGTTGTTCAAGAAACTCTTTCACTGAACGGTACGCGTTGTGTAACTGTTAGTTACAGTAGGTTCGAATCTCACCATCGGCAGCCCTGAAGGTGGTTTTCATGATTACTCATGTTCACAAAAGGCACGTTTTACTTTTTTGTTTGTTTGTTTGTTTGTTGCTATTTGCTTTACGTCGTACCGATACAGATGGGTCTTATGGCGACGATGGGATAGGAAAGGCCTAGGAAGTGGAAGGAAGCGGCCGTGGTCTTAATTAAGGTACAGCCTCGGCATTTACATACATACAGACATACATTATCATTAAAGACTGTTATGCCTTTCAGCGTTCAGTCTGCAAGCCTCTGAGAATTTACTAAACGTCGTCACAATCCTCTATTTGCAACTAGTGTTGTGGCCTCATTTAGTTCTATACTTCTTATCTTTAAATCGTTAGAAACTGAGTCTAACCATCGTCGTCTTGGTCTCCCTCTGCTTCCCTTGCCCTCCATAACAGAGTCCATTATTCTCCTAGATAACATATCCTCCTCCATCCGCCTCACATGACCCCACCACCGAAGCCGGTTTATGCGTACAGCTTCATCCATCGAGTTCATTCCTAACTTAGCCTTTATCTCCTCATTCGGAGCACCCCCTGCCATTGTTTCCACCTGTTTGTGCCAGCAATCATTCTGGCTACTTTCATGTCTGTTACTTCTAACTTATGAATAAGATATCCTGAGTCCACCCAGCTTTCACTCCCGTAAAGCAAATTTGGTCTGAAAACAGACCGATGTAAAGATAGTTTTGTCTGGGAGCTGACTTCTTTCTTACAGAATACTGCTGATCGCAACTGCGAGCTCACTGCATTAGCTTTACTACACCTTGATTCAATCTCACTTAATATATTAGCATCCTGGGAGAACACACAACCTAAATACTTGAAATTATCGACCTGTTCTAGCTTTGTATCACCAATATGACATTCAATTCTGTTGAACTTCTTACCTACTGACATCAATTTAGTCTTCGAAAGGCTATTCATACTATACTCATTGCATCTATTTTCAAGTTCCAAGATATTAGACTGCAGACTTTCGGGACAATCTGCCATTAAGACCAAGTCGTCAGCATAGGCCAGACTGCTTACTACATTTCCACCTAACTAAATCCCTCTATGCCATTTTATACTTTCAGCAGATGATCCATGTAGACTACGAACAGCAAAGGTGAAAGATTACAGCCTTGTCTAACCCCTGTAAGTACCCTGAACCAAGAACTCATTCTGCCATCAATTCTCACTGAAGCCCAATTATCAACATAAATGCCTTTGATTGACTTTAATAATCTACATTTAATTCCATAGTCCCCCAAGATGGCGAACATATTTTCCCTCGGTACCCTACATTATGTTTTCTCTAGATCTACGAAATATAAATACAACTGTCTGTTCCTCTCGCAGCATTTTTCAATCATCTGGCGCATACTGAATATCTGATCCTGACAGCCTCTCTGTGGTCTGAAACCACACTGGTTTTCATCCAACTTCCTCTCAACTACTGATCGCACCCTCCCTTCCAAAATGCCAGTGAATACTTTGCCTGGTATACTAATCAATGAGATACCTCGATAGTTGTGCAATCCTTCCTGTTCCCTTGCTTATAGATAGGTGCAGTTACTGCTTTTGTCCAGTCTGAAGGTACCTTACCAACACTCCATGCTAATTTTACGACTCTATGAAGCCATTTCATCCCTGCCTTACCACTATACTTCACCATTTCAGGTCTAATTTCATCTATTCCTGCTGCTTTATGACAATGGAGTTTATTTACCATCCTTTCCACTTCTTCAAGCATAATTTAACCAGCACCATTTTCCTCCTCCCCATGAGCTTGGCTGTTCGCAACACCACCAGGAAGATTTCCTCTTACGTTGGGAAGCTGTTCAAATTATTCCCTCCACCTCTCCAGTAATTCCCTGGGATATATTATGAGTTCACCTGAATGACTCAAAACACTGTTTATTTCCTTTTCTCCTCCCTTCCTAGGATTCTTTATTACTGCCCAGAAAGGTTTCCCTGCTGCTTGACCTAGCCTTTCCAGGTTATTACCGAAATCTTCCCCGACTTCTTTTTGGAATCAACAACTATTTGTTTCGCTCTGTTTCTTTTATCTATGTACAAATCCCTGTCTGCCTCGGCCCTTGTTTGGAGCCATTTCTGATAAGCCTTCTTTTTACGTTTACAAGCTGCTCTCACTTCATCATTCCACCAAGATGTTCAACTTTTCCCATCTTTACACACAGTTGTTCCTAGGCATTCCCTTGCTGTTTCTACTACAGCATCCCTGTATGCCACCCATTCTCTTTCTATATCCTGAACCTGCTTACTGTCTACTGTTCGAAACTTCTCACTAATCATATCCATGTACTTCTGTCTAATTTCCTCGTCCTGGAGATTTTCTACCCTTATTCGTTTGCAGACAGATTTCACTTTCTCTACCCTAGGCCTAGAGATACTTAGTTCACTACAGATCAGATAGTGGTCTGTATCATCGAAAAATCCCCGGAAAACTCGTACATTCCTAACAGATTTCCTGAATTATTCGAAGTCTGTTAAGAAATAGTCTATTATGGATCTGGTACCCCTAGCCTCCCACGTGTAGCGGTGAATAGCCTTATGCTTGAAGAATGTATTCGTAACAGCTAAACGGTAAACCCATACTAGCACAGAAGTCCAGCAAATGCTTCCCATTCCCATTAGCTTCCATATCTTCCCCACATTTACCAATCACCCTTTCGTATCCTTCAGTTCTATTCCCAACTCTCGCATTGAAATCGCCCATTAGCACTATTCTATCCTTGTTGTTGACCCTGAACACGATGTCCCTCAATGCTTCATAAAACTTGTCAACTTCATCCTCATCTGCACCCTCACATGGTGAATACACGGACACAATTCTTGTCCTAATTCCTTCAACTGCCAAATCTACCCACATCATTCGCTCATTTACGTGCCTAACAGAAACTATGTTCCGTGCAATGGTATTCCTGTTAAACAGCCCTACCCCAGACTCTGCCCTTCCCTTTCTAACACCCGTCAAGTACACTTTATAATCTCCTCTCTCTTCCTCGTTATCTCCCCTTACCCGTACATCACTTACTCCTAGCACATCTAGATTCATCCTCTTTGCTGACTCAGCCAGTTCTACTTTCTTCTTTCCATAAGTCCCATTAATATTGATAGCTCCCCATCGAATTCCACTTCGTTCGCCAAGTTGTTTCCAAGGAGTCCCTCGGCTGTCAAATGGGAGTGGGACTCCATTACTCCCATAGGTCCGAGGCTTGCTTAAAATGTTCTGAGCTCGGTAAATTCAGGAAGCAGGATGCTACCCTACTTACACATAGTCCAAGTGAGGATCTCTCCTCTAAAGGGTTATGGACCACCGGTGGATTGTGTAGTCCTAGCCACCTGAGCACAGGGAGGGCCACGACTCAGAATATGTCCGGAATGCCCACTCCCCTTCCATAGCAACTGGTATCCCGACTCTCAGGACCACTTACTAGGCCACTCAGCCGTTGCCCATAGTTCACGAACTAGGACGTGACTACAGTAACCCACACCATGAAACACCTGGTATTTACCTGGTTGAAAATGGGAAACCACGGAAAACCATCTTCAAGGCTGCCGACAGTGGGGCTAGAACCCACTATCTCCCGATTACTGGATACTGGCCGCACTTAAGCGACTGCAGCTATCGACCTCGGTTTTTTTAACACCAGGTAAATGCTGAGGCCGTACCTTCCTTATGACTATGGTTGCTACCTAGCCCCATCCCTTTCTTAACCCGACAACGCCGAAAATCTATTTGTATCAGCGTGATGTTAAGCAGATAGGAAAATATGTCGTTGGCGCCATGGTAAACTAAGAAATGCGAAATTCGCTATTGTTCAGGAGAGCGAAATACACTTTGAATGTGATATTATAAATCTGTCCTTCTCAGCTGTTTCTTCCGTTAAATTTAATTCGACTCTCCTTGGCTTACACTTAGGTTGGACGACCTTACACTCAGTGTTATAATAGCTTTAGTTAATCTCTATTAGAATAAGCCGGCCACGTGGTGTATGGGTAGCGTGCCTGCCTCTCGCCCGGAGGCTACGGGTTCGATTCCCGGTCAGGTCAGGGATTTTTCTCTCGTCCTGAGGGCTGGTTCGAGGTCCACTCAGCCTACGTGATTAGAAGTGAGGAGCTATCTGACTTTGAGATGGTGGCCCCGGTCTCGAAAGCTCAGAATAACGACCGAGAGGATGCGTCGTGCTGACCACACGGCCCCTCGTAATCTGCAGGCCTTCGAGCCAGCGGTCGCTGGGATAGCCAAAGCCCTTTCAAGGGCGTAAATGTCGTGGGGTTTGTTTTGTTTGGTTTTATATTAGAATAAATTGTAACATATTCGTTACTCTACACTGAACATACGTTTTCAGTTAGCTACCAACCAAATATGACGTGAAAAACTCAGGAATATGTTATTTTAGTTTACTAAACTTCAAATTATATGGCATTCGTCATGTGATTTTCCCTTTATTTTACAAGTTGCTTTACGTCGCACCGACACAAATAGGTCTTATGGCGAAGATGGGGCAGGAAAGGTCTAGGAGTGGGAAGGAATCGGCCGTGGCGTTAATTAAGGTACAGCCCCAGCATAATCCTGGAGTGAAAATGAGATACCACGGAAAAACATCTTCAGGGCTGCCGACAGTGGGGGATTTTTCCTTTACAGTAACTCTATAGGTAAGTACAGTAGTGGCAAATCATGATTATAGTCACAAGACTTGAAAGCAAGCATTACTCTTCACTCACTGAAGTTATTGTCCGGCTATATGACTAAATGTTTGGCAAGCAGACCTTTGGCCCAAGGGTTCCCGGGTTTGGTCCTCAGTCGGGGCGGGGATTTTAACTCTCTGTAGTAAATCCGCAAGGCTCGGGGGCTGGGTATTTGTGCCGTCTTCTGCATTATAAGTCATCTTAAGTGGGGCCCGATCCTCACAGAAGCGCAGATCACCTATACGGTGTCAACTTGAAAGACCTGCACCAGGCCTCTCCGGAGACCACATGCCATTATTATTACTATAGTTATTGTCTTTCGTAAATAAGAGCGTTTTACTCATTTACAATTTCTACAAGTTCTACACATCTATCAACATAGACATGAGGTACTTTGTTTTATTTATTTATTTATTTATTTATTTATTTATTTAATTTATTTATTTATTCTTTCATTCTTCTTTCGTAATCTGCTTACCCTCCAGGGTTGGTTTTTCCCTCGAGGGATCCGACCTCCACCGCCTCAAGGGCAGTGTCCTGGAACGTGAGACTTTCGGTGAGGGGGTACAGCTGGGGAAGGGGACCAGTACCTCGCCCAGGTATTCTCACCTGCTATGCTGAACAGGGGCCTTGTTGGGGCATGGAAAGATCGGAAGGGATATACAAGAAAGACGAAAGGAAGCTGCCGTGGCCTTAAGTTAGGTACCATCCCGGCATTTGCCTGGAGGAGAAGTGGGAAACTACGGAAAGCCACTTCCAGGATGGCTGAGGAGGGAATTCGGAACCCCCTCTACTCAGTTGACCTCCCGAGGCTGAGTGGACCCCGTTCCAGCCCTCGTACCACTTTTCAAATTTCGTGGCAGAGCCGGGAATCGAACCCCGGCCTCCGGGAGTGGCAGCTAATCACGCTAACCACCACACCACAGGGGCGGTCTATTTCTTACTTTTCGTTAATTCCTTCATTCATTTACTTATCTACTTTTGGCCCTTTCCTCTCTCATCATTCATGGAAACTATTTTGTGTTAGTGTAACGTGAAACAGGTTGCATGAAATGATTTTTCTCGCAAAGTAGTTTGCAAGATTTTTGTCAACCTGAGCTCCTCCACTGTACCAGTACCCCCGGGTGGAAGGACTCTCAGGTGAAAGGAGCACGCCTTTACCGCCTCCTGCTGTATTGCTCTTTCAAACAACAATCGCCAGTGCCATCCCTATCAATGATGATATTGAATACAAGTCTTGACGTGGCCTGATACTATTCTTGTTCATTCATCTCCCTCTTTCCTTTCAAGGATGCTTTCCGTTGGTGGGTGGGTGGGTGGGGGGGGGGAAGATGCAGATTTAGCTGTATTATCCCACTTTTGTCCAGATCCTTGGCTGAATGTTCAGCGTAGTCACGTTCGGTTCATATGGCCCCGGGTTCAAATCCCGTAATGGCCGGAGATTTTAATCTTAAATGGTTACTTACCCCGGCTCAGGGACTGGGTGTTTGTACTCTCCCCAAAATTTCTGCAACTCTCATATCACAACACTATCTTCCACTACAAAAACACGCATTTCCCACATACGGTAGATGCCACCCTTCCTTGTTGGAGGGCCTGCCCTTCAAGGGCTGCACCAGGCTAGGAATAGCCACACGAAATTATTATTAATATTATTATTATTATTATTATTATTATTATTATTATTATTATTATGATTATTATGATTATACTTTTAGAGGCATTAATATTGTAGTATCATTTTGGAGAATAATCACAATGTTGTCCACTCTCTAAACTTTGATATATTATTTTGTTTTTGTTTTTCTATTTGCTTCACGTCGCACCGACACAGATATGTCTTATGGCGACGATGGGATAGTAAAGGCCTAGAAATGGGAAGGAAGCGGCCGTGGCCTTAATTAAGGTACAGCCCCAGCATTTGCCTGGTGTGAAAATGGGAAACCACGGAAAACTATCTTCAGGGCTGCCGAGAGTGGGGTTCGAACCCACTATCTCCCGATTACTGGATACTGGCCGCACTTAAGCGACTGCAGCTATCGAGCTCGGTGATATATTAATTACAGCACCGTAATATGTAGTATAAGTTACAAGATTGTGAGCAACTGCAAAATGACCTGGATAATGTGAGATGGAGAGCAGGCAATAGTATGATGATAAACGGGGTTAAAAGTCAGGTTGTGAGTTTCAAAAATAGGAAAAGTCCTCTCAGTTTTAATTACTGCGTTCATGGGGATCACTGTAAGTACCTAGGCGTTAATATAAGGAAAGATCTTCAAACATAAATGGGATTGTAAATAAAAGGTACGGATCTCTCCACATGGTCATGAGGGTGTTTAGGGGTTGTAATAAGGATGTAAAAGAGAGGGTATACAAGTCTCTGCTAAGACCCCAAACAGAATATGGTTCCAGTGTATGGGACCCTCACCAGGATTACTTGATTCGAGAATTGGAAAAAATCCAAAGGAAAGCAGCTCAATTTGTTCTGGGTGATTTTCGACAAAAGAGTAGCGTTACAAAAATGATGTAAAGTTCGGGCTGGGAAGACTTGGGAGAAAGAAGACGAACTGCTCGACTATGTTGTATGTTCCGAGCTGTCAGCGGAGAGATGACATTAGTAGACGAATAAGTTTGAGTGGAGTCTTTAAAAGCAGGAAAGAATATAACATGAAGGTAAAGTTGGAATTCAAGAGGACAAATCGGGGCAAATATTCGTTTCTAGGAAGGGGAGTTAGGGATTGGAATAACTTACCAAGGGAGATGTTCAATAAATTTCCAATTTCTTTGAAATTATTTAAGAAAAGGCTAGGAAAACAACATAAATGGAATCTGCCACCTGGACGACTGCCCTAAATGCAGATCAGTATTGATTGATTGATTGATTAATTGATTGATTGATTGATTGATAACGTAACAAGTGGGAAAGTGGGAATGTTTTGACGACTGATATATTAGATTGGATATTTAACGAAATATTCAGTATACAGACACCTTTTTCTCTCTTTCAATAGAAGCCTATCATAATCAGCCTAGTGCGGGAAGATTGAAATGTTCAAATTTCCAATTTCGAAAACAAAACTCATCGGCACGTATAATTTCTCAGAAATTCAACGACACGTTCGCTAGTTTTCACCGATGATCGCCAACGGGTTAAAACTCCTCATTATGACAAAGTACCAATGTGGCATGTTGGTTAGTTTTCAGCAAGACCTTCGTAATGAGAAGCAAATCAACTACGGTAATGCGAGAATGTAGTATTCATTATTTTGTTGGACGTCAAAAGTGAATAGATGAATTAAAATAGCAACATAAAGTTACGAATATGACATATTCATCATTTTACCAAGGCTACTTTAGGAATTAAGAGAATGAAGGTCATGAGGGCAAGGAAACATGGTTGGAAACCTAAATAAATGTGGTCCAATAAGGCAACAACGATGTTTAAAATAATGTCTAATTATTCATCAAAGTGGTAGATCTTCAATAGCAGCTACTGTACAGATTAGACAATTTACCATGAGTTGCGTGACCCACAATTAGACTGGTAAATATCAACAATGAAAAACGCCATCGTGCACATACCTTAGTTTAACATGGTTCCGACGATATGTTCTTTCCTGAAACAAACATTACTGTACCTAACAAATATATTTTAGACTTTCGAATTGATATATTTTCTTATTCTTTCTAATTCTCTCTTTGTTTTTCATGTATTTTCTGTTTAAGCACGACACACACACACACACACACACACACACACACACACACACACACACACACACACACACACACACACACACACACACACACACACACACACACACACCTACACAGTCCTCGGGCCAGTGCAAATAACCACTTAAGTTTTAAATTCCCGATCCGGCCGGGAATCGAACCCGAGGCCCCTTAAACCTAGGGCCAACACGCTAACCATATAGCCATGGAGCCGGACTCTTTACTCGGAACGAAGTATTCAAGTTTCAGTGAATTAGAATGGAGTATGCACTCCCATCTTTCTGAATTCTGACATACAGAGCCGTAGCTGGGCATTGCGATGCACTGGACAAACATCTGTACATTCTCTATACCCCCCCCCCCCCCCCCCCCCCCGCCGTGAAAAATATTTTAAAATTTTTATTTCAAAGTTTTTTGTGTATGCCTTAAAACAACCACCTAACAGGGGTATAACGAGGCATTAATGTGGCTGCCCTGAAGGCGTGCCGCGTCAGGCCATAAACAATACAATATCAAATCCCGAGCCTATGTTTTATTGTCTTCTCAGTCTTTTCTGCTTAACTTACTCTTATTAACTATATTTATCTCTGTATAACTATTCTTCCTTTATTACCTGATAGAAACTTCAGCGAAACACCAATGCTTCAGATGTTTGTGAGTTCATAACGCACCGTCGGAATCCCTCTAGATGCCTTTCCGTGGCTTCCTTTCTTCATACCAGCAAATGCTGAGGTTGTACTGTATATCAATTAGGGATATCGCCAATTTCTTATAAATCCTAGCCTATATCACAGCGTCTTTGAAAATCTACGTTCATTAGTGCAATTTTAGATAAGTCGCAAGGAAAGGTACGTTCTGAGACATGTTGACCATCCTTGAAATGTATCTCTGTGTTATTAAAAAAAAATACTACAAGAGCACCTTTCTGAAAGACACTTTGATTTCATTTCTGATCCTCAACAGTGCATGCACTCTTACTGGATGATGCCCAAGTTACCCAGGAAGAGTGGCAGAATTCCCACATGTTAGAACACAGATTCTCGATTACACATTTCTATCTTTGAACCACCTGCTCCACACAACTGGGCAAGAATGTAGTAAAAACAATAACTATTCAAATTCAGAATGTAGATTAAAAATAAAAGCGCTTCCAAGGCTTCCCCAAATTGACCTTATGAATGATCGTAGATAAGATTTTGCGGGGTAATTTGAGAAAATGGTCTTGAAGCCTAGCGTATAACTTCTAAAGGTAATCCGTTGATGGCGAGTCACGGATAGTGGGTATCCCACTGCGCTTGCTGTTAGTATTTGAAGTATAAGATATTACTTACCCCGGCTCTTCGAGAATTCAGTAAATCCCATAGATCACGACAGCAGTGAAGGTTTGGTGTTAAGATGAAAAACACAGTTCATTGCTAACACAGTCGAGGTAACACTAACTTCCATTAGCAGCAGACAATAAAGTGGAGAGAATGGCATTCGGCAGTAAAAGTAGCTTACTGTGACGAGTGCGCAGTGCCAGCTGTGTCACACACACTGTGCAAGCTCTACTTCTTCTGGTCGCTCTCTTGCTGGTATTAATGATGGACAGAGCCAATGTATTAATTGAAGCCTACCCAGTTGATCCTCCTGAGTATATTGCAGTATTTTTCTTTGAGCAGGCTGGCTGTATAGTAGTGACAGTGGTGATTATTGCTGTTTTAAGGAGAAGTACAACGAGGCAGCTGTCCCCACTTTAACACTAATCAGAATTACGAGGAAGAAGAGATGGGGGTGATTATTGTTTTAAGGGGAAGTGCGTATTAGGCAAACATTTCCTCTTAAAGTAAGGAGGTACACCCCAATCTTTACAATGTTAAATTTGCTAAATCCATGTTCCTAATTCTCAAAAACTATTGCACAGAAATCGATAACAGTAGCCACACTGAAAGAATGAAGCTTAGTGCACATACTGACAAAATTCTACAAATATTCACCCACAAATAAATTTTAAACAGTTTTTCTTAGAAGTCAATTAAAATATTTAAAAAATAATTTGCATTGCCGTAATTTTTAAAATATGTAAGATAGAATTATTGAAACTCATCAGTTTATTTTCAACCCCAGAAAAATATATGGTACAAATTTCATGTTCCTAACACGTGTGGTTCTATAGAAAAAGGAACATAAAGTTACAAAATAGGTATTATGAGCAGGCCCCGATTTACAAATAGGCGGACTGGGCATTTGCCCAGGGCGCCAGTTTTTGAGAGGCGGCGGTCGGCGGATGCAGTAATTATGGCCTGTGTGAATTACGTCTTAAATTCATTACACTCAGATTACTTTTACATTCCACAAATTATTCCAATTATTTTATTAGACTATATAAAACACTTTAAACTATTCTAACTTTAAAACCTGAATTCAACCTATATATTTAAATTTTATGAAGAAAATGTGTCTTATTTCTAAAATGATTTACATACAAACTATCAAACTGAATCAACGGCTTTTTAAATAAAAATAAAAACAGCCTCATCCTTATTTGGCTGTTATCTTTATTTGGCTTGATAAGTTCAATTATGAGAATTATGTTTGCATAATGTGCTGTTTTAAAACTTGTAATCTTGAAAATTGTAATATTTAATTTGTAAATATTTATTTTCTAGAGGAACAGGAAAACAAGCGGAGGGGCGGGCGGCTAAATATTGTTTGCCCAGGGCGCTAACTACTTGAAATCGGGGCCTGATTATGAGATATATTGAAGGATACCACCTACCCACAGTGCATCCCTGGCCCGTATTATAGATCATCTGGATCCATTTCTGCCAATTTACACACAGTAGCTGAAAGCAGTTGTAAGCTTATTAAGGGAATTACCACACCTTACACAATTGCCATCTATTGGCTATTACTAGGCACAGAAAACTTCTTCCTTGAAATAGCATACTAGGACTTTGAGCAGGAATTTCTGTCACATTGATACTTGGTGATGAAACTGCGTTATCTAACCTAACAATCACTAGTACATCATTATCGATACTATTTACACTTTCACTACCGGCTAGCTGATTACTTACAATTTCACATGCAGGTCTTTTTCTTCCAAAACGTTTATTAACTACTCTAGTAGATCGAGGCATTCTGAATAAATATTTGATTCACTACCAAAACAACGAGAACAAACATTATGTTCTTTCGGTAAACAACAAACAAGTAAACTCTTGTCCTCATCCAGACGTAGTACAGCTTCTTTCAGGTACACCCCCTATGAAGGTGAGCAACATGCACCAGTTCAACCACTTACCAGCCATCCTGCCATTCTCAAATTTCTGGCAGTACTGCAATAGAACGCGGCCCCCCGAGGACGGCAGTTAACAACACTAACCGTTACTCTACGGAGGCGGAGAACAAGTAGGTGGTGAGCGGAAACCGTTACTAGGCAGACCGACCGCACTACTAAACCATGAAGTTTGAAATTAGAGAGTTTATTTAAAAAATATGCACACCTAGCCAAATAAAGGTGGGCGTAAGTCAGATGTCAACTTGACTATAAAAAATGAGATGGGCCGTTGGAAACGACTTTCATCAGTATAACTCTTGGAATCTTATTAAACATAATTCTTCTTCTTCTTTATCTGTTTAACCATCCAGGGTCGGTTTTTCCCTCGGACTCAGAGAGGGATCCCACCTCTACCGCCTCAAAGGCAGTGTCCTGGAGATTTAGACTCTGGGTCGGGGATACAACTGGGGAGGATGGCCAGTACCTCGCCCAGGCGGCCTCACCTGCTATGCTGGACAGGGGCCTTGGTGGGGGATGGGAAGATTGGAAGGGATAGACAAGGAAGAGGGAAGGAAGCGGCCGTGACCTTAAGTTAGGTACCATCCCGGTATTTGCCTGGAGGAGAAGTGGGAAACCACGGAAAACCACTTCCAGGCTGGCTGAAGTGGGAATCGAACCCACCTCTACTCAATTGACCTCCCGAGGCTGAGTGGATCCCGTTCCAGACCTCGTATCACTTTTCAAATTTCGTGGCAGAGCCGGAAATCGAACCCGGGCCTCCGAGGGTGGCAGCTAATCCCACTAACCACTACACTACAGAGGCGGACTAAACATACTTCAAATAACTAAAATTCCTAAAAAAGCAAAACAAAGAAACCTTTCATTACCCTTACTGGTGTACCACCTCCCCCACTAATCAGAAGGAGAAAGAGGAGGTGTTAATTGTGGTGGTGTGGTGATGCTGGTGGTGATTATTGAAGAAGAAGTACAGCTAAAACAATTGGCATTTGGAGAAAAACGAACCATATGAGAGTCCGTAACGGCCGTCATGTTGGAGGGTACCTGTATTCGTAAAGGAAGAACTGTATAAACAGGCAGATCGAGTGGAATCAGACTTTAATGTAGTAGCCTGAGTGAAGGTAGTCAAAAGAACCAAAGAAGAAACAGAATTTATCATGGGTTCTTCTACCATCTTGCAATAGGATAATGCTTTACAAAGAAAAGATCTCGCATGAACGCACTGGAGAAGAACACTACTTATAGATTAAATTAAAGAATGAATCTCCATGGCACTACAGCCCTTGAAGGGCCTTGGCCTACCAAACGACCGCTGCTCAGTCCGAAGGCCTGCAGATTACGAGGTGTCGTGTGGTCAGAACGACGAATCCTCTCGGCCGTTATTCTTGGCATTCTAGACCGGGGCCGCTATCTCACCGTCAGATAGCTCCTCAATTTTAATCACGTAGGCTGAGTGGACCTCGAACCAGCCCTCAGGTCCAGGTAAAAATCCCTGACCTGGCCGGGAATCAAACCCGGGCCCTCCGGGTAAGAGGCAGGCATGCTAACCCTACACCATAGGGCCGGCTTAAGAATGAATAAGAGAGGGTAATTCTAATTCTCAAAGTAACAGGCATGGATGATTGCTGATACAAACAAATGAGAACCATAGCAGGAGAGTACTCGAAACGAGGGGTTAAAGGCTAAGAATGGATTCGATGGATGAAGCTGTATGTATAAATCTGCTTCGGTACTAGGAGTCATGTGTGGTAAATGGAGGAGGATAGGTTATTCGCGTCCGCCTCTGTGGCGTAGTGGTTAGCGTGATTAGCTGCCACCTCCCGGAGGCCCGGGTTCGATTCTCGACTCTGCCACAAAATATGAAAAGTGGTACGAGGGCTGGAACGGGGTCCACTCAGCCTCGGGAGGTCAACTGAGTAGAGGTGGGTTCGATTCCCACTTCAGCCATTCTGGAAGTGGTTCTCCGTGGTTTCCCACTTCTCCTCCAGGTAAATGCCGGGATGGTACCTAATTCGCAGAGGCTTTAAGACTGAATGCTGAAAGGCATGTTATTATTTGATTCATCAGTCAATAGACTGATATGATGCAGCTGTCCATGCCGCCCTATCCTGTTCTAACTTTTCATTTCTACGTAACTACTGCATCCTACACCTGCTCTAATCTCCTTGTCATATTAACACCTTGGTCTATCCCTACCGTTCTTACCACCTACACTTTCCTCAACTTCTGGGTCTGGGTGTTTCATTCTATCTCTTCTTCTCGTCAAATTTAGGAATATCGATCTCCTCTCCACAATTCGATTCAGTATATCTTCATTCGTGATTCGATCTACCCATCTTACCTTCAGCATTCTTCTGTAACATCACATTTCAAAAGCTTCTATTAACTTTCGTTCTGAGATAGTTATCGTCCATGTTTCTTCCATACAATCCCACACTCCAGACGAAAGTCTTCAGAAATCTTTCTAATTCCTATATCAACGTTCGAAGTGAACATGTTTCTTTTCTTAAGTAAGGCCTTCCTTGCTTGTGCTAGTCTGCATATAATGTCCTTCTTATTTCTGCCATCGTTATTTTGCTACCTGTGTCAATATTCACCTACTTCCTTTAAGACCATTTCCTAATCTAATATTTCCTGCATCACATGACATCATTAGATTGCATTTCATCACCTTTGCTTTGGACTTATTTATTTTGTACTCCTTTCCCAAGACTGTCCATACCATTCAGCAATTTCGCCAGATCTTCTAAAGACTCAGATATAATAACAATACCATCAACAAATCTCAAGCATTTAATTTCCTCTTCTTGGATTGTGATTCCCTTTCCAGACTCCTCTTTGATTTCCTTTACCGCTTCTTCTATATGAACAATGAAAAGGATGGGGGAGGGAGGACTGCAGCCTTGCCCCACTATTTCTGGATTGCTGCTTCTTTTTCAAAGCCCTCAATTCTTAGCCCTGCTGACTGATTTTTGTACAGATTGTAGATATTTCTTCTTTCTCAGTATTTTATCTGGATCACCTTCAGAATCTCAAATACTTCGGTCCAATCGACATAATCGAATGCCTTTTCCAGATCTACGGCCGCCATGTACGTGAGCGTGTCCTTCTTAATTCAGTCCTCTAAGATCAAACGTAATGTCAGGACTACTTCAAGTGCTCCTACATCACTTCTGAAGCCAAACTGATCTCCCAACTCAGTTTCAACTTGTCTTTCCATTCTTCTGTAAATAATACGTGTTAAAATTTTGCGGGCGTGAGATACTAAACTAATAGTGCGGTAGTTTTCACACTTGTCAGCACCTGATTTCTTGAGGAATAGGTATAACAACATTCTGCCTAAAATGGGATGGCAGTTCTCATCTATCATACATCTTACACCCTAAACGAAATAACATCGCCATGCTGATTTCTCCTAAGGTGGTCAGTAAATCTGAGGGTATGTAATAAATTACAGGTGCCTTGTTTCTATTTAGGTCTTTCAATGCTTCTCTGTCGAATTCTGACCTCAAAATTGGGTGTTACACTTCATCAGCATCAACAGCCTTTTCTTGTTCCAGAGCCATATCATCTACTTATTTACCTTGATACAAATGTTGCATATGTTCCTGGCATTATTTTGCCTTGTTTTTAGACCTGAAATGGTGAAATATAGTGGGAAGGCAGGGATGAAATGGCTTCATAGAGTAGTCAAATTAGCGTGGAGTGTTGGTAAGGTACCTTCAGATTGGACAAAAGCAGTAATTGCGCCTATCTATAAGCAAGGGAACAGGAAGGATTGCAACAACTATCGAGGTATCTCATTGATTAGTATACCAGGCAAAGTATTCACAGGCATCTTGGAAGGGAGGGTGCGATCAGTCGTTGAGAGAAAGTTGGATGAAAACCAGTGTGGTTTCAGACCACAGAGAGGCTGTCAGGATCAGATTTTCAGTATGCGCCAGGTAATTGAAAAATGCTACGAGAGGAATGGGCAGTTGTGTTTATGTTTCGTAGATCTAGAGAAAGCATATGACAGGGTACCGAGGGAAAATATGTTCGCTATACTGGGGGACTATGGAATTAAATGTAGATTATTAAAATCAATCAAAGGCATTTATGTTGACAATTGGGCTGCAGTGAGAATTGATGGTAGAATGAGTTCTTGGTTCAGGGTACTTACAGGAGTTAGACAAGGCTGTAATCTTTCACCTTTGCTGTTTGTAGTTTACATGGATCATATGCTGAAAGGTATAAAATGGCAGGGAGGGATTCAGTTAGATGGAAATGTAGTAAGCAGCCTGGCCTATGCTGACGACTTGGTCTTAATGGCAGACTGTGCCGAAAGCCTGCAGTCTAACATCTTGGAACTTGAAAATAGGTGCAATGAGTATGGTATGAAAATTAGCCTCTCGAAGACTAAATTGATGTCAGTAGGTAAGAAATCCAACAGAATTGAATGTCAGATTGGTGATACAAAGCTAGAACAGGTCGATAATTTCAAGTATTTAGGTTGTGTGTTTTCCCAGGATGGTAATATAGTAAGTGAGTTTGAATCAAGGTGTAGTAAAGCTAATGCAGTGAGCTCGCAGTTGCGATCAGCAGTATTCTGTAAGAAGGAAGTCAGCTCCCAGACGAAACTATCTTTACATCGGTCTGTTTTCAGACCAACTTTGCTTTATGGGAGCGAAAGCTGGGTGGACTCAGGATATCTTATTCATAAGTTAGAAGTAACAGACATGAAAGTAGCAAGAATGATTGCTGGTACAAACAGGTGGGAACAATGGCAGGAGGGAACTCGGAATGAGGAGATAAAGGCTAATTTAGGAATGAACTCGATTGATGAAGCTGTACGCATAAACCGGCTTCGGTGGTGGGGTCATGTGAGGCGAATGGAGGAGGATAGGTTACCTAGGAGAATAATGGACTCTGTTATGGAGGGTAAGAGAAGTAGAGGGAGACCAAGACGACGATGGTTAGACTCCGTTTCTAATGATTTAAAAGTAAGAGGTATAGAACTAAATGAGGCCACAACACTAGTTGCAAATCGAGGATTGTGGCGACGTTTAGTAAATTCTCAGAGGCTTGCAGACTGAACGCTGAAAGGCATAACAGTCTATAATGATAATGTGTGTATGTATGTATGTCTTCTTTCCACAGAAGTGGTTTTCCATCTTGGCACTTAATATTCATATACCTATTTTTACTTTCTCCAAAGGTTTTCTTGATTTTCTAATATGCAACATCTACATTTCCTAGGAACAATGCAATCTACAATATCCTTGTACTTCTCTTGCAGCCATTCTTTCTTAGCTGTCCTGCAGTGTCTATGTGCTTCATTATTTAATCATTTGTACTCTTTTCTGTCCTCCTCATTTTTTGAATTATACTTTCGTTGTTCGTCAATCAGGTCTAGTATCTCCTGAGTTATCCATTGATTCTTAGTTGATCTTTCCTTTCTTCCTAACCTTTCTTCAGCAGATCTACTGACCTCTTTCTTCATGACTGTTCGTTCTTCCTCTATTGTGTTCCCTTCAGTCTTTTCATTTTGTTATTGCGCAACATGTTTCTTGAAACAATCCTTCACACTCTTTTCTTTCGACTTGTCTAGATCCAATCTCGTTTCATTTATTCCTTTCTTCAAATTCTTCAACTTCAGACGGCATTTCATGACGAACAAGTTGTGGTCAGAGTCCACGTCTGCTCCTGGGAAAGTCTTGCAAGCCAACACCTGGTTTTTGAATCTCTGCCTAATCATAATGAAGTCTCTTAGATACATTCCAGTATCTCCAAGTTTCTTACACGTATCCAGCCGTCGTTTGTGATGTTTGAACCAAGTATTAAGGGGGACTAAATTATGATTGGTGTAGAATTCAACCAGCCACCTTCCTCTTTCATTACTTTGTTCCAAACCAAATTATCCTACCTTCTCTTACCTTGACCTGCCACATATTGTAGTAATTTTCTATCTGTTCATTTATTCTTTCGATGTCTTCATCCATACGCTGAACTAGTAGGTCCGTAGTCCTCCACTATGGCGGGCATTGGCTTGATGTCAATCTTGACATCACTATGCTGGTCCTAGTAGCTTACCCGCTGCCCTATTTTCTTATTCATTATTTAACCAACTCCTGCATTTCCCTTGTTTGATTTTGTGTTGATAATTCTGTAGTCACCAGTCGTGCTCTTCCTGCCAACGTACTTCACTTATACCAACTACAGTACATCTAACTTCCCTTTTCAGATTCTTTCTCACAATTCAAGCTAATATTCCACGCTCCGACTCGCAGAATGTATGTACCAATTTTCCTGATGATTGCCCCTCTCGTGTGGTCCCCACCCGGAGATCCGAATGGGGGACTATTTTAACCACGGAATATTTTACCCTAAAGGGAACCATCATCAGTACATAATTCATACAGAGAAAGTTTCATGTCCTCAGGAGTTATTTACGGTTGTTGTTTCCCGTTGATTTCAGCCATGTAGCAGTAGCAACATAGCTAAGCGATCTTAAGTATTATTACAAGGCCATATCAATCTATTATCTAGACAGTCGTCCTTGCAACTTCCAAAAGGCTACTTCCCCCGCCCACCCCCCTCGATGCTTTTGTTAGTCTGGTCTCTCGGCAGATACCATTCGATATGGTTGCACCTACGGCTCAGCTTTCTGCTTCACTGGGACACATAACAGTCTATAATGAAGATATATGTCTTTCTAATGGGAGATATTATTGGAAGCGTTGACGAAGAGTGTCCGGTATGAAATGGAACAATAGATGAAATATTAATAGAGGAAAGGTGAAGTTTAGACAGATAATGCAACAGGAATAGAGGGAAATTGTTATAAATGTGTGTCGCAGAGTAACTTCCTGAATGTTGGTGGTCCGAGGATGAAATAGGGAGCTTAAGTTATGTGGTCGATTCAAGAGGGACTACTATCGACCAGTGGCGTATCCTGGATTCGCCACCGAGGTATGCAACTAGTAACGATGCAGTAGCACAATGTATTACCGTAATTAAATTCCAATTCTACTGACCCTAATTACTTGACCCTGCGATTCTCTTTGCGGAATTCCTTGGTGACGTCACTGCGAAAGTGCTCACGTGATTTCATTTCAACAAGATCCTTTTCCATGGACATCATTCCTAATGCAGAGGGACGACTCTGACTTACAAAGCTCGAGAAGACCGCTGTGGAGACCACTCGTCAATAGGAATTTCTGGATTTGAGCCACAGTCTTATCTTTAAACTCTTCAGAAGTAAACATTGCCCTCAATTCGGATTTAAGTCGTACTGTATCAAAATATTGACCATAGACTTCAATCAATTTGCTGAATTGCTCTTTAGGAAAATCGCCAGAAAAAAATAAAAATTTCTTACACTCAGGCCTTTCAGTGAAGGACAAATCTCCTAATGAAAAGCGATATTTTAACTGTGCTAGAATTTCCAATGGTAGATCAAATGTCCCATCTGTTCTGTCCCAGACATTAGCAAATCCACTCTTTCGCATTATTGACACTTTAGTTACTTCGCTGGTGAAAAATGCGATATCTAGGGTCTTAGATTGAAGGATGTTAGGGCTATATGTGATATCAGTCAATGAAAACATTTCATTAAAATATTTAGAAGAAAATTGAACTGAAATTCCATTAACTTTGCAAGAAACCCGCTTGCCTCATTGATTGTAATGTTATCCCAGTCCCCAGGTTCCTCCAAAATACCTTCGTAGCTCTAGGAGAGGAGTACGATATTCCGCGATGGTCTGTACTAATCTGCTGGAATAGTTCAACCATGTTGGAGCTAGCTTAAGAAATCTTTTCTTGAGGACACTGTCCAGCAGGTTAGTTCTCTTAGAAGAACTACTAAAAATGTCGCAAACCACTCATCATTGCGAAGAACATACGACATACTTTCGGACATAGCTTGAGAAAGAATTAAATTAAGTTTGTGCGCGTAACAGCCTCAGGCACCACTTCTTTTAACTTAGTTTGCGCACCATTCAGCTGACCTGCAAGCACCACCGTTCCATCGAAAGTCTGCGCAACTAATTTTTCGCGGCAGTCAAAGTTATGCAGACACTCAATCGCAAGTCTCACCAATGCATTCACTGTCCTGTCAGAACTCACATTATAGGAACCAAGCAATCTTTCAACAACATAAACGTATCTGAGAGCCAAGCAGTTTTACTGTAAGTTTCTGGATTGAACGTGCGAACATGGAATCCTTGTTTTCTGTTTTTTTAAGTTTAAAGTGTTGAATTTGCATCAAGCGAACGGGTTGTAAAAGGCTTTTCAGAGACTCTTTGTCTATTTCGTTCTTAATCCGTTTACCCTCCAGGGCTGTCTTTCCCCTCGGACTCCGCGAAGGATCCCACCTCTACCGCCTCAAGGGCAGTGCTCTGGAGCGTGAGACATTTAATCGGTGATACAACTGGGAAGGAGGAGTATTCGTCGCCCAGGCGGCCTCACCTGGTATGCTGAACAGGGGCTTTGTGGGGGGGGGGGGGGGGAGGAAGCGGTCGTGGCCTTAAGTTAGGTTGCATCCCGGCATTTACCTGGAGGAGAAGTGGGAAAACTTCTTCAAGGATGGCTGAGATGGGAATCAAACTAAGTTGACCTCCCGAGGCTGAGTGGATCCAGTTTCAGTCCTCGTACCACTTTTCAAATTTCTTGACAGAGCCGGGAATCGAACCACCCTGGCCTTCGGTACTGGCAGCTAATCACACTAACCACTAAACCACAGAGGCAGGCCGTTTTAGACTCATCCATCGTTAATACATAAAACATCGAGCACGAGGAATAACACAGAAACAACACACAATTAATGAATTCACTAATAAACAAAACACACACTGAATGAACCCCTAGTCAGCCACTACTCAAGCACTCAATATCAATCAATCAACACTGATCTGCATTTAGGGCAGTCGCCCAGGTGGCAGATTCCCTATCTGTTGCTTTCCTAGCCTTTTCTTAAATGATTTCAAAGAAATTGGAAATTTATTGAACGTCTCCCTTGGTAAGTTATTCCAATCCCTAACTTCCCTTCCTATAAACGAATATTTGCCCCAGTTTGTCCTCTTCAATTCCAACTTTATCTTCATATTGTGATCTTTCCTACTTTTATACACGCCACTCAAACTTATTCGTCTACTAATGTCATTCCACGCCATCTCTCCGCTGACAGCTCGGAACATACCACTTAGTCGAGCAGCTCTTCTTCTTTCTCTCAGTTCTTCCCAATCCAAACTTTGCAACCTTTTTGTAACGCTACTCTTTTGTCGGAAATCACCCAGAACAAATCGAGCTGCTTTTCTTTGGATTTTTTCCAGTTCTTGAATCAAGTAATCCTGGTGAGGGTCCCATACACTGGAACCATACTCTAGTTGCGGTCTTACCTGAGACTTATATGCCCTCTCCTTTACATCCTTACTACAACCTCTGAACACCCTCATAACCATGTGCAGAGATCTGTACCCTTTATTTACAATCCCATTTATGTGATTACCCCAATGAAGATCTTTCCTTATATTAACACCTGGATACTTACAATGATCCCCAAAAGGAACTTTCACCCCCATCAACGCAGTAATTAAAACTGAGAGGACTTTTCCTATTTGTGAAACTCACAACCTGACTTTTAACCCCGTTTATGAACATACCATTGCCTGCTGTCCATCTCACAACATTTTCGAGGTCACGCTGCAGTTGCTCACAATCTTGTAACTTATTTATCACTCTATAAAGAATAACATCATCCGCAAAAAGCCTTACCTCTGATTCCACTCCTTTACTCATATCATTCATATATATAAGAAAACACAAAGGTCCGATAATACTGCCTTGAAGAATTCCCCTCTTAATTATTACAGGGTCAGATAAAGCTTCAGCTACTCTAATTCTCTGAGATCTATTTTTTAGAAATATAGCAACCCATTCAGTCACTCTTTTGTCTAGTCCAATTGCACTCATTTTTGCCAATAGTCTCCCATGATCCACCCTATCAAATGCTTTAGACAGCTCAATCGCCATACAGTCCATTTGACCTCCAGAATCCAAGATATCTGCTATGTCTTGCTGGAATCCTACAAGTTGAGCTTCAGTGGAATAACATTTCCTAAAACCGAACTGACTTCTATCGAACCAGTTATTAATTTCACAAACATGTCTAATATAATCAGAAAGAATGCCTTCCCAAAGCTTACATACAATGCACGTCAAACTGGCCTGTAATTTTCAGCTTTATGTCTATCACCCTTCCCTTTGTACACAGGGCTTACTATAGCAACTCTCCATTTATCTGGTATAGCTCCTCCAACCAAACAACAATCAAATAAGTACTTCAGATATGGTACTATATCCCAACCCATTGTCTTTAATATATCCCCAGAAATCTGATCAATTCCAGCCGCTTTTCTAGTTTTCAACTTTTGTATCTTATTGTAAATGTCATTGTTATCATAAGTAAATTTTAATACTTCTTTGGCCTTAATCTCCTTCTCTATCTCGACATTATCCTTGTAACCAACAATCTTTACATACTGCTGACTGAATACTTCTGCCTTTTGAATATCCTCACATACACACTCCCCTTGTTCATTAATTATTCCTGGAATGTCCTTCTTGGAACCTGTTTCTGACTTAAAATACCCATACATACCCTTCCATTTTTCACTAAAATTTGTATGACTACCAATTATGCTTGCCATCATGTTATACTTAGCTGCCTTCTTTGCTAGATTCAATTTTCTAGTTAAGTTCCTTCAATTTCTCCTTACTTCCACAGCCATTTCTAACTCTATTTCTTTCCAGTCTGCACCTCCTTCTGGAAGTAAAATCACCCCAGTGACAGTGGTCACTTTCGTCACGTTGGGTTCTCGCTCTGGGGTAATCAGTGGTTCACGCTCGCTCTAACCTTGGACATGCACACTTTCTCCAAGTAGTTAACAGATGGCAGAGGTTAGCACACGGATGGTGTCCAAATTTCAATCGCAGCGACACCATTCGGAGGGTTTCAGAACTATGTCTGCCACCGAATGCATTTTAAAGATTAAATGCGTTACGTCCGTAACGTCTCCATTTTCTTTCTCTATCTACAGACTACAGTGGATTAGATGGCGAGACTACACCGCACCACACATAGTCACGCAACGGAACTAATGCAGTTGCGCGGAAATTTTGAACTTCTGAGAGATGAACTTGTCAATACTTGACTTGAAACAGCCTCAAATCGTACTTCAGACAGTTCTTCTCCCTATCATAACATATGCAATGACTGCCTTGCATGCAAGGAGAATACGCCCCTGTTATCGACCTAGCTCTGTCCTCTAGAGAGGTATTGAATTGCATTAAAGGCTTAAAGGTAAAGAACTGGACTGTATCCAGTATTCGGGAGATAGTAGGTTCGAACCCCACTACCGCCAGCCCCGAAAATGCTTTTACGTGGTTTCCCCATTTTCACACCAGGCAAATGCTGGGGCTGTACCTTAATTAAGGCCTAGCAGTTGTTATTCAGATGCAGAAGTGTGAAAAAAGGTAAAACAAGGGGTTACGAATGTACACAAGGATTTGGTAACATATAGATGGAAAGATGGCTGTAGAGATGAATTTAGGGATTACAGAAGTATTTTGGGAGAAAACGTTTACAATCCTGGAAGTAGGTGTTGCAAACGTATTACAGAATGACAACATCGATCTATAACATAATACGATTTGTGGAACGATCAATAGTAACAACTGACAGCAAAATGACTGTAAAAAGTTAAGATAAAAGAAATAAAAATTGTTGGTATAATGATAAATGTAACGACAAGAAACAGCAAATGATAGGGGAAATATTAATGTACAGAAATGGGGAAACACAGGAGTTAAGGATATAACTGTACAAGAAAACGAAAAAGTACAAATATTTATTGGTTGAGAAAGAATTAGCTGGACAAACAGGTACTGCTGTTAAATAGATACAGTAAAGGAAACGAACTATGAAAGTAGGGAACAGAATTTTGTTTTTGTTTTTGCTAGTTGCTTTACGTCGCATCGACACAGATAGGTCTTATGGCGACGATGGGACAGGGAATGGTTAGGAGTGAGAAGGAAGCGGCCGTGGCCTTAATTAAGGTACAGCCCCAGCATTTGCCTGGTGTGAAAATGGGAAACCACGGAAAACCATTTTCAGGGCTGCCGATAGTGGGGTTCGAACCTACTATCTCCCGAATACTGGATACTGGCCGCACTTAAGCGACTGCAACTATCGAGCTCGGTAGAATATTTTTATTAAAGATGAGAGTAATAGTAGCTATGCAGACAAAGGGCATGATGAATGGAAAGTTAATAACAATGATGCTGGTAAAATATTTAGGCTATGGGGAACACTCTGGCATTTCTAGACGATCCAATAACTGTGTATGCATTGCTAGCAGCAATTAAAAAAGGAAAGCGAAGAGAATAGGGTGCTCTTATCAGAATCACATATGCATTCTGAAAAAGTGAGGTAACAACAGCTATAAATGCTGGAAGTAATACGATAGTTTCCAATATTTCGATAGTAGGAGAAATCGTAGATTTTTGACAAGCAGTAAAATTTTGTTTCACATACAAAAGGATGGGTGAGAGGTTGAAAAACAAAATATTTAGGGACGTTACTCCGTTAAACACAGTTAAGAAATATTTATACTAGGATATTAGCAGAAATGGGCGGAGGATTATTATATTCTCGGTACACCATCCCGCATTCAGGAAAGGAATTACAACTTCAGGTAACACATTTGTTATTAAAGGGAAAAGGTGGTAAGTTATATATTACAGCTATCGATCTACAGAAAGCGTACTTTTGTCAGCAGATGAATGGTCGTCACGAAACAGGGTAGAACAGGAGTGTGAAATTGGTAATGCTATAGAAGAATTATATTCAGAAGTCGTAAAGTAAAGGAAGTCTCGACGGTACGAGAGATACATTCAAATGTTGGACTAAATCATGGGTGAAAACTATCACGTACATATTGTTCATAATTTTCTTCATGATTTCATGAAGGGAAGGAGAATATGACAAATCCATGTCTTAACAATAACGAAGTTCATGGCTTCGTTTTCAATTCTACTCTCTCCAACATTAGTCGGTATGCAAAGCAGCACATAAAACTGCTGAAAATAGCCGAAAATGGAATTTAAAAATCAAAATCGGTAGGAAAAGGAAAGGATGATGGTGGTAGTGAGGGAAGTGGTTAATGTGTTAGGGCGAAATACGAATAGGCGACCATCCTCTCTTAATTCCAGTCAGAAAGAATACTAAGAGGTAATAATTATACTGTATTAAGGGGAAGTATTACTATGCAACCATCCTCTATTAAATATAATTGGAAAGAATAGGAAGAGGTAAAATTGTATTATTTTATTGGGAAGTGCATCAGGGTAATCGTCCTCTATTAATTCTAATCATAAAGAATAAGATGATGTAATGATTACGTTGTTTTAAGGGAAAGTGCCCCTATGCAGCCATCTTTCTTTAACTTTAATAGAAACGAATAGGAAGAGGTAAAGGTTGTATTATTTTAATCGGAAGTACATCTGGGTAATCATCCTTTATTAACTCTAATCGTAAAGAATACGAAGATGGAATCATTATATTGTTTTAAGAGGAAGTACAACTGAGAAACCATCCTTTTTTAATACTAGTCAGAAGAGAAGAAGGAAGGTCCGACCATACGAAGTATGAAGATGTCAGCAACAGAAAGAAAAGTGCAAATGGGGGAGCGGGGCGTGAAAATGATAGCCTTCTTAGACCTCTCAGTCCTAATACTGTCGAAATTGGAAGAGAAAAAGAGCTGACTAAAGCACATCGGATAGGAATGATGCGATTGAGACGATTGGCAGCAGGAAGTAGAAGCAATGAGAAATTCATTTTGGGTTCCAATGGTCACCATCGTACGCTTGGAAGTTGATAGCCCATGGGAGTTACCCCCTTCCGGTCGAATATAACGATCGGCAGGGTTTACCGTTAGAGAAATATGTAAAGTGAATTCAGAAATGCATTTTTTATTTTCATTTATAAATCATTGCATTCTACATTGGTAAACAGGCCATTTCCTTCACATCATTTAACCTAAATCAGACATTAATAAAAGAAATTACAGTGACTGCCTTAAAATATTCCATCCAAATCCTGAAGAATCACCTCCCAAACTTTTTAATGCAACAGCATACAGTATTTCAAATGTGCTAAGCAATTCACGATTACTTTTAATATTTATTTTGTCTTTTTGTATACTCCGTCCTCAGGGCAATCTCCAATTGGAGAAAGTCGAAATAAATGAACAAACCTCTATATCACCAATAATGTATTCTTTGAGATGAGATAAAATTACCATTTCTTGGAAATTTACGAAATTTACGAAAATATGACAATCGATGGTATTAAATGGCTGTTAAATGTAGATTTTGTAAAATATTTTAAGCTCTTAAATATATCTGCGTGAAAACAAGTGCTCAATTAAAACTTATTGGAAAGCTTCAACGCAGAATTTATTTCGAAGTAAAATGTAGTCAGTAACTTAAAGAATATTTATATTTCTGTATTTAAAAAGCATTCGCTAGTATTTGACAAGAGTTCTAGTCAGAGGCTTAGCTTTCTTCACTACACCCGCGCTTCGTTAATGGCACTGTATTAAGAAGATCCAACATTTTAAAAACTTATTTTCTCTATAACTAAAGGTCTGATAGATTTTTGGATACTGAAATATAATTATTTATGTATCAGAAGTTGATCCTCTCAGCATTTATAACTCCGAGTCCTCCTCTGAATTCGAACGTCGACATTGTTTCCATCTTGGCAAATATGTAGCCGAGAGCATGTTTCTTCACTGTTAACATTCAGTGTTATGAGTTATGATTTAGTTGTTTAAATTATGTACGGCCGTTAAAAAATTGAATGAACGCACATGGTATAGCATAAATTCCTCGCAGGTACACTTTCCTCAGAACCTATAGATATAATGTTGTACGCTTTTGGGCTTATGCCGTGTCAAGTAAACAAGGTGAAAATTCCTTAAGCTGCGTTTACACTAAGCGCAATTTCCTCGCGAAATAATTTCGCGAGGGAATTGTGCCTAGTGTAGACGCCCCCTCACCCCTGAGTAATTGCGGAGTGAGGGTCCTCGCTGCGAGCCGCAGGTCAGTCGGTTTTTGTCCGCGCATCAAACGGTTTCGCTCATCGAATTTCTCTCAGAGTAAACGTGGTCCCCATAGTTGCGCGAGGGATGAATCAAGAACAGTGCTTGCAGCTCATCGAGCTCTACAAAAATAGAGATTTTATGTGGAATCCGAAAAACAAAAACTATTTCAATCGCAATAAAACAGAAGATGCGTGGAAGGAAATTAGTTCTCAACTAAACCTTCCTATCTCTACAGTGAAAGCGAAGATGAAAGCGCTACTGGGATCATATCGCAGTGAAAGATCGAAAGAAAATAAGAACAGACTCACTGGATCAGGTAAGCTATTACTATTGGTTTATAATGCAAAATTGTGTTATTTCATTACTTTTTTGAACCTTCGGATACCTATTTTGAAGCATTCTTGGGTCATTGTGAAGAACTTCCACTAGTGGGCAGACAACACCACATTCAGAAGGCACAAGCCCTGAACATTTGGATTCGTCATATTTAGATGTGCTGTTGCGCTTGTGACTAATTTTACTTGGTTTGTGATTTATTTTTTCTTCCATTATTTTATCTTTATTTTACATTTTCACCCATTTTTTGTATTGATCCACAACAATTAACAAATATATCAAACGCTATTTTTTAAATGGGTGTGGTTTGGATACGAAATGTATTTCTAAATTGAATTAATATTGTGTGATTTTTAATTATTAGCATTCCTATTTGTTCATTTGACTTTTTTAAATACATATATAATACCGAGTCGATTTTCTGTTTTAAATAATCCTGAAGTGTTTCAATCAACGCGTCACAAACTTCTGGGACGATTTTTGATATTGTGCACTTCGATATTTTAAATAAATACTGCAAACTTGTGTTACTGTTTCTCTGAATGTTGTGTCTTGTTTTTCAACTTTTTGACTGATCAGTGAAACGAGTTGTTCAAACTCTTGGGTACTCATGCGGACGAAGTTCTTAATTGTATCATAAATGGGTTCCTGTACCATTTCTCTCATAAGGCTGTTTCCATATTGGCTTCTTCCAATGAACAATTGTTTGCTCCACCATCGTCGAGGGCGCCGATTTCTTTTCTTCCCTTTCTTGATCAAAAATGACATTGATATGATGGAAAACGCGGCTGCAGCAGCTGGAGGAACAAAACAAGAACAGAAGCGTTCAGGCTTGTCGAATGCGGCTCGCCCCACTCGCGCTATTTTTCGCTTTGAATTGCGCTCTGTTTTGGGTAGTGCGAAATTTCACTCAAAGCGAGTAAGTTTCACCCGAGCGACTTAAGTCTGATAAAATATTAAATGCGGGGAACATACAGTACCATGAGCTCATTCGTTTCTTGGGTAACTATACATCCTTTCACCTGAATTCGTACACTTGTACATTTGTGTGAGTATATGTTTGATATTACTTAACCTATGCTATTATGGGGTATGAAAATGTGAGTGCACAAACAAAAATTTAAGATAAACGTTTAAAGGCGACAGAATGAGGTAACAGATAACTTTCGACAGCACGTTGACACCATAACACCATAATGTCATTCCATTAGCGATAGATGGCACCGAAACGTTAGCAGAATTTAATTACTTTTTAAACTGAGAGAGTAAAATAAATGTCTCTAAATTATAATGATGTCCCTAAATTTGTAAGGAAGTTGTTGACCTTATATTATATTAGTTTCAGCAGGGTTTTATATTTATACTACAAGAAGATATTATTATGTCATATTGAACAGGGGGCAAATATTTGTTTTTAGGAAGGGGAGTTAGGGGTGGAGGGGCTGCCTGGCCGAGGCGGTAAAGGCGTGCTCGGTTCGCCTGCAAGGACGTGGGTTCGAATCCCCGTCAGGAAGTCGAAAAATTTAAGAAACGAGATTTCCATTTCCGGAGGTGCATATGGCCCTGAGGTAGGCTCAGCCTACACCAAAAATGAGTATCAGGTTAATTCCTGGGGGCAAAGGCGGCCGGGCGTACAGCTAACCACTCTACCCCATTATGTGCCGAGGTTAACAATGGTGGAAGCCTTTACCTTCCACTCCTCCAAGGGCCTTCATGGCCTGAACGGAGGTGACTTTGCTTTGCTAGTTAGGATTGGAATAACTTACCAAGGGAGACGTTCAGTAAATTTTCAATTTCTTTGCAATCATTTAAGAAAAGGCTAGGAAAACAACAGATAGGGAACATGCCACCTGGGCGACTGCCCTAAATGCAGATCAGTAGTGATTGGTTGGTTGGTTGATTGATTGATTGATTGATTGATTGATTGATTGATTGATTCTCTGGGGCGGGGAGGCAATAGCCGAGTGCTAGCCCCACAGGCTTCAATCAAGGTAGTTGCAGTTTGAATCCCTCTCAATCCACGTGGGATTTTTGAAATGAAAATTAACGTGTCTGTGGTTCGCATTCCAATGTAAAACCAAAGGATCTGCGGCTATATTCTCGAGATTAACAGTCACGTACAACTTAAAGCTTACTAGCATTTTATTAAAAGTCAAAATATCGTATATCACACTAGAAATGAGGCATCATTCTAATTAAAACTTCCTTTCTCTACGACACTACGTTACAGGTTTGTGTCGCGTTGTGGACAAGGTTAAATTCATGAAATAGAATCACCCTGAAGTCATTCCTCCCTAACATGCTGTAGTGCGGAAAAAATAACTACAAATAACTGCAGTGCAGCGTGTTATGACGTGTCGTTGGCTCAGTTATATGTTAGCATTGTGAATGTTGGATGGTAGCTCACTCCCAGGCATTGGAGAAATTTTCTGGATGAGAGAAACTTGCCATATTGAACCTTTTACTTTAGTGGCTGAAATCTTCGTGATGTAGCTATAATATCCTTCCGCATGTGTTTTGTACGCGATCGATAATCTCAAGACCACCCGGGTGTTTGAGGTTCTCAATGAGGTTGACAGATGGACTTTTGAGGTAGTGCCATAATTATTTTTGTCTAGACTAACAGCTTCTGGAACTTAATCTCCATCCACGATTCGACTAAATGCTTCGTAATTTGTCGTTCTTTGGAATATATATTTTGAGGGAAATTGAAGCCATTTCGGTGCAAGTAGAACCCAAATTACACGGATGGGATTCAGAAAATATAAAACACGTGAAGTATCTTTTAGATTTCATGTCTACGTACTTGAAGAAAAGTAGGAGTCATTGGGATAGGTGTATAACAAATGACGTAATAGGGAATACACTATGGAGATTCTATAGTTTAGGAGAAGAAAATAGTACAGGTAATGGCGAAGGCATTTCACGCATTTTAAATTATTCAGAAATGATTATGGAAACGAAGATATGATGATTTGAATTTTTAGAGTATCTCGAACACAAATTTGTATGAAATCCGACGAATTCAGAAGATTCTTGTTCAGAGTAGTATGTATTGCACCATATTCCCTCGTTTGTATCGAAGCAATTTTTTAAAATATGTATTGGAGATTCAACATCATAATGGCTTCTAATCATCGCTATTGATCACTCTCGAGAGATGTAGAAAACCTGCGCGTAATTACATCGTAGTTATTTTAAAACCGTAAAACAACGTACATAATGTTCAAACTAACACACGCAAACAACAGTTATTAGAGCCTCCTGAACAACATAATTCCAAAAATTATATGAGAATAAACGAGCAGAGTAAGCAAGCAAGCAAGCAAGAAAGCAAGTGAGTGAGTGAGTGAGTGAGTGAGTGAGTGAGTGAGTCAGTCAGTAAGGAAACCGGTCTAAGTGGCTCATACGGTAGTGCACTGGCCTTCTGAGCCGAAGTTGGTGGGTTCGATCCCAACTCGGTCCGGTGGTGTTTGTAAGTACTCAGATACGCCAACCTCGTTTCGGTAGATTTACTGGTACGTAAAACTCATGTGGGACCAAGCTGCGGCATCTCGGTGTTTTCGAAAACCCTAACAGTAGTTCACGGCACATAAAACCAATAACATTATCATAAGAAAGGAGCACAGAGAGAAAGGCAGGGAGGAAGAAGAGAAACAAGGAGGGAGAAAAAGAGGAAAAGTGTGCGAAAAATTTGGAGGAAGGTAGGGAAAGGTGGAAAAGACAAAGGAAGGAAGGAAGGAATGAAGGATGGAAGGAAGAAAGGAAGGAAGGTAAGAGAGAAAAAGGAATTTGTGCAAGGGAATGGAGAATGAACAACGAAGTTACATAGAAAAAGGAAGAAAGGAAGAATAAGAAGGAAGATAGGAAGGAAATAAAGGAGAAAAACATGTGAGGGAGTAGGGTAGGAAGAATAGGATTGGTTTCCATTTTCATTTTCGAGCTCTTTGGAGTTCATATCTTTCGGTTTCGTATCTGGGCTTTTATAGTATAAATATATAATGTAGTGTATTCAGTACATCATTTTAGCTTATTGACACCAGATTCTAAAGTCTGTTCGGAGTAGATTAGTTTTCCTTCCTTCTCACTCAGAGCACCACCGTGAGGGTAGACGTGAACCACTACAATTGTACAAGTTCCAGTTACCACCTCCATATTCGATGTACCAATATTTACCATGTCGCTGTTGTTTCGATAGGAGCTCAATTTATGGATGATGTAGAAAGGCAATTGATTTGCTTTGAAATGTTAGTCATATTATTCGTCGACGCCTCCAGGCTACTGAATTGCAACAGGACGATCTCATAAGTTACAATAGTACCTGCCACCTGCAACAAACAAAAAGTCATAAAGTAAAAAATGTACAGTTTTGAGAAAGTGGTGAACTATTTAAAGTCGTTAATTGAAAGGGTAATGAGAAAGAAGGTAAACAGAATACCAGATGATAATTAATAAAATGATGAATGAGTTGAAAATGTTGACGCTTTCGGAAATAGAATCCGAAACCTTCGAGTTCTCTAAATGGGAGGGAGTAAATAGAGAGATGGATGATCCGCCTAGTCAAAACTATGTGTTAAATATTTTAATATTTACCTTTCGCATTTACATTATATCTAATACATGTTTCGAGAATATGCACATTCTCTTCTTCAGGTAGTTAAGTTAAAATTCGTGTATACAATAAGACCTAGTGAAAACGAGGGCCGCCCTTTAAGAAATCTAAAACTATGATAAATACGATGTAACATGTTAAAAATTGATGGATGGTGGCATGGAATTAAATTCCATTTTGTCATATACAATAACACACAGTAGGATGATGTCTATATGAATAAAATGTTGAGCAGTGAGTCCTGTTGTGATGTGACGTCACTGTGTCCTTGGTTTTCCAATACTTTCTTGTAAAATTCAGGTAGGGTGATATTAAGAATAATAAAAATGATATAAAAACTTGTTGTCAAGCCGATACCCTCCGTTAATAGGTGTTTATGCAGCCAGGTTGATATGAACTTAATATGGTCGATGTTATAAAAGTTTGTATCCCCTTGACAGTCACATAACAGCCTTACGCACCACTGGCCATTATGGTCAAGATTATTAATAGAAATGGGAGGGATGCAAAATAACCATCTCATCTTCTCCACTTATAACTGAAGGCTATATACATTTGGGATACTTCAACTAACCCAAAGGGCTCTCATCTTGGGAGCGTGGAGTGACGACCACGGCACGGCTGAGTCCGACATTGCCTTCATTTACATGGGCCAGGTTTCTCTGTGCCATCCGGTTTGTTTGGTTTCTGTGGTATATGTAGTCTTTCATGTACCTGTTTACTAGTTGTACATCCCATTAGAACAATTATGATCTCCACAACTACCTCTTGCCCGTTTCTCATGACCTTTCCTTTCTAATTAAGAAAATGCTTTCACGTCCCCGTAACTACTTGTACGGTCTTCGGAGATACCCAGGAGCAAGAATTTCGTCCCGCAGGAGTTAATTTACGTCCCAGTAAACCATCCACACGAGGCTATTTTATTTGAGTACCTTGAAATACCACCGGACTGGACTAGGATTGAACCCACCAACTTGGGTCCAGAAGGCTACAGCTTCTACCGCCTGAGCCACTCAGTTGAGGATCCTTCTTTTTCCTCTTCTGATTGGAACGAAGACGTGGTGGTTGCCTGCTTGTACTTACCTTTAAAACAACAGTTACCACCACCACCACCACCACCACCACCACCGCCACGTCCCTATATAATCATGACCCTTCTTCTCTTCTGACTGGAGCCAAGATGGGATGGTTGCCTAGTTGTACTTTCCCTTAAAACAACAATTATCACCACGATTACCTTTTCCTTTAGCCAAAATTTTCATTCTTGCAAGGATTAGAGGGGCTGATAAAGTAGTTATTTTGACCGCAAAACTTCAGTTACCACCACCACCATCACACTAGAACGGCTATGCAATAGCAAAGACAACATATCTAAAATGCAACCCCATTTGGGGCTTGGACTATATCCTCTCTCTTCGGATGAGACGGACTCGACTAGGATACAACAGAACGCAAGACTGATGTTGAATAACTCCCTGTACAGGGATCTGTCAGGTCGGGTCGCAATATCATTTCAAATGACGAACTTCACAGCCAGTCTCATGTTTACGTGTTTGTACTTTCGTGTACTTTGCTTGCGGATTGTATTCATGATGGGAACTTCATATAAACCAATATAAATTAATGGAAAAGAGTGAAATTGAACTCTGACTATCTTAAGTTTCCTGGAAAGTTTTAAAAAATGTTCTGGGTTAGAAGAATGAACTAGTAAGCAGTAATATACATTATCTCCTCATTGTATCAGATTTTCAAGTTGTACCTTGTTCTAAGGAATGCCGTTCTTATTAATTTGGAGCTGGAGTTGATTCTTTATGGAGATGGTGATTCTAAGGGGGAAAAATAATGAGATTTAGACCCCCTTCCCGTAATTTGGAAAGGATCTTCGTGACTACGGGGGTGGGAGGAGGAGGAGGAGTAGGGATAAGTTATTGTGACTTTTTTACTACAGGGGCGCAGCGGAACCAGATATACTTTAGCACTGTAAAGCCTCAAATAAATCAAATAGTATTTCATAGAACGAGCTACAACTTGAAAATCTGAGAGAATGAGGGTATAATGGAAATTAGCTTTATCTAGACTGTGATACCGATATCAAGTTTTCAAAAGTATGAAATACAAATTATCTCAAATTTGAAAATAAATGAAATATATTTGAAAATGGACATAAAAAGTATATTATAATTATAGGCCTAATAATCTATAACGGCAGATTGATACCCGAAATTCAAGATAAACGAGAGACGTACTGAAACTAATGAGAAACATGAACCAGAATTATTTTATTATTAGCTGTAGTACCCGGCGTTGCCCGGATAGTTTCTGAATGTTTACCCTTAAGATTTCTATTACCAGTTAGTTATGTGTGAAGTGAATTTTCATAGAATTCCTTTCTGACCTGCAGATTGATATGTTACGATCTATTATGTAGTTTTAGAATTATTTAGATGTGTTTGATTTCAAGTTTTAGATTATTTAATTTTCGAGTAGAACTTTGTCCTTATGGAAGATCGAATTGACTGGGAAGTATTTGATCCTGTAAAAAATTTATAAGTGATAACTATATGTATTTAGCCGTCGCACTATAGATACGATGTACAAGATTTCAACTGTCGATAAGACTGTCCCCATCTTGCCCCCCGCCCCTAAACGATAAAAAATCTGGATTGTCACCATTCACTTCAGTGACCCCGAAAACTGCAGATTCGACACTATTTTAGATTATGTTTATATCTCACTCCCCCCTCATCCCCACCCCAAAAGAGTCTGAACATGAACTTCAAAAAATTCTGAGTGTCACTATTCATTTCAGCGACCACGACAACTATGGATTCGATACTATTCTAAATTCTTTTTATACCTTACCCCCTCCCTCGCCCCTGCCAATAAGGGCGCTAGGGGTGCCTTACCCCCACGCGGCCCGTCTCCTGGCACTAAGTCATAAGTGTACCAAATTTGGTTGGAATCGCTCCAGTGGTTTACATACATACATACATACATACATACATACATACATACATACATACATACATGCATGCATACATACATACATACATACATACATACATACATACATACATACATACATACATACATACATACATACATACATACATACATACATACATACATACATACTGCACCCTTGAAAATTGGTTATTGGTTTGTATGGAAAGAATATTTTATTACTGGGGTGGAACAATGCATAAAATTATCATCCAGGAAGGAGATTTCAACTCTGCACTGTCTGCTAGCCCGCAGTGAAACAGGTTTTCCTCGCCGTGTAAGCGAGTCTGAGTTTTTTTTGTGCCTTGTTGAAGACACCAGATGAGTAGCACGTGGACTCGAACTCCACGAGACCAAAAGCGATCAATACTTTGAGATTTTGACGTCATGATATTTAACCAATTGGATCGCAAGGTTAGCCCGATCGCTAAATCTCAGCCAATAAAATTCAATTAACAAACACATCTACGTCTTGAAGAAATAAATACCCATGTATCTGGGGGAATCTTTCTCATTTGCTCTTTTGCTCTTTTGCTTCTTTTGCGTTTTTGTGTCTTCAGTTGCCTACGTGAGTAATTGCTTCGCACAAGTACAAGTCATCGTGTTGTAAGAGCACATGTGTTATTGGAGACGGCATATACGACGTTGAACATTACAAGCATTCATTTGATGAAAGATGATATTTTTTCTGCTTCTGAGGAAATTTTGAGATACGGAAATATTGGAAACGCAACAGTTCAGATTTCCTTAATTTTATAAATCTGAGGGAAAATTTAAAGTACGTAAAAACTGTGCCAGCTTGGAGAATCGAGTGTGTGTTGGGAACTATTACTAAAACAAACTTTTTAGTTTCAGCTTTCACCAGAAGACGGAAGATCATTAGCAGTCCTGAACTATTTCGGAAGAATGGAACTTCAACATTATGACGGAGTTTGTAATTGTTCTAAGTCCTCGCCTGCTGCAGCCATGTGTAACTAAGATGTGAGGCATAATTCAGCCCGGGGGAGAATAATATCGGAGGTGGAGTTTGGTTAAATATTCACTGATCATCAACCGAGTCCAGAAGCCAAGTCTACTACAGCTAAGATTTTAAATTATACTTTTCTCTATTTTCTGTTGTAATAATTATGTAGACGTAGTCCTTGCTTGAATATTTGAGATCATTTCTAATAGTCTTTGTAGTTAGGAATTTCACTCTTCTTTCACTGGTGTTGGTAGATTTGATGTGTGTGAGAGTGTATTTGGGACCTATAATTTGTTCTATTTGAGTGAGTGCTTCGTGACATGTTCTCACTGTCCCACGATAAGTCGAGGAAAGTGTTAAAAATATTTGACCCACGCGATAACATTTATTAATTTATAAAATAATGATGGAATAATTTTTGAATTATTTGGGACAGAATATCGACGTGTTCTGTGAATTTAGGATTTTTCCTTCATGTTTTTGTGGTTTATCATAGATTCGAGATAGGATAGAGTCATCTATGATTTCATTAAACCATAGCCTACGATGACGCGACCGCGCGCGTATAATAATAATAATAATAATAATAATAATAATAATAATAATAATAATAATAATAATAATAATAATAATTGACATTATTACGGTCTAATAGAATGTTCAAAGGTCATGAGTGTAATTATCACTGTGCTTATAAATGATTAATGTGTGCTATATTGAAGTAGATGTTGGCCTGGAATATTGGTCGTGGCTTGAATGTCCACAAATTTTGCATTTACTGTTATTGGTATTTTTGAGACTTGTAAATGGATCTTAAGATAGGATTTTATTTGTGCGTCCATTACATGAGTCAGTTAAGGAAGAGAGTGTGTCTTTGAACATAATTTCTTCTTATGCAGCACATATTGATCGATAATTTGAGGTAATAGGAGATTAAAATTAACGTAGTCGTGACTCATAGACCGTATGCGCGAATGCTTATTTATCTATGACTGTAGGCAATTCTATGGAATTTTTAGTGATGATTTCTACTGTAAAATTATCCTGGAACATCGTTGTGGAATCTATTTCATTGGAAAAGTGATAATCCTGTTACAATCACACGCCAGACGATCGTAATGGTAGCCCTTGTCTGATATTGTCATCGGGAGAAACTCTCATATTTCGAATAAAAATTAAAATTAAAAATCAAGAGATAGGGTTCGATAAATCTATTTGATAATATTACCGTGGACCAAAGCTTGAATGTGAGATGGATGAATGACTGATTTTGTTTGTAAATGTGAATTTCATGGTGATATTTCGTTATGATATGTGTACGCTGAGCGCGTAAAGTTTTCGATTTTTGTTGTTGTTTTGTGGCGAGCATATTTGGCTCAATTATAAATATTTAAGCAATTTTATGACGGAATAAGATAGATTAGGATCTTTGCTTCGAGGGAAAATACTTAAGCAAGGATCGCGTCAATGAACTAAGCTCACAAAATGTAAAATGTTTAACTTTACAATGCGAGAATTTTAAGTCTTTATTGTGAGTTGTGCACAACACGAGGTCAACTGACACAAGAGTAAAAATCTAATGAGTTGAATATTGGATTTCAAAATAATTTAATTAAATAATTTGAAGCATAAGTAATTAATTAGAATAATATTTAATTAATAGAAATGATTTATTTGATATTTCGTGTGAGGTAAAAATTTGACTCATTGAAAAATATATCGCAGAGTATTGTTAATTTAAATAATAATTTGAAAAATCAGATTTTTGATATTTTGAGATAGGATTTTCTCAGATAATAATTTAATTAATTTCCTAATACGATTTATTAAGACTCAGTTTCGTATCTTTGCAGAATGCAATTTAATGAAGAACTGTGGGTGAATTCCAGCAGGGAAGAGCTAAATATTTTTTATTCAAGATTTTGAAAATATTAATGGAATTTGGAAAGTGCTAATAATTACTTTTTAATAAATGTTAAAACCCATATTTTTTAGTGTTTTCATTTGTCGCCAATCCTTAGGTTGTCCCTGTCCTCTATAATTTAGCGTTGCCTGTAAGCGAACGTTCCGCCTCTGGGACTTTTGCTTACCGGCTGAGCTGCCCGGCAAAACGGGGGCAATACATACATACATACATACATACATACATACATACATACAATGACATTTATGTAAGTCATATGTGTCATATGTAAGATAGTAAGTCTTATGTGTACCAACTTTGGTTGGCAGCTATGCCCAAACGTACATGCATAATCTCGCTGCTCTAGAATCCTGGAGCTGACGTTGCCATGGTTACGGCAGTTCATTTTTTTTATCTGAGCAGGGGTAGTGTGGTGCCAATATCTCCATAACGGTTCGTTTTAGGGCCCTAGGGCTTACCGAGTTTTCTTTTTTGCGTCAAGGAGCTTAAAACGAGCTTTGTCTCGTCCTTGTACGACAAATTCGATTTCACCTATATTAGCCTATTATTTTTATATTTTTATATCACCCCCACCGCCCCCCATCGAATTGTTTTGAAAATAAAATACAGCCCATGTTACTCACTGGCAATGTAGATTCCTATAGGTGAAGTAATTTTTAAAATCGGTTCAGTAGTTTTTGAGTCTATCCGTTACAAACAAATATATAAATTTTTTCTCTTTATAATATTATTATAGACTAGCAAATGTACCCGTGCTTCGCTACTGTATTCTACATTGTATACGGATATTGAAGTAAATACTGTACGTGCAGTAAATAAGATTGTTTTAAAATTGCTTGTCTCATAGCCTTATCCGAGAAATAGCATGGGGAGGTCCCCATACGTTGTTTCCAATGTAAAGTGTGCGTTGCGGAGTTGTGATGATAACGGCAGGCTCACTTGCCTACTGCCATTCACAATCGACTTGGAAAGTTTACATTATAATTGCAGGACCAATTGCCTACTGCGCGGTCACAATCGATTTAGGGAGTTTTCGCTTCAATGGCAGGCCCCCTTTCCTACTTCCAGACATATAACATTTCAGGAGTTTTTATTATAATGGCAGGCAACTTCCATACTACCAGTCAAAATTGAGTTGTGGAGTTATCATTAAAATGACAGGCCCTTTTTCCTTCTGCCAGCCAAATTGCTGCCAGTCACACAGAGCTGGTGAGTTTCCATTAAAATAGCAGGCCACTATGCCTAATGCTAGTCACATTTTAGATGGGTACATTTGTTTATAATGGCGGGCACCCTTACCTACATCCAAACACAATCGGGTAGAGGAGTCAAATTGAGTTGGAGAATGACCCCATTCCTACTGCCAGTCAAAGTCGGTGTGGGGAGTACTGATTACAATAGCAGACACACCCTTTCTCGATCGATACAAATCGTCATCAATGAATATATATAGATCTACATACGAAAGTATGTGCATGTTTAAAATACTGTAGACCTTCATTTATAGATTAACAGCTGCTAAACGGTACGTCATATTGACAAAGGATTGTACCATAAGACGCAGTATTTAGTGCGCTAAATGCCTGGTCCTCTGATATTTCTCGCATCTCATCTATTCATGGGTCAGATTGAGTTAGAAACGTTGAATAGGGTGAAATTTGTGTTAGATTAGCTTACACTGCATTACTTTTCGGATCATTATGTGAGATAGCATTTGGCTCACATATGTATACTGGGTGAGCGAATGTTGGTGTAGAGTTTGATGATTCCATCTTTCCTGTAATTGATTGAAAGTATGAATTATGCAGGTAAAAAGTCCAAATTTAATTAAAATCGAGAAATAGAGACGGATCTAACGTATAAGGGACACAGATACGACAAAAAGTCATAAGACCAAGGTTGAAGATCACTCCAAATTGAACGGAGATTTTGCCATCCGTTATGTGTTAGGACTTCCCGTTTATCTCACGAAATACTTCGAAACGAAGGTCTGCACCATCATTAAAATTGCCTCCATATTTCGATATTCTTCGGGGATAAAAAGTGAAAAATTTAAAGATCGTGGAGGTTTTCCGTCCTTTACAGGCTAAAACGCATATTTTTGCAAAATTTCCATTTTCTTGCTCGTCTGGCAGATTATGCCGCAATCTGGATTTTCGGTGAGGGGGGGGGCGGGGGTAAAAAATTAGGACTTTCAGGAAACTACACCAGAAATATGCACATGGTCATTATTGCCCCTCAAACGGGTAGCAGTAAGAAAATTTCACCAAAATAGCCAATGTACAGGCACACACAGTCGTTACGATTTTGTTTATATAGATAGATAGATAAGGAATCTGCTCCACGTACAGCATCTTTTGGGCTATGTCCGCTGGACTTAACCTGCAAAACCGACCGTTCATGATATCTCACTTATTAATCCTCCTATCGAAAAATGCACACGAGAAAAAGTTTTAGAAATGGATTTCCATTAAAGATTGCTGATTTCCATTAATTTTGGATTGCATATTTTAATAATAATAATAATAATAATAATAATAATAATAATAATAATAATGTTATTTGCTTTACGTCCCACTAACTACTTTTATGGTCTTCAGAGACGCCGAGGTACCGGAATTTAGTCCCGCAGGAGTTCTTTTACGTGCCGGTAAATCTACCAACACGAGGCTGTCGTATTTGAGCACCTTCAAATACCACCGGACTGAGCCAGGATCGAACCTGCCAAGTTGGGGTTAGAAGGCCAGCGCCTTAACCGTCTGAGCCACTCAGCCCGGATGTGCATATTTTGAGGGAGTGCAAAATCATTGTTTTCGGTTTCGGTTAAACCCCCAGTAAATTTAGGTATTCGGGAATAATATTGGCCCTAAAACCTACTCGAGGACAGGTGAATCCTAAATATCAAGATTGGTAGAAATATATTCAGTAGTTTTCAGGTTATAAGAACTCATACAATCAAATAGACAAACATACAAATAGACACCAAAGCTAAGAAATGTGCAGATGGTCATTATTACATCTGAAACGGATAACTGCACGGAAATTTCACCAAAATAGTCAATGTGCCGACAGACGGTCGTACAATTATATTTATATAGATGACAGATAAGCATGGGCACGTTTGTAAGTGCAAACCTTCATTTCGAGATTTACTGCTCCTGAAGGGTAGATCATACCAACAAACGATTTGCATCCTCAGACGTCGCTATTATCGCTCTACATGTTTGGTCTTAAATTATTTTCTCATATCTCCCATATTTATGGTTTCGATTGAGTTACGACATTTGAATGGGGTGAAATTTGGGTATATTTTGAATATTTTACATTATTTTTCACATACTTACGTGGAAGCTAGAATCATGATATTTGGTTCGCCTTAAGCCATTGGTCGTGTCAACGTGCGTGCCAAATTCGATGACTCCATCTTTCCCATAAGTGTGTCAACATACGTGCAAAAAGCACAACATTTACGAACAATCGAAATATACAGCCAAATCTACCCTATAAGGCGGGGGACGGGGGGGGGGGGGGGGGAGAGACGACAAAATTTCACAGGACCAAAGTTGTAGATCACTCCAAATTGAACGGAGATTGTGCCATCCGTTTTGTGATAGGACTTAGTGTTTAGCTTCGAAATACCTCGAAACGAAGGTGTGCATCGTCATTAAATTTCCTCCAAACTCCGATATTCTTCGGCATAAAAAGTGAAAAATTTAAAGATCTTGGAAGTTTTCCGTACGTTACCGGCTTAAACGTATAATTTTGCTTCATTTCAATTTTCCAGCTCGTGTGGCAGATTATGAGGGAATCTTGATTTAGGGCGAGGGGTGTAAAATTTAGGACTTTCAGGAAACTATAGCTAAAAACTGTCCAGATGGTCATTATTACCCCTTGAACGGAATGCTATACGAAAATTTCGCCAAAATCGTCAATGCACAGACACGCGGTCGTTACGATATGATTTATATAGATAGACTAGCTGATGTACCCGTACTTCGCTACGGGATTCTAAGAAAGACTGTCTTTGTGGTTTTCCTAACTACAATTAGTTAACTTAGGCCATTAAAAAATATGTTGGAATGTAGGGATTGAAAGCAATGTTATCATATAAAATACTCGTTCTAATGAAAAACCGCACATTTTCTCACTTTTAACGAGCAGTACTATGGTGCCGATCTAACAGTCCAATGTTCCAGTGCTGGTATAACCAGGACGCAGACAGCCGTGAACACTCCTCTGCCATTGTTCCGTTAATATACACACTGCTCATTCCAATCAGTGCCTCAGAGTGGGGATTGAATAGCTCGAAATTTTGAATTAATTGTATGAGGATACTTACATCTATTAAAAACTAAAGTTGTTACAGACGTGAAAATTGGTATTTGGATCTCCTTTACAAACAAAGAAAAAAGCGTTTTTGGAGGAAATCATCTAGGGGGCGGGGGTGAAAAGGAGTTGAATTCCTTTTATGAGGACACATATCTCAAAAACTGAAGAAGTTAGAGTCGTGATAATTGGTATTTAGAATATCCTTTACTATTAAAGAAACAAGTATTTTTTGCCGTAAATTCACTTAAGGGGGGAGTGGGGAAGGAAGTGAAAGGAAGTGAATTATTTTTATGGAGATACTTATATCTGAGAACTGAAGGTAACAGACGTAAACATTGGTATTTGGAGTCTCCTTTAAACATAAAGAAACATGCCTTCTTTTTTTTTGGGGGGGGGGGGGGTAAATCAACTTAACGACGGTGGGGTGAAAAAGGAGTTGAGACTTATTGATTTTACTGTTCATAATATACTTATTCAGATCATAAACTGCACGTTTTTAATCTTTCCTGGGTTCGTTTTTCAAGAGCCATCTTTTCCTTAGGAGAACATAAAGTTAGATTACAGTAGATACTCCTGGCATATAAATAAAAATTTAAACACATTTCAAATAAACGATAGGAATGATATTGACCATGCAATTGTTCACCTCTATAATAAGGTCAATAATGCATGGAAGTAAATCATTCGTGTCGCCAGAAATCTCGCGCACTTGCCTACGCGCGACGATGGCGCTGGTCACCTTGTCAGCAATGACAGTGGCAGCAGATTTAATTTACCGCCAATAGTGGTCTTGATCTTGCTGTGTGGTCCAGAACATCAATGATGATGATAATAATAATAATAATAATAATAATAATAATAATAATAGTAATAATAATAATAATAGTAATAATAATAATAATAATAATAATAATAATAATAATTTTCTGGACCGCTTCAAAATGTGCGGACCGTGCTTGAAGCGGGCCCTGGCCGGGTAATGACTAAGATTGCAGTCCGGCCGTGGGTTCAGTACCGCCAAGGCACCAAAGATGACACCACGCCGGATCTCCTCAGGGATTTGATTCATATTAAAAAATGCTTATAGGCAAAGATGGCAAAGTTTTAGGGACCCAACTGACCGGGTGGAATACCTGGACCTACCCCAGGAAGTACGAAATCGATTGCCGGAAAGAAAGATTGATAAATTTGGGGAACTTTGCCGTAATCTCTCAGAAAAAGGGGTCAGGTCTTGAATTTTGGCAGATTCTCCCAGAAAACGAGTCAGATCGCGAATTTCGGCGGATTATATATAAAACGTTAAGCATTCAATTATAAATTTCATTATAATACCGTAGCGAAGCACGGGTATCTTGCTAGTTTTATATATATCGATAAAGGAATCTGCTCCACGTATAACACCTTTTGGGCTATGTCCGCTGGACTAAGCCTGAGAAACCGACCTTTCATGATATCTCCCTTAATAATCCTCACGTGAAAAAATGCACATGAGAAGAAAAAGTAGAATTGGATTTCCATCAAGTTTTGTCGATTTCCAGTCAGGTTGGTCTTGTACTTTATATTTTGTGGCAGAGTAAAATCACCAATTCGTTTCCCTATAAAATCCCACTCCATTCCGGGAATTTGAAATGTTATTGACCTTAAAACCTACCCTTGGACAGGTGGATGCTAAATATAAAGTTTGGTTCAAATATCTTCAGTAGTTTTCAAGTTGTATGAAATACGATTGTAGTGCATCATTCTTCTACTTTACACACCGATTTTCAATCAATCAATCAATCAATCAATCAATCAATCAATCAATCAATCAATCAATCAATCAATCAATCAATCAATCAATCAATCAATCAATCAATCAATACTGATCTGCATTTAGTCGCCCAGGTGGCAGATTCCCTATCTGTTGTTTTCCCAGCCTTTTCCTAAATGATTTCAAAGGATTTGGAAATTTATTGAACATTTCCCTTGGTAAGTTATTTCAATCCCTAACTCCCCTTCATATAAATGAATATCTGCCCCAGTTTGTCCTCTTGAATTCCAACTTTATCTTCATATTGTGATCCTGCCTACTTTTATAAACGCCACTCAAACTTATTCGTCTACTAATGTAATTCCACGCCATCTCTCCGCTGACAGCTCGGAACATACCACTTAGTCGAGCAGCTCGCCTTCTTTCTCTCAATTCTTCCCAACCCAAACTTTGCAACATTTTTGTAACGCTACTCTTTTGTCGGAAATCACCCAGAACAAATCAGGCTGCTTTTCTTTGGATTCTTTCCAGTTCTTGAATCAGGTAATCCTGGTGAGGGTCCCATACACAGGAACCGTACTCTAGTTGAGGTCTTACCAGAGACTTATATGCCCTCTCCTTTACATCCTTACTACAACCCCTAAACACCCTCATAACCATGTGCAGAGATATGTACACTTTATTTACAATCCCATTTATGTGATTACCCCAATGAAGATCTTTCCTTATATTACTCCCACCCCATCAACGCAGTAATAAAAACTCAGAGGACTTTTCCTATTTGTGAAATTCACAACCTGACTTTTAACCCAGTTTATCAACATACCATTGCCTGCTGTCCATCTCACAACATTATCGAGGTCACGTTGCAGTTGCTCACAATCTTGTAAATTGTTTATTACTCTTTAGAGAATAACATCATCCGCAAAAAGCCTTACCTCTGATTCCACTCCTTTACTCATATCATTTATATATATATACGAAAACATAAAGGTCCAAAAACACTGCCTTGAGGAATTCTCCTTTTAATTATTACAGGGCCAGTTAAAGCTTCGCCTACTCTAATTCTCTGAGATCTATTTTCTAGAAATATAGCAACCCATTCAGTCACTCTTTTGTCTAGTCCAATTGCACTCATTTTCGCCAGTAGTCTCCCATGATCCTCCCTATCAAATGCTTTAGACAGGTCAACCGCGATACAGTCCATTTGACCTCCAGAATCCAAGATATCTGCTATATCTTGCTGGAATCCTACAAGTTGAGCTTCAGTGGAATAACCTTTCCTAAAACCGAACTGCCTTCTATCGAACCAGTTATTAATTTCGCAAACATGTCTAATATAATCAGAAAGAATGCCTTCCCAAAGCTTCCATACAATGCACGTCAAACTTACTGCCCTGTAATTTTCAGCTTTATGTCTATCACCCTTTCCTTTATACACAGGGTCTACTATAGCAACTGTCCATTCATCTGGTATAGCTCCTTTGACCAAACAATAATAAAAAATGTATTTCAGATATGGTACCGTACTATATCCCAACCCATTGTCTTTAGTATATCCCCAGAAATCTTATCAATTCCAGCTGCTTTACTAGTTTTCAAATTTTGTATCTACCTGTAAATGTCATTGTTATCATATGTAAATTTTAATACTTCTCTAGCATTAATAACCTCCTCTATCTGGACATTATCCTTGTAACCAACAATCTTTACATACTGCTGACTGAATACTTCTCCGTTTTGAAGATCCTCAGATACACACTCCCCTTGTTCGTTAATTATTCCTGGAATGTCCTTCTTGGAACCTGTTTCTGCCTTAAAGTACCTATACATACTCTTCCATTTTTCACTAAAACTTGTATGACTGCCAATTATTCTTGCCATCATGTTATCCTTAGCTGCCTACTTTGCTAGATTCAATTTTCTAGAAGTTCCTTCAATTTCTCCTTACTTTCACAGCCATTTCTAACTCTATTTCTTTCTCTATTTCTTCAGCCATTTTCTCGTGATGCCCGTACAGACAGACAGACAGACAGACAGACAGACAGACAGACAGACAGACAGACAGACAGACAGACAGACAGACAGACAGACAGACAGACAGACAGACAGACAGACAGACAGACAGACAGACAGACATGACTGAAAATTTAAAAAAGTGCATTTCCTTGTTACTGTGCACACGACCGGTACAGAAATATTATTCTTTTTAAATTCTGAGCTATGTACAGACAAAAACTCTTATTATATATATATATATATATATAAGTTATGGATGTGTACATATGATTTGAAAATATAGAAATTACACTGTCAGTATACGGTTTGATCTTTTGTATAACGAGAAATGAAATGGCATGGCTTTTAGTGCCGGGAAATCCCAGGACGGGTTCGGCTCGCCAGATGCAGGTCTTTTGATTTGACACCCGTAGGCGACCTGCGCGTCGTGATGAGGATGAAATGATGATGAAGACAACACGTACACCCAGCCCCCGTGCCAGGGAAATTAACCAATGATGATTAAAATTCCCGACCCTGCCGGGAATCGAACCCGGGACCCCTGTGACCAAAGGCGAACACGCTAACCATTTAGCCATGGAGCCGGACTGCATAACGAGAATATAGTGTTCTCTGTGTGCAGTCGAACTGGTGGTATAGTGAACATTGTGAGCCGCAGATTTCACAAACACTGTCACTGGATACCTGGTGAAACCTTTCTTATTACAGACACGAGTGAATTACTCCCTCCTGTAGAGGTAGTGTAACCTAAATTGTCTTATTTCCATTCATCATCGTTTATGGCGGGAGTATTAAAGAATTCTGGGTCTATTTCTGCAATTATTTTCTAAAGAGGGCAGAAAATGAACCATATTTACCGTGAGCAAAATCGTCCGAGTGACTGGGAAGAAGTTGAGACCTGTGAGCGCTATCTCGTCGGAGATGACCTGTGTCAGGAACCGCTCCACCTGAAAATACCAACGACCACATCATCAGTCATTTTGAAATATTTCAAAAGGGCGATGCTATAATCGAACTAGGACGCGGTCATTAATGCATCTTTGAGAAATTAACAATCATCGGTCAAATCTATGGAGTTCACAGCAGGTTTGTAAGGAAACTTTAAACCTAGCTAAGGTTCAATAATTTTCAAAATGTAGAAATGTACCAGCCCCGGAGGCCCAGGTTCGATTCCCGGCTATGCCGCGAAATTTGAAAAGTGGTACGAGGACTGGAACGGGGTCCACTCAGCCTCGGGAGGTCAACTGAGTAGAGGTGGGTTCGATTCCCACCTCACCCATCCTGGAAGTGGTTTTCTGTGGTTTCCCCACTTCTCCTCCAGGCAAATGCCGGGATGGTACCTAACTTAAGGCCACGGCCGCTTCCTTCCCTCTTCCTTGTCTATCCCTTCCAATCATCCCATCCCCCACCAAGGCTCCTGAAATATATCCAATTTTTACATCTGGAACACCTTGGGGTAGACAATCAGTAGAAACACACTTAATTTTAAAATGCCACATCGGCTAAGGAACGAACTGAAGTAGGTGCAGGTTACTTTACGAGTGACGACTCCCGACACAACTGCCAACTCAAGACAGACAATTCATGATTAACGACTGACTATACAAGACTGACTATACATGACTGCCTATGCAAGACTGACAGGAGATAGGAAAGAAATGTGTCCTAAGCACATCTTGCCGTTGAAGTAATAGAAGAGCTTGATGAACAAAACTCCGAATCTTAAAAATTAAGGGGCTGGATGAAAGAGGAGAGTAAGTCAGGTTACACCCCTTTTCTGGAAATCGGTTATCTGCACTATTTAACAGCAATTCTATAAGACAACCAAAGAACCTTGAGTCATCAATATATGACATGTTATTTCTTATTTTGTGTTGCACTTTTCATCCAAATATCTCCCAGTCTAAGCTGCGAGCGCTTGAATGTAAACAGAGTAAATGGTGAACACACCTACCACCGAGCTCGATAGCTGCAGTCGCTTAAGTGCGGCCAGTATCCAGTAATCGGGAGATAGTGGGTTGGAACCCCACTGTCGGCAGCCCTGAAAATGGTTTTCCGTGGTTTCCCATTTTCGCACCAGGCAAATGCTGGGGTTTTACCTTAATTAAGGCCATGGCCGTTTCCTTCCCATTCCTAGACGTTTCCCATCCCATCGTCGCCATAAGACATATCTGTGTTGGTGCGACGCAAAAAAATAAAAAATAAAATAAAAACACCTACCATCGTGGACAGTGATTCTTATGATTTAAGTGAAGATCATAGCGAATATCTGTGTAGCGAAAGATGAAAGTGGCGCTTGGTATTCCAAGGATGATGCAGATATCAGAGGGGTCTGCAGACAAAAACCTTTTTATTTCAGATATGGCTACCATCATAACAGATTGGACTTCAGTTTTGAGCAAAATCATGTCTTCACTACCTGTACCGGGCGGTACACCTCCACGCCGCTAATTCAAATTTTGCGCCTGTTGAAACTCCCCTACTGGAGGAAGTCTGAACTTTATTTAAGGTGTTAATTTTCAAGTTTCTCAGAAGATGTCACTACTTGGAAATCTTATAGTTTCTGAACTGGGTCGTTTTCGACGTATTTTTGTTTTGCTTGTAGTAAGAAGTGTGAACTTTCTCTTCTAGAGGACACTACTGAAGAACTACAATAGTGCACTCTAGTGCAAGGTGAAAGAACTGTTTTTTGGAGAAATTTTTATTTCAAAAGTTTGTTTCTTGTTAAATTTCTTTCTGGTATTGTTTAAGTTGGCTGTATTCCCCTTTCTTTCCCCTTGTTTTGAATTTAGCCAATCCCGAATTTCTTTAATTAATTTACGACCAATAAGGGGTTTCTTCTTCAAATTGGATATGCTGCTTAACCCTAACCAATAAAATGATTGTGGGCGGGTGTTTTCTTTCCTGAAACGCCTCGAACTTTCCGCGAGAGTATATAAACTGCTGATTTTAGGGTCTCTGCGCCACTTCTCTACCATCTTTCAGTGTGTAAAGTACATAGCAGGGGGCAGGAAGCGCCTCTTTCTTCGGGCAGCAGTTCAGCAACCAGGTAATGGCCGTTTAATAACTTCTTTTCTTGCTAGCTCAGCAGTTTAACTCTCGGGGCGGGTCCGAAGCTTTTTCACCATGTAACCTTTCCCTAAAATGTAAAGACTCTTAGTATCTATTCTCTTTTAAGCTACGTATTGGGATAGAGAGTGCTTAACCCTCTCGAGCTCCCTCTCATATTGTTTTGAGGTGAACTTATTTCTCACAACCGATTCTTCCTTAATGTAATGTAAATTGTTCTTTTCTAAAGTCACCTCCGTAGTATGGGATTAGCCCTTGCATTTGCGGCCTAGAGCCAGATTAGGTTTTAAACCAAATGTATTAGGAGTGCAGATCGCCTCCTCTCAAACTGTTGTTTTAGAGGTCATGTAATTAACCTTTTTCTCTCTTAATAGGCCTCAGTAGGTTGGGTATTTTACCCCTGTGTCTATGTCCTTAGAGGACAACTTGAAGGTGGAGTTTGGTGTGGCCTTTGATAGGCTTAAAGTTGAGAGCGAGTGGCTCTTTCTCGAAAATTGAGTGTTGTATGCCTCGAGGAGGCTTTTCTGTGTAATTTAGAGCAAGTGCTCCTGGGCATAAATGGGGTTTTCTGCCCCTCTGTTAAATCTTGTTTTGGGGTAAAGTTGGGCTAGTTGCCCAAGAATTGTGAGTTCGGGGCTCGAAGCCCAAATCCTGTAAATACTGTAATTGTACTTTTGTTGCCTTGCTACTCTGTACCTGCCATTTTTGTTATTTCTGCATTTTGAAAAGAAAATATAACCTTGTTAAATTTTAAATTAATTTTAACTTCGTAGCCTGAGACCTGTTTACCACCCGCACCTTCTTTCATCTCTACCTACCACAAAAACTTGGTAACAAGTGGTAGCAGAGCGCGGTTGAATGGGTCTCAATTTAGCCCCTTTTGACGGCTAAACATTGCTTTGATCCGAACTCTAACAATTTTCTCAGTTGCTGGAATTTTTGATTTGTCCTGTTTCAAAATTGTTCTGTCATCATGCCCGGCCCTCGCGATGTTCTCCATCTTAACTATTTGCGCAAGGAGGAGTTGATCTATGAGTTAACTATCAGAAATGTGCAATCTGGAGGCACGGTTGCAGTAGACACAAACAAGCTTAGAGAGTCCCTTGATTTGCCCATTTCCATCCCCACTTTGGGAGAGAAAGAAATTGACGACTCTCTTTCCACGATCATCGAGAATATTACTGGGCTAGCATCTGTAGTTAGTTTTTTTGACGAAAATGATCCTTCTCCTAATCAAATTAAGCGTGTGCAAGCCAGGCTATTTCATTTTTCAAATAGAGTTAACGATCTGTTGTCTCTGAAGTTGAATGACGTTCAGAGGAAGGAAGCTAGTACGGTGCTTGAAAATATTTCTGAATTATCTAGTAAGGTCAGTCAATTGTTAACTGGGGAAGCTCCTCCCAAAACTGATCAACCCGCTACGGTGAATGTAGGTAGCGAGGAAGAGCCTCCTAAGGGAGAAGTCAATAGGAAAACCGTTGGAGCTCAAACTACCTCTGCCCCATTGGACAACGAATCTGAACGCCGTACGTCGTTGAATAATGTACGTTCTGAACTAACTTCCTTGCCACTGAAACCTTTACTTACTATGTCACCTGGGTTCAGCAGCTTGCCTCATCCATTAGCAATGTTGCTCAGAGGTATCTCTAAGTTTTCTGTTAATACCACCAGTGAAGTTATTTCATTCTTAAGGTTTTTAGTTGAATTTCAAGATCATGCCCTTGTTTTTTCTCTTTCTCCGTGTCAAATTTTACAGATAATTTATCCTTATGCAATTGGTATTCTCTCAGATAAAATAGTAAGAGCCATTGCCGAACAGTCATCTATTGAAGATTTTCATGCACATCTGCTTGCAAATTTTATTCCTGCTCGCGCGAGGTCATCTCTGATTCAGAAGTACTATTATCGAGTACAGAGATTGGATGAAAATCTGGCTGATTTCATACAAGACATTAAGTTCTATACTAGGGTGTTTGCTCTTCACTTCCCTGAGGATCAGATTGTACAGGCTATTGTGGTAGGCATTTCACCATCTTATAGGTCATATTTGTGTTTCGCGGCGTGCCCGCAAACCTTCTCTGAACTGGAAGCATTGGCCATCTCAGCGGAAGGAGTTAGATACGCCGATTCCTTGCGTGTCGCGAAAGAACCCCCTCCTTCGTTTAGTAATACTCGGCCTCCACCTCGCCGACCAGTCACACCCCGTAAATGTTATGCTTGCGGGTCGCCTGACCATCTTCGCAATAAATGTCCATTGGTCAAAACTAGTAGGGCAAATAATGGAGCTGGCTCATCACAAGGCTGTTTTAAATGTGGGGCTTTCTCACATATCGCCAAGAATTGCCCAAATTCAAATAGCACCCCCTCCTGCTCAACCTCTGGTGCAAATTCCACCAATGCCAATAATAAAAAGTGACTAGTGGCTTCGGCTGAGTCGACTAATCCATCTTTCCGAGGCTCAGCCCCTGGTAAACAGATCGAAAATTCAGGGAATGTTCAATCTGCTAACCCATCTTTTGAATGCCCCAAAGAGTGTCTTAGGATTGCGGCGGATACCCACGCACCGGTCCCCTTTCTCAAAATTGAGTTAAATAATGAGCCTATAACAGTTCTATTAGATTCAGGCAGTGTTTGTTCTATTATTTCGGCTGAATGGTATTCAAAATTGAAATCTGTGTGTAAACTACCTGACTATGGCTCATCTCCTGTTCAATATGTTTCGGCAAATTCATCTCCATTAGAAATTCTAGGTTCTGTAAATGTCAAAATCAGCATTTTTAAATTTACATGGAAAATTAAACTGTTTGTGGCCAAGCACTTGTCTTGCCCCATTATATTGGGAGCTGACTTCATTTCTTACACTGGTCTTGTGCTCGATCTTCAGAGTAGGCCGTGCACTTTCAAATTTGCTTCCAATTGTAAAATCCCCTTGTTAAAATGTAATTCTGCATCATGTTCATCTATTTCGCCTACCCAGGATGAGATGTTGTTAGACCTTAGACATCTACCTGAGGATCAGGCTGATAGTATTCGTAAGTTGTGTCAGTCGTTTCCAGAGGTGTTCTCTGATACTCTTGGTGTTACTGACCTTATTGAATACAAAATTGAGGTCACGGATTCGATTCCTGTCCGTTTTCCGCCATATAGGCTATCTCCACCTAAAATGAAGGCCCTGAAAGAAATCATCGATCAGATGTTGAAGGATGGTATCATTAGGCCCTCTAAGTCGGCGTATTCTTCACCTATTTTTCTAGTCCCGAAACCCCAAGGTGGCTTCAGGCCTGTCATTGATTATAGGGCTCTCAATCGGAAGGTGGTGTTACAATCTGTGCCCCTTCCTGACCTTCATTCTTATTTTTCATGGTTTCGTAAGGCCAAGTTCTTTACTATCTTGGACTTGAATCAGGCCTATAATCAAATTCCTCTAGCGGAAGAGTCTAAACATCTTACAGCATTTGCCACGGATTGGAATTTGTATGAATACAACCGCGTGCCTTTCGGGCTCCCCACGGGAGCAGCTGTACTCACTAGGCTGATAGATAGGGTCTTCTCCGACATCAAATTTGAGTACTTGTATCACTACTTGGATGATGTCGTCGTATTTTCGGAGACCTTTGAAGAACATCTAGATCATCTGCGAGAAGTTCTCAATCGCCTTCGTAAGGCTGGGTTAACTGTCAAGTTGTCCAAGGTTGCCTTTGCTAAGCCCTCTATGTCATTCCTAGGGCATATTGTGTCACCTGATGGTGTTGCCGTCGATCATTCTAGAACACAGGCCATCCGTGATTTTAAACCTCCCAAGGACATCAAAGGTATCGCCAGGTTCATTGGTATAGTGAATTTCTTCAGGAAGTTTATTCCTAACTTTGCTAATAGAGCGGCCCCCTTAAACCTTCTTCGTAGAAAAGGCATCAAATTTGAGTGGGGACCTTCTCAACAAGCCGCTTTTGAAGATCTTAAATTAGCTCTCTGTAATGCCCCTATCCTTGCTATGCCTGATTTCTCAAAGAAATTCATCGTCCAAACCGACGCGTCGTCGTCGGCAGTAGCTGCAGTCCTTCTTCAAGAGACTGAACTAGGGAGGCGACCCATCGCCTATGCATTTAGGACTCTATCGGCTCAAGAAGCCAAGTATTCTATATATGAGCTCGAAGGTTTGGCAGTATTATTTGCCTTAGAAAAGTTCCGCCTCTATCTGGAACATGTCAAATTCGACCTGGAGACAGATAATCAAGCCTTAAGCTGGGTGTTAGGTAGGCCGCGTCGTACTGGTCGTATAGCCCGTTGGGCCATCCGAATTTCTGCCTTCCAATTCGATGTCAGGCATATCAGAGGGACCGAAAATGTTGTTGCCGATGGACTCAGCCGTATGTTTTCCAACGACGTCGAGACCCATGAACCGGTCGATAGTTCATCTCCTCCCGAGTCCATACTATCTGAGGTTAATGCCATCTTAACAGATGCTCCCATGCTCTTTAGGGATATCGAGAAATACCAACGTGAAGATCCGACGCTGGCTCCGATAATGGAAACCCTTTCTTCTGGGGAACATGTCGTCCCTTATGTGCTGAGGAATGGTGTTCTATGTTGCCCTTCGAGGCATGATCAGATGATGAAGGTTGTCGTTCCAGCTGTTCCTGTACCTATGATCTTCAAGTAATATCATGAGACCCCATTAGGGGGGCATCTTGGAATCTTTAAAACTCGTGAAAAGATTCGTGAAATGTTCATCTGGAAAGGTATGGACGGTGAAATCCGTGAACTAGTAAAGGCTTGTAAATTCTGTTTGCTTAGTAAACCAACCATGTCCACCAAGGTAGGCCTGTTGTCTTCTCATCAAGCGTCGCGCCCCATGGAACGCCTGTATATTGATTATGTAGGACCCTTCCCCCAGTCAAAGGGAAATGCCAACAAGTTCATCCTTGTATGTGTAGATGGTTTTACAAGATTTTCCTGGTTATTTCCGACTAAGCTGGCTACCGCTCAGTCCACCATTACTTGTCTAAATTCTATCTTTGCTTCTTTTGGTCCGTGTCAATATATTGTGTCTGATAATGCTAAGGCTTTCACATCAAATCTTTTCCGTAAATTCTGTTTTGACCTGTCCATCTCTCATGTAACTACTTCTGCTTATTACCCTCAACCATCTCTGGCTGAACGGGTTAATCGTAATCTCAGGTCCGCGCTTATTGCCTATCATCATGAAGATCATTCCAGGTGGGACACGTCCCTGCATTGGTTAGCTTTTGCTTTGAATTCGGCGGTTCATGAATCTCATAAATTTACTCCAGCGTCTTTGATGTTCAAGTTTGTTCCCAACACGCCGCTCTCTAACCTCTGGTCTCTGAGTGACATTCTACCGGAGACAATAGACCCGGACAACATTAAAGATCTTTGGAAGAAGGCTAAAGCCAATCTTAAAGTGTCTCATGAAAAGGTTAGGGAAAGATATGATCGTGGACGGAGACCCACCAATTTGAAGGTAGGCGACCAAGTAATGGTCAAGAATTTTGTTCCCGCGGGCAAGCTTGCCCCCAGATTTCATGGGCCGTGTGTCATTCTCGATTTCCTTACGCCGGTTACGTTGTTATTAAGTAATCCAGCCACCGAGAGGATATTTAGGGTTCACCTGTCACAGGTGAAACCTGTATAATTTCTGTGTTAACGTGCTTCATATAATTTTAAAAGAAATAGGAAGGTTATATATTTTTTTTTGAGGGGTTTCACTTTTAAGGCCTTCTGCCCTTGGGAGCTGTTTCCTTTATGTGTAATTATTTTTTGTAAACCTCCCCCGATTAGTTAAACTGCCATCCTGTCCTTGCCACGGACATTACCACGCTCCCGTCTCCTGCTCCACAACACACAGTGGCTTAGAGGAATGAAATAAATATCTCCACGCCGCTGGCCACTCATCTCCTCCACTGAGACTGTACCCTAAAAAACATTCTGGTCAAACAAAATTCTGCCGCCGAGCTTTAATGTTTCAGTGCCCCCGCAGCAGCGCGGCGCCGTACCGTTCCTGAGGCAGGGTATGGGCCCGCCCTTCCCCAGTGAGGCCAACTTGTGTACGGCGAGCCGGAGCCCTCCTTCCGGCCAAGGCTAATGTGCGGCGCACGATCTGCTCCCGGCCCGCAGCCTGTATACGTTCACCGCGGGCGCGGCGTGCTTCAACACCTCTACTCCTCTCATAGTGCGGGCGAGCGGTATCTCAGGGTACTTGAGGGGTCCGAGCGGCCTCCTCTGGACACAAGCTGCAGCGGCCGGTCTGGCCATCCAATTTAATCAACTACATGGACATTTACTATCAGCAATTACTACACTTGGGAATTCTACTGTAATATTTGGTGGACTTAGGAAAATTTTCTTCACTTTCAAGTATTAAAAGTTTTTCTTCTGAATTCAATTCCTACAAACCTAAAGACATTACTTCAACAGTTACTACAAGAATTTTGAAACTGGATCAAACCAAATTTAGTAAACTTTTATAAATGCTTCTGCAATTAATGTCTATATCAAGATCATAACTTGGAACTTATTTCGAAACACAGTTTATGTTCTTCTGTGTTACCCCTTGGAGGAACTTTTGGGGGGGGAGGTCTGTACCGGGCGGTACACCTCCACGCCGCTAATTCAAATTTTGCGCCTGTTGAAACTCCCCTACTGGAGGAAGTCTGAACTTTATTTAAGGTGTTAATTTTCAAGTTTCTCAGAAGATGTCACTACTTGGAAATCTTATAGTTTCTGAACTGGGTCGTTTTCGACGTATTTTTGTTTTGCTTGTAGTAAGAAGTGTGAACTTTCTCTTCTAGAGGACACTACTGAAGAACTACAATAGTGCACCCTAGTGCAAGGTGAAATAACTGTTTTTTGGAGAAATTTTTATTTCAAAAGTTTGTTTCTTGTTAAATTTCTTTCTGGTATTGTTTAAGTTGGCTGTATTCCCCTTTCTTTCCCCTTGTTTTGAATTTAGCCAATCCCGAATTTCTTTAATTAATTTACGACCAATAAGGGGTTTCTTCTTCAAATTGGATATGCTGCTTAACCCTAACCAATAAAATGATTGTGGGCGGGTGTTTTCTTTCCTGAAACGCCTCGAACTTTCCGCGAGAGCATATAAACTGCTGATTTTAGGGTCTCTGCGCCACTTCTCTACCATCTTTCAGTGTGTAAAGTACATAGCAGGGGGCGAGAAGCGCCTCTTTCTTCGGGCAGCAGTTCAGCAACCAGGTAATGGCCGTTTAATAACTTCTTTTCTTGCTAGCTCAGCAGTTTAACTCTCGGGGCGGGTCCGAAGCTTTTTCACCATGTAACCTTTCCCTAAAATGTAAAGACTCTTAGTATCTATTCTCTTTTAAGCTACGTATTGGGATAGAGAGTGCTTAACCCTCTCGAGCTCCCTCTCATATTGTTTTGAGGTGAACTTATTTCTCACAAGCGATTCTTCCTTAATGTAATGTAAATTGTTCTTTTCTAAAGTCACCTCCGTAGTATGGGATTAGCCCTTGCATTTGCGGCCTAGAGCCAGATTAGGTTTTAAACCAAATGTATTAGGAGTGCAGATCGCCTCCTCTCAAACTGTTATTTTAGAGGTCATGTAATTAACCTTTTTCTCTCTTAATAGGCCTCAGTAGGTTGGGTATTTTACCCCTGTGTCTATGTCCTTAGAGGACAACTTGAAGGTGGAGTTTGGTGTGGCCTTTGATAGGCTTAAAGTTGAGAGCGAGTGGCTCTTTCTCGAAAATTGAGTGTTGTATGCCTCGAGGAGGCTTTTCTGTGTAATTTAGAGCAAGTGCTCCTGGGCATAAATGGGGTTTTCTGCCCCTCTGTTAAATCTTGTTTTGGGGTAAAGTTGGGCTAGTTGCCCAAGAATTGTGAGTTCGGGGCTCGAAGCCCAAATCCTGTAAATACTGTAATTGTACTTTTGTTGCCTTGCTACTCTGTACCTGCCATTTTTGTTATTTCTGCATTTTGAAAAGAAAATATAACCTTGTTAAATTTTAAATTAATTTTAACTTCGTAGCCTGAGACCTGTTCACCACCCGCACCTTCTTTCATCTCTACCTACCACAAAAACTTGGTAACACTACCAAAAGCTAAAGTAATGTAATGTAGAAACATTTAAGCTCTTTAAGTCTTTAATGTAATAAACAGAAATATGAAGATGACAGTATCCATACGTCAAATTTTTGGTACAAGGAAAGAATGATACCTGTATTAATAGGAAAACGTATTAGGATCAAACCATCTAAAGTTGAATATCTAACTGATATATTGGAATTTGTAAAAGAAGATTAATGTTAATTGTACTGTATATTAGTATTTCCAGACTGTCAAGACAACAGTAGATAAGACTGATTTGAAAGACGGCTGATTTGATCTGTACCTCCCTACAATGTCTCTTCTAATGTCTCTATAGTATATTCCTCTAGAATTAAATGTTCTGTAATAGAAGTAATTCATTATCATTTGTAAGATAAGCGTGCATTATTTGTCATTACTCATTAAATCATAAAGAAATTATGAAATGGTAAGTTACTTTGTTGGAAAATATTTACTTGGAAAATGGGCGTTGCTCAATTTCTTTAAGAATTATTTATAGCACAGACTTAACTAATTCTAGTACCAGCACATACTTGTAATAAACTCAGTCTTGCGAGCAAAAATATAGCTGTTTTATGAATGGCGATTTAAGGTGGTAATAAAATATCTAACAGCCCCGCCTTCTCCAGTGTTGTCAATCTCCTTCCCCTCTTACATGCTTCTAGCAACATGATTGACAAGCTAGTTTGCTTACCCTAAAAGACGAGTAGAGGGCTAACACTCACACCTCCCTCTACAGGGTTGAGTTTCTAATCATATTACATCGAGCTAGCCTACTTCTCCTTATTTACTCCAATCATAGCAATCAGGATATTTCAGATCCACTCTTCATTTCACACAGAATGTAATATCGTTCATCAGTTCACATTTGTTTCTCTGGAGTTACTTAGAGATGGTCATAGAGGGAAGCATTAAGGGCTGGGTGGAGCCAGGTGGTAGGTAAATGTGGAAACCTTATGGAACAAACAGCACTACTGTGATGTATAGGTATGGGTCAGATTTTCTGCACTTCTGTCATACAAAATTTTTCGAATTTCTTTTGAGTTATGCCCCTCTTCCATTTATCCCCTTAACTGAAGTACAGGGCGTGTAGAGTTGGGGAGCAAACACGATGGACATGTTGGACTCTGGACAGGAATCAACTTATGGAGATTGATGTTTATATGGTTACTCAATTAGCTGACGAGCTTTGAGGGTCATAAAATAATAGCTATAAACAGTTTGTTGTTCATCCAATGGGCCGATAGTAAATTATGCAACATTAGATACAACGATTCTAAAAATAGAAAGAAGATTTAATGAAAGTACACTGTAAGTTTATCCTATTTAATAGAATACGAGACACAAGTACTGACAGTTGCTTCGGCGCATAATGAGAAAATTGTCAGAAAAATCCCGGAAACGAAGGAGGGCACGGCGTGTGGAAAATTCCATGAATGAGTACTTGATATTACAAGGAAGTTACCGTATATGATTGATTGATTGCTGTTTTAAGGGACAAAATGACATTTTTGTGTTATGTAAGAATGATACCTGTATTAATAGGGATATTTCTCATGTAAAATACATTGGGAATAAACCATCTAAAGTTAAATATATAAATGATATACTGAAATTTGTAAATGTCAATAGTATATGAGTATTTTCAGACTATCAAGACAACAGTAGATAAGACTGACTTGACAGACGGCTGATTTGGTCTGTACCTTGCTACAGTCTCTTCTAACGTCTCTATAATACGTAGTATAGTCATTAAGTTCTGCGACTGACCGCATGATGGCGCTGTGGTGCACTATAGCACATAGGTGGCGCCGTGGTATGGTACCATGTCGGTTAGTCTCTCGTCCCAGCAAGAGACAGTTGAGTGCATGCACTGGAAACTGTCCACCGATGACAACACATACCAGTATACCAGGAACCGCCGAAAATTCAAAAGTGAAAATATGAAATATAGTGAAATTCCGAAGGTATTCATCGAGAAAGTGGGTGTGGCTTTTCGAAGGTATTTTTAAATACCTCAGCAGGACATTAAAAATGGCCGTAGTGAAAAAAATGTACATCACCATGTGCCTCACGGAATGGGGTAACTTTTAGAGTGAGTACTTGATATTACGAGGAAGGTATATGATTGATTGATTGATTGATTGATTGATTGATTGATTGATTGATTGATTGATTGATTGATTGATTGATTGATTGATTGATTAATGATTGCATGCTGTTTTAAGGGGCAAAATGACAATTTTATGAATGCAGATAACCTGCCAAACACTAAGGCTTACGAGAACACATTTCAAATTCTCATAGAAAAACGCAGCTATATCTGGAACGACTTTTATTCAACAGACGCTATAATGATGGATGATTGAAAACAAGCAAATTACAAGCTTCGACAGATAATAACGCGATATTCAACACATGGTTTTCATCACAAGTTCTGCGAAAATAAGAGATTTCATCACCCGAATGAAAAATGTGTGTGTGTGAATTGTGCAACGAACACTGTGAAAGATATCATGCAATTATCTGTGGTAAAAGACAAACATAAATAAAACTAGGACTAGAGTAGGGCCTAATGTAATATAGCGTTTGTATTTTGCACATTGTGCATATTTAAGTTAATAATAACATAAAACCCTGTGAAGAAGGAGAAACTGTATAATCTAGTCAAGTATATCCCGCAAGTAGACTCCCTCCTTTGAAAATAGCCAGAAAAATTCTAGATATTAGGAAATGTTAAAGAGATAGATTAAACAATAACGTGTGATATGAATAACTCACCTCCACGCAATAGTTTTCGGTTGGTACTGAAAACAAGATTCCCCTGGGTGCCTTGCTGAGTTCGTAGATATCCGCTGCCAATAGCGAAACTCCACATGTCTTAAGTATCAGGAAGCCGAAAGACCAATAGAAGTAGACGAAGTTCAGAATGCTGGATGATCTTGGCCTGTAGTGCATTAAGATTCATAGCACATTTAAAATTAGTTTCAGCACTTAAGCATCAGACATGCACGGTCTTTGAGAAAGTAATGTGACTCAGTGGACATCAATCGGAGTATAAAAGTGAAATATAATTCAGGTCGTGACTTTAGGGTTTATGCATTCTCAAAGTTCTGAAAATATACACTAATGGAAATGCACTTAAGGACATCTCGTAGAAGTACACGTAGTATACACAGAACAAACATAAATTTCATGGGAAATGAAAAGCAACATATACAGCAGACACTTAAATAGGAAGTGAAACCTCCCCGAACGGCCACGCATGCAGCAATTATGGCACGTAACCTGCCGTGCAAATGCCCAGTGTCTCTCCGGGGTACGGTATCTTACGTTTGATGTACTTATTGGCGTCGCTGGGCAAGAATCGTTGCCGGGGCTGGACTGGACGTAGGCGCCGTCCTATGATATCCGACACATACTCGATGGGCTGAGGTCTGGAGATCTAATGGGCCAGGTAGCAAGAATACACCGAGTAGAGCACGCTGAATTGTCCTCAGTGGCATAAAAACGCGTGTTATCATGCTAGAAGATTAGTTCCTGCAGTGGGCACCATCCTCAATATAACACTAATCAGAACGAAAATGGAAGCGTTCATGAGGATGAGCAGGTATCGGAAGTAAGGGTGCCAGAGAAACAATCAATTGTTTATTGTTGGTACAAACACATGAGGGCGGGGGATGGGCACGTGCTGTTGTTCTGTCAATCAGGGTGGCCCGAGCTATACTTATGTCAGTGCAGGAAGGTAGCACTGGTGGGACTAACCAGTTGTGGGAATCCTCTATCTACCACCTTCCCACTATAGATGGACCACTGAAACATCACACCCCAAGTGAGTGGCAATTCTGCGGAACTCCAAGCCACCCTCCCGGAGTTCCATTATACGACCACAGCCAAAGAAACTTAATTGCTCATTTGGTGCTCACTGTCGTCTTCTAGACATTGTAGGTGCACTCAGTGATACACGCGCTATGGAATCGCACAGACGACCTGCGGCAAGACTCCTGGTCTCATGGCTGCACGCCGCTGTAGGTGCCCTTAAACGTACGATCAGAGTGTTCTCCACACACGAACAGACTGTGTTGTAAAACCCTTTGGATTGGATGACGTTCACTCGCTATTCTTAAATGCGTTTCCACTTGTGTACATATAAGGACCTAGAAATTAAAGGAATATCGGAGTTTTTACAGACTTGTGAAAGAAATAGAAGCGTTTTTGAAAGGAAAAAGAAACTACACGAAACATACTTTAAAAACATATTCAAATACTCAAAATGAACCAAGTTAGAGAAGCGAACGTAAAGATAGCTTTCAGATTCTTGTCAGAGTACTTTATTTAAATAACAGTGGTGCAAACTGTCAAAGACAAGGTGATCTCGCATATGGTAAAACAATCTGTCGTTAAACTTCCAAATTATAGCGAATGGTCATGCAAAGTCAAAAGCGAAATCTTTGCCTTTTGACTGCTGGTATGAATTATCCCAAAATATTCAATAACGGTGGTAATTAGATTGTTGTTACAGTACCGTATTTCAGTATCTCTGTTAGCTTACTTCATAATAATATAGTTTATATGAAAGTAACTATATTACCACAGTACTGACGTTCTTTGACAAATACGTGGGCATAAATTGGAAGCAGATAATGTATGAATTTCCAACCTTGAGTATATCAGTCGATAGCGAGTATGTTTCTTCAGTCTTAGACCACTGTTTTAATTTTAACTCGAGATGAGGGAGTTAAGAAGCTGTTACGGATGCTGTATATTCTCTTACCAATTTGTCTAACCCATACCAACTATGTTAAAACCAGAGTAAACAACATAACAAACCAGATATACAGGTCCGTAAGCAATTCCCATCACAGACCTCTTGGGTGACGTTTAATGGATATATCTTTTCTCAAGTGATCGTTACACATCATTTGACGTCATCCGATTTCCTCCAGTTTTTATCACATACATCTCCTTGACAGTTTATTCGCGTATTTACAACGTATGATATTCATGAAAGGAAAGATTTTGATTTAAAAATAACACGGAAATGGCGCGTTTCTGGACTCCGGTTTCTAGTGGAATTTTTCTGTGCTGCGATATTCGTACATAATTTTCGAATATGTCCATGTTCATAGTTGTGATTGTGTTACTTATGAATGTTTAGGCTGCACAGTGAAACAATATCGAGTAAGACACTAATATAAAGATATTTTTAATCGTAACCTTCGCTCGACTCCCTTCCAGTTCTTAAAACCGCTAGGTTTAGAATACATTACAGATTAATTTGATAATACTGCTACTGCTATTTGCTTTACGTCGCACCGATACAGAAAAGTCATATGGCGACGATGGGACAGGAAAGGGCTAGGACTGGGAAGGAAGCGGCCGTGGCCTTAATTAAGGTACAGCCCCAGCATTTGCTGGTGTGAAAATGGGAAACCACGGAAAACCATCTTCAGGGCTGCCGACAGTGGGATTCGAACCCACTATCTTCCGGATGCGAGCTCACAGCCGCGCGCCCTTAACCGCATGGCCAACTCTCCCGGTAATTTGATAATACAGTTGACAACAATTGTGCATAATAAAAGCACAGGAGAATTTTCAAATAAATAAATAAATAAATAAATAAATAAATAAATAAATAAATAAATAAATAAATAAATAAATAAATAAATAAATAAATAAATAAATAAATAAATAAATAAATAAATAAATAAATAAGTAAATAAATAAATAAATAAATAAATACACAACTAACTAACTAACTAACTAACTAACTAACTAACTAACTAACTAAATAGGGTCCCAGGAATCAACCTGGGAAGAATCCTTATGACTCCGGGAAAATGGTAGTAAAGTGCGTCGTTGCCAAACTCTTACAACAATAATGTATTGGATTCAGCAAGAGAACCCAACTAGCCTCTTTCACTACAACTCCAGCACGGAACCTACAGGAGGTGCCCTCTGTTAAGCTGAACAACCAAGTGGAAGGTTGGGTAACCAATCCCAGCGGAAAGCTGGGTCAGTGAACCGATGAGTGCTGGGGGCTTCAAGGCTTCCAAAATTGATAGTTAAAAACCACGTAACCTTCGGGTAACCTCACTAAACATTTTCGTAACTCCGGAAACATAGAGCAAACGACTAATTGGAAATCTACCACAGGTGGTAACAAATCCACCCCCAGTCACAGTGGGGCAAGCAGGCCATCGGATTGTGGGGAGCCTGCATCTTCATGTAAGAGGAAGAAACACATCAACTATCTGGCAACGATAACATTAATTCCTGCCTACAACCGGGAAAACTGAAACATACATTGGACGTCCTAACAAAACACAACATCTTTATAACGGCTTTGCAAGAGACAAGATTTACTGACGAAGAACCTTTTGAGTAACAGGGCTTCAGGATCCACAAGGGACAGCCAGGTCAGAGAGTGATGAAGTATATGCCTCACCTGGGTACAGGCTTCATAGTCAACAACAAAATGATCAACTTCATTATCTCTTTCTCATCACCAAATGGGAGAACGTCCACTGCAGCCTTCAGAAGTCTCAACAAAGCCTACAAGATCGTTAACTTCCATGCACCTACCAATGATACTAATAACAGTGATATTGACAGTGTTTAATACGTTTGGGAAGAACTGGAAGAGACAATCGATAAGATTCCCGAACATCACGTGATCATCTTGATGGAGAACTTCAACGCCCAGATTGGTAAAGAGCGCCGGTTCAAGGACATAGTCGGAAAATAACCGGCCCCAAAAGAACTAATTGTAATGGTGAGATGCTGATCAATCTGTGTAAGAATCACAACCTTGTTCTTAAATATAGAGCATTCAGACACCTCCTCCTGTCTCAATACCTTGCTAGGAGAGTACCAGCTAGATCCTGTTGCCATCAGTAGAAGGAATAGCAAGTAAATAATGAACGTCGAGGTACTGAGAGGTGCCAATATCGATTCAGAGCACTACCTATCTTTGGTCAAAGCAAATTTTATTCCACTCACGAAGTGCAGAGGTAACAACTACACCAGGTCTAGAATCCAAAAATTTAATCCAGCCCAGTTGAAAGACAACAAAAACTTTACTAAGTTCCTAAGCAATAATCAGAATAAAAAGGATTGGCCTAATCTACCAAAGGCACTGATAGATGCAGCAACAGAAACCATTCTTGCAACCAGAAGGAGTAAGCACCCATGGTGGACGCTAACATGTGATAAGATAATGAAACAGAGGAGAGAAGACAGGCATGGCAGAAACGGAATTGCACCAAATGCATGGGAAATCATACAGCCTTCCTAAAGATCAGAAATAACACGGCCAAAGCCATCAGAAATGCTGAGGCGATTTAACAACGATATAATAGATCAGGCGGAGAAAGACTTTCAAAGGAACAACACCAATAACTTATACACAACTCTAAAATCTCAGACAAACGCTTACTCAGCCCCAACACTTCACCTTCGAGGACCAGACGGAGAACTGAAAATGAACAATGCAGACTGTACTACAACCGTTGCAAAATACTTTCATGATCTTCTCAGTACAGAAGAACCCGAGGAAAAACTACAATTTCAACCCAAGAATGTTATTAACCCTGACTCCCTTCATCCTACCAAAGAAGAAATCTAACAGAGCAGCAGGCGAAGACGGCATCATTGCAGAATTATGGAAACATGCAGATGAAGAGTCAATTTATGGTATACACAGGATCATAACTGACATCTGGACGACGGAAACACTACCAAGGGATTGGATTTCAGCTATCACCCACCTGCTGCACAAGAAAGGAGACAAGTTAGACCCTACAACTATAGAGGGATCTCCCTCCTATCAGTGACTTACAAAATCTTCTCCAAAGCATTGTTTAAAAAGTGGAGGCACAATTAGACTCGTGCATAGGAAAGTACCAAGCTGGATTTAGGAAGTCAAGGCCATGCATAGAGCAGATTCTGAACCTCAAAACTATCTTTACTTACATAAACCTCAGAGCTTCATTCTATGTAGCAATTTCCGTTGACTTCCAGAAGGCCTACGAATCGGTAGACAGACAGTCTCTCTTTGAGACGTTAATTGAAATGGGACTCGATAAGAAGAATTTGAATCTTGTGAAGGCTACTCTAATGAACACCATGTCCAAAGTCAAATTCAGAGGGGTATCATCAAAAAGCTTCGAGATCGAAACAGGTGTTAGACAAAGAGATGGTTTGTACCCCATCCTATTTAACACTATTCTGCAGAAGGTCATTCGGGAATGGACGAATACACTAGCTGACAACTCTGAATTAAAAATCGGCTACAAAAAAATTCATGTCAACAGTCACTTGCTTAGCCTTCGCAGATGACCTCACACTCTTAGCTTCAAGTATGGAAGAAGCTGATGTAACTGTTCATGACATCGTCATATGTACATAGAGACATCCTGCATAGAGAATCTGCCGTTTTCTGCGCAGTTCCACGTTAAATAGCCGCCAAACGAGGATATTCTTGACGGTTCCGGGACTCGAGCCGCCCGCCGTAGGGTCGCGCGCCTCTCCTCTCGTCGCGCGCAATTGAGAAAAAGAGGGAGTACAAGCGCTTGTAAGTGGAGTTCGCTCTTTCTCTGATCGAGAGAGTTGGAACTAGAAAAATGTCACATGACTGAGAAGTGAGGTCACGAAACAACTTGAAAGAAGTCGTCTCAACATATGAGACGATATCACCCCATATATTACCCCATATATATATTTTCAACTGTTTCGATGATATTAACATTAATAACTCGGAAATACTTGATGGATAATTTCGAGTTACGACTTCGATGAATGAGGAGATTCTATGCGGATTTATCATGCCGAGAACCATCCTACATAATAAGAATAATAGGAAGTACGCAGATAGTTGATGGCATGAAGAGAGTGAAACCAGATGCCCGAATCTGACAGGACCAGGAAAGCTTAAAAATCCCCGAAGTCAGGCTCCACCTACTGAGAATTGATACTGACGCTTTGATGATTGCAGACGATCCCGTGAAGGACTCGAAACGAAAATTGATCAGTGGAAAGAAGGATGTATAGGCTTTAATTTGATATCAAATTCAACGTTTAAATGTACCTTCCAAGGGACCGTTGTTTGACAAGGGGGGCGTGGACTGACTCCCCCTCCAAAAATAAGGCTTCTCACTATAAAGGCGAGTGGCAAGAAGGCAGTATACACAGTATATCCAGTGCATAAGGTCTAATCAGCAGACCCATTCTTTAGTGAACAGTTAGTTTCAATATTTAGTGTTTCACATTGTGAAGATTCTTATTGAACAGTATTATGTAGTGGTAAATGACAACACATAGTGAGTGACAGTGCGCTGAGTACCAAATATTCGTAACGTCTTTAATTCAGTTCGCTATGACCGTATGTGATAAAAAAAATTTACTTCGATTATATGTCAGAGCGGCACGTGGTTGTAAAAAAAGGAGGTGGTCGATTGAAGTGAATTATTACGTATGCAGTTACGGAATTGATCTGAGTGAATGTGGTGGATTATGCCAAATTATATGAAGTATATAAATGATTTTAAATGAAGGAAGTAATTAAATACAAAGATAGTTCAGTAGCAGTGTTACAATACGGCTTGAATCTACAAAGACTGTGAGCAGCTTATTAGCTATCATTTTAGTAAATCGGGCGGCATCCTCCGTATTCTCTCAAACGCAGTGAGTTGTATATCGTATCAATGATTAGTGAAACGGAGTGGGTCGACTCATGACCAGTAAAAAAAATTTTGATACCTAACATTCATATCCTGTGATGGTGACCGGCTAGTGTGTGATGCTCCGAGATTAAATTACTTGTGGAGAACTGGAGTGCTAGCGTACTTGAGTTTATAAGCATCCTTAGTCATAACAGAGTTATAATGCATGACACAATTAGTGCATTTATGACAAATTAGTTCTTCCTCATTTGCATATTCGACCTCCGAGAGCTTCGGGTTTGAAGAGGGCTTGTGAGCAGTCCACTGTACAGTCACTCCAACGCTGCAGAGATATCCTGGAGCTTCCGACGCCAGACGAGGATTCAGCCAACATGCAGGTGAACCGACATAGGACGACTCTGGGGGCCATCGCAAGTGAAGACGTCCTGATGGCAGCTTAAATTCCTGGCTGTACTCCCTGAGGGAAGCTGATTGCAGATATCTGAGCGCTAAGTACACTTTTTGAACTTATTTGCATGACAGTTAGGTCACATTCCCATAAATAATTATTTTTCCGAAAATATAGAAGTTAAAATTATATTCTTTGCAGTTTATTAACATTAGCTTTTGTCCACGACTCCACTAGCATGAATATAAGAGGGGAATTCCTCAAGGCAGTATTATTGGAACTTTTGCTTCTCTGATATATATATACATAAATTATACACTGACTGACAGAGCAAATGCAACACCAAGAAGGAGTGGTCAGAACTTTATGCCAATTGCAGGGTAGACTGACGTCACTGAGGTATGCTCATGATGTGAAATGCGCCGCTGTGCTGCGCACGTAGCGAACGATAAATGGGACACGGCGGTGGCGAATGGCCCACTTCGTACCGTGATTTCTCAGCCGACAGTCATTGTAGAACGTGTTGTCGTGTGCCACAGGACACGTGTATAGCTAAGAATGCCAGGCCGCCGTCAACGGAGGCATTTCCAGCAGACAGACGACTTTACGAGGGGTATGGTGATCGGGCTGAGAAGGGCAGGTTGGTCGCTTCGTCAAATCGCAGCCGATACCCATAGGGATGTGTCCACGGTGCAGCGCCTGTGGCGAAGATGGTTGGCGCAGGGACATGTGGCACGTGCGAGGGGTCCAGGCGCAGCCCGAGTGACGTCAGCACGCGAGGATCGGCGCATCCGCCGCCAAGCGGTGGCAGCCCCGCACGCCACGTCAACCGCCATTCTTCAGCATGTGCAAGACACCCTGGCTGTTCCAATATCGACCAGAACAATTTCCCGTCGATTGGTTGAAGGAGGCCTGCACTCCCGGCGATCGCTCAGAAGACTACCATTGACTCCACAGCATAGACGTGCACGCCTGGCATGGTGCCGGGCTAGAGCGACTTGGATGAGGGAATGGCGGAACGTCGTGTTCTCCGATGAGTCACGCTTCTGTTCTGTAAGTGATAGTCACCGCAGACGAGTGTGGCGTCGGCGTGGAGAAAGGTCAAATCCGGCAGTAACTGTGGAGCGCCCTACCGCTATACAACGCGGCATCATGGTTTGGGGCGCTATTGCATATGATTCCACGTCACCTCTAGTGCGTATTCAAGGCACGTTAAATGCCCACCGCTACGTGCAGCATGTGCTGCGGCCGGTGGCACTTCCGTACCTTCAGGGGCTGCCCAATGCTCTGTTTCAGCAGGATAATGCCCGCCCATACACTGCTCGCATCTCCCAACAGGCTCTACGAGGTGTACAGATGCTTCCGTGGCTAGCGTACTCTCCGGATCTCTCACCAATCGAACACGTGTGGGATCTCATTGGACGCCGTTTGCAAACTCTGCCCTAGCCTCGTACGGACGACCAACTGTGGCAAATGGTTGACAGAGAATGGAGAACCATCCCTCAGGACACCATCCGCACTCTTATTGACCCTGTACCTCGACGTGTTTCTGCGTGCATCGCCGCTCGCGGTGGTCCTTCATCCTACTGAGTCGATGCCGTGCGCATTGTGTAACCTGCATATCGGTTTGAAATAAACATCAATTATTCATCCGTGCCGTCTCTGTTTTTTCCCCAACTTTCATCCCTTTCGAACCACTCCTCCTTGGTGTTGCATTGTCACTGTCAGTCAGTGTATTACTGTAGTAAAGAACCGGAATTAGAAATAAAGCTTTTTGTGGATGATATTGCACTGTACAGAGTAATTGATAAGTTACAAGGTTGTGAGTTTGTGAGTGACTGCAAAAAACTTCGATAATGTGAGATGGACAGCAAACAATGGTATGATGATAAACGGGGTTAAAAATCAGGTTGTCTCATAATAGGAAAAGTTCCTTCAGTGTAAATTACTGCCCTGATGAGGTGAAAGTTGCTTGTGGGGACCACTGTAAGTACCTAGGTGTTAATATAAGGATACATCTTCAGTGGTGTAATCACGTAACGGGATGGTAAATACAGGGTACAGGTCTCTGCACAGGGTCATGAGGGTATTTAGGGGTTTTAGTAAGAGTGTAAAGGAGAGTGCATATAAGTCTCTGGTAAACCTCCATCTAGAGTACGGTTTCGGCTGTGATAGTACATATATCACACCCTCGCATTGTATTCACAAATAAGAGATATTATTGACATTATTATTATTGTTATTATTATAATTTCCTTTGTATGTTTATTATTAATATGTTAAACTGGAAGGTCTCCATATGTGATATGAGTAATTTGTTTTGTACAAGTGGATAGAAAAACAGTGCTATTTAAACCTCGGAAAGTTTCCGTGAGTCATGCGGACAGCTCAGAATCCGAAGACGTGGTCTTGTTATTTTCTTGGGACCAGGAAGAGATTCGGGGTGTGGTCTTGGAATGGCAAGAGGATCTTCCACTCGTGATTGGATGACAATCAAGACCAATGTAGACGTACCGTGAGAGAGGAGCGGGGAAGCGTAGGTCTGTATAGTTATGTGAGAAAACAGAGAAACGTTGGACTTGAAACTTTTGTGAAACGTGCTTGCCTTAAAACGTTTGTGGAACGAAGTTGATTTGAAATTTTATGTAATTTGAAGTGTGGTACTGACCTACAATCTGTGGAGTGCTTAGGCACTTCGTATTATATCAGCGAACACAGAATTAAAAATGTACAGTATCAAGGCGATATAACAAGTACAGATAGTGAGAATCTGCAAGTTGTGTTGATACACAGAGACAGTGAAGTGTATTTATCCATATGTATTGAAAATTAGTGCTCATCGGGCTAATCAAAAATGGTAGCTTGGTCCTCGCTTTTGTTTTCCCACTGTTTTTGTTGTTGTTGGATAATTGTGTAAATGTGGAGTCTTACAGCAATATTTTGTGAGTGTATTGTATGTATAGTTTAGTGTGTTGATGAGGTGCTCATGCACGGGTATTATTCAGAATGTAGTTAATTATTTCAGAATCAGTGGAGTTATTGATAAACATAGGTGCAGTTCCTACCTATTGAGTCGTTTCTAGAATGTTTGGTAAGGCCTGAAGCAGATGTACCAGTACGCAGCTTTATGCACACGCCCTGAGAGAGAGTATTATTTATCATACTCTATTAAAATTTGAGGGATCCATTTAGGTGAACTCTGGAGCCCATATTACGGACATTTCTATTAATAATTTTATTAAGTTATTTAAGTTGTTTTATATATATATATACAACACATGACGCTCAAGCGTGGGGCGATTGAGTATTTTATTTTATCAATATTTCATTTTATTTTAATACTATTTCATATGACACCCCACAGTGGGGCAATAGTTATTAATTGTTACTTGGACATATTCGAGAACTGGAAAAACCAAAGAAAAACAGCTCAATTTGTTCTGGATGATTTCCTACAAAATAATAACTTTACGAAAATCTTGCGAAGTTTGGGCTGAGAAGAGTTGGGAGAAAGGAGACGACCTGCTCGAGTAAGTGGTATGTCCCGAGCTGTCAGTGGAAAGATGGCGTGGAATGACATTAGTTGACGAGTATGTTCGCGTGATGTTTTTAAAAGTAGGAAAGATCGCAATATGAAGATAAAGTTGGAATTCAAGAGGACAAATTATAGCAAATATTTGTTCATAGGAAGGGGAGTTAGCTATTGGAATATTTTACCGAGGAATATGTTCAATAAATTTCCAAATTCTTTGCAATTATTTTAGAAAAGTCTTGTTAAACAACAGATAGCGAATCTGTCACCTGGGCGACTGCCCTAAATGCAGATTAGTGGTTGATAGTGATTCTGTGCCCATTATTATTTTGAAACAGAGATTCACCAACTAATACAAGTTAGTACAAATGGGTGAAAATGTGTAAAAAGGCAGCTGTTTATTCTGGGGAAATCATGAGAATTCTCAGTATTATGACCTTTTCTCCAGGGCCACACCCACTCATTATGGTTGAGAGAGAGTTATACATCTTAACAACTCGCAGACTGATCTCTCTGCATAGTTCTGGGCGATTTGCTGCTTTTAACACAATCATTTCGCTAAACCAAGAATGTGGCCTATTTAGTAGAGAATTCATGCCAGGAAAATTGCTGAGATCAGTTCTTGAATATCCCAATTTTTCGCAGAAAATAATTATACTCGATAATTCTTACATACATAGTTTGAGGATATCGTTAACGTTTTAGGCAGCGTTAAGCCCATCCTCAGGAATGCCCTTCCCGTACCTAGCGCAGGGTTTCTACTGTTAACAGCAAGGCTATTATTGTGGGCGACCTTTTAAAGAATGGTAAATGGTCCCGTTGACGTTACTTGCAGAACATTTTATTCTCTACAATTGTTGCATATATAGTTGAATCTTTAACAGTTTAGGCAGCTGAGATGTACAATGTTAAGTCAAGAAGGTATTCGAGTAGCGTCATTTACTTCGAGTTGTTTGGCAGAAACTTTTCATGACTGCTTGGCTTCTTTTCATCACTATTCAATGTCCGACTCGTTGGCTGAATGGTCAGCTTACTGGCCTTCGGTTCAGAGGGTCCCGGGTTCGATTCCCGGCCGGATCGGGGATTTTAACCTTCATTGGTTAATTCCAATGGCCGGGGGCTGGGTGTTTGTGCTGTCCCCAACATCCCTACAACTCACACACAACACATAACACTATCCGCCACCACAATAACACGCAGTTACCTACACATGGCCGATGCCGCCCACCCTCATCGGAGGGTCTGCCTTACAAGGGCTGCACTCGGCTAGAAATAGCCACTCGAAATAATTAATAATCACTATTCAATATCTAATGCTCGCATACCGTCGTCGGTAGGTCCTCTATGCAACAGCGAATACCACACAAAAATTTGTCCAGTACTTCTTGAGTTATAACCAAACACGCAATAAGACAGACAGACAGACAGACAGACAGACAGACAGACAGACAGACAGACAGACAGACAGACAGACAGACAGACAGACAGACAGACAGACAGACAGACAGACAGACAGACAGACAGACAGACAGACAGACAGACGTTGAGTTACGTATTACTTAATCCTTCTATTCACTCCATGACCTTTACTAGAAATACTCTGAAATGTTAATGGGAAAATGAGAAAAATGTATCTCATTTAGCAGTTCTACATCAACAGGATTGAAACCTCTGCGCCCCAGAACTATCGTGCAGTACCCAATAACGCATGCTATGAAAGTAACTACATATAATATAATTTCGTGTGACAATTTCAGACCCTCCGAAGAAGCTGGACGTCGTCTTCGGAGTCTAGAAAACTACGTGCTTGTGTGATGGAGGATAGTATTATGTGTGCAATACGAGTTGCAGAAGTGTTGGAAATAGTAAAAAGACGCAGTTCCCGAAGCAAGTGAATTAACCACCAGACACGGACGGGAATCGAACCCGGAGCCATCTGAACTAAAGGCCACTACGCTGACCAATCAGCCAAGCAGCCGAACGTTAAAATAAGTAAGTAGGTAAGTAAGTATATAATTATAGAAATCACCTGACGCTGTTGTAAAGCTGACAGCAAATAAAATACAAGTTGTTACCAAACGACAGCAGCACCAACTTCGACACATTCGAGTTCACAGTCTTCGTAAGTTGAGACAGGTTGTTGTAGTCAGTTCTGTATTGTCTCCATTCCTCTCGGGACAGTACCTGAGAACAAAACAATTATTATTATTATTATTATTATTATTATTATTATTATTATTATTATTATTATTATTATTATTATTGTACCGGGAGGTACACCCCAAAGCCACGCATTTAAATCTTGCGCCTAAAAGAACTCCTCTACTGAAGAAACCGTGAACTTGAAACTAGACCTACTTAAAACCTTACTCACAAGATGTCACCACTAAAATCTGACATAATTTTGTTATTGTGAAGTTTCCTGTACTGTGTGAATTTCTACTTGTATTGTTAACCATTCATCAAGAAGTTTGGACATTCTTCCATAGATGTCACTGCTAAAAATATTATGATCGTGCACCCTGGTGCGAAGTGAAAGAACTTTTGATTTAAATAAGTTTGGTATTCATAAGATTTTTTTACTAATTGATGTTCATTTATTTTTTGTTGGCAATATTGATCTTTCCTTTCCGCCAGTTTTGAATCCAACCAATCAAGAATTTCTGTAATTAATTTCCTACCAATCACAGTCTTCTTCTTCTTTTTAGATTTTGTGTGTAACTTTTAAATCACCCAATAAAAACGAGAGGGTGTGGCTAGTTTAATCTGGAATGGTCTCGAATTTTCCCCCGAGGGTTTATAAACTGCAGATTTTTTCGTCTCTTGGCCAATTGATCGTCAGCTTACTAAGTGTGTGTGTGTGTGTCAAAGCAGGAGGCGGGCGGCGCCTCTTTCATCAGGCAGCAGTACACCGACAAGGTAATGGCCACATAACCTTTATTTGTTGCTAGCTCCGCAGTTTAACCTGAGGGAAAGGTCCGAACCATTAACTATGTAACCTAGTTTTCCTAAAAATGTAACTTCTGCCGGCTTATGTAAAACTTCACAAAATCCTTAACTGTAAATCGGGGACAGGGAGTGATGTACCTTCTCGAGCTCCCCTTCATATTGGACTGAGGTGACTACGTTTTGTAACTGGTTTTCTTCCTTTCCGTAATGTTCTAATTTATTCTTATACGAGTAACCTCCATAGTTTGGGAATAGCTCCTGTTTTATCGGCCTAGTGCCCCTTAGGTTTTAAGTGTTCGTATCTAGGAGTGCAAGCTTTCGCCTCCTTTCATTTTGTGTTCGGAGCATTTATTTAACTGTTATTTCTTTTTACACAAAGGCCCTATAGTTTGGGTACGAGACACCACTGTTTCAATTAGTAAGTTGGACCATGGAAGGCCAAAAGATATTTTTGGTGTTGCCTTGAGTAGGCTTGTGAACTGAGAGCCCGTTAGCTCTTTTTCATGTGTTGTAAAAGTGCCTCTGGGAGGCTTAATATTGCAATTTTGGGAGCAAGTACTCCACGAATTTAAAGGATTTCTGCCCTTTGAACAAATTTGTGCTCGTCTGTAAAACTCGAGCTGGGAGCTCAAAAATTGTAAACTAGGGGCTTGTAGCCCAAGAGTGTTAAAGTTCTGAAATCTTGGATTTTTCCAAGTCTTGTTTTTCAATTGCTATTTTGTACATGAAATGTCATTGTTATCTCACTAAGTGAAAAGTTGTTAAGTTTGTTGTTTAAAAAAAAATACAACCTTCAGTTTACGTTTTAAATTCAATTCTTGATATTGTAGTTGGACCCATTCACCCCGGCACCTTCTTTCACCTCTGTTGGTCCACAAATACCCCGGAACAATTATTATTATTATTATTATTATTATTATTATTATTATTATTATTTATTATTATTATTATTATTATTATTATTATTATTATTATTATTATTATTATTATTATTATTTACAATCTGCTTTATGTCGTCTCGACACATATAGGTCTTACGCTGACGATGGGATACGAAAGGGTTAGGAGTGAGAAGGAAGCAGCCGTAGTCTTAATCAAGGTACAGCCCCAGCATTTTCCTAGTGTGAAAATGGAAAACCATGGAAGAAACCATCTTCAGGGCTTTCGACGGTGAGGTTCGAACCCACCATTTCCCGAATGCTAGCTGAGCATTCTAGTGTTTGGACAAGTGACAGTAGTGTTTATATATCCATTAAGGGGGCTGCCTAACAGAGCTGATTTACTGGTAAGAAGTAGGTTGTTTCCCTGTCACGAAGTTATCAAATAAAAAAGGGGCTCACTAACTTCAGAAACGGCCGTAGCCGTGTTAAATCACCGGATCCCGTGAGATCTCCGAAGTTAGGCAACATTGGGCGTGGTCAAGATTTGGATGGGTTGCCACGCGCTGTTGGTGGGGGGTAAGGGAATGGAGGAGCGGAAAGGAACTGGCCACCCTACCGTACGTAAACTCCGGCTCAGGCACACCTCTGCGGACGTTCGGACCTGCCTTCGGGCAGAATAACCCTTACCTTACGTACTCAATTTAGACAAGAAATTACGTTTTCTCTTCCTGAGGATAACAGTGACAGAGCATAGAGCTGACCGGCTTATCTTATTTACTGGTGAAGTAACAGATAGTGAAACTTAAGATGTACCCATTATTCTTCACGGTAGTGTTAGTTTAGTGTAAGTGTCGAAAGATTAACATCAGGTAGATCATTACACGTATTCACTTATCAATATTAAAAATAGCAGTGAAATGCAATCCATCAGCGAACATTACAGCCTGTATTAAGGAATAGTATCCCTGGAGGCTACAACGTGGATTTCTAAATTCGGTGGTGCTTATTAACTTCTGGAGGACACCTGGTTACTGGAATAACGGGAAACATTTCCAAAAGCTTAGAAAACCCACAGAGAATACATTTTTTCGTCTCTTTCGTTAAACCAGTTCAGCCAGGTCCAAAGAGTGTTCGCCGAACTTCCTCTTTGTGTAAAATTTTCACAGGTGAGCAGTACGATTTCCGCTTCCAAGATGTCTTGAGGAACCTGAAAAGCCTTGAACAACGTTTGAATACCAGATTTATTTGCCTGCATATTTAAGAATGTGCTTGTGATAGCTCTTTTCCGCACGGTTCCTTGCTAAAGTCTACTGTCAGTCGCTGAGGTGAGACAGTCGAGAAAAGGATAAAAAATCGTGACTCATTTCTTCCTCTTTGTCTCTAGAAAATGTTTAGAATCTGCGAATTCATTTACACAACAAGAAATTCTCCTTTTTTCACCGAGGGAATGGCCAAATAATTAGCATCACAAAAGGAATGTACTTGGCAAAATGAAGAGTGTCTGCCATATTCATTGCAGTAGTTGAGTGCTATTGAATGCCTTGAGCAATCCAGACCAAAAAGGTGTATTTCTGTCTTTCTTCTTTCTCAATCTGTTTACCCTCCAGGGTTGGTTTTCCCTCGGATTCAGCGAGGGATCCCACCTCTACCGCCTCAAAGGCAGTGTTCTGGAGCGTGAGACTTTGGGTCAGGGGATACAACTGGGAAGGACGACCGGTACTACACCCAGGCAGCCTCACCTGTTATGCTGAACAGGGGCCTTGTGGGGGGATGGGAAGATCGGAGGAGATAGACAAGGAAGAGGAAAGGAAGCGGCCGTGGCCTTAAGTTAGGTACAATCCCGGTATTTGCCTTGAGGAGAAGTGGGAAACCACGGAAAACCACTTCGAGGATGGCTGAGGTGGGAATCGAACGCCCCTCTACTCAGTTGACCTCCGGAGGCTGAGTAGAGCCCGTTTCAGCCCTCGTCCCACTTTTCAAATTTCGTGGCAGAGCCGGGAATCGAACCATGGCCTCCAGGGGTGGCAGCTAATCACACTTACCACTACACCACAGTGGCGGATACCAAAAAAATATTTCCTTAAATTTTTTACTATGCCCGATCATGGGTACGTTACATGTGCCTTTTATTATACATAGTACGTTTATTGAGTCTTCCCGATAAGTTTCGTATGATGAAAATATTGCATTTTGAATAGACACTTGTCAAATGTCCTTAAAGTATCATTCCTTTTGCTTGAAAAGACATTGCGGGGTGGCTGTACCGTACTCAAAGCTGATGTCAAATTTATCTCAAGACCCTGAGGAAATTTGCTCATTTTGAGAATCATTTACAGCATAGGGTGCATCACTTCTAGGGACAAGGCGAATTAAAAAGTCTTCAGCTGATACAAAAGGCCACGACCATTTGCTCTGGCTTCAGCATTATTGACCGTGTCTACCATCTCTTGAAGCGCCAGCAAAATTGTACAGAATTATTCAACAACATCGTGTCGCGTATGCAACTGCCGTCTATAAAAGTGTAGAACTCTGAACAACTCCGCAGACTTCGAAAAGTAGAGAATTTCCTATTCTGGAAGAACATGCATTTACTAGAACGAGATTCAAATAGTAAGCATAACAATGAATATATTTTATGCTACTAATTTTTTGTTTGCATTTCATCTGCACTCCACCTACTGACTTTTACATCGTAGGTGCTCCATCAAATAACAATGTGACAACATAGAAGCAATCAAAATAAATATTTTGAAGACATTTGTCTAGCTGTTCAAAGACCGATTGAAGATTGAGGGTCAATTTTTTTAAGCTTTGTAAGACTTTCTTCTGGTATAGGCTAGAGCAATTTTGTTACTTTCATAGATCTGTCTCTGTCTTATTCTTGGCTTTGACAATATGAAAGTGACTGAGGTATGAGCGATGCTAGTAATGCCAATCCTTATGCAGCCAGTCCCTGCTATGAATGGTGTGAAAATGTTGCTCATAGGGTCAGTTGGTGCATGCATTTCAGTGGGTTTGGCAGACTGATATGTAATAGCAACTCTGGCTCGGTGAGGAAAGCAACGGGAAACTACCTCACTCCTCATTTCCCTAGTACGCCTCTTCAGTGATGCCTAGGCCATCTATGACAGCTAGTGCTAGTATAGGCTTGTATGTTCCATTTCGAATCCGTTCTTTCCGTTCCAGTCTATTCACTGGAATTCAATTGAGTGGATCGTCACAAGAATGAACTTTACAGAGGTCGTACAGAGCAGTCACTGATTCCACTTCAATTAGTCACTCGATTCATTTCGTCATCCTCACTTATTTTCTCGACTTCACAAGAAGTTGAACCGGATATATTATTTTCATTTACATTAGTCTGAATATGGTCTGTCGCGGGAGTGGAAGAATCGTCATGTGATGTTCCAGCATAGCTGCTAGAAGGAAGTATGTCCTCGGTAATGTTTGAACTGATTAATTTTTGTAAAATGCGTACTTCTATTTCCACATCCGCTCAGTCTTTTGTACAGCAGTCTCTGCTCCGTATGCTTACCAACAACTAAGCATTCATCGACTTACGAAATAAATAAATAAATAAATAAATAAATAAATAAATAAATAAATAAATAAATAAATAAATAAATAAATAAATAAATAAATAAATAAATAAATAAATAAATAAATAAATAAATAAATAAATAAATAAACATAGGTATATTATTTAAAATATTGTCATAATAAATATGCGCAACAACGTAACATCTCCACTTATCACATGTTTACTAAACTTAAATTGGAAATGATGGAATTCTATCTTCACACCAAGAATGCACCACCATCAAGTCTGTGTTCAAAATATCAAACTTCCTTTCCAATTTTTGCACTTCCGGATTTTATATTTAGCTACAATAAAAATATAATTGAAATAACGATAACTATTTGAAATTAAAGTACTGATTATAAAAAACTGAAAGGCAAATAACTTAAAAGTTCTCCAGTCTGTCAAATACACAGGTTAAATATAAATATTACAGTATGACATACATCTAAAAAGACACAATATTAAACAAGGAATATAAATACACACTCCTTTCATCTGTTTTTCTCTTCCCGCTCTTTCTCTCTTTTTAATTTGCTTTACCCAGCACTGATACAGATAGATCTTATGGTAACGACGGGATAGGAACAGGTTTTCAACTTGGAAAATACGTTCTATCTCTTGATTAGAAAATAGGGACCCTGTCCATTTTCAAACCTACAAGCAGCTGATATTTCAAATTAACTGCTTCCAAAAGGATTAAGCTATACTAACAAAATAACAAGGGGGCAACTCAGTCTTAGTTCCAGTAAAAATGACTATACGTTGACTCAAAATAGGGTTTTAGTAAGAACGTAAAAAAAAAAAAATAAGTCATGATGATGAATCCAGCAAAACTGTAAGCATTCTGAAACTAAAAGATGTCGAACCGCTTCTAATTAAGCATTTTGGACCTTATTAGCGAAACGTGGATATACCTCATCGTTGTGTGTGATAATTTCTTATTTCCTTTCTTTGTTGTTGGCCTGGAATTCGTAATAGTTGTATATTGTTGTACTGTATTCGGGACTGTATTTCTGCAGAGGAAAAGACAGCCTAATAACTCAAACTTACACTTCGAATTTACGAAGTACGTAAATGGAAGGTTTGTCGGGGTTTATCCGACTGATTTTAAAAGTGTTTTTACCTGATCAAATATCATGCCTCTACCACCGATTTTGTTCTATTGAACTACCAGCATTGTGGACTATCGCCCTACGTCATAGCTTTTATTGCAATAATCTGCACTGGAGAACGGGATTGAGAATTTTATCTCATTACTCACAACAGGTTTCCAATAGAACAATAAGGTTTTGTCTGTGGCTATGTTTCAGATGTCGTTTCAAGAGTCCAAAAGGATTTCAATCAATCAATCAATCAATCAATCAATCAATCAATCAATCAATCAATCAATCAATCAATCAAGCAATCAATCAATCAATCAATCAATCAATCAATCATGATCTGCATTTAGGGCATTCGCCCAGGTGGCAGATTCCCTATCTGTTGTTTCCCTAGTCTTTTCTTGAAAGATTGCAAAGAAATTAGAAATTTATTGAACATCTCCCTTGGTAAGTTATTCCAGTCTCTAACTCCGTTTCCTATAAACCAGGGCCTCTCAAACGCCCAAAATCTCACGCGTGCAAATTGCGGCGCAGAGTTCCTGTGCACAGTGCATCGGTCTCACTCGGCTCGGCTCGGACCAACGCTTCGTCTCTGGGCTACTCGGTTAAGTTCGGCTCAACTCGGCTCAACTCGGTTCGGATTTGGAGCGCTAGGGAGCAAGTGAGGAAGACGGAGACAGGTGGAGCGAGCGAGACAGGCGTGGGGAAAGAGAGAGACAGCGCTATTGCTCCAAATCGCTTGCTTGCTTGTTGTTTTAAGGGGCCTAACAGTTCCAAATCGAGGAGTGGGGATCTGCACTCTGGTCAACCAAGCGAAGTCGTCTTTTGCACCGTGCACAGGTGCATGCACCACCCTGAGAGACCCTGCTATAAACGAATATTTGCCCCAAATTGTCCTCTTGAATTCCAACTTTATCTTCATATTGTGATATTTCCTACTTTTAAAGAGACCACTCAAACATATTTGTCTACTAATGACATTCCACGCCATCTCTCCATTGACAGCTCGGAACATACCAAGAGTCCAAACGAACAGATATCCGTAGAACTCGCATCGGGGCTTTCCAGCGGAACGTCCTGAAATGAGTTATAACGGATCCCTGTTTCCTACTCCAGGAGGGATGTTCTGGTGGTCAGGTTTGATCCCTGATCTATGTGAATTCACGCCTGCAGAGTGCATTCTCTGTACATCCAAAGGATGTCTTTATGCCAAATGCGGGGCGTAAGTAGGAAGGTAGGTAGTATTCATCTTCATATTATTTTAACCTCATGTATTGGCAACTTATCCACATAACCGTATCCGATGACAGCCATTAAGCCTCTTGGAAAAGTGCCCTGGTAATGGTGAAAAATATTACTACGCCTTTTGGCATCAGTGTTAAGACACGTAATAGATCCAAATGTGACCCATATCATTCAGGGAAGTGTAGCCTAAATTTCACCCATTGTGACCAAATTGTGACTTTCATAAAGTATCCTGCAATAATACAGGGTGAACAAAAAATGCCGCACTTGGAGGTCGGCATGCGATTTCACATCCCATTGCAAGACAGAAGTTTCTATAGCCAAATCGGATTTGATGCTGTTGGAAAACAAGTCGAAAACGAGAAGCTGGCAACACTGTCACATCGTGCAGCGCATCGGAATGTAATAGAGAACCGTGCATCATTCCGCTCTACCGTACCCGCCGTCGCAGCTCACTGTGTAGACGGCTGGGTTATCAAACCCACATGCACCATGGAGCTACAGCTAGAAACTACGTCAGGTTTTTTCTTTTGTGTGTGTGACGTCAGGTCCCTAGTTCCCGTCATGTAACTGCGTTTGTAAGCATGACATCCGGTTGTCACATGACAATAGTCGAGCTCATGACAGTGTGGTCCATTCAACTGAATGCATGAGTCGACTGACCACGCAGTGTACAACCATAACTAGTCCTGTCAAGTGCAGGTAGGACGGCTTCCTGATGGAGTACACAAACGGCGAACACGTCGATATACTTTAAGTGTTGGGTGCATCCGATAACCAAGCTTCTGCTGCTGCTCATGAGTAAGCAGCACGGTACCCTCAAAGGCGCCATCTCGATAAGAATGTTTTCCGTCGCCTTGAGCAATGCCTGCGGGAAACTGATAATCTTCGTCCACAAGTAGTGGACAGAGGTCGTCCAAGGACTAGACGTACTCCACAAACAGAGGACGATATTCTTGAAGCCGTTCACCAATCACCTCGGCGAAGTACGCGTGATATTGCAAGGCAATCCCAGGCATCTCAAACACTGGTTGTTGACGTGTTCCATGACGAAAAACTGCATCCATATCATTACACGTTAACTCAACACCAGCGGCTAGAAGACCGCATTCAACAAGGACAGTTCTGTGAATGGCTTTTGCAACAAGTTGAAGATAACGAACATTTGATAAAGAATGTGATATGGAGTGACGAATGTAGCTTCACTCGGGAAGGTATTTTCAACCATCACAACAACCATTATTGGTCTAACCACAACCCACATGTAACCCGTGAACGTGGCTTTCAAGCACGCTTTGGGATAAACCTGTGGACTGGAATCGTGGGAGGAGTGCTTTCAGGCCTTTACCTATTGCCGGACAAGTTGAATGCGCCCCGCTGTCGTACGTTTCTGGGCAATACTTTGCCTGACGCTTTAGAAAACATTCCACTTGGTGTTCGGCGACAGCTATGGTTTCAGCATGATTGTGCACCACCACACTTTGGAATGACTGTGCGTAACTGGTTAAATGAAGCGTTTCCAGGGAAATGGATTGTTCGTGGAAGTCCAATGTTCTGGCCTCCACGTTCCCTGGACTTTAATCCACTAGATTTTTATTTGTAGGGACACTTAAAAGAACTTGTTTATAGTACTTCACCCATGGATGCACAAGACCTAATAGATCGCGTGCTTGCTGCATCGGCAATTGTGGATGCAGGTGTGTTGCGTAGGGTCCGGCAAAGTATGCTCCAGCGAGTGGCGAAGTGTTTGCAAATGCAAGGTGGTCACTTTGAACATCTGCTGTGAAGTGAACGTTGCTCGTAAGTGTACGTACCGGCTCTGTGAAGATAAGACTGGACGTCAATACACTATGGAATTATTGTGCGTAGCATAATAGGCAATCCAGTGTAGCCTACCTACTGTACTGTATTGTGTTTCATTGTACCGCATTGGATAGAGACGATGTTACTGTATCCACTATTATGTTCTACGTATTGGCTTTATTTGTACCATGGACGAAACAAAGTGGGCGTTTACGTCTGTAAGAAGGACAAGCTTAAATGTAACTGTAGGACAGAACATGGTGTATTGCATAGTGGAGGTGTACATTGGATACAATTTAATACACCGGGCGAGTTGGCCGTGCGCGTAGAGGCGCACGGCTGTGAGCTTGCATCCGGGAGATAGTAGGTTCGAATCCCACTATCGGCAGCCCTGAAGATGGTTTTCCGTGGTTTCCCATTTTCACACCAGGCAAATGCTGGGGCTGTACCTTAACTAAGGCCACGGCCGCTTCCTTCCAACTCCTAGGCCTTTCCCATCCCATCGTCGCCATAAGACCTATCTGTGTCGGTGCGACGTAAAGCCCATAGCAAAAAAAAAAAAAAATTAATACATTAACTGAAAAAAAAAGGCCCGAACGCGACTCGAACATTGGCGCGTCCGCACAACCAGCATTTATGGCAATAGCTCGTTTCACTGAGCTAATGTGACAGCTCCGGCTCAGCGCCGAGTTCATGCGACCTGTGCTTGGCCACGCTGCACGCCATTACAGTGTTGCCACAGCCTCGTTTCTTAACTCGAATTTCTATTAAACCTTTTGGTGGGATTAGGTTTCGCAAGATAAACTTTTGTCGTGAATTTCGACGAGGAACCGCATACCGACCTCCACGTGCGGCATTTTTTGTTCACTCTGTATAATTGGTCTTGCGTTCGGCAATGTGACGCGGGTGGAAGTGATGTACGTGCGCCTTGCAAACACTTGCCATCCGGAGACGGTTATGAATGGTCGTGCTCACTGCGGAAGGAGATATATTTACACCCTGGATTTCAGTTAAGGTTAGTGGGTTTTACTGGCATCCCTTTCTCCGAAAGTTTTGAAACACAGCAGGCAACGATTTCTCCTCTGCGCACTTACGAGAGCCTTTTGTGGGCGAGTATTTACTAACGGTCCCCTGTTGTGTGGTAGCGTGCCTGCCTCTTACCCGGAGGCCCCGGGTTCGATTTCCGGCCAGGCCAGCGATTTTTACCTGGATCTAGGGCTGGTTCGAGGTCCACACTCAGCCTGCGTGATTACAATTGAGGAGCTATTTGATGGTGAGATAGCGTCCCCGGTCTCGAGAGCCAAGATTAACGGCCGAGAGGATTCGTTGTGCTGAACACACGTCGCCTCGTAATCTGTAGGCCTTTTGGCTGTGCAGCAGTCGCTTGGTAGCCAAGGCCCTTCAAGGGCTGTTGCGCCATGGGGTTTGGTTTAGTTTGGGTCTCCTGTTGTATGCATCGGGATACTGTATCATTAGAAGTGACGCTCAACCCATTTTCCCCGCTGTTTGGTCATACGAGAAACGGTAAAGGAAAAGGTCCACAATGTAATTTACCCTTCTCAATAACACCATTTCACCGCCACTGTAGTTCAATCTCACAGATAGCAGTTGTGTCGCAAAAGCATCCGAATATGTCCCGAACAACCTTATATATTCATGAGGTAATCAGCGGTTTGTTGGTGCTGCCACTGCACATATGTCACAGCTGTCGGTAGAGCGGCGTAGCCAACATTACAAGAAATTGCCATGTGAGCTATTATAGTGGTCTTGCTTTAATTCCTGTACCTGGCAGTCAATCAGCCTGCAGTAATCAAGACGGTGTACAGTCCGCCACTGTGGTGTAGTGGTTAGTGTGATTAGCTGCCACCCCCGGAGGCTCGGGTTCGATTCCCGGCTCTGCCACGAAATTTGAAAAGTGGTACGAGGGCTGGAACCGGATCCACTCAGCCTCGGGAGGTCAACTGAGTAGAGGAGGGTTCGATTCCCACCTCAGCCATCCTGGAAGTGGTTTACCGTGGTTTTCCACTTCTCCTCCAGGCAAATGCCGGGATGGTACTTAATTTAAGACACGGCCGCTTCCTTCCCTCTTCCTTGTCTATCCCTTCCAATCTTCCCATCCCCCCGTAAGCCCCTGTTCGGCATAGCAGGTAAGGCGCCTGGGCGAGGTACTGGTCATCCTACCCAGTTGTATCCTCCGACCCAGAGTCTGAATCTCCAGGACACTGCCCTTGAGGCGGTAGAAGTGGGATCCCTCGCTGAGTCCGAGGAAAAAAACCGACCCTGGAGGGTAAACAGGATAATAAGAAGAAGACGGTGTACAACTTAACTATATTTCCCAAACTTACATGCTAGTATACATTATTATCTGAACTTCACGATGTTCACATACTCGACGCTTACCTCTGGTCGGTCCTCTGTCAGTCTGTAGTTCAACTGGCGGAACCGTGAAGAGATGGCCAGGCTGACGAGCATGATGAACAGGTCCACGTAGCTCCACGAGAAGGTGGCAACAAGGTTGTAGAATGCCAACAGCGGCACCCAGAGTGCGTTGTACTCAATCACTTCGAACATGCCGTAGTTCTGTAGAGCGAAGAGAGCCATCCAGTTTTGAGGGCACGCTTGTCGAAGAGTATACATTTTTTCAACGTTTGCCAGCAGATGTTCAACTGGGAAGAGGAAAATCACTTTTAAGAATAAAGTTTATCGAAAGTGTCTTAGTTTCAATGCAGGTCGTATCTGCATAATATTTTGATTTCTACATAGTTAGGCAACCGAACTTTTTCCCAAAAGCGCAATTTAAATTGGAAATAAGCGATTCTATTGTAAGCAATAATATAAAATGAAAATAATCATATGGCCTCAGTTACCGTATTGTAGACCTTCTTGAAGAGGTGTCATCTAAGTGGCCTGCCTACCATTTTAGACATTTGAATTGTTCTGCTATCTACCAACAAAAATAAAATTCTACTGGACGAATACTGCGGTTAAGGCAATTTCATTTTTTCGGGTGATAATGAGTGCTTCATCTGAAATCTTCAGCATGCCAACAACTATGACATGGAGTGCCAATATTTAGACCGCCCTTCAAAAATTGATTACCTCAGCCAGGATCGAATCCGCCCACTTGGGATCATGAGTTGGACAATCTACCTCTGACCCACAGGCACTGCTTTAGCAAATAGGAAATTCACGTTAAATTTCACATACTAAATGATTTGCAGCGGTACTATCATGTTAAGGTTAGTCATTACCAATAGTCAAGGAATATTAAAAAAAACATACATTTGTTTATCAGACAGTTTACATGATACACGTACCTCTGCATGGTTTTTCCTGGTTGCATTAGAATTTATTCCCGATTTTTAAGGAATCTCACCTCCATATATACAGGGTGTACCCGTAATGATGTTATAAACTTTGAGGGATGATGGAGGGCGACAAATGGATGAATTTGAGATGAGGAAGCGTAGTCCGGAAACGTTCGAGTCAGAAGTTATTACTAATTCAACTTTATTTAACGTCGCTGTTCAAACAACACCGGGAATATTCGAAAGGGTACGACAGAACTTTGTGCGACGATGCTATGCCTGCATTGACGCATTGGAAGGGGGGGGGGGGGGAGGGTTCAGATAATGTGTTAGTACAGTATTGAGGAAGATTACTTTTATCAAATTCCAAAATCCACGCGTGCGAAGCCGTGGGTAACTGCTAGTCTTAAATAATGCTTTAATAATTGGATGTTTCAATGAAAATAAATATCATAGACGGAAGCCCTATAAAATATAATGATCTTCAACATGTAATTTGAAACCATGTGTTCCCAGTCTTACATTGTATACTGATTTATGAAAACTGTACCGGGAGGTACACCTCAACTCCGCTCATTCAAAAGAAGCGCCAATAAAGAACTTTCTCTATCGAACAAACGTGAAATTGCTACTACATGAAGTTGGGACATTAATCAGAAGATGTCACTACTGTATAATTGAGAAGTTTGTAATTTCTAAGTTTCCTAAACTGATTGGCTTTAACTTGTTTTGTTTCGGTGTACATCAAGAAGTTTGGACATTTCTCCATAGATGTCATGCGCTCTGGTGCAAGGTAAACAAGTTGTTATTGAAATAAATTTTGTGCTTATGAGTTTTCTCAAGTACATTAACTTCATTTATTTTTAATATATATTTCAAAGGTTGCAACACTTCTTTCTCGTTCCGCCAGTTTTCAATCTGGCCAATAAGAATTTTCTTTAATTATTTTTCAGCTTATCGCAGGCTTCTTGTTGGTTTTTTTCGGTACAACTTTTGATTCTGCCAATACAATCGAGAGGGTGTATCCGGATTAGTTCAGAACCCTCTAGAACCGTCCCCTCGTGTATATAAGCTACGGCTTTTCTGGCTACCTTGTCTCTTGATCGCCGTATTTCTGAGTGTGTGTGTGTGTGTGTGTGTGTGTGTGTGTGCTAAGACAGGAGGCGAGGTGCCTCATTCTTCGCCAGACAGACCAGTAGCCAAGGTAATGACCACCAGACTTATTTTTCTCTGGCTACCTCCACAAACTTACACGAGGGCAAGGTCCTAATTTATAACTATGTAACCTGTTTTCTAAAATGTAAATTTCCTTTCGGCTAATGTAAAATTTCATAAAGTCTTTAACTGCAATTCGGGGACAGAGAGTGCGTTACCCTCTCGAGTTCCCCTTCAACTTGATTTGAGGTGACTACGACTTTGTAACTGTAATGCATTAAATTAACTTTCATTCGAGTCACCTCAGTAGTTTGGGATTAACCCCTGTTTCATCGGGCCGAGAGCCCCGTAAGGATTTTATACTTCATTAGCTAGGAGCGCAAGTGTGCACCTCCATTCAGTTTGTGTTCGGGCCTTTAATTTAACCTGTTCCTTTTCCACAAAGGCACAGTAGGTTGGGTAATAGATACCCCTGTTTAAAAGAAATTTAAATTGTAAATTGTGCCTAGAGAGGCCAGAAATCGTGAAGTTTTGTGTAATGTTGCCTTAAGTGGGCTGTTAAAATTTGGTCAATATTGGAGAGCATGTAAGCTCTTTCCTAATTTTACTGTAATATTGAGGAGTGCCTTTGGAAGGCTATACTTGTAATCCTTGGAGCAAAGCGCTCTTAAATTTGGATATTCCTGTCCTTGTCTAAACACTGACATTTTGCAAATTTTGTAAACTGGATATTGTAGCTCAAAACTTGTAAATCTGGGGCTTGAAGTCCAAAATTGTTAAAAATTCCCTATTCTGTGGTTCTCTATTTTTATCCCCAAATTTGTCATTGTTATTTCACTAAGTGAAAGGTTGTGAAGTTTTTTTTTAAAGTTTTAATTCAATTTTGATATCGTAGATAGATCCATTCTACCCAGCACTTTCTTTCACCTCTGCGTTCCACAGATACCCCGGAAGAAAAACAAACGATATTAGTGACTACGGTGGTTATATAACATTCAGGCAGAGATTGGAGAGTCAGGGATCAATTTGGATGCCGTTTAATCCGCAAGGGACTCGAAAACAACGCTTTTACTATTACCTTTCCACTTCAACTTAAATTGTAATAGGCGTACATTTAATTACAATACATTAACAAGGTTTTTATAAGATAGAACTATCTCAACTGACCATAATCTGAAGTTCTGTTATAGGTATAATCTACAGTATAAAGTTCTCTGGTTTACGACAACCTCGTTAGTATCTTTTACTACTTGCGACACGATCTCTATTGGGCTAGATTTCCCCATTAATCAGAAGCATATGATTTCTCTGACGGATAGTCATGCTGTTATATCTTCCCAATGGAAGTTCTCATCTCTGCTCATTCTTTGCTCCCATCACCTTCAAGAAATACTTGAATTAATACCTCCAAGTGCTCAATAAATGCAATTGGTAGCATCTGTACCAATCGTCCCGTGATTTCCAACGTTGTGTTGTCCTTTTCAATGACCACAGTAAAAGTAGGAATACGCTCTTCAGAAAAAAATACTATTCGCTCTCCATTCTGGCCCCTTATTAGCATAACCAGATGAATATCCATACACTTTTCGTCACTAAATGTCAGAACTCAACTGTGGAGGCTCGCACTGTAGTATTGCATGCCTCTTCAAGGATTTTCTTTTACGAGTATTTTCTTCTTGTTATGAAGAATAATATAAAGATTTGCTACCCCGACATTGAAATAATCGTCTCCGAAAATCATAAAGGTAGTTAGTGGGATGTATCAATAAACACTATTATTACACTTACTCTGATATACACTGTGAAGTTTAATAATATTAATCATTGGCTTTGCATTGCTAAAGCAATATTTTAATCCCTGAGGGAATAACATTTCCATTTGTGAATTGTATTCAATTCTTCTTCAGTCCGACTCGTTGGATGAACGGTCAGCGTACTGGCCTTCGGTTCAGAGGGTCCCGAGTTCGATTCCCGGCGGGGTCGGGGATTGTATCCTTAAAATCGGTTAATTCCAATGGCTCGGGGGCTGGGTGTGTGTGGCGTATTCAACAATAGAATTCATCTTAGGTAGGGCCCTCATCTTCACAGACATGCAGGTCGCCTAATAGGCCGTCTACTAGAAAAAGACCTGCACCAGGCCTCTCCGGAGCCCATACGCCATCAATTAATTAATTAATTCTTCTTCATACAGGCCTATATGTTTTTACTTTTCTGGTAAAAGTATAGATACCGTACTGGCTGTTCGAACTACTGTCCTCACCAACTTCACCTCCTGTGGGTGGGGGCGGTAGAATAATACCCACGGTATCCTCTGCCTGACGTAAGAGGAGACTAAAAGCGGGCTCAGGGGCTCTGAACTTTGGAGCTTGTGTTGGCGACCACGGGGCCATCAGCTGAGTCCTGGCATTGCCTCCACTTACTTGTGCCAGGCTCCTCACTTTCATCTATCCTATCCGACCTCCCTTGGCCAACTCTTGTTCTTTTCAGACCCCGACGGTATTATGTGTGGAGGCCTAGGGAGTCTTTCATTTTCATGCCCTTGGTGGCCCTTGTCTTCCTTTGGGCAATACCTTCATTTTTCAAAGTGTCGGACCCCTTCCATTTGTTCTCTCTGATTAGTGTTATATAGAGAATGGTTGCCTGGTTGTACTTCCTCTTAAAACAATAATCACCACCACCACCTTCAACTTCACCAACTTCAGTATTTCCTATTTGCCGGGTTGAGCAGCTCGGACGGCAGAGCGCTGGCCTTCTGAGCGCAACTTGTCAGGTTCGACCCTGGCTCAGTCCGGTGGTAGTTGGAGGAGCTCAAATACGTCAGCCTCGTGTCGGTGGATTTACTGACACGTTAAAGAACTCCTGCGGGAAAAATTTCCGGCACCTCGGTGTCTCCAAAAACCGTACAAAATGTGATAGTGGAACGTAAAATCAATGACATTGGACTATTATTATTACTATCCATTTTTCACGAAACGAATGATGTTCTACAGGGTGAAGCGAAATTCGCGCACTCGGGCGTCGCAGTGTGACTCCTCACATGCCAGCAATAAAAAAAATTCTCTCACAAAGGATTGCCCTGCGAGTATATCCGGCAGAAAAAGAACGTTGAAGAGTGGCAGTCTGGCAACACTGTAACCACATGTACGTTAACTACTTCTGTCAGCACGTATAAGTCGTGCTGTACAGTCGGTGCAGTGGCTAGAGTTTTGGGGTAAGATGCAGAAGGTCGAGGGATCGATCCTGGGTTGAGGCGCTTTTTTTATTTGGTAATTTGCATCGGACATTACATGTTGTAATACAGAAAGATACCGTTTCTTAGGTCACATGTATCTTAAATTAACAAATTTTTTTTAACGATGAACACGTTGTAACGCATCTAGTACATTAAGTGGTGCGATTAAATTCACGCCCACGACGTGGAAAGGGCGTCTTTCAAAGCTGACCAATGAGAAACGAATGTTCGTCCATTTATAGGATCGTAGTATAAGTGCAAATGGTTTCTAGAGGACCCGCTGCAATCGCTGTTGACGATTAAGATGCCAGATACCATACCACCTGGACTACATTTACGAAATAAACATACGCCTCAACCCAGGATCGACCCCTCGACCTCCTGCATGCTAACCCAAAACTCTAGCCACTGCACCAACTGTACTGCACGACTAATATGTGCTGACAGAGGTACTTACCCTTCATGTGGTTACAGTGTTGCCAGATTGCCACTCATCAACGACCTTTTTCTGCCGGATATACTCGCAGGACGAACTTTTGTGAGAGAGATTTTTTTATTGCTGGAATGTGAGGAGCCGCGCTGCGACGCCCTAGTGTGCGAATTTCGCTTCATCCTGTATATAGGCTATTTGTAGTTATTACTCATCTACTGTCGGCCTTCATCAGGTTTCAGCGCTTTCACCGCTCTTATTCGTTCTAGTGATGGATGTTGTAACAGCAGACCAGCACTGTCATTTACCATGGTCGCTTCTTTACGCTGACACTGTCATTTCGACCGGTTAAGATGTCTAATAAAGATACAGCATTTAACATTACCATAATAATATGGTCCAAACCCTTAAAGAATACCACTGCGAGGGATTATTTTTGACCCCTTGTGAGGATTGTCGTTGGAAATCTTTCTCTGAGCCCGAGATTATGGTTTGACATCGGTTGTTCTGCCGCTCTTAGGGATAATGTTATAACTCCCTCGAAACACAATATTTCTCTCTGAAGGATAATGTTTTACCTTGATCCCTTGTTATGTGACAATTATTTACGTTACAAGGGCCGAAAGTAAGATTTTACCTTTGAGTTGAGTTTCGAAATGAATGTGTGAAATAATTTCATCTGTGTGACGTACGATATTTTTTTAAAATGCAAATAATTTTGAGATGAGTGCATTAAGCAAGGTTCATAGAGGGACTCCCATTCAAACATTATTACGCTCAGTCCACGGCCACCATCCATTAAATAATCGGTACCATTCAAGATTATTACGGCCCCCTGGTGACCATGATCGCTAAGGCGTCATGTCTATATGGTATGATATCGTGGTTAGCCGGTTCGAGCCCCTTTGGTCGAAGAAATTCACCATCAGAATGTTGGCCAGCAGGGTAAGAGAGGTGGTGGTATACAATTCCTAATTCCTAGACTGCATGCCAAAAGCCAGGATTCAGTTCAAAACCTCTCCATAGTGTTCATATGGAGCGAGGATATATGCCCTTTTGATGGCAATTCGTCCTTCGGATGGGGACCTTAAGCTCCCTTGGTGTTATTCAACAGGAGTAGGCTATGTGCTGGCACCGGATTTCGCCTTCTCCCTTCCGATCATATATCACGTCATTCATTTCATCTCATTAACTACTGTGATAAGACTCACGTCAGGGAAACTTGCTAAGAAGATTCATCTCATTTCATACCCTAACCCAGGGCCTCTCAGAGTGCATGCACATGCACTGTGCATGGTGCAAAAGACGACTTCGCTTGGTTGACCAGAGTGGAGACTCCCACTCCTCGATTTGGAGCAATAGCAGTGTCTCTCTCTTTCCCCGCGCCTGTCTCCCTCTTCCTCACTTACTCCGTAGCGCTCCAAATCCGAGCTGAGTTGAGCCGAGCTTAGCCGAGTAGCCCAGAGACGAAGAGTTGGTCCGAGCCGAGCCGAATGGGACCGATGGACTGTACACAGGAACTCTGCGCCTCAATTTGCACGCGTGAAATTTTGGGCGTTTGAGAGGCCCTGCCCTAACCCAAAGAAAAATGGCACAAGGATTGGGCACACACATATTCAATACTATACTCTAAGGTCAGGCCGACTCACCCACATGACGCAGTGTACGTACTGTATCTGGTATCAAAGCAACTGTTTCACATGCTTAAAAAATGTTTCTGACGGCATATTTCTATGTTGGTTGAGTACGGAAAGTAACTACAGTATCGCTTTGTTCCATTTTCCAGATTTTTTTGCAGAATAAACATATGAAATTTGTCATAGTTGGAAGTCAAAATTGTTCAAACAACCTATATAGTTGTAATGATACGTTACCTAGACCCAAGAGTAAGGTGACAGCCGTGACTGCCCGAGCAGTGCGAGCCAGCCGTGGAGGCGGGCCGTGGTGTTGAAGACTGCGCTCCGCTCGAGTCCACTCCTGCATGAGGTGAGGCCAGTTCTTCGCGAGCTGAAGAAACAATATGGAAGATAGGGCGTGTGCCAGGTAAAACACCACACTAGCTGCAACAATGACATCAAAGAGAGCACGTGAGTTAAGCCTCGTACTGTGCATAAACACTAAATACCAAATTAATTACAAGAGCGTTGTCACACTGAGAAACACAAGACAGGTAAGAGACAAGATGCGGAAGTCATCACCAGACAGAGCATGAAGACTTGAATGAGTGTAAGGTAAAGGCTTCCTCTATGCCTCTAGTGGGGTAGAATGGTTAACTCTATGTCCGGTTTCCTTTGCCTTCAGGAGTTCATTTGATATTAATTTTGTGTGTAGGCAGTGTGAACCTCGAGCCATGCGCCTCTCTGCAAGTGAAAATCTCGTTTCCAAATGTTCGACTTCCTGGAAGGAAATCGAAGCCACGTTATACAGGATTAACCGAGAACTCCTTTACCACCTAGGTTAGCTAACTTCTAGACAGAAGTAAATGCACATCATTTTGCACGCTAGGTGATGTGTAAAGAATATAAGTATAATAACAAATATGTAAGTTCCGGTGGCTCTGAAAGTAACTTCTCAATGGAGAGACGGAGATTTCACATTAGTAGGACTTTAAGAATTCTCACTAAATTTCATGGCGGCTCTTGTTAGACGTAACTGTCAAATGGACTCCGAAGGAATTCCTTCCGTGTGAGCATTATCTTTGGGGATAAAGACAGGTTGAAGTGCAGTGCTGTATATGCTAACCTCATATTATCTTCCACAGAATCTCAAGTAAGTATTTGGCCCTAGCTTTAATGTCTACCACTGGACACCAAGTCACCGCTTGACTTGTCTTAAGGAGATTAACACATGGGGAATATTTTCATGGAGGATATTCGTCTTCTTCCATCCTTGGATGGACTTCTAAGTCCGTGCGCTACCGTCGGTGCCAATGGATGTCCGATTTCGTTCAAAAGCAGTTTCTTTATCTTGCAGTCCATGGTTTCAAATGTACCTACGTCGAGGTTGAGTCTATGGTTAATCAAGTAGTCTGTTACTTGTATAGCCAGGTTTTCCCTCGTGCTTTTCGCTGGACCGTCTACTAAGGGGGTCTGTTTCTCCTGTGACGTACTCGGGTAACAGCCATTCGGCATTCGGATCAGCTCCTCGATCGTTCGTCGATGTTCGCATCTACTTCGAATGATCTCATTTCTAATATGGTCCTGAAGTGAGATGTGCAGGCATCGCATTTGGAGGACCTCGAGTTTGACCAAATCAGATTCAAGTAGGGTCCTTGTTTCCAAATCCTTGGATAAGGTAAGGGTGTATTCTGCCCGCAGGCAGGTCCGAACCTCCGCAGAGGTGTGCCTGGACCGGAGTTTACGTACGGTAGGGTGGCCAGTTCCTTTCCGCTTCTCCATTCCCTTACCCCCGCGAATAGCGCGTGGCAACCCATCCAAATCTTGGCCACGCCCAATGTTGCTTAACTTCGGAGAACTCACGGGATCCGATGTTTCAACACGGCTACGGCCGTTGGCCAAATCCTTAGAATAGGAAAGATCAGGACATAGAAAAGGCGAATCTTGATCTGGGTACGGATGTTAGCTCTTTTCCAAAGATATAATTTTATAGAAGTAAATTAAATACTGTGGCTACTTGGCCAATCTGATTAATGATCTCAACTGAGTTTGTAATTTCCTTTTTTTGAATCAGTGAAATTAGGTAATGGCTTGTGATCCTTCGGGTGTTATTAGTTTGGTCTTGTTAATGTTTGTTTTTAAACCACAAGTTGTGCAATACGGTCGACATCGTTAAGAATGTCCGTGGTTTCGGCATTGCTGTTGGCCATAATGACGCTCTCATCTGCAAAGATCAGGTATGCCACAAAGTAGTTCTTATCAATTTGAACTCCTTGTCTACTTCTCTCATGACAACGTCAAGTACGATACTGAATAGCAATGGAAGGCAGCCTTTCCCTGACGAAAGCCAGATTGAATGGCAAGCTCATCTGATAGTTAATTTAGCAATTGTACTAGACTAGAATGATAACCCATTATAACTTGCCTGGAGAAGTCAGGTAATTTTTGGGTGAACATATTCCTTCTTTAAAGCCTTCCAAAAATCTGACCAATGGTACAGTCAAAAGCGGAACAAACATCAATGAAAACTATGACAATTCGTTCACCACATCGGATTCTTTCTTTCAGTTGGTGGATGGTGAAGATCGAGTCATTAAATCCATGGTTTGGTTTAAACTAAAGACTGCTTGTTCTTCTCGATTACTCTGCTCGCGATACATTTGGATTCGCGACTGAATGACCTTGGTAAAGACTTTGCCACTATGGAGGGTAGGATAATACGTATGTAGTTCTTCAAATCATGACTATCATATGTAGTTGGTATGACGATAGCCTTCTTCGGCCCAAATGCACATTTAACATTTTCCAGATCATCTGTAAAAGTGAATGGTGACGATGGATCAATATGTCACCACCAACCTTTATTACTTCTGCTGTCAACTTGTCAATACGCGGTGCCTTGACAATTTTCAAGGACTTACCAGATCGTTTTACGTTATCGATCGTGGGTTCGATGACAGACATTTCTATCTCTGCTGTCTAGGTGTTTGGAGGCTCCACGAAAGGGCCACGGGGTGATTTATGATAGTATAGCTTGCTGAAAAACTCTTTATGTCGCTTCAAATATTCCGTAAACTTTTCGATGTTATTATTCGTTGATTTGGGGTTTCTACTCAGTCCTCTGCGGATTTGATAGAACTTGTGATCCTCGTGTTTGGAGACAGCATCTTACATGTCAGATGCAACTTGGACTTAAAGCTGCGAGAGGAGGAAGGGGGGTTACGGTGAAAAGTTCACAACGACTTTTCAGACTGGACACTTTGGCGCTGTTATAGACGTTCCTCATAGTTGATATTGTTTACGCTAGATAGTGCCAGGAACAGTTTTGTTAACTTCCTTTTAGAGTAGTCTTGTAGGTCGAAGAAAATTTCCCTTTTCTTTCAAGAAAGTTTCAACCCTTTCTCCAACGAAGAAAAGGTTTTACATGATAGAAATTGCATGGAACTAGAAATACAAATAATGTGATGGAAAATATAAACCGAAAAGAGAAATGTTCGTGCAGTATTTGCTTTCACTGTTTTATAGTGAAACAAACGAGTCGTGCCTTTGTTGCAACTTTTCCACTAGACTTAGCGGATTCGAGACATTTTTACAAGTGGATACTTAATGCTCATGTAGAGATTCAGTATTTACATTGCGTGGTCAAAAGTCATGGGAAGGTGTGTTCAATTACAAAATGTGCATTGTATGACCCATGAGCGTTGTGGATAGGTGAGGCGTTGCTGAGCAGTCTGTCAAAGACACCAGTGTCGTGAAGATGACAATACGTCGCTAGTTAATCGCCTTTGAACGTGGGATGATCATCGGCTCACGGCGCATGGGTCATAGCATTGCGTAGATTACAAGCGAATTCGGGTTTCCGAGGTCAACAGTGTCGAGGGTGGATCTTCAATATCGCAGAGAGAATGTTACTACCCGCATAAACCGCCGCATGGGAAGACCACGTGTGTTTAGCGAACGGACATCACGTTGCTTCCGCAGAAGCATACTGGGCGCTTGATGGGATACTGTGAGTCAGATCACCGCCCAGTTGAATGCTGGGAGTCAGGAATCCATTTCTACGAGGACTGTAAGGAGGCATCTGCACCGCATAGGCTTCACCGGTCGACGAAAACTAGTGTTCCCTTGCTGACATCTCGACACAGATCTCAACGACGTGAATGGGTCCGCGAATATCGGCAATGGAGCATGGAACAGTGGCGGCGGGTGGAATGGTTCGATGAATCCCGGTTCCAGTTGTATCGAGCTGATGGGTGCGTGAGCATGTAGTGTATGCCCCGTGAAGCTATGGATCCTGCATGTCAACAAGGTAGTGGCCAGGCGGGAGGTGGTTCAGTTCTGGCCTGGGCGGCGTTCTCATGGTCGCAATTAGGCCCCATTCCAGCTGCAGGGAGCGCTGACAGGTGCACGTTATGTGGACATTCTTTCAGACCATCTGCTTCCCTTTCTGACCCTGGAGTACCCTGATGGAGATGCCATGTTTAAACAGGAGAATGCGCCATGCCATCGCTCTGTGGTGGTACCCTGGTGATTGGAGGAACACTCCAGTGAAGTTAAGACCATGGATTGGCCCTCCAGATCCCCCGATCTTAATCCAATCGAGCATTTGAGGGATGCTATAAATTCTGGTGTACGCTCCATGAACCCCGCACCAACTACACAAGACCAGTTGTGCGTAGCAGTGCAAGATGCGCGGGTCAAGATCCCTCCAGAACGATTCCAACACCTTGTAGAATCGATGCCTCGCCGTACTGCTGTCGTTTTGAAGGCTCATTGAGCAGTAACTTGTTATTAAACATCATATTAAGTGTCTTTCCATGACTTTTGGCTACTCAGTGTATTTCAACTTCTTATAGTGGCAAAGAAATATTCTTTTTCATTTATGACAAAGTAATTTAGCTGACTTTAGTTTCGTGTTTATAGGTTTTCCATGCAATAATTTTATTGGACAGCCAGAACCAAACACAAGCGATAAGCGTGGAATAAACACATGGTTATAGTTTATTGTGGTGTACGATTACAGTGCATGTCGGTGTTCGATACGTTTCTTTGAATATTCAAGCGTTATTTGTATGTGTTGTATCAATTATAGGAAGTAAAATGAATCAGGTGAGATATTTACGAACTATCTCTACACCAGTCTGTTTTCAAGCTGACTTCGCTGTATAATGAAATCTGGGTGGACTCCGGATACCGGTATCTTATTTATAATTTGGAAGTCTCCCACTCGTTGGCTGAATGGTCAGCGTATTGGCCTTAGGTTCAGAAGGTCCCAGGTTCGATTCCTGGCCCGGTCGGAGATTTTGACCTTCATTGTTAATTCCAATGGCTCGGGGGCGAGTATTTTTGCTGTCCCCAACATCCCTGCAACTCACACACCACACACACTATCCTCCACCACAATAACACGCAGTTACCTACAAATGGCAGATGCTGCCCACCCTCATCAGAGTGTCTGCCTTACAAGGGCAGAAATAGCCATACGAAATTATTATTATTTGGAAGTAACACACATGAAGGTAGCGAGAATGATTTCTGGTACACATAGGTGGGAACAATGAGAGCAGGGTACTCGGAATGCTGTTAGGTATAATCTTTGTGGATGAAGAGTCGTGTGAGGCGATTGGAGGAGGATAGAAGAGTTTGTCATGGAGGATGAGAAAATAAGAGATAGACTAAGACTACGATGGTTAGGATAAACAAATTAGACAAACGTAAACATAGAATTGTTGAAGTACTTAATTAATTTACGGAGGCTTTGAGACCGAACGCTGAAAGGAACAACAGCCTATAATGAAGATGTACATATACGAGGGTTGTAAATAAAGTAGTGGCAATATTAATAGGACGCAATATTTAACGAACTAACAAGTAAAGTAGCATTACATTCGTTCAATGTAGTCACCTGCAAAGTATATTACGTTTTGCCAAACATGTGGAAATCGTTGGGACCGTTGGCAAGGCGTTCTCTGTTGATGACTGCGACGGAGCGCCCTACTGCGCGGAGTACAGATGTCCTCTCAGGAAATCGGCGACCTCGGAGGGGTTCCTTCAATTTCAAAAACAGGTCGAAGTCACAAGAACTCATGTCCGGTGAGTGCGGAGGGTGTTCCAGGACCTCCCAATACCACCGTTGCAATAAGAGCTTGGCATTGTTTGCAGCGAGATAGTGCGATCGTCTAGGAATAAACGTGAACGTTTGTGCCACACAGCCGGACGCAGATGTCACTCAAGTAGTCACTGTTGACGGTTTGTCCCTCAGGCACAGCATGTGTAAGAATAACACCCTCGTTGTCGTAAGCAACAATCAGCATAAGCCTCACCCAACTGGGTTCCTGTCAACATTCCTGTTGACTGACGAACCTGGATGACGCCATTCATTCGATTGACGCTTTAATTCAGGCTCGTAGGCTCGTGCTCACGTCTCATCAATGACGACAGTACGCTGCAGAAATGTTTCTCCTTCATTGCGGTATCTGTCCAGGCGGATGCCAGCCAGTGCATACCGGTGCCACTTCTGTAAGTCGGTGAGTTGATGTGGAACCCAACGGGGAGCAATTTTCCTCGTGTTAAGACATTTCATCAGTATGTGTCCGGCTCCATGGTTAAATGGTTATCGTGCTCCCCTTTGGCCACAGGGGTCCCGGATTCAATTCCCGGTAGGGTCGGGAATTTTAACCATCATTTGTTACTTTCTCTGGCACGAGGGCTGGTTGTATGTGTCGTCTTCATCATCATTTCATCTTCATCACGACGCGCAGGTCACCTACGGGAATCAATTCCGAGCATGTCCCCGGACACTCCCGGCACTAAAAGCCATACGCCATTCTTTTTCGTCAGTATGTGCCACACCGTTCGATGACTGAGACCAACGTCGACAGCCCGGTCAATCCATCGATGATCTACGGAAACGAGACCATTCATCATGTCAGTCTCAACTTGAGAGTGGATGGCTGACATGTGCGGTGCAAATCGCACGAGACGCCTTGACCCATCGCTCAACCGCCCGGTACGGTAATGCATTCTTGCCACAGGTTTCTGATGCATTTTTGCCAGGGCAACCTATATTTTAATCCACGAATGCTGGTCACCTTTCGAAAATATGCTTTAGAGCAGTGAAATTGACGCTGTTTAATTTTTCACCACACAGCAACAACATTTCCAACTGGATGCCCGTCAAATGCACACTACACATCAACAACAGTGCCACCTAACCACTCCCATACACTATTTGCGCATGCCCGATCTCCTGCAAGTGTCTGGACTACGTTGCCACAATCTTACTTACAACCCTCTTATAAGTAATTTTTTTGATTTTGATTCTGAACTTGTGACCACCATCGTCGTTAACTAACCTGTACGAGTGAAGCTGATGCCCATCCGAACCAGTCGCAGAGAGCTGGAGATAACGAAAGCGACCGCTATGAGCAGGTAAACCAAGGAGTAAGCGACGCGTACACAAATCCATCGGAAACGTAGCTGGTTTGGTGAAGAGCCTGTCACGTTCTGGACCGGCATTAGGCCGAAGAACTGCGCCATCAGTAGAACAGAGGCCATGGCACGATGTATGCTGTCTGAACTGTCCAATAAAAACACATTTCGTCATGAGAGTAGTTTAAAATAGTTATGTCCACTGCAGAAGGGTTATTTTATGCTCTATAAAACACTGGATACTCTAATGTTGCACATTAAGGAACAGCTGAAAACAAATCTCCCTTCGTAGTTCTCTGAAACCTATGTTGATATTAAAAATGAAATGACATCTAACATCCGAAACGGCTTCACGTCTAAACACCGGGCGGCATTTAATGATATTTTGCATAAACATTTTCAGAGGGATCTATGACTAAGCAGGTTTTATTTCAAAATATAGACCTGAAAAAATATTATTTTTGGAAAAACTCAAAGTAGCTCACTCCCAGATCAGGTACTATGAGCAAAGCAATGACATATGTTTATTGGTGAAGATGATAGTCAACATATTAATGGTTTTTAGTTTGCTGAGCCTGGTGAAAGTACGGTATGTTGGCCTGTGCAGAGGTTTCTCTCACAAAGAACATTCCTGAATAAATGTTCTTTCCTAATTGACCTCATATTTGTAACAGAGTAACTTCACGAGTGCTAACAGCTCCAAAGCTACTCAAAAGCCTGAGAAATAAAATTAAAGTTTACGACTTCCGTTATGATTTCAGTTTATCGTTTTAAAACTTAATAACAATTTGAAATTTGAACAATGGTACACTAAACTTGAGTAAATAATATCAACCACATACCTGTTGAATTGAAAACATCTCCGATTTAAAGCATTACAAAATACGTTACAGATTTTGGCTTAAAGCGGCTGTTGGACTAATGGTTTGTTTTCTGACTAACTACGCTGTACTAGAGTGAAATACCAGACATGAATGACTGCTGGTAAAAAACGGATGGGAAAAATGCAGGTGGGTACTCAAAATCAGGAGATAAAGGCTACGTTAGGAATGAACTCGATGGATGAAGCGGTACGCATAAAACGGCTTCAGTGATGCGATAGGAGGCGGATAGGTTACCAGGGAGAATATTGGACTCGGTCCTGGAGGGTAAGGGAAGTAGAAGTAGACCAAGACAACGATGGTTAGACTCAGTTTCTAACGATTTAAGGAAAAGGGGTATGGAACTAAACGAGGCCACAGAGCGAGTTACAAATCGAGGATTCTGGAGGCGTTTATTAAATTCACAGATCCTTGCATAATGAACGCTGAAAGGCATATAATGAAGATGTATGTATGTACACTGACGGAAAATGAAATCCCAATACCAAGAAAGATTAGTGCTAGATAAACGAAATTCGATAGGCGTGTTTGCATACCTGAAAGATGACGCCTATTTTAATTTGCGCGCTAGTTGATGAAGAGTGGTGCTAGTAGCGACACTATGACCTTGCAAAGCAAGTTTGCTTTAAGTACGCGCAGTACGTTCCGTGAGCGTTAGTCATAGTCCATTGTTGACGTTGTGAGGTAGTTGAGAAACAAACATGCCTTTAAGGAGACGAAGAAGGCAGTATCAGAAACTTACTGGTTTGAACGAGGGCTGGATGTTCTTTCCGCGATATTGCAGGAAGACTTAGCAGGAACGTATCCACAGTGGTTCGGTGTTGGCGAGAATAGTCACGTGAAGGCACTGTCTCAAGAAGGCATGGGTTCGTCCGCAAAGCGGCCACTACAGAGAGGGAAGTGCGTCGCATTCGTTGCATGGCTGTGGTGGATCGTACTGCATCTGCAGCAACCATGAGAACTTGAGTTGGCACCAGAGTGATACAGCAAACAGTAATAAATCGATTACAAGAAGGGCATCTCCGAGCCAGACGCCCTGTAGAGTTCATGCCACTAATTGTCATCTGTGAGTTCAGTGGTGTCAAGCTAGAGCTCATTGGAGTGCAGAGTGGCTGTAGATTGGTAAGAAGGAGGCCAGGTAAACGCTTGGATGAAAGTTAGTAGATGAGCAATGTATGTTCTAAAACAATAGGTGCTGAGTCAGCATTTTTACGAGGTCATTGACCCCCAAGTTTGCTTTAAGTACGCACAGTAGTAAGACTATGCCGATTATGACGGGAGGTCATTGACCCCTAGTTGAATAGTAAGGCTATGTAGGTTCTAGACCATTGGACGCGGAATAACGCCATAACCCTGCGTACGAGAGCAAGCCTAACATCACAGGCTCCATTGTAGAGGCCTAATTGGTCAGGGAATGATCTGGGCTGCTTTTGACCACTAGGCGAGGTTATGACGTCATACGCATACGTGCGAGGGCAATGCTAACCTCACTGGCCAACTTGCAGTGTTTTTGACCACTAGGTGAGGTTATGACGTCATACCCTTAGGCACAAGGGCAATGCTAACCTAACCAGCCTTTTTGTAGGAGCCGAGTCAGAATGGTCACGGTCCCCTTTGGAGGAGCCGAATCGATCGGGAACCCATGGAGGAGCTACAAATCGGTTAGGTGACCTGCAGATGAGGTTAAGACGTCATTATGACGTTTTAAGATTACCTTGCGCACGAACGCTAGCCTAACCTCACACACAGGCTCACGTCTCATCAATGACGACAGTACGCTGCAGAAATGTTTCTCCTTCATTGCGGTATCTGTCCAGGCGGATGCCAGCCAGTGCATACCGGTGCCACTTCTGTAAGTCGGTGAGTTGATGTGGAACCCAACGGGGAGCAATTTTCCTCGTGTTAAGACATTTCATCAGTATGTGTCCGGCTCCATGGTTAAATGGTTATCGTGCTCGCCTTTGGCCACAGGGGTCCCGGGTTCAATTCCCGGTAGGGTCGGGAATTTTAACCATCATTTGTTACTTTCTCTGGCACGAGGGCTGGTTGTATGTGTCGTCTTCATCATCATTTCATCTTCATCACGACGCGCAGGTCACCTACGGGAATCAATTCCGAGCATGTCCCCGGACACTCCCCTTGGAAGAGTCCATTCGGTTAGGTGACTGTTAGTTGAGGTTACGACGTGTTAACCTAACTTCGCTACGAGGAACGCCAACCTAACCTCAGACGGGTTCCCCTTGGAGGGGCCGAACTAGTGAGGTGACTTTTAGGTTTGTTTAACACATGTGTTAACCTAACCTTGGCCACGAACGGTAAACTAACCTCACACAGCCTCTTTGTCATCTCCCCATTGGAGTAGTGACGGAGCTGTGACGTAATAAACGCGGGCGATTTAAAAATGCATGTTTATCTATACATAACCGAACGTGCAGGCCTTCTCCTGACAGAGCTGTGACGTCACAGCGTTACAAATGACTATCAGATCCCTCTACAAACATATCAGTACGCTCTCCGGCGACTTCGTGAGTTACTGTAATTAAATGACCATCAGATCCCGCTAGAGCCATAACAGTGCACTCTCGCCGCGACTTCGTGAGTTACTGTAAACAAATGAATATTAGATACCGCTAGAGACATAGACAGGAGGGAATAGCTAATGCGCATGTGCGCATGTACATAAGCTATTGAGCACGTATGGGACATTATGGGACGAAAAATCCAGTGTCATCCAGTACCAGCATTAACGGTTGCTGATTTGACTGACCAAAAGCAGCACGCGTGGAGTTGCCTTCCACAAAATGACATACGGCACCTGTACACGTTTGCACATTTGCATGCTTGCATTCAAAATCGTGGCGACTACATCGGTTATTAATGTACAACCATATCACATGTCTTCTCGCGCATACTTGAACCTGTGGTCTGGTAATTATAATCAAATAAATATGTTCCCTAGACAATTGATTAGCCGAAATAGCATTCCTCTAAACCAGGGCCATCCAAACAGCGCTCCCCGAGCGCTAGCGCTCTGGCCGCGCTCCAAGCCAGTGCTCCGAGCGCTTTGTGGGAAGGTAGTTTCGGTATTGGTGGGAGAACCTTGGCTGGCTGAGCGAGCAGCCGATCCATCAGTTGCTAGCCTAGTCCAATGCGCTTTGTTGACGAAGGGTAACTAAATCAGTTTCGCAGCTGTCATAAAATGGCGTATGACTTTTAGTGCCGGGAGTCCCGTAAGCGACTTGCATGTCGTGATGAGGATGAAATGATGATGAATACGATACATACACCACCCCTCTGCCAGTAAAATTAAACAATTATGGTTAAAATTCCTGACCCTTCCGGGAATCGAACCCGGGACCCCTGTGACCAAAGGCCAGCACGCTAACCATTTAGCCATGAAGCCGGACGCAGCTGTAATTACTGAACATCATACAAAAAAAGGAGTGGTGAAGCAGCAGCCTTTAAAGCAGAATGGGAAATTTCATTTTTCTGTACAGCTTATTGTACCGGGCGGTACACCTCTACACCGTTTATTTAAAAGTTGCGCCAGTCGAAACTCCTCTTCTGGAGGAAGGTTGAACTTTATCTATTCTATTAATTCTCTACTTTCTCAGAAGATGTCACCACGTGGAAAATTTTGAGTTTTTGAACTGTGTCACTTTTGATGTGTTTTTGTTTCGCTTGAAGTAAGAAGTGTGAACTTTCTCTTCTAGAGGACACTACTGAAGAATTACAATAGTGCAACCTAGTGCGAAATCAAAGAACTATTTTGTTGGAGAAATTTTTATTTCAAGAGTTTGTTCTTTGTTAAATTTCTTTCTGTCATGGTTTACGTTGGCTGTATACCCCTCCTTTTCCCCTTATTTTGGATCTAGCCAATCCCGAATTTCTTTAATTAATTTTCCACCAATAATGTGTTTCTTCTTCCCCTATGTAGGGGTTTCTTTTCCCTAGCCAATAAAAACTTTGAGGGAGGGTGTTTTATTTCCCCTAACGCCTAGAATCTTCCGCGAGAGGATATAAACTGCTGATTTTGGGGTCTCCGGGCCACTTCTGTTCCATCTTTCAGTGTATTAAGTACATAGCAGGAGGCGGGAAGCGCCTCTTTCTTCTTCAGCCGTTCAACACCAGGTAATGGCCTATTAATAACTTCTTTTCTTGCTAGGTCGGCAGTTTAACACTCGCGGCGGGTTCGAAGCATTTCCATCATGTAACCTTTTCCTAAAATGTAATTACTCTTTTCATCTTTTTCTTGTAAAGCTACATATTGGGATAGAGAGTGCTAACCCTCTCGAGCTCCCACTCACAGTTGTTTTGAGGTGAACTTATTTTCTCAAACTATTCTTCGTTTATGTAATGTAAAGTGTTCTTCTCTAAGTCACCTCTGTAGTATGGGATTAGCCCTTGCGTTAGCGGCCCAGAGCCAGATTAGGTTTTAAAAAAAACAAAGTGTATTAGGAGTGCAAGATCGCCTCCTCTCAAATTGTTATTTTAGAGGTCATATAATCAACCTTCTTTTCATGTAATAGACCTCTGTAGGTTGGGTATTTTACCCCTGTGAATACGTCCTTAGAGGACAGCTTGAAGGTAGAGTTTGGTGTGGCCTTTGAGAGGCTTAAATTTTAAGAGCGGATCGCTCTTTTGAAAATGGAGTGTCATATGCCTCGTGGAGGCTTTTCTGTGTAATTCGGAGCCAGGGGCTCCTAGGGATGAATGGGGTTTTCTGCCCCTCTGTTAAAACTTGTGTTTGTGGTAAAACTGAGCTGATCGCAGAAGTCAGGGCGTGAAGCCCAAAACCTGTAAATATTGTATCTCCCCTGGTTTTGCTATATTGTACCTGCCATGTCTGTTATTGCTTTGTTTTTGAAAAGAAAATATAACCTAGTTAAATTTTAAATTACTTTTACATTAACTTTGATTCCGTAGTTTGAAACCCATTCACGCCCGCACCTTCTTACGCCTCTACCTACCGCTAAAACACGGTAACAAGTGGTAGCAGAGCGTGGTTGAATGGGTCTCAATTTAGCCCCTTTTGACGGCTAAACATTGCTTTGATTCGAACTCTAACAATTGTCTCAGTTGCTGGAATTTTTGAGTTTTTCAAAATTGTTCTGTCATCATGCCCGGCCCTCGCGATGTTCTCCTCCTTAACTATTTGCGCAAAGAGGAGTTGATATACGAGTTAACTATCAGAAATGTGCAATCTGGAGGCACGGTTGCAATCGACACCAACAAGCTTAGAGAGTCCCTTGATTTGCCCATTTCCATCCCCAATTTGGGAGAGAAAGAAATTGATGACTCTCTTTCCACGATCGTCGAGAATATTACTGGGCTAGCATCTGTAGTCAGCTTTTTTGATGAAAACGATCCGTCTCCTAATCAAATTAAGCGTGTGCAAGGCAGGCTGTATCACTTTGCAAATAGAGTTAATGATCTGTTGTCTCTAAAGGTGAATGACGTTCAGAGGAAGGACGCTAATACGCTCCTTGAAACTATTTCTGAATTGTCTAATAAGGTCACTCAATTGCTAACCGGCGAAGTTCCTCCCAAAACTGATCAACCCGCCACAGTGAACGTAGGTAGTGATGAAGAGCCTCCTCAGGGAGAAGTCAATAGGATAACCGTTGCGGCTCAAACTATCTCTGCCCCATCGAACAACGAATCTGAACGCCGTGCGTCATTGGGTAACATCCGCTCTGAATTAACTTCTTTGCCATTGAAACCTTTAACGACTATGTCACCTGGGTTCAGTAGCTTGCCTCATCCATTGGCAATGTTGCTTAGAGGTATCTCTAAGTTTTCCGTCAACACCACCAGTGATGTAATTTCATTTTTAAGATTTCTAGTGGAATTTCAGGATCATGCTCTTGTTTTTTCTCTTTCGCCATGTCAAATTTTGCAAATTATCTATCCGTATGCTATTGGTATTCTCTCTGATAAAATCGTAAGAGCCATTGCCGAGCAATCATCTATTGAGGATTTCCATGCCCATTTGCTAGCGAACTTCATCCCGGCTAGGGCCAGGTCCTCCCTGATTCAGAAGTACTATTACCGTGTACAGCGCTTGGATGAAAACTTGGCTGATTTCATTCAAGATATCAAATTCTACACTAGGGTGTTTGCTCTGCACTTTCCTGAAGATCAGATTGTGCAGGCTATTGTAGAAGGTATTTCGCCATCCTACAGGTCATATTTGTGTTTCGCGGCGTGTCCGCAAACCTTCTCTGAACTTGAAGCATTGGCCGTCTCAGCGGAAGGAGTTAGATACGCCGATTCTTTGCGTGTCGCGAAAGAACCCCCGCCTTCCTTTAGTAACACTCGGCCTCCACCTCGCCGACCAGTCAATCCCCGTAAATGTTATGCTTGCGGGTCGCCTGACCATCTGCGGAATAAGTGTCCTCTGATCAAGTCAAGTGGGACAAGGAATGGAGCAGGGTCATCACAAGGCTGTTTTAAGTGTGGGGCCTTCTCACATATCGCCAAGAATTGCCCAAACTCAAATAGCACCCCCTCCTGCTCAACTTCTGGTGCAAATTCCAGCTATGCCAATAATAAAAAGTGACTAGTGGCGTCGGCTGAGCCGACTAATCCATCTTCCCGAGACTTAGCCCCTAGTAAACAGGTTGTAAATGCAGAGAACGACCAGCCTTCAAATTCATCTTTTGAATGCCCTAAAGAGTGTCTTAGGATTGCGGCGGATACCCCCGCACCTGTTCCTTTTCTTAAGATTGAGTTAAATAACGAGCCTATAACAGCTCTCTTAGATTCAGGCAGTGTTTGTTCCATTATTTCGGCTGATTGGTATTCTAAATTGAAATCTGTTTGTAAACTCCCTGACTATGACTCATCTCCTGTTAAATATGTTTCGGCTAATTCATCTCCATTAGAAATTCTAGGTTCCTTACATGTCAAAATTCGGGTTTTTAAATTTACATGGAAGATCAAATTGTTTGTGGCCAAGCGTTTGTCTTGCCCCATCATATTGGGAGCGGACTTCATTTCTCACACTGGTCTTGTGCTCGATCTCCAGAGTAGGTCGTGCACATTCAAATTTGCGTCCAATTGTAGAATTCCCTTGTTAAAGTGTAATTCTGTATCATGTTCATCTATTTCGCCTACCCAGGATGAGATGTTGTTAGACCTTAGACATCTACCTGAGGAGCAGGCTGATAGTATTCGGAAACTGTGTCAGTCGTTTCCCGAGGTGTTCTCTGATACTCTTGGTGTTACTGACCTTATTGAATACAAAATTGAGGTCACGGATTCTATTCCTGTCCGTTTTCCACCGTATAGGCTATCTCCACCTAAAATGAAGGCTCTGAAAGAAATCATCGATCAGATGTTGAAGGATGGTATTATTAGGCCCTCTAAGTCAGCGTATTCATCGCCTATTTTTCTAGTCCCGAAACCCCAAGGAGGCTTCAGGCCTGTCATTGATTACAGGGCTCTCAATCGGAAGGTGGTGTTGCAATCTGTGCCCCTTCCTGACCTTCATTCTTGCTTTTCATGGTTTCGTAAGGCCAAGTTCTTCACCATCTTGGACTTGAATCAGGCCTATAATCAAATTCCCCTTGCCGAAGAGTCTAAACATCTTACAGCGTTTGCCACGGACTGGAATTTATATGAATACAACCGCGTGCCTTTCGGGCTCCCCACGGGGGCAGCTGTGCTCACTAGGCTACTAGATAGGGTCTTTTCCGACATCAAATTTGAGTACTTATATCACTACTTGGATGATGTCGTCGTATTTTCCGAAACCTTTGAAGAACATCTAGATCATTTGCGAGAAGTTCTCAATCGCCTTCGTAAGGCTGGGTTAACTGTTAAGTTGTCCAAGGTTGCCTTTGCTAAGCCCTCTATGTCATTCCTAGGGCATATTGTGTCACCTGATGGTGTAGCAGTCGATCATTCTAGAACACAGGCCATCCGTGATTTTAAACCTCCCAAGGACATTAAAGGTATCGCCAGGTTCATTGGCATGGTGAATTTCTTCAGGAAGTTCATTCCTAATTTTGCTAATAGAGCGGCGCCCTTAAACCTTCTTCGTAGGAAAGGCATCAAATTCGAGTGGGGACCTTCTCAACAAGCCGCTTTCGAAGATCTGAAATTAGCTCTCTGTAATGCCCCTGTACTTGCTATGCCTGATTTCTCGAAGAAATTCATCGTCCAAACCGACGCATCGTCGTCAGCAGTAGCTGCAGTTCTTCTTCAAGAGACTGAACTAGGGAGGCGACCCATCGCCTATGCGTCTAGGACATTGTCAGCTCAAGAAGCAAAGTACTCCATATATGAGCTTGAAGGTTTGGCAGTCTTATTCGCCTTAGAAAAGTTCCGTCTCTATCTGGAACACGTCAAATTCGATCTGGAGACAGATAATCAAGCCTTAAGCTGGGTCTTAGGTAGGCCGCGTCGTACAGGTCGTATAGCCCGTTGGGCCATCCGTATTTCTGCCTTCCAATTCGATGTACAGCATATCAGAGGTACTGAAAATGTTGTTGCCGATGGACTCAGCCGTATGTTTCATAACGACGTAGAGACCCACGAACCGGTCGATAGTTCATCACCTTCCGAGTCCATACTATCTGGTGTTAATGCCATCTTAACAGATGCTCCCATGCTTTTTAGGGATATTGAGAAATACCAACGTGAAGATCCGACGCTGGCTCCGATAATGGAAACCCTTTCTTCTGGGGAACATGCTGTCCCTTATGTTCTGAGGAATGGTGTTCTATGTTGCCCTTCGAGGCATGATAAGTTGATGAAAGTTGTTGTTCCAGCGGTTCTTGTACCTATGATCTTCAAATACTATCATGAGACCCCATTGGGGGGGCACCTGGGTATCTTTAAAACTCGTGAAAAGATTCGTGAAATGTTCATCTGGAAAGGTATGGACGGTGAAATTCGGGAACTTGTAAAAGCTTGTAAATCTTGTTTGATCAGTAAACCCACCATGTCCACTAAAGTAGGCCTTTTGTCTTCTCATCAAGCGTCGCGCCCCATGGAACGCCTGTATATCGATTATGTGGGACCCTTCCCCCAGTCAAAGGGTAATGCCAACAAGTTCATCTTTGTGTGTGTAGATGGTTTTACAAGATTTTCCTGGTTATTTCCGACTAAGCTGGCTACCGCCCAGTCCACCATTACTTGCCTTAATTCTATTTTTGCTTCTTTTGGTCCGTGCCAATACATTGTATCTGATAATGCTAAAGCTTTTACATCAAATCTGTTTCGTAAATTCTGTTTTGACTTGTCCATCTCTCATGTAACTACATCTGCTTATTACCCTCAACCATCTCTGGCTGAACGGGTTAACCGTAATCTCAGGTCCGCACTTATTGCCTATCATCATGAAGATCATTCTAGGTGGGACACGTCCCTGCATTGGATAGCTTTTGCTTTGAATTCGGCGGTTCATGAATCTCACAAGTTTACTCCAGCTTCCTTGATGTTCAAGTTTGTTCCCAACTCGCCGCTCTCTAACCTCGGGTCTTTGAATGACATTCTACCCGAGACAATAGATCCGGATAACATTAAAGATCTTTGGAAGAAGGCTAAAGCCAATCTTAAAGTGTCTCATGAAAAGGTTAGGGAAAGGTATGATCGTGGACGGAGACCCACCACTTTGAAGGTAGGTGACCAGGTTATGGTCAAAAATTTTGTTCCCGCGGGCAAGCTTGCCCCCAGATTTCATGGGCCTTGTATCATTCTCGATTTTCTTACGCCGGTTACCTTATTGCTAAGTAATCCAGCCACCGAGAGGATATTTAGAGTTCACCTGTCCCAGGTGAAACCGGTGTAATTTCTGTGTTAACTTGCTCCATATTATTTTGAAAGGATATGAAGGTTATATTTTTTTTTGAGTTTCACTTTTAAGGCTTTCTGCCCCTTCTGTAATATTTTGGTTTTAGATGTAAGCCTTGTGGAAAACCTGCCCCGACCCGTTAAACTGCCATCCTGTTCTTGCCACGGCCATTACCACGCTCCCGTCTCCTGCTCCACCTTACACTGTGGCTTCATAATAGTAAATGCCATGGATATCTACACGCCGCTGGCCCCTCAACCTCTCCACAAGCCTGTACCCTCAAAGAAGATGATAGTCCAACACAATTCTGCCGCCTAGCTTTAATGTTTCAGCGCCCCCGCAGCCGCGCAGCACCGTGCAGCGACTGGGGAGGGGGATGGGCCCCCTCCTCTCCAGCGAGGACGACATGTGCACGGCGAGCCGGAGCTCTCCCCCCGGCCAAGGCTGATGTGCGGCGCACGTCCTGCTACATGCCCGCAGCCTGTATCTGTTCACCGCGGGCGCGGCGTACTTCAACACCTCTGCTCCCCTCATAGTGCGGGCGAGCGGTATCTCAGGGTACTTGAGGGGTCCGAGCGGCCTCCGTTGGACGCAAGCTGCAACGGCCGGTCCGGCCATTCGACTCAATCTACATCAACTACATGGACAGTCACCATAAGCAATAACTACACTTGGGAATTCAACCACAATATTTGGTGGACATTGCAAAATTTTTCTTCACCATTAAGTATTAAAAGTTTATCTTCAGAAATTCAAATTCTACAAACATAAAGACTTTCATTCACCGGCAACAACAATATTTTGAAACTGAATTAAGAAATCTTGTAAATGCTTCTGCTATCTATCTTCGTATCAATATCATTACTTGGACTTTGTTTCAAACTGATTTCATGTGTCACCCCTGGAGGAACTTTTGGGGGGGGAGGTCTGTACCGGGCGGTACACCTCTACACCGTTTATTTAAAAGTTGCGCCAGTCGAAACTCCTCTTCTGGAGGAAGGTTGAACTTTATCTATTCTATTAATTCTCTACTTTCTCAGAAGATGTCACCACGTGGAAAATTTTGAGTTTTTGAACTGTGTCACTTTTGATGTGTTTTTGTTTCGCTTGAAGTAAGAAGTGTGAACTTTCTCTTCTAGAGGACACTACTGAAGAATTACAATAGTGCAACCTAGTGCGAAATCAAAGAACTATTTTGTTGGAGAAATTTTTATTTCAAGAGTTTGTTCTTTGTTAAATTTCTTTCTGTCATGGTTTACGTTGGCTGTATACCCCTCCTTTTCCCCTTATTTTGGATCTAGCCAATCCCGAATTTCTTTAATTAATTTTCCACCAATAATGTGTTTCTTCTTCCCCTATGTAGGGGTTTCTTTTCCCTAGCCAATAAAAACTTTGAGGGAGGGTGTTTTATTTCCCCTAACGCCTAGAATCTTCCGCGAGAGGATATAAACTGCTGATTTTGGGGTCTCCGGGCCACTTCTGTTCCATCTTTCAGTGTATTAAGTACATAGCAGGAGGCGGGAAGCGCCTCTTTCTTCTTCAGCCGTTCAACACCAGGTAATGGCCTATTAATAACTTCTTTTCTTGCTAGGTCGGCAGTTTAACACTCGCGGCGGGTTCGAAGCATTTCCATCATGTAACCTTTTCCTAAAATGTAATTACTCTTTTCATCTTTTTCTTGTAAAGCTACATATTGGGATAGAGAGTGCTAACCCTCTCGAGCTCCCACTCACAGTTGTTTTGAGGTGAACTTATTTTCTCAAACTATTCTTCGTTTATGTAATGTAAAGTGTTCTTCTCTAAGTCACCTCTGTAGTATGGGATTAGCCCTTGCGTTAGCGGCCCAGAGCCAGATTAGGTTTTAAAAAAAACAAAGTGTATTAGGAGTGCAAGATCGCCTCCTCTCAAATTGTTATTTTAGAGGTCATATAATCAACCTTCTTTTCATGTAATAGACCTCTGTAGGTTGGGTATTTTACCCCTGTGAATACGTCCTTAGAGGACAGCTTGAAGGTAGAGTTTGGTGTGGCCTTTGAGAGGCTTAAATTTTAAGAGCGGATCGCTCTTTTGAAAATGGAGTGTCATATGCCTCGTGGAGGCTTTTCTGTGTAATTCGGAGCCAGGGGCTCCTAGGGATGAATGGGGTTTTCTGCCCCTCTGTTAAAACTTGTGTTTGTGGTAAAACTGAGCTGATCGCAGAAGTCAGGGCGTGAAGCCCAAAACCTGTAAATATTGTATCTCCCCTGGTTTTGCTATATTGTACCTGCCATGTCTGTTATTGCTTTGTTTTTGAAAAGAAAATATAACCTAGTTAAATTTTAAATTACTTTTACATTAACTTTGATTCCGTAGTTTGAAACCCATTCACGCCCGCACCTTCTTACGCCTCTACCTACCGCTAAAACACGGTAACACTTATAAAGGGCATTCCAAATGTTTAGTGTGCCACCGAGATTGTGTGTGTTTAAAATAAACACAATTTGGAACGGCACTACAGTGCCAACCACGGGGATGATTATGGTGATTTGACAGACACCAGTCGCCAATCGAATTTGAAAGAATTGAAAGAAAATTTCAAGCAGCACTATTCTATAAGTATTAATATTTTAATTTTAAAATGATTGTTTACAAACGGGAATGAAGAAATATTTGAATTATCTGAAAAACATTAAAATTTTGACTTGCCGTATTTTTTTTAATATTTATTATTATTATTTCTTTAGACAGGAGATTGAGGAGAGTGAGGTTGGTGGACCCGTTCTAAGAGCAAGCTACAAATGTTCTCTGCGAATTTCCAAAGTTGGGGAACCCTTCACGGAAGGGAATTTAATCAAGGAGTGCCTAATGGACGCGGTGGCATGTGTTTGTCCTGTGAAGCTACAGTAGTTGAGAAATTTGACAAAATCTCTCTTTCTCTTCAAACTGTGGCTCGCAGAATACACAATATGGCCGTTGATATGGAACAGCAATTAATGGAAAATGCAGCAAATTTTGTATCATTTTCCATCGTCCTCGACGAATCAACCGACATTGCAGACACAGCTCAGCTCGTTATTTTCATTCGAGGGGTGGATGGCGATCTTCGGGTCACCGAGGATTTCCTAGACTAGGTAGCTCTCAAAGACACCACTACCGGTTTCGAAATTTTCCAAGCTGTGGAAGGTATTTTTGAGTCAATGGGATTAAAATGGGAGCGGTTGACGAGTGTAAAGACGGATGGAGCTCCTGCTTTACGTCGTCTACGCACGGGGTTCCTCAGCTATATAAAATTAATAAATGGCTGAGAGCGGTAGTACCCTAATGGCGGCGATCCGTTGTTTGATACACCAGGAGGCAATCTGTGCAAAAGTCGCCAAGCTTAAAGACGTAATGGAACAGTATGCGAATGGTAAATTTTCTTCGCTCCATGGACTCACGCACCATCAATTCAAAGAAGTCTTGGATGAAATCGAAACGGAGTATCCGGATATCCCGTACCATGCAGAAGTAAGATGGCTGAGCAAGGCGAAGATGCTTCATCGTGTTTTTTGCTTGCGGAATGCAACAGATACCTTTTGTGACATGAAAGGGCGGCCCGAAGTTCTTTTGCGTGATCCTGAGTGGGTGGCAGGCTTGACATTTTTAAGTGACATTACTGCCCATCTGAGTACTTCGAACACTTCGCTTCAGGGCGCAAAGCACAATATCTGTGATTTGGTGTAAAGAATTCAAGCGTTCAAAATAAAACTGATTTTGTGGGAAAGCCAGATGCGTGCAAGGAACACAGGACATTTTCTATAGCTTGAAACAGTGAAAGAAGGTATCGACTTTGATGAGTAGGCTACTTGCAGATAATCCGCCAATTACAAGAAGAGTTTGAAAAGAGATTTTCAGAATTTTCAGGACTCCAAGCGGTGTTACGAAGTAGATGTATTTCTTCGACCACTTTCTCTTAGAGCAGACAGTGCTACACAATTAAGAGTTGATTTAACTGCAGTGCAATGTTCGTCTTAAAGATCACTTTCTGATGTCACGAAGTTTAGAAGCATTTTAAACAGCGGCTTTCCGCAAGAAGAATACCCCCATTTGTATCAACGTGCATGTAAAGTTCTGTCAATGTTCGCTAAACGTACATTTGTGAGCGTTTCTTTTCGGTTCATAAGCTTACCAAAAGTAACATCGTGCAACGATGAGCGATAGAAACTTTCACAATTGTTTAAGAATAGCTGTGTCCAGAAATATTGTACCCAGTTTGGAGAAGATTATTTGCTCCAACACTAAAAGCTCGTAAAAACGACTGAGCAAAAGTCACTCAAGGTCTGTACTATCTGTTCATATTTGTAAAATTTTGTTGAATTTTCCTCTCAGATATATTCTAATTTCAGATTTGAATAAATCACATTATTCTCTACTTAACACTTTATTTCGTTTCCTGCATATCCCATAATCGGAGTACCTTTCGATTTATATATGCGGTATATTTGTGGTGGCAAAACAGCCCTATCAATATGATGTCAACAAACCCACATAAGCCGTCGGCCGCACGGCTGTACGTACGTATCTTATCAGCGCGGTCCGAACATCGTCCGTCTGTCCCAGGTCTCCTCGCTGCCACAGCGTAGTGGTGGTAGTGGAAGGAGCGCTAGTCTGATTGCCCAGTGCTCCCCGAGCGTGGGCGCGCTCTCGGAACGCAATGACTGGATGTCGCTGCTCTAAACTAATGTCTTCTTGGCGTTGGGATTTCATTTTACGTCAGTGTATTTAATAAAGAGTATGATAAATTTCAAATGTAAAAGAAGGCCGTTTTTCAAGCTCTTATTTTAAAGTTGAGACATCTCGTTTATCAACCCTATCAGACAACCTTAAGCACGTCGCATATATGAGCACGGCTAAGTGGCTTAGATGGTAAAGCCAAATTGGCGGGTTCGATTCCAGCTCAGTCTGGTATTTGAAAGTGATCAGATACATCAACATCGTTTCTACAGATTTATGGCACGAAAATAAACTTCCTACGGACTTCGGGACAAATTTATGTTACCTGGCCGTCTCCGAAAACCATAACAGTAGCAAGAAGGTCAACAACATTATTCTTTATCCCATTGCTCCAAGCAATGATAACAATAAAACAATCGGTGTAACTCAGAGATAGAAGTATCTATGCTTCAAATAGGGCTGAATTGATACCTGTTGTTAAGAAAGTAGAAATTAGAGCAAAATGCTTACAAATAATTGAAGTGCATTGTAATTCTTTTGCCCTGTAATCGAATGCGAATTTGGATGATTCGAATATAAGGAACAGAATATTCCCAACTGGCCAGTAACAAGAGTGTAAACTCGCGACAGTACTGTCTAATAAAACACTATTTATTTGCTCTAATAAAGATGAAACTATTCTTCCACCAAAGTTCCTCCGTGCGCACGTTCACAGACAATCCTCTCGCCCAGTATTGCGATACTCCTCCGTTTCTTTTTCACGTTCTGTTGCTTTTGTTCGATTTTGTGGAATTCAGATTGGTCCTACTGTAAGCTTGCTTAACGAGAGACAGGGGCCATTAAAGTAACTACAATTCTGCTGATGCACAGCTCTCACGTCTCAAATATTCTAAATACCAACTGACTGTGCCACGTTTCGAACCTACAAGCTAGAGCACACTAATAGAGCCCGTAATCAAAAGTGATATTGAGCCAAATAATATCCAGAGTTCCAGATGCAATCCTTCACTAATTTGTTATGCTGAACAAATAATGGCAGATCTTCTATTGTATGTTGGCAATTATTCGTGAGACTAGTACAATACACACAAGTCTCTGTGTGTTCCTAATCAGTTTTGTAAATAATATACAATGTTTGTAACACGGGCCACCGGCGGTGTATAACATGTTGCTAAATGATACAATAAGGCTGAATGAAAATAATCAGTAGTACCGGTATCTCCTTTTGTGTCCGACTCCATGGCTGAATGATAAGCGCCGAGGCCTTCAGTTCAAAGGGTTTCTGCTTCGATTCCTGACCTGATCGAGGATCTGCATCTTGTTCATTCTCGTGACTGGGGAACTGGTGTACCCTCGCGGTACTACTACTACTATTATTATTATTATTATTATTATTATTATTATTATTATTATTATTATTATTATTATTATCATTAATAGTAGTAGTAATATTTTACCATCATCATCACCATCCTGTTGGTAAGCTTCAGTTGTTCCCTATCCTGATGTTACTAAGTTTCCCATATGAGGCTTGGAACATGTTGGTCAACCGCGCTAGGTATTCAGTATACAGTATTCCCGAAGTCTAAGGTATCACTAATTTTCGTGCCATTCATCGTCTTTCTCTTTCATCATTCAATATATTATTCGAAGGGTTGATAATCCGGTTGTTTTGACTCTAAAAGTGGCAATAATGACATTGGACAGTTGTTATGAAATGTCTTACCTGTTTTCTTCGACGCTGTCCGTCGAAGGTCTGGCGATCTCTACAGAATCTTTATCGCCCACTAACCATACGGGCTGTGTTCTCAACCGGAACCTTGCTCGACGTTGCTGTAGCTGCAGAATATCTTCCATTTAGAGGAAGAGTGGAACGGACACTGTAATTAGAACAGTTCACTACGTATAATATGGGGAGTAGGTGTGAAAACCGTGTTGTCCGTCATCTGAAAATGCAACAAGGAAATGAAAACGACGAATTCCCTCTGAAAGACCTTCGGTTTAAAATTTACACTTAAATAGATTATACCGTAACTCAGTATATTGTACGGTAGTACTGGTATTCAGATTCAGTTTTACAAGCACAGTTGTGGGAATAAATGTTGCTTAAAAATTACTGAATTTCTTTTCACCTGTATGTATAACTCCCTCAAGAACAAAAGGGTGCTTTGATCGACACGGGAAGAGATCAATATTCTTGGAAGGGCATCGTATAAATAAGTGCGTTTGATATAAATGACTTCCTCCAATTAAGATATACTCGTATTCTAATTCTAAAGCCAAAGAAAGAACATCAGCCCACAGACCATGAAGACCCTTGAAAGAGTGTTCGGTAAAGGATTGCACTATTTGTAAATTTGGCGCTTTGTGGTAGATAGTGTTACCTCTTTACCCGACCGTCTTTGCTCCCATTTTGGTGTTGGATCAGTGAATCTCAATGAATCCTTAGAAGTGGACATGCATTTTCTAAATATTTCGACTTTCTAACGGAGAATCCAATCCACGTCCTTGAGGATGAACCAAGCACACTTTACAGCCTGTCTTAAACATACAGTATATAATTTATCCTTGTTTGTATGTGAATTATACATCTATCTACTTTAAGGACTTGTTGCAACTTCATTGCAGCTTGCTTTCGGGAGTACCAAGCTCGATAGTTGCAGTCGCCAGTATCCAGTCATTGGGAGATAGTGGGTTCGAGCCCCACTGTCGACAGCCCTGAAGATGGTTTTCCGTGGTTTCACATTTTCACACCAGGCAAATGCCGGGGCTGTCCCTTAATTAAGGCCACGGCCGCTTCCTTCCAATTCCTAGGCCCTTCCTATCCCATCGTCGCCGTAAGACATATCTGTGTCTGTGCGACGTAAAGCAAATAGCAATAGCTTTCGGGAGATAGTGGGTTCGAACCCCACTGTTGGCAGCCCTGAAGATGTTTTTTTCGTGGCTTCCCATTTTCACACCAGGCACACGCTGGAGCTGTACCTTAATTAATGCCACGCGAGTTGGCCGTGCGCGTAGAGGCGCGCGGCTGTGAGCTTGCATCCGGGAGATAGTAGGTTCGAATCCCACTATTCGCAGCCCTGAAAATGGTTTTCCGTGGTTTCCCATTTTCACACCAGGCAAATGCTGGGGCTGTACCTTAATTAAGGCCACGGCAGCTTCCTTCCAACTCCTAAGCCTTTCCTATCCTATCGTCGCCATAAGACCTATCTGTGTCGGTGCGACGTAAAGCCCCTAGCAAAAAAGAAATTAATGCCACGTTCGCTTCTTTCCCACTCTTAGTCCTTTCCTATCCCATTGTCGCCATGGGACCTATCTGTGTCGGTGTGACGTAAAGCAGACTGTAAGAAAACAAAACAAAAACACTTCATTGCAGCTGTAAATTGTAGCCTTTATTTTATTTTATTTATCGCAGGTGCTCATTCCTATCTTATTACTATTTGGACCCAGAATTAGGGTAAGAACTCCGATACTTGAAAGAGACTTCTATCTAAACTTATCTTTAATAAATATTTTAGCGTTAACCTCTGATGTTTTTTGCCGCAAGGTCGTAGAAGCTTTTTGTTGTATCGTGTGTATTCGCGTTTGCATTTAAAACATTAGCAGAGGAGACTACATGCCAATGCCGAGTACCCTCACAGCCGTTAGTAATCATCTATTATCTGCGCAATAACACGGCTATGAAAGTTATAATTTCTCATAGGAAAAGTGCACCAAATTTCAAGGAGTTAATAGCTTTCCTGTATGTGTACGTGTGCATATACAGTAAATCCAAAACTAATACAGAATTCATTGATTATTATTATTATTATTATTATTATTATTATTATTATTATTATTATTATTATTATTATTATTATTATTATTATTATTTCTACTGAAAATGAGACACCCAGTGAGAGAGGAAACTATGCCACAAAATGTGATAAATTGAAAGATTCCATCATCTGTTGCCATCCTTTAGTCTATCTATTCTGTGAGTTACAACAATGTGAAGTGACTCCTAGGGTCATTAATCATTATACAAGGTTTTCTGAGTAGATAACGTTAGTAGTTTTCATTTTTATGAGAGAGAGAGCTATTATGCTTTCTTGTTTGTGAGCATCAGGCATACAATAAATAAATAAGTAAATAAATAAATAAATAAATAAATAAATAAATAAATAAATAAATAAATAAATAAATAAATAAATAAATAAATCCTCATTGATCTGAATTTAGGGTTGTCTCCTTACTCCCAAATCTTCTCAGCCCAAAGTTTTTGACACTTTCGTAACTCTATTATTTTGTTGGAAATCAAGTCGTGCTGCTTTTTTTTGATCTTTTCCAGTTCACATATCAGGTAATCCTGGTGTGGCTCCTATACACTGGAATCATACTCTAATTTGAGTCTTACCAGAGACCAATACGCTCTTACATTTTCATTTCTTCTACTACCACTAAATACCCTCATAACCATATGAAGACATCTGCAAACTTTATTTACGATCTCGTTAATGTGACTAGACCAATGAAGATTTCATTACGTTAACACCAATGTACTTACAGAAATCCCCATGAGGGGCTATCACCCTATTAACAGAGTAATTAAAAGTGACAAGAAATAGAAATCAGTGATGTGGAATCGAATCGAATAACCTTTGGATTTTTAAATCATATTAACTGATCAAATGCTTTTTAATCAGTTGATCGAGGTGCTGGAATTTTGTCTCGCTGCGGATTTTCATTTTCAGGAGGCCTTTTACAGAATAATGCAAACAAATAGTCAAGGCAGATGTGGTGATGTGGTAGATGATTTCGGTCTGGACATAGGAATTTCAAGAGATGACCGTCTGGTGTAGTTATGTCGGGAAGAAGAATTTGTCGTCACTAATACCTTCTTTCAGTTACCACCGAGAAGACTGTATACATGGAAGTCTCCCCAAGATGGTTCAAATAATACAGTCCGTAATCAAATCGATTTCATACTTATTAACAAGAAGTCCAGGAATTGTATTAATTCTTTAAAAACGAATCCAGATGCTAATATTGTTCCTGATTACAATCCTGTGTAGTAAATTTAAAGATACGCTTGAAGCAACGTTTTTAAAAAATCGACACGAAACATGATCTCGAGAAGCTAAAAATTTTCGAAATAAAGTGTAAAATTAGCTAAGTTTAAGGCATGGCTTTCAGACACTTAATGGGGTGACAGATGCTGAGAAACACTAGACTGAAATGAAGAATGTGATATGCAAATTAACAAAAGATAATCTGCAAAATGAAAGTAGACAAAAGAAACGGAAGTGAATGGCAGAGGCGATATTGACCTCATGGAGGTAAGAAGAGGTTCCACAAACAGGGATTCACAGAATTAACAAAAAGTTCACAAGGAAATTCACCGCAAAATTCACACAGCAAAAGAAAAGTGGCTTAATAATCATTGCTAAGAACTTGAAGAATTTAAACAAAAATATGGCATCTTTAACGTTCATAAAATGACGTTCGGGAATATTTTGAAGATAGGGCACAGTGCTGATGGATAAGAACAACAACAACAACAACAACAACAACAATAAAAACAACGTCACTCTCAACATCTTAGACAAGTTGAATCTTCGGAATTCATATAGGATCCTTCAGAAAGCACGCCAGGTTTGATTTATCAGATTATGAAAAATCCAACACACATGAACAAAATACACAAACGTGCTCATCAAACGTTCCAATCTCATGTATGGAAAATGACGTTGGGCATATAACTTTCTCTATTTCGCTGGCATTCAAGAACTCTGTCCGTGAAATTCGCTATGACTGCCCGAAAACATTCCATTTGGATTTCGCCAACAACTCATCCAATTTCCTTCTTTAACTCGCGACTGTTTCGGGGTTTATTGACATACACACATGGTTCAGATAAACCAAGAGGAAAAGTCACAAAGGGGTTAAGTCACATGACCTTGGTGGCCATTGTTGGTCACCATTACGCGAGACGAGGCGATCAGGAAACCGCTTGCTTGTTTCATCATCGCAAGGTATCGGTTTCCATTAATTGTCACAGCTTATCCTGCCTCATCTTCAAAACATTAAGAGCCGATAATGCCAACCGCTCAAAAGCCACACCAAACCGTCACTCGCTGTGAATGAATTTCCTATTCGCGAACCATGAAAGGATTTCCTGACCCACAGATACGGCAGTTCTTTTTATTCACAAATTCGTTTAAATGGAAGTGGACGTCGTCACTAAAGATGATATTCATCGCAAAGCCGCCGTCCTCAGAAATGTGTTAACAAAATTTCTCCTCTTCTCGTGATCGGTCACTTTCAGCTCCTGCGTTAGCTGAATTTTGTAAGGGTGATAATGGAAATCATACCGGAGAATTCGTTGTATTACCCAGTTCCTGGGAACGGCGATGGACTGACTTGATTGGAATAACAGCCACACTGGCACGAACCACTTCAATGATTTGCTCAGATCGGCCAGAGCAGGGGCGTCCAGAATGTTTAATGTTCACTGTTGAACCGTTTCATTAAACTTACCATAAGTTTTACAAACTGTTGATTAATTCGATGTTTCATTTCGTCCTAGAATTGCGTGAAGACGTCTGCAAGAGCTGTATAACTCTCTGCGTTATAATGAAACGTTTTCACAATTAGCACACGTTGTTCAATGGTTGGACACACAGTGAAGAAATACAATAAATTCGAACTCAAGCAACAATCTGAATGTCTACGGATACCGAAACGATACGCAACAATGTCGAAAACCGAGAAACAAAATAAACTGCGCTATTCAAAACGGGCGTGCTTTTTGAAGGACCCTATATGTTGAAAAGCTCTTTAAAACTGACGGATCTCCTCACTGTCAAAGGTGAAAAGGACCAGACATCTTAAAAGAAGAGGTGCTGAAAGTCATACAACTCTCTCTCTGCTAGTTGTTTTACGTCGCACCGACACAGATAGGTCTTACGGCGACGTTGGGACAGGAAAGGGCTAGGAGTGGGAAGGAAGCGGCCGTGGCCTTAATTAAGGTACAGCCCCAGCATTTGCCTGGTGTGAAAATGGGAAACCACGGAAAACCATTTTCAGGGCTGCCGACAGTGGGGTTCGAACCTACTATCTCCCGAATACTGGATACTGGCCGCACTTAAGCGACTGCAGCTATCGAACTCGGTAAAAGTCATACAACAGACGAGGTGTAGGAAAGCAGTAGATCCAGAAGATGTTCATGTGGAATTATTAAAAGACTCAGACTATCAAGTGCTAGAAGTCCTAACACACTTGTTCATCTTGGTCTATTAAACTGGACAGATCCATCAAGATTGGCTTTACCTTCATCACCTTACAAAAAAAAAAAAAAAGTTCAATGCTGAGTGATGTGAAGATCATCGTACTATTAGTCTTATGAGTCATGTCCTGAAACTGTTCCTGAAGATTATTTATGCCCTTATCTATCGGAAGTGCGAAGAGAGGGTCTCAGAAACACTATTTGGTTTCAGAAGTAAACTTGGAATAAGAGATGCTTTATCATGCATGCAAGTCCTTGTGCACCGTTCCATCGACATCAATAAGAATGTATACCTTTTTCCATAGATTGTGAAAAAGGCCTTCGACGAGGTACAACGTGAGAAGTTTCTGGAGATACTACGTAACATGTAGGTCTAGATGGAAGAGTCACCCGAATCATTTCAAATGTGAGACCATAAGGCTGCGTTGAAAGTCGGAGGACTTTTCTTTTCTCATCGAATCACCGGTACAACACCATGTAAATGACGTCATTCAAAGCAGTTATAGGCACTTATCGTGCCCTGTATAACTTTACTCAAACCTTTCTTCGAAGGGTGATCCCTGAATTTAATCTCACAATGGCGGAGTTGTCAACGAGAATCACAGCGGAACTTTAAGCAAATATAGTAGAGACAATACGCGACACTTTCGGATTTAGCCTTGTTAAAATGGGAGACAATTCGCTCGTGGCTCTCAGTGGCGGCGCGTGACTTTCATCACTGGGGGTTCAACAGAAGGAAATATCCCCCCCTCAATATCTCCTCTCCCCCCCCCCCTGTCACCTGTGCCATGACTAAGTTCTGAGAATGGGCATAACGGTGCACATAATGTGCATGACTAAAATCTTCCCTGATGAGAACTTGCACCCTGAATGGTGACTACTCATTACATTTGCTCCATCGTAACCTTGTGAAATCAACTTATCTCTATTATCCACAACTTCGCTCAAAGAAAATTTTAAACACTCTGTTATTGTCTTAGCATCATGACTAGAGGGTAGAGGAAACCCCAGAATCTTTCAACTGGCTTACCGTTGGGAAGAATGATAACAAATTTTGCGGTAGTTGATATATCGGTGGTCTCATCTGCGATTATCGAAATGAAGTGCGCTGTGGTGATTTTTTTTTCTCACGACAGATTTCATACATGCACGAAAGCAAATCATTCTGAATGTCTTTCGAGGTGCCTTTGAAAACAGTAGCTTTGGACAGATGGTCTCTTAATGCAACGTCAATTTCAGAATTAAAATTGACGAGGCCTCGAAATACGCCAGGATTCGATGATTCACTTGTTTCGTCATGTCCACGCAATGCCATCTCAAGCGCGCCACAGAACTTTACACAGCACATAACGAATTTTTCGTACTTGGTCGTTGTCTCTTTCCACAGACTGCCTGTAAGCACAGTCAAATTACTGACGGTTATCGTGTCTTCCCAGGAGATCGAATTGTAACTGAGCAAGCCTATGAGATTTAGAACTTCTGTGTTTCTTTATTATTACTGTATTATTTTTTGGACAGATATCCTATATCTACCACTCCGACTTTGGTCCAAGTCCCTTCGCTTTCATCACTCATGAACCATAAAAAAAGGAAAACAAATCAACATGTTAGTAATTTCGCACCCACAGATCCACTCGATTATTTCATACGGTATAAATCCAATCTGAATTTACGCACGATTTCATTACTTTTACTTTAGGATGCCTCGTTATATCAAGATCAGGCATTGGGTGTCCGGCATCCTTAATCTTAATCTTAAGTTTACGCTCAAGAGAGAGAGAGAGAGAGAGAGAGAGAGAGAGAGAGAGAGAAGGAAAGGTTGTCTTCTTAAGTATCATATCACTGTTCAAACTCATTATGTAGCTCCTTACCTTTCCCGGGAACAAAAATTATGGACGCAACTACAGTGCACAAAAATACACACACGGAGAAAATATTGTAACTTGTTTATGTCCTAAAAATTAAGTTTCTGAACGGCACAACAGTGCAGAAAAACACTCACACGCTTGCACAGCGTACAATAATATTACGAATTATGATAACTATTGCAAACTGTTGTAAACACTAGCATCACACTTGAAAAACAGAGTAAACTTTAGGGATGTATGTTCGCAATGTTGGTAACTTAATTTTAAAAACTCCTGTGGCTAGGCAATTAGCGTTTTCTTTGGTATTACATTCCCGCTACTCTTTGCCTCGGTGACTTTTAAGTTAATTTTCTCTCCAAAAAGTCATTATTCCAAAGAAGGCAAAATTTGGGAAAATAAATCAATTGGAATTTGGCAGGTTAATGTGACTGCTGGCAGTAATGATGCTCTTCAACACTAGCGCTAATTATGTGCACTATTTTCTGCTACGTAGTTGAATTCCTGTAAGGGCAACAGATGGCAGGCACATACCCCAACACAAGGTCAGTCTACCTTGCCCCAACACCCCCGACAACACGACTAGAGAGAGTGGTCTATTGCGCATGCGTAAACCATGGATATCTGTTTCTGCGATATCCTGGCCTTGTCTACGTGCCGGCCGATGTCCCCCCGCACCTCGCCACACCCTTCGCCCAGGTACGGACGGAGAGAGCGCCTTCGAAGGGGGTTCATTCCAGACAAGTATCCAGCCACGGAACGTGCGCAGTTCACATGAATTGAAAGCCAGTACGAGTATATTACGGATAGATGGGCTAAGCAAGAGCTTCGAGATTGACAAGGGAGTTATGAATATTAAGTAGTTAAATAAAATTTGATATAAACTGGAGGTTCATTGCTCCATTGCGCTATACCAGAAACCGCCACTGGTGGCTCTTCTAGTGGCGTGACCTGAAAATTAGCGCTAAATTCAAATATCCATGGAAATGCATATACAGAAATGGATAAATAAATTACGTCTAGAAAGAAAGTCTTACTAAGATATTAACTTCAAAGTTGCTAAAGCAATTCTGGATGATTACATGAAAATTTATTTAACAGGTTATTATTTAAAGACTTAAATTAGACATATAACCAAGATGTGAAATGGACTGCTGTGAAAGGACTTTATCTTTCATTTATGCGTTACTTTTTTAGCTTTCGTATTCCTACCTGAACTTTCACGGCTAGATTTGTCTTTTTTCTCATTTAAAAACATTGTATCATCAAATTAAGACACTTGTCAATAAAAATATCGGCATATTCCTTACACACATGATTCAATGAATTTATATTTAAGAACTTGACAATTTCCCTTTTAACTTGAAGCCTGCTAACAGAAAGAAAATTTACCCTCAAGAACATTCAAAATTTCCCTATAAGCAATACTTGCCATTACATTAGGGTAAAGCAAATTTGCATCGTTATATTGTTTCAACAAAATATGTACATTTCTTAAATCACCCATATTTCCTTCAGTGCTTGACAACGCATTACGGCATTCCAAATGGGGTAATTTGGAACACAACCAGCCACACTCATGTGCACATGTATTTTCTTGAATTAAATCAAAACCTACATATCACACTTACAACACCACCTCAGTATTGAAGGCTAACTGCTGCATTATACAATAAAATACGATTATATTTTAAACCAGTTATAATATGGATCGCGCAGCTCAGATATGTTGGAAGTACTGTACAAATCTCTTTGTAACTGGAAGAATATCTATGCAAACACAATATTAACTTACAGTTTCTTGTCACGAGGGAAACGGAAGAAAGACCGCGATTCCTTCTGCACTTCATAGTCATTGCAGCCAAACACAGCATATATCTTTCCCCTCATATTGAGAAGAGATATAAAGGAATGACACACGCTACTATTTACTTATGTCAACTTAATGCAAACACATAAATAACGCCAAAAACTTCACAAACAAATACACGTGCTCTTATGACAGAATCAGTAACTCTCAGGTCACTCCGCTAGACAGAGCTCTAATTGCTGCCCCTCGATATCTCGCAGAGTGTCGCGTATTGTCTCTACTGTATTTGCTTTCAGCAAAGAACGATAGTGTGTCAAAGCAATATGTATGTGAAGCAATACGCTTAACAATCGCTAGTAGCTCTTGAAATGGTGATCAAAGCTAAGGTGAGGGTCTCCCACATTGCACGCAACGAAAAATCGAAAGAAACTAAAAACAGCATAACGGCTGTTTTGTAAGGGCCGAAAGAGAGAGATGCGCACGAAGTACTGCATCCAATACATGGTTCTTGGTTTTTATGATGGTGGTCTGCTATTCTCATGTGACAGAGAACGCTTAATATGATGAAATGAAATGGCCTATGGCTTTTGGTGCCGGGAGTGTCCCAGGTCAAGTTCGGCTCGCCAGGTGCAGGTCTTTTGATTTGAATCCCTTAGGCGACCTGCGCGTCGTGATGAGGATGAAATGATGATGAAGACGACACAGACACCCAGCCCCTGGCCAGTGAAACTAACCAATGACGGTTAAAATTCCTGACCCTGACGGGAATCGAACACGGGATCCCCGTGACCAAAGGCCAGCACGCTAACCATTTAGCATGGAGCCGGACGCTTAACATGATACTAATAACATATACAACACAATATGAAGAAGTACTTTTTTCGTGTTATTTGTTTAAAATTCATACAATTGTTAAATACTTTTAAGAGTCGCAGGGGTTTACGAATTTGATCTTCTAGGAGTTCTATACAGTGTCAGGAGACAACAACGCATAGTTACCCATTTAAATACCCTCAAATACCATCAACCTCAGCCACGATTTACCTTGCTATCTTGAGAATAGGAGGACCAGTGAGATTGGATGGAATAATGTAATTTCATTGTAAAGGTTTGCAAATAGTGTATTTTACACTATCACGTGTTGGATCCTCCTTATCTGGCAGACTGTGTAATCTGTAAGACATACGCATAATTGCCTTGGCAAGAAGGATCAAACATGCATCACTGCAAGGAGACGAATGAGCGTGCATTAACCCTTGATAGCTCAATAACAGAATAACTTATCACCGTTTTCATTATTTACTTTTGTGGCCTATTTTCTGTTGTCGCTCAAAATCACTGTGATAAAAGCATCTATGCCAATGTTATAGGACTGAAAGGAAGTGATGTTGACAACCCTGGGAAATTCTTTGTTTATTTAACACAATTCAGTGAGAACCCTTTCACTTTTGATATGACGTATTTGTAACAATAGGGAAAAAGAAAGCATGGGAATAAATCACTGGCTTGGTTCTAAAAGGGCCAATCTCAAAATACCTGTTTTTGAGCTATGAGCATTTGAAGTTTTGCTTATAGTTTTCCAATTATTTTTTTCAACCACTAACTTTAAATAACTTTATACTTTCTTTGTGGAAGTCACCGTATTAAACGCTAATTTTTTCTATCGTATTCTTTAAAAATTGCCAGGTCTCTAATCTTTATTGGTGGAATGGAATGGCGTATGGCTTTTAGTGCCTGGATATCCCAGGACGGGTTCGACTCGCCAGGTGCAGGTCTTTCTATTTGACTCCCGTAGGCGACCTGCGCGTCGTGATGAGCGTGAAATGATGATGAAGACAACACATACACCCAGCCCCCGTGCCATTGGGATTTAAGGTTAAAATCCCCGACCCGGCCGGGAATCGAACCCGGGACCCTCTGAACCGAAGGCCAGTACGCTGACCGTTCAGCCAACGAGTCGGACATCTTTATTGGTAATATAACATTATTGGCAAGGGATTATTTAATTAAACGTTAACTGTTCGTTTAGTACTCAACAGAGACATTGGCCCTTTTAACATGTTGCAAGCCAGGATAAAAGGCGTTTGTATCAGTGAATATCTCAATTTCGATAAAAAATGACATTGGCCCTTTTAGAACCAAGCCACAGAAATATATTTAGAAAATACATTGATCCATGGCTTTCTCGGAAACGTACACTTTACTAAAACATTCGCTGAAAGCTAATTATTTAACGTTCGCACAAGAAGCTGTGAAGTAATAATCGAAGTATCGGCGAACTAATATAATTAATATTAGCAATACAATTTAATAACCTGTGATAAATCCCTTTAATTATCTACATAGGCCTATGTGTTACAAAAACGACAATAACAGAATAACTTACCACCGTTTTCATTATTTACTTTTGTAGCCTATTTTCTGTTGTCGCTCAAAATCACTGTGATAAAAGCATCTATGCCAATGTTATAGGACTGAAAGGAAGTGATGTTGACAACCCTGGAAAATGTATTACAATGTATTACAAAATATAAAACAAAATTCCTCTGCGAACTGGTGGACGCCTGCTCTTGGCGCACCGATTTTTCCGATTGACTGGGATCGCTACGTTATATGGATTTAGTACTGTGATGTTCTTTACAATCGGACGCATTTACTGATTCCAACCCCATCTAGAGTGATGTATTTAGAGCCTACTATTGCTCATTTCTACGGTGGTTTGTAGTGTGATTTGTTGTATGAAATTGAAGATGTGTATTCAGACGAACGTATACACCTAGACCTCGATCCGGTCGGGAATCGAACCCGCAGCCCTCTGAAGTGAAGACAACTACGCTGACCATTCAACCAAGAATCCGGACGAAAAACTTTCTGAAGCATTATCTTTTTTATAGCACAATATACCTAACCATTGTCATAAAAAATATCGACTCATATGAAGAGATTGAAAAAAAAAAATGTAAGGGTGAAGTGAAAATATTTTCCGCCAAAGGATGCTTATATCGTCTCAATGGATAGTGAGTAGAATTTGGCCTGTAACTCTTGATAATAATTTCTATGACAGTTGAAATATTTCACATGATCATTATAGGGTTAAAGAAATGAACACATTTTTATTAATGGAAAATGAAAAATAACTATCAAAGGACAGTCAACAAATGATTTTGGTATACGGTGCTCCAAGAGCAGGCGTCCACCAGTTCGCAGAGGAATTCTGTTTTATATTTTGTAATACATTGTTGGAAGAACTGTGATGGTTTTTTTCATCCTATTTCACTGTCACTTATTTCAACTGTGCATCATTAATTAGCGACATGTTAATTATATTTCTTACGTTTCCAGTGAATTAATTAAACGTTAACTGTTCGTTTAGTACTCAACAGGGACATTGGCCCTTTTAACATGTTGCAAGCCAGGATAAAACGCGTTTGTATCAGTGAATATCTAAGGAGAACTATTTATTATTCAAGGAGGGTTCTTTTACCACTCTATTATTTGAGAAGGAATGTGTGAATATTTTTTAAATTTGTAAATATTTATATTTTTTAATATTTGCTTTACGTCACGCCGACACAGATAGGTCTTATGGCGACGATGGGACAGGAAAGGCCTAGGAATGGAAAGGAACCGGCCGTGACCTTAATTAAGGTATAGCCCCAGCATTTGCCTAGTGTGAAAATGGGAAACCACGGAAAACCATCTTCAGGGCTGCCGACAGTGGGATTCGAACCCACTATCTCCCGGATGCGAGCTCAAAGCTGCACGCCCCTAGGCGCACGGTCAACTAGCCCGGTATTTTTGAATATGGACAGCGATCGACCAAAAACATACTTCAGACTTGCTTAGACGCTGAGTCACCCTTTTTCCGGTAAAATATTTAGGTGCTAAAAATTGGCGTGCATAATTCAGACTGAGAAATATAGCCTACATGTCTGTATAGGAGCAGATTTATTACTACTACTAAGATACAGAAATGAAATTATAATTTTGTCCATACCTTTCGAATGTTTGCCTCATAATTCGTTATTGTACAATTAAAATATTGTTGTTGTGGATTGTCAACAGAGAGAGAGAAAAGACACCTAGAGGAAATAGTTTCTCAGACGTAATATACCTATTCAACTTTCTTGGATGTTTCTGCTCTCTCTTCCAACTGTAAGGCTCTGCCGCTTCTTATTTCCTACAACCTGGTCACCATACTACCAATACTATACTCCTGCACTTCCTCCTCTTCCTACTACTAAAATGAATAAAAATAATGTATGCCAAGTTCTCAGCTTGAAGGCTTGTGTGATCCTCAACACCTCCCCCCGCCCCCCCCCCCCACCCCTCATAGGTAGGCTAGGCATCACTGGAGAGGCGTACTAGGGAAACGAGGTGTGTGGTAGTATCCCATTACCTTCCTCACTGAGCCGAAAAGTGTTATTACAACTCAATCTACCAATGCCACTGAAATGCACCAGCAACCGACTTTCTTAACGGCACGTTACATCACTCATCATAGGAATTTACTGAATATGGGATGGTGTTACTATCATTGTCCGTACCTCAGTCACTTTTATATTTTTTAAGGACAAGAATGAGATTGAGAAAGGCCAATTTGTTCTAAACCACACCAGAAGATGTGTATGTAAATACTAGATCTCACCAGAAATGGATCTGGACTTAGACGAAATGTAAGTGGATTTTTATGTTACAGTATATATAATTGAGCATTTTTCTCCTAGCAAATAGGTTTAATATCTTTCAGTCCGTGTGTTGGCGTTGGCGTTTTGTGTTACATATCACAGTTAACTATGAAATATACAAAATAGTAAACTACTTCGAAGTTTATAAATGTAATAATAAACGTACCTCACGTCATTCAGCCACCACAAACCCTCAAGATTTACTTAAATTCTTCGTATTCTTAGCCTTAATAATGACTTAAGTATCCTTAAGCGAGCAACACATATTTCTACTTCAGATAACAACGAATGAAACAGCGCCCTTCAAGGTGCAAACTTTCTTGTGTAGTGTTGACTAGGCCTACTGCAGGGGCATGATAATGTTATTGCATGTTGCTTCAGAAAATAGTACGATATCTGTTGTGACATTGCTGGCCTACACTCCAAAATAACAAATCATTCTTTCGCGTGATCGCTCCACTCAGAAATAGCATGCGTTGCATAGGTTTGCTCGCTGAGAGGCTGAACTAATCAATTAATACAACAGGCTAAATCGATTCTATACGCTGCCATATGCGTATTAAACGACATGACCGCGCAAGGAGCAAAATACACAGGATTACAGACATGTAAAGAGACTTAGAAAAAATATAACTAAAAAGTAAGAAAGTCCTAACTTAAGGCGGATAATTAATGTCTTTGAAACTGACTAGGTTATGTCAACACGTTATTAACCAGTGTAGCCAATGGTCTTGGCTGACAGGTAAGTTCGAAAGCCACTGATATGGTTTTGTCCAGGATAATGCTGGGATGGTACGTCTGGCAGACTCCTTAGCTCAGCAATACCCTACCTGAGGTACGCCAAAAATAACAGTAATGGTGGACGCTATGTGTTTGTCACAAACAACGCACCGCCGGTAACCTATCGTCTACTCATCGCAAGTTACGCGCCTATTCTTGCTCAGCGGCAGCCGTGGACGGGCAAGCTCCCTCCGTTCAGCCATCATTGTTAAACCTAGCCCTGCCCCAACCAGTCATAACTAGAGGCCTGCGCGGATATACAAAATAATATCCGCATCCGCTCTGCACTTCCTTCATCCGCACCCGCATCTGCGAATGGTTATCCGCATCCGCAAAATGGTTATCCGCGGATAATTTAAATATTTAACTACAGTATATTACATCCAAGGTATTGAAATGGATAGGTCTGTTAACATAACACAATAGGCCTGACACCTGGCACCAGAACCCCTACAGTCGCTGGTTTATTAAGGATTTTCTCTCGCGACTACTACTGACGTATTGACATTTGCTCCTTCCTTCCACTAATTGCGGGCAGAATGCAGTTAGGCTTAGCTCAGATTCACGGCTTTGTGGTCTCAAGGCTCTTTATGTATCACCATTCTCCACTACCATTGTCAAGGGTCGCCTAACCACAAGCAAAAAAGAAGAGTATACCTGAGTGAAATTCAATAAATGCCATTATTTAGAAATTATCAGCAATTCGCACTGCCGTACATTTTGTATCCGCCAGACACTAACTTCGCGGATATCCGCATCCGTGCAGCGCTCTAGTCATAACCTATTTTTCAGTAGGCAGCGATTTCTGTTTTGCCTGCCATCCCAAATCACTTTAGCTTTGTTCACTTTCTCTAGAACTTTCTGGAAGCCTTCACAAACGTAATGAAAAAGGGAATATTCTAGAATTGTGTGGAGATTATAGTTATGTGTTCTATTATTTTACAGAAGGTGGCATTATGTATTATATTTTTCCCATACATTATTGTTGAGTGTAATACGTTATGGATAAATGGTTAAAAGCAGGAAGTCCGAAAAAAATCACCCTGCAGTCTGTAGAGGTCTGGTAGGCTACCTAGTAGACCTGTTTCCCAGGACGCCTATCACGACATGGTTGTACGCATGTAAGCGATAGTAGTAAAACTAACATTTCAAGTACTAGATCTGATCAGAAGAAACGGAAATATTTAAGTGAGTATTTAAAATATGGTTCATGTTTGTGGGTTACTGTAGTCACGTCCTATTTCGTGAACCATGGGCAACGGCTGAGTGGCCTAGTAAGTGGTCCTGAGAGTCGGGATACCAGTTGCTATGGAATGGGAGTGGGCATCTCGGACATATTCTGAGTCGTGGCCCTCCTTGTGCTCAGGCGGCTAGGACTACACAATTCACCGTGGTCCATAACCCGTTAGAGGAGAGATCCTCACTTGGACTATGTGCAAGTAGGGCAGCATCCTGCTTCATGAATTTACCGAGCTCAGAACACTTTAAGAAAGCCTCGGACCTATGGGAGTAATGGAGTCCCACTCCCATTTGACAGGCGAGGGACTCCTTGGAAACAACTTGCGGAACGAAATGGAATTCGATGGGAAGCTATCAATATTAATGGGGCTTATGGAAGAAAGAAGGTAGAACTTGCTGAGTCAGCAAAGAGGATGCATCTGGATGTGCTAGGAGTAAGTGAAATTCGGGTAAGGGGAGATAAAGAGGAAGCGATAGGAGATTATAAAGTGTACTTGACGGGTGTTAGAAAGGGAAGGGCAGAGTCTGGGGTAGTGCTCTTTATCAGGAATACCATTGCACGCAACATAGTTTCTGTTAGGCACGTAAGTGAGCGAATGATGTGGGTAGATTTGTCAGTGGGAGGAATTAGGACAAGAATTGTGTCCGTGTATTCACCATGTAAGGGTGCAGATGAGGATGAAGTTGACAAGTTTCATGAAGCACTGAGTGACATCGTGGTCAGGGTCAACAGCAAGGATAGAATAGTGCTAATGGGCGATTTAAATGCGAGAGTTGGGAATAGAACTGAAGGATACGAAAGGGTGATTGGTAAATGTGGGGAAGATATGGAAGCTAATGGGAATGGGAAGCGTTTGCTGGACTTCTGTGCTAGTATGGGTTTAGCTGTGACGAATACATTCTTCAAGCATAAGGCTATTCACCGCTACACATGGGAGGCTAGGGGTAACAGATCCATAATAGACTATATCTTAACAGACTTTGAATTCAGGAAAACTTTTAGGAATGTACGAGTTTTTCGGGGAGTTTTCGATGATACAGACCATTATCTGATCTGTAGTGAACTAAGTATCTCTAGGCCTAGGGTAGAGAAAGTGAAATCTGTCTGCAAACGAATAAGGGTAGAAAATCTCCAGGACGAGGAAATTAGACAGAAGTACATGGATATGATTAGTGAGAAGTTTCGAACAGTAGACAGTAAGCAGGTTCAGGATATAGAAAGTGAATGGGTGGCATACAGGGATGCTGTAGTAGAAACAGAAAGGGAATGCCTAGGAACAACTGTGTGTAAAGATGGGAAAAGGCGAACATCTTGGTGGAATGATGAAGTGAGAGCAGCCTGTAAACGTAAAAAGAAGGCTTATCAGAAATGGCTCCAAACAAGGGCCGAGGCAGACAGGGAGTTGTATATAGATTAAAGAAACAGAGCGAAACAAATAGTTGTTGAATCCAAAAAGAAGTCATGGGAAGATTTTGGTAATAACCTGGAAAGGCTAGGTCAAGCAGCAGGGAAACCTTTCTGGACAGTAATAAAGAATCTTAGGAAGGGAGGGAAAAAGGAAATGAACAGTGTTTTGAGTAATTCAGGTGAACTCATAACAGATCCCAGGGAATCACTGGAGAGGTGGAGGGAATATTTTGAACATCTTTTCAATGTAAAAGGAAATTATCATGGTGGTGTTGCAAACAGTCAAGCTCATGGGGAGGAGGAAAATGATGTTGGTGAAATTATGCTTGAGGAAGTGGAAAGGATAGTAAATAAATTCCATTGTCATAAGGCAGCAGGAATAGATGAAATTAGACCTGAAATGGTGAAGTATAGTGGTAAGGCAGGGATGAAATGGCTTCATAGAGTAGTAAAATTAGCGTGGAGTGTTGGTAAGGTACCTTCAGATTGGACAAAAGCAGTAATTGCACCTATCTATAAGCAAGGGAACAGGAAGGATTGCAACAACTATCGAGGTATCTCATTGATTAGTATACCAGGCAAAGTATTCACAGGCATCTTGGAAGGGAGGGTGCGATCAGTCGTTGAGAGGAAGTTGGATGAAAACCAGTGTGGTTTCAGACCACAGAGCGGCTGTCAGGATCAGATTTTCAGTATGCGCCTGGTAATTGAAAAATGTTACGAGAGGAATAGGCAGTTGTGTTTATGTTTCGTAGATCTAGAGAAAGCATATGACAGGGTACCGAGGGAAAAGATGTTCGCTATACTGGGGGACTATGGAATTAAAGGTGGATTATTAAAATCAATCAAAGGCATTTATGTTGACAATTGGACTTCAGTGAGAATTGATGGTAGAATGAGTTCTTGGTTCAGGGTACTTATAGGAGTTAGACAAGGCTGTAATCTTTCACCTTTGCTGTTTGTAGTTTACATGGATCATATGCTGAAAGGTATAAAATGGCAGGGAGGGATTCAGTTAGGTGGAAATGTAGTAAGCAGCCTGGCCTATGCTGACGACTTGGTCTTAATAGCAGACTGTGCCGAAAGCCTGCAGTCTAACATCTTGGAACTTGAAAATAGGTGCAATGAGTATGGTATGAAAATTAGCCTCTCGAAGACTAAATTGATGTCAGTAGGTAAGAAATCCAACAGAATTGAATATCAGATTGGTGATACAAAGCTAGAACAGGTCGATAATTTCAAGTATTTAGGTTGTGTGTTTTCCCAGGATGGTAATATAGTAAGTGAGATTGAATCAAAGTGTAGTAAAGCTAATGCAGTGAGCTCGCAGTTGCGATCAGCAGTATTCTGTAAGAAGGAAGTCAGCTCCCAGACGAAACTATCTTTACATCGGTCTGTTTTCAGACCAACTTTGCTTTATGGGAGCGAAAGCTCGGGGGACTCAGGATATCTTATTCATAAGTTAGAAGTAACAGACATGAAAGTAGCAAGAATGATTGCTGGTACAAACAGGTGGGAACAATAGCAGGAGGGAACTCGGAATGAGGAGATAAAGGCTAATTTAGGAATGAACTCGATGGATGAAGCTGTACGCATAAACCGGCTTCGGTGGTGGGGTCATGTGAGGCGAATGCAGGAGTATAGGTTACCTAGGAGAATAATGGACTCTGTTATGGAGGGTAAGAGAAGTAGAGGGAGACCAAGACGACGATGGTTAGACTCTGTTTCTAACGATTTAATGATAAGAGATATAGAACTAAATGAGGCCACAACACTAGTTGCAAATCGAGGATTGTGGCGACGTTTAGTAAATTCTCAGAGGCTTGCAGACTGAACGCTGAAAGGCATAACAGTCTATAATGATAATGTATGTATGTATGTATGTATGTATTTAAAATATGATTTTCATTTACTGAGGAGGAGGAAAGTTCCAATCCATTATGTGTACTATAAGGGAAGATTTTAAGTAACGGTAGTATAAAACCATCTTTAGTTATGTGCCATTTAAACACTAAATACGCTCAGTACAAAAAGAAGTTAGTTAGTTTTTCGATCGACTGTCAAAACAATAAAAAATGCTCATGTTCCATCATATCTAGTGGCAGCTAAGAAAGAACGAGAATGCTGTTGAAGCCTCTTATAGAATTAGTTACTAAGCACGGTAAAATTACACACAGCTGGAGATTTTATAGCTCCGTGTGTGAAAGATGCTGTACAGTATATTTTTGGCCGGACTATTCGCAAAATCACAACAATCCCATTTTGAAATAACACAGTTTCATGTAATACTAAAGGCATGTCAGATACCAATGAATAAACGGTAATACAAATATTAAGCTTTTTCTATTATTAGTAATAATAATAATAATAATAATAATAATAATAATAATAGGCCTAATGGTGTATGGCCTTCGAAGAGGCCTGGTGCATGTCTTTCGAGTTGACGCCATGTAGGGGAGCTACGCATCTATGAGAATGGGGCCCTACCTATGATGAATTCTAATGATGAAGACGGCACATACCCAGCCCCCGAGCCATCTGAATTATCCATAAGGTTAAAATCCCCGACCCGGTCTGGAATCGAACCAGAGACCCCCTGGTCCAAAGGCCGGCACACTAATCATTTAGCCATGGAGGCGGACATTCAAGTTGATGAAGGCACAGACGTTGCTGGCCTATTAATCTTACTTTTGATGTAAGGTATTGTAATGATTTTGAAGAAAATATTTTACTGTGCCATGCGTTAACTGAGCGGGGAATACGTGTTCAACGTGATTATTAATTAAAGGAAATTAGTTGGGCTAATGTCCAGCTTCATGGCTAAATGGTTAGCGTGCTGGTCTTTGGTCACAGGGGTCCCGGGTTAAATTCCAGGCAGGATCGGGAAATTTAACCATCACTGGTTAATTTCCCTGTCACGGGGGCTGGGTGTATGTGTTGTCTTCATCATCATTTCATCCTCATCACGACGCGCAGGTCGTCAACTCTAAAGATCTGCACCTGGCGAGCCGAACCCGTCCTGGGATCTCCCGGCACAAAAAAGCCATACGCAATTTCATTTTTTCAGTTGGGCTAATTGTTGTATTTGCACTGATAGCGTAAAGTGAATGTCTGGCTGTTACGTAAGCCTTCGTAGACGTATAAGGGAAGTGGCTCCCCATGTAAGTTAGTATGGAACCATTGCTGTATCCATAGACAAAGTCTTGCGTCCAAAGAAATATCCATGAATGACGTTCTTAATGAAGCAGTAAAAGTTCAAACTTTGTCGAAGCCAACGTAACAAACTCGAAAAAAGTGTCTCGAAAAAAGTCCTCACACGATTATTAGAGCTCAGACATGAACTCCAAGTAAATTTTGAAGAACATCCTTTTTATTTGGCTTCAAAGTTTCACGGCAGTGATTGGCTTCAGCAACTTGCTTATTTAGCTGATTTTCCAGATATAAATAAACTCAACTTAGGGTTACAAAATATCTCAGTAACAGTATTTAACTTTTCAAACAGTATTCAGTCCATGGAAAAAATACGTTGAAAATAATCAAGCTGAAGCTTCTGAAACACTGCACGGTCTCTTAAGTGACAATAGTCTGTATTTATCTCAAGAGGTCATAAATAACGTTTTATTACACTTGAAAGGCCTCGTGGTTTCTTTTAGGCTGGATTTCCAATTCCAGACAACTGGATTGCAGACCCGTTTAAGGAAGAGAACTTCAAGACAGCCAAGCTATCCATTCATGGTAAGGAAAAATTAATTGGAATTTCAACAGATTCTTCATTGAAGTAGAATGTTAAAAACTTGGAAATTTATGGGCTAGCATCAGTGTCGAATATGGACGTCTAAGTAAAATAATTCCTTAAATTTTGGTACCATTTACTAATAATGAACTAGTATGGAGAGCTTTCTCTTCGTATTCTTACATTAAAAACAAATAACGGAACAAGCTCAATGCAAGCTGTGATTTAAGAGTGTACTTATCGACATTTGAACCTGGTTTCAAAATGTTGAGTGCGTCAAAACAGGCTCAAGTATCTCATTAATTACAATGTACTCTCCAAGTGACAGGACATTAAATCTTAAATCTTCACTCATAATATGTAATTGTTCTATTCATATTTGATAACACAACGTAAGGTACTGTAAAATACAACAATATTACAACTGTTCAGTTTCCAACATAATAGTTTTCAATAAAATGTAAAATAAGAATGCCTCGTTGATTATTTTATTTTCTATTTTCCCAAACCCTCAAAACATCCTAAACGCTTTAAGAAGGCGTAAATTTAGAAAATACCAAATGACGGCAAAAGGAAAAAAGATGAGGATACCATGGGTTAGTAACTCGAATATCCTATTCAAAACCTAGCACTTACTGGCGAGTAGTGAAAATGGTGAAGAGAAACTTGCCTTATTATCTGCTAATCGGCGTCAATATTTCCTTCATAATTTAGCAGAAAAACCGAAGGCCCTGTCCTAAGTTTATATTATTACAAATGCAAAAATTCTACTAAAAAAATTTTCCTCAACCAGGAGAACAGTCACATCGAACGTACAGTAGGAGTCTTTACATGTTGAAGTTTTTCCTTATATTGCCAGCAGCCATTCACGCGACGTTTATAAGTTCAACTTTCACACGAAGAGAGACTACTAGCATATTATAAAAGTTTTCATTCCGTACCCTGAAGATGTGCGGCGGGTCTCGTAAAAGGTAACGCCCTCTCTCTGGCCAGGGAGATTTGTGACGGTGATTTGTGTTTCGGAGAAGGTGAGCGGGGTGGTGTCTGTGGCCTATAGAAGGACTTGTCCCGGTATTCACCTTAGTGCTGGGGACTGTAAAACCATGGATAACCATTCGCAGGACAGCCGGCGGTGGGGACCAGCCACTCCATCTCCGCAATACAGGAATGCCGGGCTAGCAAAACTAGTTGCTGTTAAGTCGAAGTCTATCCTGCTTGGTCTCGAAGAGAGAACCGAGAAGGCAACCACTAACTGGATCGTCTTTTTAATAGGCAGCAGCTGGCATCATATCGGGCACAGCAAGTGCCACTTTAATCATGTAGAAAAAAGGAGGAACAACCCATAAAGTGAAATTTATCACGGCATTATAAGGTTCCGAGAGGTTATTATAGATGGCGCACAGCATGGGTGCAGTAAGGGTAGGTAACTACAGGAAAGGCCATATTTATATGGCACAATAATTTAATAATAATAATAATAATAATAATAATAATAATAATAATAATAATAATAATAATAATAATAATAATAATAATAATTATTATTATTATTATTATTACTATTGATTAGCATATTAGCTGCTTATCTTTTCGGACGGTTGATACAGACATCATTTAGAAGAAATATCCCCGTTCCTAATTGCAATAGAAGTGGTTTTACCTGCTTTTCCTATATCAGTTGCAAGAGAATGCTGGAATGGTAACTACTGTACAAGCTTCCCTATTCTAGCTCCTTACAACTACACGCAACTGCAGACAGCCAACAAATACACAGGTTTACCACCAAATAAACGTAAAAGCCCTAAAATAAAACAGTATAATTACGACATGATCCACCCGATTTCCCTGTCATCTGAGTGATAAACACTTGCTAGTTCGCATCTTTTTCAGATTGTAATTTAACTCTTGACTGGCAGTGTTCTGTAAGCTATACTTATTGTACGAGAACAGACTCATTATGTCGAAGGCAGATGTTTCGTGGTGTTTTTCAAGCAGAACGTCGATAAATAAACTTTTAGTCAGAATCTCGTTTCCAAAATTCGGACTCGAACTGTTAAGGGACTCTCGAATTAAATGGGGGAAGGGGGGGGGGAGTAGTGCAATGACAGCACACGTCCACTTACAGTTTTAAGATAAACACAGAACTTTTCTCACAGAATGTGAGTATATGAAAGTAAACCCTCCTTTTCCTTGACATAATATTTTATAACACATAACCTGCGCATTAGTAGTTAGTGGTTTTATGCTGCTGAAGATATTAAAATCAGGTGATTTATAGAGATAAAAGATTTAGACACAGTATTTCCTCGACCAAACATACGTTGAATTTTGTTCATCAAAATTAAAGGAAGAGCCGATTATTCTTATGTTTTGTAAATCTAGAGAAGGTGTATTACAACAAGGAAGAGAAAGGTACTGAATATACTAATAGATTATGTGATAAAGTACACTGAACGGTTTCCCTTTAGACTAAAGGAGAACACTCACCCATAGGCCTGAAATATTTTCCGGAATACAGAATTGTTATGAAATTAAAATACATTTATTGGTGTACTGTAGTGTATTATTTTATTACATAATTTATTCAGACTCTTAACGGAGGACAAACTCATGTTAAATTTTAGCACAAGGTGATAAAAATAGGATAAATGAGGGAACACTTCAAAATATTTAAGAAATTACAAGTTTTCTGTATACTTGTTCATCATAAAGGCTTTTAGGATGTTTACTTTTAAATGAGATGAATAGTGTGTTATTTTATTGTATAAGTTACTCAGATTCCTTTAGTTCTTCCACTCTGTGTATATATATGAAGGAACGAGTAAATCTTCACTATCAAAATCTCTCTGGCTGACTGTATTTCATTGGTAATAAATGATATGAAATGGCGTATGGCTTTTAGTGTCGGGAGTGTCCGAGGACATGTTCGGATCGCCAGGTGCAGGTCTTTTGATTTGACTCCCGTAGGCAACCTGCACGTCGTGATGAGGATGAGATGATGATGAAGACGACACATACACCCAGCCCCCGTGCCAGCGAAATTAACCAATGATGGTTTAAATTCCCGACGCTGCGGGGAATCGAACCCGGGACCCCTATGACCAAAGGCCAGCATATTAACCATTTAGCCACGGAGCCGGACACATTGTCAATAATAGGTGTACCACACCGTATGCCTAGCAATTCTCTCTCCAAAAAAAGTGTTTTCATATCTGAATGTGTTGTTTTGTCCATTTACTTTAACTCCACCAAAGTTGCTGTTTGTGTTTCCACCGCAGAAAGTAATATCCTAATTTGCGAGATTATTTTCAAACAATAGGTACGCATTATGGGCATGAAAAATATAATCTGCGTATGTATGAGGATGGGCTATACATAGGATGAAATCTGATGTTGAAGACTGTACAGTTCCCCGAGCCAGAGGAAATAGCCAATGCATATTGCCAGACTGACCAGATATGGCCACGGAGTCGAACACCTCAGTACTTACAAGTGGGATCGGTGGGTTAGCTCTAAGCCCCTCCTTTGTCTCCAGGAATTAACATGGTACTCATTTTTGGTACAGGCTGAGAGAACCTCTGAACTATCTCCCTCTCCAGAAATGGAAATCTCGTTTCTAAATTTTTCATCTTCTGGTTGCGAATCGAATCCACTGTCTTCTGAGTTAACTGAGCACGCATTTACTATCTCGGAAAGACAGCCCCTCTATATACAGTAGACGATATTATATTTAGGTGAGTGAAATGTAATTCGCCCGTTTTACAAAAGCCTATAATATCGGTCGAGTGGATTCGTCGCGCTAATCACGCTTCACCTCGCTGGCCTTCTAGCTGAGCAGAGGTCACTTGATAGGCCACGACCCGTGAGGATTGTAGCGCCATGGTTTTTGGGTGTTGTTTGAAATTCAAGCCGAAGGGTAAATGCTATCAATGCAGCGCAAGGATTAGCATTTCTGATCTCCAGACTGTGTAGCTTATCAGTGTGCTGCTCATTTCGTCTGAACTATAAAGAATGAATCTTACACTCGATTGAATATCTATGAACGCTCAATTATACTGTATATCACATATTATGCCATATAAACTGTATACGTAATTCATGTCGTGTAGGCGTATGTTCGAAGTAGACTAAATAGTCATTTATGACTCTGAAGAGGAATTTTGAACACATTTATATATCACTCCAATATCGCTGATAAGCTCTCTAAACAGAACTAATGGTAAAACGGTAGTCAGTTCGTCTACAAAAGCATATTTCATAGCTGTATTTTCTTCTTTGAGATCCGGTCATATTCAGAAGTAACATAGTTCTTTTCACACCCTAGACACATGAGGACGGAATAAATAAATGTGGAAATGTGAAGCTTAAAGCTCAGAGCTAAGGCATGCTTCGGTTAGTTTACAAGCTCTTTTTTATAGACACTTCTGTTTCAGTGTCATATTTCAGCCCCTGTGTCACACGTTTCCACTCTTCTGAAATTACCACCATTTGACAAGCTGAGGACCCTCTTAATGGAGGGCTGTTATCGTTTAATAGCAAACCGTGCAGACAGACAGTAGTAGGAACGTTTCAAGGGTGTCAAAAACTACCTCAAGGACTCAACTTAGGGCCGTAGTAATATACTCACTACATAATCCTCTCTGATTTATATCCCCTTCCGCCCTTCTCTGCAAGCTAAAAACGTGGTTTCGTTTCGAGATAATCTTTACGAAGTCTTCTCTTAATTGTCATTGGCTGAAATATGCTAACCTTGAAAATACGATCAAGTCCTGAATGGAGCACCTTCTTTTGGTCGTAGACTGAACATCAACAAAGAAACATTCCGTCTTCTTCGAAGTGTAGAAGTATTATAATTATAGGTATCTCTAAGTACTTATGAGAACCAAGCCTTCAAGTTCTAAACGCCACGGGCTCTCATGGTTTAACCAACACAGCATCCATCTCCGTTTAGAGCTATTAGCTACCGTACTCTGAGGCCCGGGTTTAATTATCGGTACAGCCAAAGATTTAAGATTTCGGCGATATCTGGTATGTGGGTAAGAAAGGCGCATGCAGCTCGCCTCCGTTAAGGGTAGCTATGCCCGAAAGGAGCTGCCACCTCAAGGAATACTAGAACACAACTTTACGAAGACTGCGCCTAGCCCTAGGCCATACTCAGGCCCATGAAGACAAAATCAGTCTCGCCCAGTCCATACCAGCAAGTCCATACGACATAGCGCTCAAGACCGGTACCGGGATAAAGTGCTCACTTCGTTGAACCGTAAGGGGTGATTATGCCGGTGGATAACTTAACACGTGGCTGCCGTACAGACGTAGAAATACTCCAACTTGATAGCTAGCATAGCTAAGAGATAAATGACAATTGAAAGAAGTGGCTATGACGTACAAGTCACGTAGCAGTAAACTTGCATTTGGAAGATGGTGGGTTCACGCCAAATCATCATCAGCTTATTGTTTTCTGTTGTTTCCCATTTTTAGGCCAGGAAAATACCGAAGTTGTACATGAATTAAGGCCATACATGAATTAAAGCCATGGCCGCTACTTGCCAGACCTTTCCCATCACAGTCGAAAACCTTAAGAATTTTTTGTTTGTTTGCTAGTTTGCTTTACGTCCCGACACAGATACTGTAAGTCTTATGGCGACGATGGAATAGAAAAGGCCTGGGAGTGGGAAAGAAGCGGCCGTGGCCTTAATTACGGTACAGCCTCAGCAACTTTAAGATTAGTGCGAAGTTAAACATCTAACAGCGGCTGGGCGTACAGCTAACCACTCCACCCCATCAAGTGCCGAGGTTACGGATAGTGGAAGCCTTTACCTTCCACCCCTCCAAGGGCCTTCATGGCCTGTACGGAGATGACTTTGCTTTGCTAAACACCTAACAAAGGACAAGAGTGGGGCCTAGGGCTGTGTTAAGTCACTTGGACTACAAATGTTGTACCAGATCATTTCTGGTCGTTAGAGGTAAAGTATCGTTAAGTGGCATTCCGCTAAATTTACAGATGAGCAGGGGAGCTGCATATTTTGATACTTTTGAAGAAGTTAATAGGGGAGAAAGAGTAAAGTTGTACCCTTAAGGGTACATGTATGTGAAGGACTATTATTTTAACTACAAATCACACACAAGATATCACCAGTAGTATGCTTCATATACACCTGAAATTCACTGTACAAGTGGAATTAACCCTTTAGAACCATAAAACAACAAAGAAAAATTAGTTAGTCAAGTATTTTGGTAGTTAGCCTAATTTATCCTTCCTATGTAATTTACTTTTTAGGAGTGTACACAGTTTTTTAGGTTTCTATACCTTTGAAATCTATCAATAAAATCCACCATTTTTTTACTGTATACAGAGAATGTGTGTGTGCACAAAGTAGACTACTGGCGAACATACAGAAAGAAATGAATTAACAGCATTAATTAAAACTTGGTACATAAAAATACAGCAATTTTTTGTTGGGCGTAGCTGAAGTCACGTCCTTATTTTTTAAGGTATATACATGATTGTAGTCTACTTTTCTTCAATTATCATACTGATTCTATGTACAAAGTTTCAGCCTTCTAGCTTAAGTAGTTTCTGGTCTGTTAAATTAAATATGTCAGAAAACTAAACTTTCGGGAAATTGGACTTAAAGTTTAACTTTGCTTTTAATGAAAGTTGTGGCCTAACCTGATGTGTTTAATGCATTCCAGCCCCACAATCATCTTGGTTCAGAAGTTATTCATCCTCTTTCTTCCTATTTATATTCCTTTTTCTGGTTCTTGCCGCCTTTCTTGCCTCTTTTCTTCACTAAATCTATTTCTGCTTGAATAGTCCAAATATTTCAGTTTCTTTTTTTAAGCACTTGATTGCACCTTAACCTCACTCTCACCAGAAGTATTACTGGTATTGATTTGTGTTTCTTGCTCTTTAGATGTAAATCTATTTCCGTAGAACTTGTGCCTGCCAGCACCAAATTTCCTTGTTCTCGGCATATCTATGGAAACATTTACTACTTATCTTTTAAGAAAAATTATTGTGATCAACACTGTTGTTTATATATTACTGATGTGGAGAAAGATGAACATTGTGCAGGTTAGCCAAATTTTTGAAAGTTAAATTTACTGTTTTTGCACAGAAATTACCTTTGCTGCCCCAAAGTGACTTGTTCAGGAAATATTATGAAGTTTAAATACATTTGACATGTAAAGGGGCGTGGCAGAGTCCTGCAGATATTTAAGGTTTAAGGCTGTAAAAGGTCCTGAAACATTAATAATATGTACTTATTGTATTGGTTGGATTCAGGAAAGACAGGGGGATATTATAAGAGCAAAAAAAATCGACTTTTTCAAAAAAATTCCCGTACTTGTTCCCTTAAGTGTACTCGCTTACATGGTGGGGAGCATACACACAGTGCATCGCGAAGATGTCTAATAGAGTTCGTATATCGAATCTGTACCTAATTTTGATTTCGCTATCCCTTTAGAACTCAATCGGGTTTTACGCATCTCGTGTAACGTGACGAGGAGTATGTGCGGCTTGAATAATCTCCTAGACAACTTCAAGATCGTCCACAAACCGGATTACGTTTAGAATATCCGCCTCTACAGTCGACTTCGTGAAGTCAAAGTTGGCGACTTTCAAGCAATGTCTCGGCCAAATTTTCGACGATGAATAGGAAAATGGTGTCTTTGTTAGGTATAAAGTCTTGTTATTGAATACGACCCTTAGAAAGCTAGCAACTAAACCGCTGTGGTAACTACATCCTCAATAACATTAAGGGAACCTGGGGCAAATTTTTTATTTTCCACAATGTTTGAGCAATCACAATGAAATTGTTATGGAGTATGCAGGACTATTATGGAAAGAACATATCTTAATTTCAGCTTAATACACTGACTGACAGAGCAAATGCAACACCAAGAAGGAGTGGTTCGAAAGGGATGAAAGTTGGGGAAAAAACAGAGACGGCACGGACGAATAATTGATGTTTATTTCAAACCGATATGCAGGTTACACAATGCGCACGGCATCGACTCAGTAGGATGTAGGACCACCGCGAGCGGCGATGCACGCAGAAACACGTCGAGGTACAGAGTCAATAAGAGTGCGGATGGTGTCCTGAGGGATGGTTCTCCATTCTCTGTCAACCATTTGCCACAGTTGGTCGTCCGTACGAGGCTGGGGCAGAATTTGCAAACAGCGTCCAATGAGATCCCACACGTGTTCGATTGGTGAGAGATCCGGAGAGTACGCTGGCCACGGAAGCATCTGTACACCTCGTAGAGCCTGTTGGGAGATGCGAGCAGTGTGTGGGCGGGCATTATCCTGCTGAAACAGAGCATTGGGCACTAGAGGTGACGTGGAATCATACGCAATAGCGCCCCAAACCATGATGCCGTGTTGTCTAGCGGTAGGGCGCTCCACAGTTACTGCCGGATTTGACCTTTCTCCACGCCGACGCCACACTCGTCTGTGGTGACTATCACTGACAGAACAGAAGCGTGACTCATCGGAGAACACGACGTTCCGCCATTCCCTCATCCAAGTCGCTCTAGCCCGGCACCATGCCAGGCGTGCACGTTTATGCTGTGGAGTCAATGGTAGTCTTCTGAGCGGACGCCGGGAGTGCAGGCCTCCTTCAACCAATCCAATCGACGGGAAATTGTTCTGGTCGATATTGGAACAGCCAGGGTGTCTTGCACATGCTGAAGAATGGCGGTTGACGTGGCGTGCGGGGCTGCCACCGCTTGGCGGCAGATGCGCCGATCCTCGCGTGCTGACATCACTCGGGCTGCGCCTGGACCCCTCGCACGTGCCACATGTCCCTGCACCGTGGACACATCCCTATGGGTATCGGCTGCGATTTGACGAAGCGACCAACCTGCCCTTCTCAGCCCGATCACCATACCCCTCGTAAAGTCGTCTGTCTGCTGGAAATGCCTCCGTTGACGGCGGCCTGGCATTCTTAGCTATACACGTGTCCTGTGGCACACGACAACACGTTCTACAATGACTGTCGGCTGAGAAATCACGGTACGAAGTGGGCCATTCGCCAACGCCGTGTCCCATTTATCGTTCGCTATGTGCACAGCACAGCGGCGCATTTCACATCATGAGCATACCTCAGTGACGTCAGTGTACCCTGCAATTGGCATAAAGTTCTGACCACTCCTTCTTGGTGTTGCATTTGCTCTGTCAGTCAGTGTATAGTTATTAGTTTATGAGATATGATGTACTTTATGTTATGACACACGCGAAACAGGCAACTTCCAAGAAGTTCCCTGCGGGATTGATTTTTACCTGAGAGTTTGAAAACTTGTGGAATGATTCTTCCTTATAACAAAAACATCAAGGATGTAGTTTTTGATTAACCTTATGTTGCTCAATTAACTCCTGTTTCAATTTTTTAATTTTATTTCATGTAATTTTCCACTAATTTTCTGTATTTTGCCTCATAAAATGAGTATATTGAAGAAGAATGCAAAATCCATACTGCAATTTCTTTGTTAGGTCACATAGAAGCTACATACCAACTTTGGTAAATATAGGTTTAGATTTGACCCGCATGGAACACTGCAAGTTACAAAAAATGGTGTTTTGAGTTAAATGAATTTTAGTTCTAAAACCATTAAAAATTTTCATAATGGCCTTTCCAAATCTCTTAAAATTCACCAGCACTATAGCTCCTACCCTTCTGCTTCTTCTTGGCTTCCTCCCTGTGTACCTTGAGGGTTTTCAGTTTTTCCTGACTGTTTTCTTGTGTTGGGTGACTGACCGCTGACTGTCAAATTTTCTTCTTTCATCTCATTCTGTGGCAAGTTTGGTGGATACTGGCGAAAGTTTATAATTCCTTACAGCCATTTTTATTTCTTGTGTTGCACTACATCCCATGTTGTATTCTGCAACTGCATTAGAACCAGTTATTCCAAGTCTTTTTGAGGACACAAAAGTCTCCTTTGGGCACTTTTTCCATATACATGCATGAAGACTTTCATTGGCAAGTCCTGTTGATGCCAGCCTTTCGTATACAGGCCCAATTTTCAGCAGCATTGCAGTTATGAACTGAACTGACATTTTTGTGGGTTTGAGGGGTTTGTCCAGTTGCGATACTCTTGTTGTAGAATCACCATGATTCAGGTCCTTGGGGACATTTCTTATGCTTAGGATCTTCACCTGTGGAGGAGTAATGGTATAGTGTGGCATATATTGCAGATTTCATATTATCTACTGAGGGAATATTTGCACCTATTGCCTGCCTATAATAATTCGTGAGCTTCACGATAGTTGCTTCTTTCGAACTTCCAGGCCCCCTTCCACCAAGTGTAGTTCCTTCGTGGTTGACTAAATTTTAGGTTCAAGTAGTTCATAACATAGCTAATAGATGGCAGTATACATTGCAATATTCAAATATAGTGTCATCTCAATGCTACTGTAAAGAGGGAATTAATGGTACGAGAAAGGGACACGGATAGCCGAGCATACAGAGAAAAGGGGGCGTGGTGGAGAATTAAATGACCGTGCAGAGACATTTAAAAACGGCCTTAAATACGTCAAAAATAGTCACAGCGGCACAAAACCACTTTTGTTATGTAGGGGAAGGTTAACATAATTTATTTATGCCAGAATTCAAATTTCGACAATTTCATCCATTTACCGAAAAAGATGTGTCCCAGGTCCCCTTAACTGAGGTGTGTTCTGTCTTTCCATCTGCTACCGTACTTGTCTTAGCTATGTGACAGTAGCCTGTTGCTGAAGACTTTATAGAAATATGTTTTCTGTAATTGTACAAAACGGATATAACAACTTGTAGGTATATGTTTATTAAAAAATCTTTACCCCTTCATGTCTCCTCACTCTCCTACCATTCATAAAAAAGGAGCTACTCCCTCTGTCATAGAGAATCCTGCGTAGTGTCGCACCTTGTTAGAGAAAGCCAAAGGGAATCGACTTGTTCCTGAGAGGACATAAAACTGCACTCTTCTACTTCAGTGCAGACGGGAAATGCAGTGGGTAAACAGCGATAAATCTGGAGGTGAAGAAGGTACCGATATCCGGTCGGGCGCAGCTGCCTGGCTCCACTTAACACAAGCACGTCGGCACCTTTCTTCTACGATCTCTTTTGCAGATGTCCTGCATCCTCGTGGGACCATATCCGGCCTCTGTTCTGACATGAGAGGTCGTGGTAATAGGTGCGTGATTCGTCTGGCATAAGTCTGTATTTCACTCTTGCTCTGGATTAACCACCATCAGTTAATTCTTCGTTGTCAGTTTTACGAACGTATACATACATATATACATGTATTTTCTTGAAAAATCAAGTGAAATGGCTGCGCAGTTCGAACCATATAGGCTAGCTGCTAGCTTATATTTGGGAGATGGGGGTTTGAAATTCACTATCGGCATCATTTAAGATGGTTTTTTGTTGTTCCACTTTATCACACCAGTCAAATATTGGGGCTGTACCTTAATTAAGGCCACTATTGCTTTCTTCCCTTTCCTGATCCATCGTCACCAAAATACATGTCCGAGTTGATGTGACTAGCAAAAAGGAAAAAAAAAAATCTTGAAAGATTTACACTGCATGCCAAAATTTTCAAATCCTTTTGGTTCGGATTCCACGTAAAATCGAAGTTCCCATAACTATGATCACGATAGCAACAGTAGGGTACATAGAACTACAAGCTTGCGTGCTTGCTTGTTATTTTTGCCTTTCAGTAGTCTGCAAGCCTCTGCGAATAACTACAGGAAGTACATCCATATTCTAATAATTCTAGCTAACACTACGTCTCTACCTTGTTCAATGCCTCTTGCCTTTACATTTTAGAATATCGGGTCTTCGTCTCCTAGGTTTCTCGCTGCGTCTTTATCGAGGAGGTTAATTTGCTGGGCTACTTGAAGTCCTTCATCCACGTCAGATGTCCGAAGCAATTAATTAACACAGTTTTGTCCAGCCCATCCAATCCTAGGTTGATATTTAGGCTATCTTGTCATTAAGTATTTCCTACTGTCGGTATTCCCACCAGTTCGTACGATGAATCATTCTCACGATTTTAATAAGTTAACGTTTGTGTTGGCACAATATCTTTAATCCACCCAACTTTCATTTCTTTCTTTCTTTCTTTCTTTCTTTCTTTCTTTCTTTCTTTCTTTCTTTATTTTTCTTCCCCTTTTCTCAGTTACTTGAGGTCGGCGCTACACGCAGATTAAGCCCAGTTTTATGGCCAGATCCCCCTCCTGACGCCAACCCTTACTAGGGTCGGTGAGCGTTAAAAAAGGACATTTTCAAAACGAAGTAGCCAACGGCCTTAGCCGTGTTGAAACACTGGATCCCGTGAGATCTCCGAAGTTAAGCAACATTGGGCGCGGTGAAGATTTGGATGGGTTGCTACGCGCTGTTGGTGGGCGGGGGGGGGGGGGGGGGTAAGGGAATGGAGGAGCGGAAAGGAACTGGTCACCCTACCGTACGTAAACTCCGGTTCAGGCACACCTCTGCGGAGGTTCGGACCTGCCTTCGGGCAGAATACACCTTTATCTTACCTTATCAAAACGAAGTAATTTATAGACGTCATGTGCGGCGAAAGTGTTCAATCTCACTGTAAAGAGGAAATATCAATGCATTTAGCAATTAGAGTCTGGCTTCGGTTTGGGCGGTGGGGATTGTGGTGGTGGTAATTATTGTTTTAAGAGGAACTACAAGTGGAACCATCCTTAATTAACCCTAATCAAAAGGGAAATATGAAGAAGACCGTTCTTTCGAAGAATGAAGGTGCCGGCAAAGGAAAGAGAATGCTATTGGCTTTAGACTACGTCGCACCGACACAGATAGGTCTTTTGGCGACGATGGGACAGGAAAGTGCTAGGACTGGGAAGGAAGCGGCCGTGGCCTTAATTAAGGTACAGCCCCAGCATTTGCCTAGTGTGAAAATGGGAATCCACGGAAAACCATCTTCAGGGCTGCCGATAGTGGGGTTAGAACCTACTACCTCCCGAATACTGGATACTGGCCGCACTTAAGCGACTGCAGCTATCGAGCTCGGTGGAAAGAGAATGACCACGAAGGGTGTGAATATGAAAACTTCCCAGGTCTCGAAAATCTAATACTGTTGGGGTAAGGAAACAGCACCAAGGAAGACCAGACAGGAAATATGAAAGTGAGGAGCTTTTCACAAGTATGTGAACCGTGGCTGTTAACCCACGCTCCCAATTTGAGAGCCCTTGGACACCCATTCAATTGACTCGTACAAACGTGCACATGAATGGTGTCCCGGCATAAACAATCAACACTGCCCCACTCCAGTGCTGAAAAGAAGGGAAGAGAGTGAAGGGGTAGTGTTGAAGGCCAATCTAGTACAAAACATGGGGGAAGGGAGTGAAGGGGTAGTGTCGAAGGCACAATGACTCACCTTCTTGCTGAACGCATTGCTGGATGGACTGCATGCAGACAGCCCGCTACAAGACTTCGTTGTGATCGAAATGGGCACAGTGGCGGATGTATTGAAGTATAGCATTAGGTTACCTACTCGTCCGGCCCCGCGGTGTACGGGGCAACGCGTCCGGTCACCCCGAGTTCGATTCCCGGCCAGGTCAGGGGTTTTAATTGTAAATCTATATATATAAAATACGAGTTTTGTCTGTACATTGCTGAGAATTTGAAAAGAATGATATTTCTGTATCGGTCATGTCCATAGTAACAAGAAAATATACTTTTTACTTTTCCGTAATTTCTGTCTGTCTGTCTGTCTGTCTGTCTGTATGTATGTACACGCATCACGAGAAAATGGCTGAAGAGAATTTAATGAAAATCGGTATATAAAGTCGGGGGATGAGCCGCTACAATCTAGGCTATAAATCATTTTATTCACGCTGAGTGAAATGGTAGTTTAGGGGAAGGCCTTAAATTCAATTATCGAATATTTATATTATGAGCAGTCCTATCGATAAATCTATTTATGTCTTATACATTTTTACCGTACCGGCCCTGATAACACAGATATTAATGAATTTGTATTTTTGTTGCTAAGTCCATATCAACGCCGAGCCACGAGAAAATGGGTTAACAGAATTTAATGAAAACCGCTATATAGAGTCGGGGAATAAGAAACTACAGTCTAAGCTGTAAATAATTTTATTTTCCCGAGATGAAATGGTAGTTTAGGGGAAGGCGCCTGAAATTTAATTTTTAAATACTGTTGCCTATGTTACTGGTGCTATCGAAAAGTACGGTACTACATAACAAAAGTTATAGACAATACAATTTCCGATCATTTATGTTTCATTCAGTTTTACTGTATCGACTATGATAAGAGGGGTATTTCAGAAGGCCTACAATATCGAAAGCGCATAACTCTGATCAACAATAAATTTACATTGACCATTGTTTGTTACTGATCAACAATAACTTTACATTGACCATTGTTTGTTGTGATGTTCTTCGTGCCGCTCAACTCCGAGAGATGGGATTACTACTGCGTACCGAGTATAACAGCCTGACTGAACATTGGCGGGAAATAGCTAGGGAGTTGGAAAACTTTCTCCTTTAGCATGCCACTCCTCTGGTTCATACATTTTCTGATACTGCAGGTACGTAACACACTGGTTCATCATAGCATTCGAGTTATTCAATCCCTACGCTGAGGCACTGATTGGAATGAGTAGTGTGCATATTTAATGGAATAACGCCAGAGGAGTGTTCATGGCAGTCTGCGATCTGGTTGTTACAGCTCTGGAACTTTGGACTGTTAGATCGTCACCGTAGTACTGTTCGTTGAAAATGAGAAAGTGTGCGGTTTTTCTTTTGATCGAGTATTTTATATGATAACATTGCTTTCGATCGCTACCTTCCTACTGACGTTTTTGCAATATCCTATGTTGAATTCAGTTAGGAAAACCACCAAGTCAGTCTTTCTGAGAATCCCGTAGCGAAGCACGGGTACATCAGCTAGTGATTAATATCCCTGGCCTGGGGACTGCGTGTTTGTGTCGTCCTTAACGTTCCTCACATTCAACACTCAACACTTCCGCAATTCCAATTACATGCAGGTTCATATATTGTGCAAGTAGAGGCAAAAGAACTCTATAGGTCGACGCCCCAAACAAATAGCATTTTAACATAAAAAATTAAAAAGTAACCTACTCTGATAATTACAGTATTAAGAGGTAAAGGAGGTTTTTAACTGAAAAGTATTTTATACTAGTTAGGAATATTTTGTAGCTGCAATATATCGGGCCTACCAATCCTTCATCATGTGAGCCTCCCACTTGCCAATAATACGTCCTCGATTCACTTGTGATAGGATGGGAGCCATCTTATTACAATGTTACAGTATAACGCCGGAATACACATACTGTGTATTCAGCACTCCCTGTTCACTCCCTTCCCTTCCTTTTCAGTACTGGAGTGGGGCAGTGTTGATTGTTTATGTCGGGACACCATTAATGTGCGTGCGTGTACAACAGGTATGGAATGCCGTGAATATTTTCTGTCGCCCCCACCAGATATTAGTATGGTCATCAATTGATGTAACAATTCTGCCATCTTGAAGTGGGTACTAAACTCGCCGTGCCTCACGGCTAACAATTAGTATACCTCAGGACCCCGGTGTGGCAGCAAGTTTTGTGAGGTGTCGTATGATTTCTTGCAGTGGACTGTACACCTGTATAGTAAAAACAATAGTGAACATTTGAATAAATTGTGGTGCGAAGAAACGTGAAAAATGTTACAACAAATCTATATAAATTGAGAGTTTTATCTGTACATTGCTCAGAATTTTAAAAGAATGGTATACTGTATCGGTCATTGTCCTCAGCAACAAGGAAACGTATTTTTTACTTTTCCGTAATTTCTGTCTGTCTGTCTGTCTGTCTGTCTGTCTGTCTGTCTGTCTGTCTGCATGCATGTACTTGCATAACGAGAAAACAGCTAAAGAAAATTTAATGAAAATCGGTATGAAAAGCCGGGAAATGAGCCACTACAATCTAGGTCATAAATCATTTTACTCATTTCTTCTTCTTTATCTGTTAACCCTCCAGGGTCGGTTTTTCCCTCAGACTCAGCGAGGGATCCCACCTCTACCTCCTCAAAGGCAGTGTCCTGGACCTTCAGACTCTGAATCGGGGGATACAACTGGGGGGATGACCAGTACCTCGCCCAGACGCCCTCGCCTGCTATGCCGAACAGGGATCTTGCGAGGGGATGGAAGGATTGGAAAGGATAGAGAAGGAAGAGGGAAGGAAGCGGCCGTGGCCTTAAGTTCGGTACCATCATGGCATTTGCCTGGAGGAGAAGTGGGAAACCACGGAAAACCATTTTGAGGATGGCTGAGGTGGAAATTGAACCCACCTCTACTCAGTTGACCTCCCGAGGCTGAGCGGACCCCGTTCCAGCCCTCGCACCACTTTTCAAATTTTGTGGCAGAGCCGGGAATCGAACCCTGGCTTCCGGGGGGTGGCAGGTAATCACACTAACCCTACACCACAGAGGTGGATCATTTTATTAACGCTGAGTGAAATGGTAGTTTAGGGGAAGGCATGCTATTTAGTTCTTAATATTTATGTTATTAGTGGTCCTGTCGATAAATACTACATAACTAAAGGTATTTAGAATTAAATTTCCGATCATTTATGTCTTATACAGTTTTACCGTACCGGCTATAATAAGAGATATTCGTGAATTTATATTTTTGTTGCTAAGTCCATATCAACGCCGAACCACGAGAAAATGGGGAACAGAATTTAATGAAAATCGATATATACAGTCGGGGAATAAGATAATATAGTGTAAGATACAAACAATTTTATTCACCTTGAATGAAGTGGCAGTTTAGGGGAAGGCGCCAAAAATTTAATTTTTAAGTTCCTATGTTATTGGTCCTAAGTACTACATAACAAAAGTTATAGAGAATACAATTTCCGATTCATTAATGTTTTATTTAGTTTTACCGTGCCAACTATGATAAGAGTGGTATTTCAGAGTTGGAAGAAAACAAAAGGTGAAGGCCATCGAAAGCTCATAAAATTGATCAACAATAACATTACATTGACCATTGTTTTTGTGATATTCTTTTTCTCTTATGCTGCCACTCATCTCGGATAAATGGGATTACTGCTGCGTACCGAGTAGGCTACAAGGTCAGTATAACAGGCTGCCTGAATATTGGAGGGAAATAGCTGGGGAGTTAGATAACTTTCTTCGTTAGCATGCCATTCCTCTGGTTCACTCATTTTCTGATACTGCTGGTACGTAACATACTGGTTCACAATAGTATTCCAGTTATTCGATCCCTACTTTGAAGCGCTTATTGGAATGAGCAGCGTCCACACTTAATGGAATAATAGCAGAGGAGTGTTCACGGCTCATGGCTGTCTGCGGCCTGATCATTCCAGCCCCGGAACTTTGGACTGATAGATCGGCAGCGTAGTACTGTTCGTTGAAAGTGAGAAAATGTGTGGTTTTTCATTTCATCGAGTATTTCATATCATAGCATTGCTTTTAATCGTTACATTCCTACTGGTGTCATTGTAATAACCTATGTTGATTTCAATTTTTGAGGATGTAGAAAGGTAGGTGGAGAGTGAGTGTCTGCCATTATAATGAAAACTTCCCAACTTGATCGTGACTGATGGTAGGCAAGAGGGCCTACCATTACAGTGAAAATTCTCTAACGCAGTCTTCACATAAGAAAAGACGTTTGGTGACTCCCCCGTGGCGTTTCTAGGGTAACGTTAAGAGCTATGCAATTTAATACAATATTCATTAATACAATCTTACAACGTGTACACTACCTAGCCTAGAATTCTGTATACAATGTAGAATTCCGTAGCAAAGCACGGGTACATCAGCTAGTGGATAATAAATGCGTTCAAAATGATCAGAAACTAATTCGAGATTATATAACAGCTTATCAGAATTCCAAAAAATCCATAATCACCAATGTCGAGTTTCTAAAGCCTTATCGGGAGCGTCCCAAATTTAGCGCAGCCGGGAGTCAATGCAGCGAGTTCCATGCTGATGGAGTCGCAGTCGAGCATGTCTACTGCCCCAGTGGTGGAAAATCATTTGGAATTCGTGGTCTTGAAAAGTGTAAATATGTTTAGAACCAAGAAATAAAATGTTAATAACTTAACCAAATTTCAAACCCATACTAACTAGGTACCGAATTTCCATCACGCGGAGCGTATTCAATGTGGAATAATGTGGCTGTGACCACGACACGCTCTCTAATGATTTTATTTCTGATTGATAGTAGTGTAGTATGTTTTGTGTATTAAGATGAACACAAACACCCATTTCAAACCAGAGAACTTAACATTACAAGGTTAAAATATCCGGTTTGTCTAGAGATCGAACCGAAGGCGCTACGCTGAACATTCAGTTATGGAGGCAGATCCAACTTTCACTTTCTTCGATTTCTTTATTCAAATTACCTCACTCGTTCAATCTACAGAACATGACCAATTGATCGACACTGTGAAGTTAACAAAACTGTTCAGAGTAACGTCTGATGAAAAATTCGCCAATGATATAGTGGGAATTTCAGTGTGATCATCGGTATGAACATTAAACGCTGTATAATTCGGCAGTAGATTTACATAAGAATATCTAACTTTTTGGCTTTTTTTGTAAGTTCTAGATGAAATTACACTTTTTTAAACTTTTAATATAAAAGGTGTTACTGTATCTTTAGCTGTATGTATTTTTCTAAAAGTCAGCTATTTGCTTAATGTACCTGTGTTGTCCTTCCTTCTCCAGGAAACAAGCTGGCAAGGTAAAGGAGACTTTAATAGTGATTCTTATACAGTATATAATGTAGGAGAAACATAAGGTAGTAACGCAGTAGTGGAATAAGGAAAAAATGGGGAAATAACGTTGTTATAACGATATTCAAGAAAAATAGTATTTAACCTGTTAATTTCTGACCAAGTGAAACAATTTCAATAAATGTAATTTTAATCGTCCATGAAAGTATGAGGCAGATTAATGTACACACTTTAAGTTAATAATGTACAGAGTGAATAAACATTATAAAGTACCTAGTACTTAGGCTAAGAAAAACAGGAAAGAAGGTTGAGGTTGGTAGGTGATATCACATACCTACAGGATAGTAGCCTATATTCGATATACATGAAATGAGTGTTCTCTCACTTATTGTAGAGTTGGCGATAATTGTGAGAGGATGGTATCATCCGTCACCTTTTCTGAGGACGGAGTGACTATGCCCCGCATAGATGAGGCTGGAGTGCTTTAGGTGGCAATATTCAGTCATTCCTGACTATATCATATTTCATAAGGTCGGTACAGATATTGTCGGCATCGGAACTCGAACTTGGAATCACAGTCACGTTTTATTCCTAAATTTGTCCCACTGAGCTACAGTATCATATTAAGAATACAAGTATCACTTCCACTTGGATATACCGTAGATGGCAGAATGTCTGCCTGTGTAGCGAGCATTCTCCCTTCATCTCTGCTCGTGACTATTAATCACCGACGTGGTGCGCACAACTTCCGGCCTGTCGTTCGACCAGGCACGTTTCTGGGATTAACCATCTCATGTGTGGTCCTGTTGTAAGCCCTTCACATGTTCCTACTTCCAATAAGTGTCTTCATGTCATATTTTTACAACACGGGAAACATTAGAGTCGCAATCAAATACTACTGGGTTACTACAGAACTTAAACATCGTGAGTTACATTTCCGCAAGTAAATACAAATTTCAGACGCAACAGGCAAAATAATATTGAAGGAAACTTCCAGAAATATGAATGTGAAGAAGCTCTCCAGTAGGTCGAACAAATTTTGGGATATGTATCGATGACTGAGAACAAGTAAAAATAAAATGCATTTTTGCGATTTTACCATCAACGTGTAGCTTATTTCGACCTCTACTACACCCTCAAAAGTGTTACAACAACAAATCTAATGTATTCATGCCAGGAAGCACTTCTACAGGTTTTTAATGTTCTGACATTAGTAGCTAATGATAGAAAGGAAGGTCGGAAAAGTAGAACTAATGGACAGTACCATATGGCTGATCAGAGAGGCATGAGGGAGTTTAAAAACGGTGTAAACCGACTGTGGGATGGGTTTAAAGCAATTGCTGAGGAATGTGAAAAAGGGTATGTACCTTTAAAGGGGCTCTTTAGGCCTATAACAGAGAAATGAAGAGACTAAGAAGGAGTGCGGCTTAGAAAGAAATAGAGTTAAAAATTGTTGTGGGAGTAGGAAAAAACTGAAGGAACTTACTAGGAAACGGAATCTAGCGAAGTCAGCTAAGATTAACATGATAGGCCTAACAAGAGTGTGTATGCGAGGATCTACAGAAAGCAGAAGTATTCAGTCAGCAGTATGTTACAAGGATAATGTCCAGATACAGGAGGTGACGAATACTGACGAAGTATTTAAATTTACCTACGATAACAAAAACATTTAAATTAAGATACAAAAGCTGAAAACCAGAAAAGCAGCTGGAACTGATAATTATTGGGATTTACTAAAGACAATGGGTTGGGATATAGTACCTTATTTGAATTACTTATTTGATTACTATTTGCATGAAGGAGCTATACCAAATAAATGAAGAGTTCCTATAGTAGCCCCTATGTATAAAGGAAATGGTGATAAACATAAAGCTGAAAAATCCAAGCCAGTCAGGAATCTAGCGAAGTGCTAAGCATAATATGATGGCAAGAGTGTATATACGAGGATCTACGGAAAGCAGAAGTATTCAGTCAGCGGTATGTTACAAGGATAATGTCCAGATAGAGGAGGTGTTACATGTAAGTTTTGGGGAAAGCATTATTTCTGATTATATTAGACATGTTTACGGAACTAATAACTGGTTCAATAGAACGCAGTTAGGGTTTAGGAAAGGTTATTCCACTTAAGGATTCCAACAAGATATAGGAGATATCCTAGATTTGGGTGGTTAAATGGACTGTATCGCGATTGACATATCTAAGGCATTTGATAGGGTAGATCATGTGAGACTACTGGCAAAAATGAGTGCAACTGGACTAGACAAAAGAGTGGTTGAATGGGTGGCTATATTTCTAGAAAATAGAACTCAGAGAATTAGAGTAGATGTAACATTACCTGATCCTGCAAGCATTAAGAGGCGAATTCCTCAAGGCAGTATTATAGGACCTTTTGTTTTCTTACATACATAGGCCTAAGTGATATGAGTAAAGAACTGTAATCAGAGATAAAGCTTATTGCGGATTATGTTATAGTGTATATAGAGTAATAAATAAGTTACAAGATTGTGAGCAACTGCAAAAAGACGTCGACAATGTCGTGAGATTTACATTGTATTTGCTATGTGTTTGACAGACTGAAAAGCCTTAGCTACAGATTATCAGCAGGCAATGATACGATGAAATGAAACGGCGTATGGCTTTTAGTGCCGGGAGTGCCCGAGGACCTGTGCGTCGTGATGAGGATGAAATGATGATGATGACAACACATACAACCAGCCCCCGTGCCAGCGAAATTAACCAATGCTGGTTAAAATTCCCGACCCTGTCGGGAATCGAACCCGGGATCCCTGTGACCAAAGGCCAGCACGCTAACCATTTAGCCATGGAGCCGGACAATGATACGATGATAAACGGGGTTAAAAGTCAAGTTGTGTGTTTCCTCTCGGTTTTAATTACTGGATTGACGGGGTGAAAGTTCTTTCCGGGATCATTGTAGGTACCTAGATGTTAATACAAGGAAATATCTTCATTGGGGTAATCACTTAAACAGGATTTTAAATAAAGGGTACAGATTTCTGCACACGGTTATGAGGGTATTTAAGGGTTATAGTAAGGATACAAAGGATAAGTCTCTGGTAAGACCCCAAGTAGTGTATGGTTTCAGTGTATGGGACGCTCACCAGGATTACTTGATTCGAGAAGAATTTTTTTTTAAAGAAAAGCAGCTCGATTTGTTCTGGGTGATTTCCGACAAAAGAGTAGCGTTACAAAAATGTTGCAAAGTTTCGGTTGGGAAGACTTGGGATAAAAGAGACGAACTGCTCAATTAAGAGGTATGTTCCGAGCTTCAGCGGAGAGATGGTATGGAATGACATTAGTAGATGAATAAGTCTTGAGTGCTGTTTTTAAAAGTAAGAAAAATCAAAATATGAAGATAAAATTGGAATTCAAGTGGACAAATTGGGGCAAATATTCGTTTATAGAAAGAGGAAATAGAGACTGGAATAATTTACCAAGGGAAGATGTTCAATAAATTTACATGCTATTTGGTTTGCGTCGCACCGACACAGATAGGTCTTAGGCGACGATGGGATAGGAAATTACTAGGAATGGGAAGGAAACGGCCGTGGCCTTAATTAAGGTACAGCCCCAGCATTTGCCTGGTGTGAAAATGGGAAACCACGGAAAACCATCTTCAGGGCTGCCGACAGTGGGGTTCGAACCCTCTATCTCCCGGCTACTGGATACTGGCCGCACTCAAGCGACTGCAGCTATCGAGCACGGTAATAAATTTACAAATTCTTTGCAGTTATTTAAGAAAAGACTAAGTAAACAACAGATAGGGAATCTGCCACCTGGGCGACTGCCCTAAATGGAGATCAGTGCTGATTGATTGATTGATTGATTGATTGATTGATTGATTGATTGATTGATTGATTGATTGATTGATTGATTGATTGATTGATTGATTGATTGATTGATTGATTGATTGATTGATTGATTGATTGATTGATTAGGTGATTGCTAAATTAGAAAGGGTCATTTCAGTTGTAACACTTTCCCGGATGATAATAATAATGTAAGAACTATGTACGCACCAATTTTCATAAAAATTCTGTACGAAGTGTACTTTTGAGAGTCATTGATGCAAACTGCTAAAACTTTAAACTATTCTATTGAAAAATGATTAATTTTGAATTATAATCCTTTCGTTCTCGGCCATCGATTCGATGTCCAGTTCCTTAGCGTAACGAATTTCGGATTTTGAAGATCCCGGGTTCAGTTTCCGGGATAGCCGGGTATTTTAGCTGGGCCTGATTAATTTATTTGGCTCGGTGGCTGGATGTATGTGTTCATCTTAATATACACTACATCATAACTCATAGGCTACACGCAACGAAGCAAACTACCACCCACCATAGAGTCGTTGGTGTTAGGAAGTGCAAACCCGCCTTAAATCTGGGCCACCTCCACATGTAGAGTCCCCAAATATTTGAGGAAAGTAATAATAATAATAATAATAATAATAATAATAATAATAATAATAATAATAATAATAATAATAATAATAATAATAATAATAATAAAAGGCCTAAAGAAACATTGTATTCACAATTATTCATAATATTACATGCATTGACACAATATATTATCATTTTAACCATGACTTTTGGATATTCTCACACTCAGATCAGAACTTTAATTCTTCACCTTATGCCGCTTTTTCCATAATCGGGTCGAGTCGTGCTTGTGAACTCCTTCTTCTCTCTCAGGGCTTCTGCAGGTGGTGATTGTTGTTTTATCTGGAAATGGACGACATGTCCGAAGAAGGAAAATGAATTCCAACCTCTCTGGAAAAATGAAATTTAACAAATCGAGAGGCCTGCACGACAAGTGACTTTGTTGAGGGAGGACAAGTTTAAGAATTCACCAAGAGAGATAGGACAAGAGATAGTTACTCAACTGGAACTACATGATTTCCACATACATGTCACTGCATGACAGAGTCTTCAACATCTCCTCTTAAGGGCACTCCTTTAATGAAAAATGATGTAATATAATTGTTGTCCCTGTTGGAATATTCCAGATAGCATATTTTATGCACTTAATAATATGATTAATAGAATTCAGAATGATGGACCGAAAACAGTTTATAAAAATATTAAAGTAGGGACTAAAATGTGAAATTGTAAGATATTGTGTCCAACCGTGACGGCCGATTCTAGACTCGTTGGCGTATCAATCAATCAATCAATCAATCAATCAATCAATCAATCAATCAATCAATCAATCAATCAATCAATCAATCAATCAATCAATCAATCAATCAATCAATCAATCAATCAATCAATCAATCAATCAATCAATCAATCAATCAATCACCCACTGGACTGCATTTAGGGCAGTCTCCCAGGTGAACGATTCTCTATCAGTTGGTTACCTAATCCTTTTTTTTAAATTTAATTTCAAATAATTTGGAAATTTATCGAACACCTCCCTCCGTAAATTATTTCAATCTCTAATTCCTCCTCCTATAAACGAATATTTGCCCCAATTTGTCCTCTTGAATTCCAACGTTATCTTCATATTGTAATCTTTCCTACTTTTAAAAACACCACCCAAACTTATTCGTCAACTAATTGCATTCCACAGCATCTCTTCACTTACAGCTTGGAACATACTGCTTAGTTGAGCAGCTCGTCTCCTTCCTCTCAAGTCTTCCCAGACCAAACTTTGCAACATTTTGGTAACGCTACTCTTTTGTCGAAAATCACCCATAGCAAATTGAGCTGCTTTCCTTTGCGTCGCACATGAGGGCATAGCGCTGTATTACTGCCAGATGCCCTTCCTGACGCTAAACCTATGTGGAGGGATATATTCACTGCTGAATCTTTCTATGGTCGGTGTAGTGCGTTGTGTTTTATGAATATATGCAGTGAGACAAACACAAAAACCAAGATTCCGAGCCAGATATATTAACCTGATTTTTATAGCATTGTATACGCACGGCCACAACCTTGGCAAGAATATTGTTCCATTTCAGCTCAACTTTCACCGCTCTGGTGACTAAAGAGGCTCTAAGTACTCTTAACTTGGGAGCGTGGGTTGACGATCACGGGGCCCTTAACTGAGTCCCGGCATTGCTTCCACTTACTTGTGCCAGGCTCCTCATTTTCATCTATTCTATCCGACCTCTCTTCGCCAACTCTTGTTCTTTTCTGACCCCGACAGTGTTAGGTTCCAGAGGGCTAAGGATTCTTAAAACACCAACACCACCACTCTCAACTTTCAACAGCCATCCTCAAAATTGACATTTTGTATAGATGAATGCAGGCTTGTAAATGGAACGGTGTTTTGACTTGGTTATGTTAACCGTAAACCTTCTGGTATTTACGCATGCGTGCGTAAAATAACATCAAATGCAGATTGTGGAACATTTAACATTAACAATTCAATGACAATTTTTCAAGAGGATAACCTTAACCACGTGTGAAATCAGTAGCGGCATGTGGCGAAATACCTGATAATGCGAACACTTTTAGTGTGTGATTTGTACCACGTACCTCGCGAGAACATATACAAGAGACTGAAATATCCCCCGCTTCATTTCAGGTCTGTGATTGAGATAAATATCATCGAGCATCGAGCAGAAAGGTACGTATTGTGAAAAACCACGAGTGCTGAACAATAATATGAACTCGTGCATTCAATGAACAAGTTCCAGGTACTTTTTGGAAATTAGACTCCAACTGAGAACACAACTCTATTTTAGATGCAAGCGGAAACACCCTTTCAATTTCGACGCATGGCTGATGTGATCGAGGATGGATTTAATTATGGACTTAAATACTTCTACCAAGAAGAGAACCAGCCGGCAGACTTAAGATGGGAATTTATCATTCTCAGTACGACAATCCAGCAGTCGACCATGGAAAATTTAAGTCAACACAATAAGTTATTTTCTTTCTTTCTCAATCCGTTTACCCTCTAGGGTTGGTTTTACCCTCGGACTCAGCGAAGGATTCCACCTCTACCGCTTCTACATCAGTATTCTGGAGCGTAAGGCATTGGGACGGGGATACAATAGGGGAGGAAGACCAGTACCTCGCCGAGGTGGCCTCACCTGCTATGCTGAATAGGGGTCTTGCGGAGGAAATGGGAATATTGGAAGGGATAGGCAAGGAAGAGGGAAGGAAGTGACCGTGACCTGAAGTTATCTTAGGTACCATCCCGTCATTTGCCTGGAGCAGAAGTGGAAAACCCCGGAACGCCACTTCGAGGATGGCTGAGGAGGGAATCGAAACCCATCACCCACCCCAATTTACTCAGTTAACCTCCCGAGGTTGAGTAGACTTCGTTCCAGCCCTCGTACCACTTTCCAATTTTCGGGGCAGAGCTGGGAATCGAACCCGGGCCTCCTGGAGTGGAAGCTAATCACACTAACCACTACACCACATAGGTGGACACAATATTTCGTAGATTAATGTAGGTAGGTTAGCATGGAGTATGAGATAGAAAATGGAACTTTCTCACCCTCTATCTCTCTGCTGTATTTAATTATGACAGCTGATGGTGGAGCTGTTGAGGATCCAACAGCCTTACGGCTGTGGACTGAACATACATACAGTATTTTCCTAAGTCACATACTTTAAACTGAACTACTTATATCTGCAGATTTTTTTTTATTAGGGTTGTTTATAGTCGCTTTAGCTCCAAGGTCTTATCGCGACTCTTACATATGATTACAGAATAATGGTAATAATAATAATAATAATATTGTAGGCTTAATTATAAAAATGTAAAGAAAAAATAAGTATAATGTAATTACATTTTGGAGTGCAAGCCAGTGTCTTTGAGGAAGTTGATGACTTGATGACTCAGTGCTGGAGAAGACAGTGTCAGTTCCATTTCTTTAGGTATGTTGTGGTGTTGGCGCCAATGGTCATACAGTTGACATTCTGAGATGATATGCTTGACAGTGAGAGAGCAGTTACATTTGCTGCAGGTGGGAGGTTGTTTCTTTTCTAGGAGATAGTTGTGGGTGATCTTCGTATGTCCTATCCTTAGTCGGGAGATTAAGACTTGTTCATGTCTGGTGAGGTTTTGGAGAGGATATGTTCTCGTAGATATCATTTTAATTTTTTGGAGGTTGCTAGTGGAAGTTTTAAGCCAGTTCATTTTCCATTCTTCGTGTAGTTTGATTTTGATATAAACGATGATTACATAAAATCAGCTTCATGGTCCGTATCGCACTTCAATAGATTCACAATTAAGTATTTATTTTCCACCTAGTCGATACAATGATTGCTTAAGGCAATTTTTAATGGTCAAAAGTGGTACATGTTTCGTATATTATCAACATCTTCAGCCACATAACACTGTTTAGATGAAAAATGTATAAAATTGACAAAGTAATGCTTTAGAGGAAGTGTCCTTAAAATTAACATAAGATTGACAAGATTAAAACAAACAAATAACTCAAGAGAAAATATATACATTATTTCTACAATAGAAAGCAGTTGTCAAGGAAACACTTGTACAATATTCCATAGAGAAATTGTCCTAATAAATATTCTTTTCTTAATAATTCATGAAAAAAGATCAATTTATAAATTAAAAATTATACAGTTTATAAGTAATTATCGAAATGAAGAAATCCTGATATCACAGTGCGGCTCTTATTATTAATGTAGATGAAGATATAACTAATTCCTAGTTGTCAAATCTTATTAAGCCTGCTTTCCTTTGGAACAGTAACTCCTGTCATTCTTTCACAGTTTTGCGCCGGGTGTAATATTGATGATGCGTTCTTCCTTGCTCTTGCACCTGAGGAGGTGGAGGAGCGGGGGATATAGGTGTGTCAAGAACTTCCTTGCTGTCACCTATAGCTTCAACTGAGGAGGAATAAGTTGTAGGGCTATCTGTAGGAGGAGAAATTCCAATTCTTTTTTCGTGATCCTTCTCAAGCATTTTCAAATATACTAGAATTTGATAATATAATGGATTCTTATATTCTACAGCCTCATTAAGGTTATCATTTTTCTTTACAAGTTGGTCTAGATGAATGTACAGGTCTTCATATGTGTTCATTAAGCTGCCCTTTTTTAACTTTTTTATGATGGTCAGGTCTTGTTCTATGTTGGTAAATTTATGACCTGTGGCAGTCATGTGTGATCCCATTGCTGAGATCTCAGATCACGAAAAAAGAATTGGAATTTCTCCTCCTACAGATAGCCCTACAACTTATTCCTCCTCAGTTGAAGCTATAGGTGACAGCAAGGAAGTTCTTGACACACCTATATCCCCCGCTCCTCCACCTCCTCAGGTGCAAGAGCAAGGAAGAACGCATCATCAATATTACACCCGGCGCAAAACTGTGAAAGAATGACAGGAGTTACTGTTCCAAAGGAAAGCAGGCTTAATAAGATTTGACAACTAGGAATTAGTTATATCTTCATCTACATTAATAATAAGAGCCGCACTGTGATATCAGGATTTCTTCATTTCGATAATTACTTATAAACTGTATAATTTTTAATTTATATTGATCTTTTTTCATGAATTATTAAGAAAAGAATATTTATTAGGACAATTTCTCTATGGAATATTGTACAAGTGTTTCCTTGACAACTGCTTTCTATTGTAGAAATAATTTATATATTTTCTCTTGAGTTATTTGTTTGTTTTAATCTTGTCAATCTTATGTTAATTTTAAGGACACTTCCTTAAAGCATTACTTTGTCAATTTTATACATTTTTCATCTAAACAGTGTTATGTGGCTGAAGATGTTGATAATATACGAAACATGTACCACTTTTGACCATTAAAAATTGCCTTAAGCAATCATTGTATCGACTAGGTGGAAAATAAATACTTAATTGTGAATAAGCGATGATATCAGAATGTGGCGCGGAAATTTGACGGTCGTTGATTGGAAGACTAGTAGCTTCTTTTGCTGCTTGATCAGCTGATTCATTGCCTGGTATTCCTCTGTGAGATGGTATCCACATAAAAATAACATTTTTTCCTGCAATCTTGATCTTGTGGTACAGCATTTGAATTTCTTTAACAAGTAGGTGTGTTGTTGATGGATTTTGTATTGAAGTTAATGCACTTTTGGAATCAGAGAATATTATGAATGAGTTATTGTAGCTTGCTTTTGAAATATGAATCATGGCCTGTTTAAGAGCATACAGTTCACTTGTAAAAACTGTGAAAAGATCTGGTAATCTGTATAGCTTACTATAGTCTTTATATTTCACTGCACAACCATTTCTCTCATTGAATTTTGATCCATCAGTATAAATTGCACTATATGATGAGTATCTATTAAAAATTTCATTAAATAACTGTTGGAATTTTGCTGTGTCAGTTTGAGCTTTAAGATTGTTGTTCAATTCCCAGTTGACTGGAGGCAAATGAGTTTTCCATGGAGGGGTATCTAGTGAGTTGTGTGGAAATAAAATGGGTGGAAGGCTGAGGTTTATTTCTTTGAGAAGATTGGATATTCTGATGTTAAAGGGTTGGGGTTGAGATCCAGTTAGTTTTCCTTTATGTGTCTTTGAAATTAGGTGTTTTTTCAAGTGTTGGTTACTTGTACCAGCTATCTTGAGTGCGTATGTCAAACTCAGCTGTTTACGTCTGATTTCAAGTGGTGGTTCGTTGGCTTCAATCTCTATACTAGCTATGGGGCTGGTGCGGTGGGCTCCTAGGGCAATTCGAAGAGCTGAAGATTGGATGGTATCAAGGATCTTAAGAGTAGATGGTCTGGCAGAACAATATACTATACTGCCATAATCCAGTTTGGCTCTGATTGTGGCTCTGTATGTGTTCATTAGGACATGGTAGTCTGCTCCCCAGTTTTTGCTGAGAGAATTTTCATGATATTCATTCTTCTTTGACACTCGTCTTTAAGATTTTTAAGGTATGGGGTCCAGGTGAGCTTGTTATCAAATAGAAGTCCTAGGATTTTAATAGTTTTAACTGATTCAATTTTATGGTCTTCCATATATAATTCAGGGTTAGCGATAGTATGTTTATTTTTGGAGAAGAGAATACATTTGGTTTTAGTTTTAGAAAATTTGAATCCTGTGGTTTTAGTCCAGTTTTGAATATTTACAATTGATTCTTGTAATAGGAGTTGAGTCGTTGTAATATTTTTCCCTGGGCAGAAGATTATCAAATCGTCAGCAAAAAGGCAACACTTAACTGGTGAGTGGATGTTAGAGACTATACCATTAATTGCCACAAGAAACAGTGTTACACTGATAACTGATCCTTGTGGGACTCCATTGTTGATTACTACTTCCTTTGACAGCATTCTATTTACTCTAACTTGAATTCGGCGCATTTGGAGAAAATTTTAAATGAAATATAGGATATTTCCAGATATATTATGTGTCATTAGTACGTTGATTACATAGTCTTTCCATACCATGTCATATGCCTTATTAATATCTAAACTGACTGCTATTAGGTGTTGGTTATTGAGAAACGCTTCCTGTATTTCAGATTCCAGACTTATCAAAGTGTCTGTTGTGGAGTGTGCTTTACGGAACCCGTTTTGCACATTACTGAAGAAATTTATGTGCTCGAGATACCAGCGTAATCTTTTGTTGACTATTTTCTCCATGAGTTTACACATCGCATTAGTTAAAGCAATAGGACGATAATTTTCTGCAATTGAGTTGTCTTTCCCTGGTTTGGGTATTGGAACTACAATGGCATTTCGCCATTGGTCAGGAAATGTCTTAGAGCTCCATATGTGGTTGAAAATGGCCAGAAGATACTTTATTGCACTTAGTGGAAGCTGTTTTAGAAATTCATAAGGGACCGTATCTGGGCCAGGACTAGATTTGCCACATTTGTCAAGTTCAGTAATTATTTCCTGCGGTTGAAAAGCATCGTTTAGATTATAGTTGGGGTCAGAGATAGCGTTCCTTAGATCAACGGATTCACTGGATTTCTTTGTATGGAGAAATTCGGGATCATAATTTTTGTCACTAGAGATCTCGGCAAATGTGTCAGCTAATTCATCAGCGATGTTTTGAGGTTTGTTTATGAAGGTTCCATCAACAGAGTTTCTGAGGGAAGTAATGTAGAAGTGATTATATTTGCCATTTATTCTTTGAAGTTTATTCCACATTTCCTTTTGTGGGGTTTGGGAACTTAGCGAGGAGACAAATGATAGCCATGAATTCTTTTTGCTGAGTTTAATTTCTTTTCGAGCGATTGCTCTATATTTCTGAAATTGGGCTTTATTTTCAGGTGTGGGTTTTCTTTTGTAGAGGTAGAAAGCATGATTCTTATTCTTAATAGCCTCCTTACAAGTGTCATTCCACCAACGTACTGTTTTCTTAAAGAAATTTGAGGTTACTTTTGGAACACTCATGCCTGCAGTTTTAACAACAACTTCTGTGAAATCTTGAACAATGATATTTATGTGCTTAGAAGGGAAATCACTTGGAGGGGTTAAGTCTTTTAAGTGATTATTGACTGTCTGCCTAAATTTTGTCCAATCTGCCTTATTTAAGTTCCATTTAGAATTGTTAATAAATGAGTTGACAGAAGAATTTTCATTATTGATTAGTATCGGGAAGTGGTCACTATTTCCTTGGAGTGTTGAATAAACAGACCATTTGAAAAGGGTTGCTACGTCCGGTGTGCAGATGGTTAGGTCTATACTACTACAGGTGCCGTGGGCTATGTCAAAGCGAGTTGGAGCAGTAGAGTTCATTAGAATTAAATCAAATTCATCAAGTATCTTTTCTATCTCTTTTCCTCTTGCATCAGAACTATGGCTACCCCATAACGTGTTGTGGCTGTTGAAGTCGCCTACTAGGATGAATGGTTTAGGTAGTTGGTGGATAAGGTTTCATAGATCGTCACCTTGAAACAAATAACTGTTTGGAATATAAACATTGCAGATACATAGAGAAGGTGGTAGATGGACTGAAATTGCTACAGCTTCCAAATTAGTGTTAACAGTAATTTCTTTGGCATAGATATTGTTTTTGATATAAGTAGCTACTCCTCCACTCGCATGATTCACATTAGTTCTATTTTTGTGGTAGACACTGTAGAGTCTTAGATTGGCAGCAAAGTCGTTCTGAAAGTTTGTTTCTTGGAGACAGATAACAGATGGTTGGTGTTTGTTTATTAGGAGTTGTAGATATTCTAACTGTGATCGATAACTGTTAAGATTCCATTGGAGTAATGTTGCCATAATAATGATCAAAAGCAGAACGAGGTTTATCTCCATTGTTATACTGGGAAGGAATTGTCGTCACTGGAATAGTCTGGCGTTACATTGATATGCGTTGGGTCTTCACTTTGACTGGCGGATTTCAGTAGTTTTTTTACTATTCGAGTGCTTTTGTTTTTTAATGCTTTTATCGGTATAGTAAGGATAGAGTTTTTGAAGGGCTTTAGCAAGACCTTCTATGTCTTGTGTGTAGTTTGAAGAAATTTCTGATAAGTCCTTGGCACCAACTGTATTTTCAAAGAAGGACTGGAGCTGTAGGTAGCTGAGGGGGAATATTGATGGGTCGGCTTCCAGAACTTGTTTTACTGGCTGGAGCATATCACTTATTGATTTTTGCGTGTCTGTCTTGGGTTTCTTGGAAGTGTGATTTGTCTTACGGTTTTATATTTGTTCAGGAGAGGCCAGTATGGATTTGTTGCTATCAGGAGGATTTGGATTGGTTGTTTCACTGTTAGCTAGTGAAATTGGCCTTTTACATCCAGGAAAATTCACTGTTGTAGGGGTGGCGTGTGTTTCCATAGGTGCTGCAATTTCTCCCTCAATTTGAATTCTGGAGGAGGGAGGATCACTACAGACTTGGCCAAGTGCTAAGTCAGGGTTGGTCATTGAAGTGGCTTCTTGAGTAGGCCTATCTTTTGGGAGTGAGCTAGAAGAGCTAGAAGTACCGATGTCTGTTTTGGGGTTTTCGACCTGTGACTTTTGTGAAATCTCTTGGAGCTGAGGAAAATTATTCGAAGAGGATTCATCTTTTGGAAGTGATACGTTGTTAGGACAATCTTTGGCCAGATGTCCTTCGGTATGGCAAAGAAAACAAGTGGGTGAGTCGGATGATAGGTAAATCCAGTAGTTTGTACCATCGTATTCGAGATGAAGGGATTCGGGGAGTTTATCAAAGTCTTCATTCTGAATGTACATTTGTCTTCGAAAGCTTAAAATGTGGGAGAATCCTGGAATTGACAAACCTGCTCTGATTGGGGTAATCCTAGACATGATTTTCACACCGAGTTTTAACAATTCCTCTTCAGTAACATAATTTGGGATCACAGGACAGACGTTGGATAATATAATACGCTTGTTTTTTGTTAGAAGGGGTCGTATTTCCAGTGATACATTGTTTATTAAGATCTTAGGGTTTGTCAATTTCAGATCTTCGACATTTTTCTTACTAGAGAGAAAGATGCATATCCTTCCGTTCGGTATACGTGAAACAAACCGAATGTTGCTAGGGGTTGTAGGTTTACCTATAGCTAGCACATAATCCTTGATACTGATCCCGTCATGAGATTCGATTACAATAGCTTGTTCTTTGGAGGGGTACGACTGTATTGCAGCAGAATAGCTTAATCTTGAATTACGTTCGTCACTAGGCCTACTTGTGACGGTTGTCATTTGGTTACCTGATGCACTGTTAGGATGTGGAGGGTTATTTACGGTGTTGTTATTATTATTTGTTGGCTTGCATGGTGTCTGTTGAGGAAAAATATCATTGATTTTTTCATTCATTGAATTCGATAAATGCCGACCTCTATCAACAGAGGTGGCCATTTTGAGTGGGTCAACAAAGGGTTTTAGGTTATCTGTATAGTTCTTCACTTCACACAAGGATCACAGAAATAATGTCAGGTATCTTACTTACAAGAATGTAGTAGGTGGTCTAAATATTTACTTCTGATCACTCTTACACTAATGTAACGATTACGAACATCTATTAAATACCAAAACTTGAGCAAGGTATTTACTCGCGAACATCATCAGTCACTGCCTTCTCGATCTTGAAGAGATGTCTTGTACTCCTCGTGAACTCTGAAAGGCAGCTCTTGTTTCGCTAATAGGCAAGCTACATCAACTAACCGTTTAATTGTTTATCTGTTGGAGGAAACTTCAGCATTATGCTTTGAAACATCCGGCCTATGTTGTTCACTTAGCTGAAAGTCTATTCTTGATTTACCGAAAGTTCTCCATCTCGTAACTGCAGATAAATACAACTGAGTTTTATCATGAAGGACTTTTGCTTTATAAAAATTACTAATGGCTCAGAAACCAGTATTTTTCCATACTCCTCTGTTTCGAAAAGAACACAAAGCCAGCAAAATAATTTATTTTTAGATTGGCATGCAGTTAGCCATTTTGAAGAATCATAATATTCAAACTTGAAATGACGAACGTACGTCTTCATTTGCGTACTTATACTAACGTTCGGAGTGGCCTGCCTTGCTTATTCTAAAAATGCAGTGCCCCAAAGGAAGTATTTAACAGATGATCCAAAATACAATTGACTATTGGCAAGCTTGACAGATGTGTGTGTCCGAGTATAGCAGCCCTCACTCCCCGTTGCTTACAACGTAGGAGGAAAGGGACTAGATTCTCGTAAGGAGTTCCTTTCCATGTTCATCGTACAGCGTGAAACACACAGTATTACTTAAAATCGTTTCTACACTGACTGAAACACTAACTGGAATTAGCTAATAATCAACCACAAATATTTATCACTGAAGAATTACTGTTAATGAGCATGGAGCTACTAAAAATTAAGGCTCTATAAGATGGGTATGCTTAGCCGCCATTTTGGTTCATACAAGCGCAATGGGCCATGTGATCAAACTCTAGTTTCTCCTACGAGAGCTCACTTCGTCACATTGAAGGTATTGCTTTAAACACCACGTGCATGGACAGAATAGTACTATTCTATGTTTGTGTGGATATTACATAATGGTGGGTTGTTCTGCACCCAGTTTTGGTAATATATCTACTGTGGTATACAGGTTGTTTAGATTAATCTGCATTATGCCTCCACTGCCTCTGCTACACCTTCTACTTCAACTGCTGACTTAAACCTGCATCCAGCTTCCACTGACATTACTACACCCCTTAATTCAGTCACATTGATCATTAAATATTCAGTTTTTCCCCCAAAGTCCGGCAACAGGAGTTCAACATCCAAATACCACACTTACAATATTTGTCAAAGCTACGGTAACTTCATATGACAGAAATAATTTCTTTAATGTTGGTGGTAGTGCAACAAATGCATTATTGAAAACCAAGATCTGTGGTAGGCCTATACGCAGACAGGTTTTAAACTATAAGCTTTCTGACTCAAGCTCTGAAACACTCGTATTGTTTTTAAAAAATTGGGTGGTCTAAAGGAAACCAAATTGTGAAGTTATGAAATTAATTTGTAAATGTGAGGTCTTCTATAGGGACTATCAGCATTACATAATGAAAAATGGTGCAAATCTTGTAACGGAGAACATTTTGAATGATTAATGTACCGGTAGCCTACATGTTATCCAACGTCTTGTGATTTAAAATAAAAAATTGTGACACTTCTTCAAAATTCGAACCTATTGTGTTGTGGACTTTAACAACAATGTACGAAAACAAGGTAAAATGTATGGGACTGCTTCGGAAAAAAAGAAAAATGTAAACAAGGAATGGAATGTTATTGTTATGTAAATGCTGTAATAAAAGGAGACAGTAGGCTACATTTGTAAAATATTACTTAAATATAATTTATTTAGTGTGCTGTCTTAGCATGTTAACCAATGTTGCAACCCTTTAAAGTTTAATAAGGCGAGTCGTGTTGAGTAATCATACTACTTCTCAAACCATACAAATCTCTGTAGAAAAAGTAGTGTTAACTTTGCCAAAGTAAATTTTTTTCAATATTCTCCACAGCTCGTGGGTCACTCACCTTACAAGTCATTGGTAACTGATTATCAGTGCAATACTTCACATTGGGAGAGAAAATTCAGCTACCGGTATAGAAGTAGTTACTATATTCCTATTTTCTTCCTGAATGTAATTATTAATAACATAACATTTGTTTCATTAATATTCGGTTGAATAAACTAAAATCCTCTGTTCATTAAAACTGCTTAAGCTGATGAGATTCGTAACACTCGCCAAAAATTATGTTTTATTTTGCACATAGAAAGTAGGTAGGCCTACTCTTTTAAATACAAGTAAATAAGAAAAGAGACAAAATTTTAGAAGAAAGAAATAAACTTAAAGAATCCCAGTTAGTTGGGTGTGTTTGTCTTCCTACATCACATTTCAGCGTTATTTTTGTTCGAAGAATATTTTTTCTTATTTTTCGACAACATTGAAAATAGCGCTGAATCAATTTCACACAAGTATGAGATACCGACTGAGTTCATATGGTATCAAAATCTTCTATCACAATTTATATATCTTCGTCACTGACCGATTACCACGTCAAATTCCACGATTTAAGAATGACAGTATCCTATATCAATACCGCGGTATCCCTCATTTCATTTGACGGTACCGCGGCGCATAACTTACGAACAACCTATTGTACTTATCTATAATATAGGCTAATAATTATAATAATACACCGATTTATTAGTAAGCTATTTTTTCTAATGTTTCTACAGTGAGAGTACATGCCTAGTTTGTTTGTTTGTTAAAAGACAAATTATCAGCGACGTTGCTTTTGTAATCACTGTCTCGAGTGAAACTTACACAATGTTGTACGAAATATACTAACACGTATTTATGTTGAGTAATCGTTCGAGTGATACTGAGAATGAGTATTTTTACAGTATGTTAGTATTGCATTATTTTCTAGCGTGGAGAACGTGTAAAAAGAGGGATATACAAGGCTGGGACGGTCAGCTGCCTTACCAACGTAGTGCAGGAATGAACCATAATGGCGGGCGAGCATACCTAGTCCTTAGAGAGCCCTACTAAGAATTATTACGACAGAACGCCGGTGCACACGGAACTTGTATCTAGCAGAGAGGACCAGGAAATTGAATCTAGTCCCTTCAGCTTCAGGCAAGTGGGCGGCAGAGTGGATGAATCCAAATATACACGCGTGCTAAGGGGTGCGAATAGAGCGGTCACATGGAGGTATTGTTGGGAGATCAGAAGAATGCACATGCCCGGTGAGGTACGGGGTGAAGGGGTTTTCACCAGCAGAGCCAGTGACGCAATGGTTACCATAGCAACTCCGCTATTACCCAGGCGACTTTATATTATCTTCTACTGGCAGCTCTTCGCTCTTGTCAGTTGTAATCCAGCAAACTGCAAAGTGTGAGTCAATGTATTCGTGTAGTTGATAAGAGCAGATAAGAGCCGATCTGTCTGGCCAGAACAGGAAGTTCATGCTTGTAGGCCACATTCCTCATTCCTGCATTCTTCTCATCTCTACACAGTACACAGTAGTCATGTTTAAGATTTCTGGCTGATGCAATTTCATGTATTGGTACAATTGAGGGAATACAACACACTCAGGGGACTAGCCTTGTCCTGCTAGTCCAGCGACGGCACTCCACTGCTGGTCAGAAGATCGCAAGAAAAACCACAGCGAGGAGATGAAGAGATTTTGGGAGAAGGAAAAGGCAATGACATCAGCTAAATAAGTCCAATCGCGTTCCGTAGTTGGGCATCAGGAGGAAAGAAGAATAATATTTGTCAGGGCCAAGTGAGTTGTCTGCGCGGTTCAGGTCCTGTAGGTGTTCGAACTCCCCTGTCGTCAGGGACGGAAATGCAAATGCTTCACACTAGACAGATGCTGAGGCTGTGCCTTATTACGGCCATTGTCACTTCTTTCCCAGTCCGGACCATTTCCTATCCCCTCATCGTAGTCATAACACCAGTCTGGATTGGTGCGACGTTAAATCAGAACAAAAAAAAAAAAAAATAGACGTCTGCAATTCACTTCTGTGTCCTGGGTTGACGTTACTGGACAGAATAGATTTCCTCCACGAACTTCCACTTGGCACTTGTTGAGACTTATTCACCTGGCCTGGCACGTGGCTGGAAAGAGGCAAAGCAGGCTATATAGAATTTTTTCGTTAATGTTCTTCAATTGCTGCAGTTAATAAGAGACGCCGGGGTGTCAGAACTTGGTCTCCAGAAGTTAAACGTGCCGGAAGCCAAGAATACTGAATTGTTACGTTTAATCCTTTGAATGTCAACCGATCTTGCATATTCCCCTACGTAAATTATCCAACTGCTTTATCGAACAAGCAGAAATTGTAATAATCTACGATATCCTGAAAAAATAGACTACTTGTTGTATCTGCCCGTTCTTTTGTTACTTTCAAAAAAAAAAAAAAGAAAAGAGCTATCATGTGGCGTAACAGATTACTAGGACTTTGGTCTGCCAAAACGATTGCTGCTCAGTTAGTAGGTAGCCTGAAGTTACTGGAGTATACGTGGTCAGCGTAACGGCATCCTCAGATGTGTTAACAATTTTTCTTGATCGGGTCAGTTGCCTCTCGTATGAGTGGCTGCTCTGTTGGTCTCATGAGGCTGACGAGGAACCCATCTCACTTCGAGGTCGATAAAGCACAATATTACTGATATCGTTTGAATTGCCAAATTGAACACAGGTAGGCCTACTCCTACATCACGGGGCTAGTTTTCTTTGAGTGAATAAACACTCTTAACATTCTGAAGTGGCAAACCTAAGAACAATCATTTTCAACATTCGTAAGCTTTCTCTCATTAAAAAAAATAGACTACCCTAGGCTATGTATTATGTATTTTCATTAGACTCCTTTAAATAACTACGTACTTCTTCCTCATGTATTTGACCGAATGACGCCATTGCTTGCTTGTACACCTTCGCCATCAAAATGGCGGAAGCTTGGATTTCCTTGTTTGTTATGACACATTTAGCCTAAGTTACAACACTGTCTCTGTCTAATAAGCCCCTATGTCTAATAAGCGAGCTGAGTAGGCTACATAGTGAACAAACCGATTGTTCGATTGGATTGGATCGTACAATTTTCGCCGTTTAAAAACAATACGATGAGATAATAATTTGAATTCTAACACCTTCAAGTGCTAGTGGCCTCAGCTCGGATCGAACCTGAGGTACTTGGCACAGAAGGCCAATGACTAATCACAATGGTGGTATTGTCAGCGTAAATGACCTTCAGTTCAGAGGGCCTCGGGTTCGATTCCTGGACAGGCCAGGGATTTTACCTGCGTCTGGTTAATCCCTCTGACTGGGAGTTGGGTGTCTCTGTTCATCTTAATTCATACCTTCATTTACAAACAATACACCACACTGCCAACCACCACAAAAACATGCAATAGTAGGCCTAGTACATCACTTTAATTGGCTTGACGTCAGGAAGGGCATCTGACCGTAAAATTGAAATAATCCGCATGTAGTGGCGACTCCACATAAGCAGGAAAAGGCCAGGAAGGAAAGAAGACTGAGGTTGGAGAAATATGAAGTCATAAGGTAAACGAAAAATAAGTTGTCTTTTACGAGTATCATTTCGCGTTGACAGAGCCATGTAATACACAAAGGCTTTCTCCTTCCACCAGTGGGTGTCTAAGTGCAGCGATGAGCTGAACTTCTAGAGGAATCTCAACGCCCCTCCACCAAGGGATGAGGAAAGGGGTGAGAGGCAGCTTACTGGCGGAACATCTCAGAAAGGCGGAGTCTCAGCCGCCATTCGCTGGTTCTCATCTTGCGCTCATGCGCGGCCGTGGATGTTATTAGCAAGACGGAGGAGAAAAGGAAGAGGAAGAAAAATAAAATCTGAAGAGAAAAGAAAAAAGGAAAGAGATGCAGCTTCTATGACATGTGGGCTGCACCTCGAAGAAGCGCTGACAGTGTCCGTTTTGTAGTGGTAGTTTCAGTGTCAACAGAACTAAGTGATACACGTGCGTCAAGCGAGTGACAGTTGATGGAGTTCAAGATATGTAGGCCTACACATTTATTTGATTAACATTTTAATCACTGAGAATTAACTGGTATTTTTTTTATCGACTTCGAAGTTCAGCAGTCGCAAGAGTTCACTTTTAATTACTAAAAAATAAAAAAAAAATCCATTGCAAATTAAAAGTTGAAATTCATTTCACATCTTACTCAACACTTGCCATACATCTGTACGGTTTTCTAACAGGGAATACGCTTTCATTTCGTCAAGGGAACAGTTAAACAAGATGCCATTTTCAGGTTAAGGATCTCGATTTTCGAACGATTGATGATCGAAGCTATTTGTTAAAGTAGGGGATGTTGAAGTGTGGTGAGTGTTGACGTGTGCAATGACAATGACGATGATGCTGGCCACGTCGAGCCCTAGCTGTCGGTATACGAACCAGCCCAATACGAGCAATGGCAGTACCAACAGCCAGTACCAACAATTGATAGCTCGGTACAGCAGTCACCAGATCTCCAGTCCCGAACCTGATCGCAGCAGCAGCGCCGGCAGTGCCACCAGTAAGAGGTTACTCGACCTGGACGAAGATGATACTTCATCAGGGTTCAACAGGTAATATTTATAGTTTACGTCCCACATTTAACCTCTTTATACCCACAGGGGCTTTAAAGATCCAGCTCAGTAAGTGCTCATTACTGATAAAATTTTGACATTTTTGAGGGAAATGCAGTTTTTGTCAATATAGTTATAACTAATTTGTTTGTGAAATTTAGTTGTAAGCCTAATTATTAAAATAAAAAAGAAAACAATTGACTAGCCCCGTGATATAGGGTTGTAGTCTCTTCGTCTTACCTGGCAGACCTTCGCTCGATTCTCTGTTCATCCAAGGATTTTGATCCAGAGAATGGGAATGGGGTAAACTAAGGCAGCTCTATGTTATAAGAGATAGCGAACCCAGTCAAGAATTCAAAGCAATAGCCTATGATTTAGGATGTCACTACGTTGACTCTCAAGCCTATATACAGGTCATCTAAGTGAAAACATCATATTTTTCACGAATGGTCTTCAGTGTACGGGCCATCGATTTTGTTTGTTTATGGACAGGAGGAATGGTAAAATAACGAGCAATTACACATCCATATAATCAATTTCTTTGACACCAGATGTTAAGGCAATAAACGCAGGTAATATTCCATAGGATTCTAGCGTTAAACATGAGCGTTGGAGGCTGATTCCGTAATTTCAATAATCTAAATCATTTCGAAGGGAAGGGATTCCTTGTCCTCCAGCTGAAGATATCATTTTTTCACGTGAGGGAAGATTTCTTTATTTATTTTACTGGGATACATATTAACTTTCACATTTCAATTTTGAAACGGTCGGAGCATTCGCAAATTACAGAGTTTGATGTAGATTTGAAGAGACACAATGTAGTCCATGTTACCTTAGCCTCAGAATTTACCTAAATGATGGATCGGGTGTTTCGGGATCTAAAGCACATTTCATCCTTAGTTATAGATCAGGGAGTCCTTTTGTCATAGTTCCTTCGAGGCTACTTCTCTCCAGAGCCGTGACCATTGCTTCACGTGTCCTGCCTGAGAGAACTTGATGGTCACAACGTCCACGCATCTCATCGAACTTCTTATTGAGCCTCAAACCTCCTCTACTGGACAAAGTGGTTCAGATGGTAGAGTGCTTGCAAAACTTCCGGCATCTCGACATCTCGGAAAACCGTAATAGTTAGTAGGACGTAATGCCATTATTATTATTATTATTATTAGTCTATTATTATTATTAGACTATTATTATTATTATTATTATTATTATTATTATTATTATTATTCGCATTTCTTCTCTCAATCCTATCTTCAATCACAGACGTATAGACTATATGAGTGCAGACACCAAACTAATGCGGTTTAACGCACTGATAGCCTATTATAAGAACAAAAAAAACCACGGCACTTAACGTCCTTGAAAGGGCTCTGGCCTGCCCAGTGACCGCTGCTCAGCCCGAAGGCCTGCAGATTATGAGGGGTCATGTGGTCAGCACGACGCATCCTCTCGGCCGTTATTCTGGGCTTTCGAGACCGGGGCCTCCATCTCACCGTCAGATAGCTCCTCAATTCTAATCACGTAGGCTAAGTGGACCTCGAACCAGCCCTCAGGTCGAGAGAAAAATCCCTGACTTGGCCGGGCATCGAAGCCGGGGCCTCCGAACGAGAGGCAGGCACGCTACCCCTACACCACGGGGCCTGCATGTTATAAGAACGCTGTATATAAAATGAGTAGCAGATAAATAAACAATAAATACATAAGTAATAATAGTAGGCCTATTTCTTATGAATACTACGCCTACTGTTATGTTATTTTATTTACAAAATTGTCTTTCCTGTGATGATTCTTAGCATGTGTGTAACATCAGCAGGCTATAGCCTACTTTCTACTGTGCCATGTTGTTCTAAGTTGGCACTAATGATGGATTTATGGGTGATTTCATAATATGCCCATGAGTGTTCTAGAACCATTCAAGATATCAGAGAATTATTTTTTTCTTTGCTATGTGTTTTACGTCACACCGACACAGATAGGTCTTATGGCGACGATGGGATAGGAAAGGCCTAGGAGTGGGAAGGAAGCGGCCGTGGCCTTAATGAAGATACAACCCCAGCATTTGCCTGGTGTGAAAATGGGAAACCACGGAAAACCATATTCAGGGTTGCCGACAGTGGAATTCGAACCCATTATCTCCCGGATGCAAGCTCACAGCTGCGCGACTCTAACCGCATGGCCAACTCGCCCGGTCAGAGAATTATTACTAGTTGTCTATACCACTAGTATTTTACTATGGACGTTATCGCAGTTATTCCAGGTTTCTGAGATGTTATCTGATGACTGATAACACATTACCAAAAATTTCTTGCAATGTGCTCATTATAATGCTATTTGAAAGTCACTGATATTTTCTCGTTGTCTACAATTGTTGTATGATTCGATTTCAGCTGTTGGTGTCTTTAGAAAATTACAACTTTCATGATGTGTGAGATCACCTATTCGTGCCATGTTCCTCAATTTTACTTTTACTGTGCTGTCTTCTGTGGATAACTTATTTTCTCTTTCAATCCTGCCGATATTAGGATTGTGGGGATGAGGGAGCCCCCTTTATACCTATCCTTATTTACCTGTATATTCATTCTAGGTAGAAATGGAACTCTTTTTCTATGATTTACATTACTAAGGTGGAATGATTACCCTATTGGTCCACTTCTTAAAGACAGCAACCATCACCAACACCACGATCATCACGTTGACACCCACGGTTTATCTCAGAGTTTGTCAGAATAGAAACAGGCAATTGTTAGGACGAGAAAATGAAGGAGCTTATTTCATACATTATAAGTGAGAAAAATACGGGCTGAAATGAATTAATAACCAACTACTGCTTTCAGATAGAAAAATAGTGTTAAGGACTACTACTTCTCTGGAACGCAATTTGTTGGTTTTGTTGCTTCATATTCGAGGATAAACGTATCCACAGGCATGAATATTTTTAAATGCTCTATGCTTATTTTAACATTCACCTTTGATTTGCATTTAGGGCTGTCACCCAGGGGGCAGATTACCTATCAGTTCTTTACCTAGTCTGTTCTTAAATAATTTAAAAGAAGTTGGTAATTTATCAAAAATCTCCCTCGATAAATTATTCCTCTTAGAATAAATGAATATTTGCCCCAGTTTGTCCTCTTGAATCCCAACGTTATCTTCATATTGATCTTTCACGCTTCGAAAAACCGCACTCAAGCTTATTCGTAAACTAATGTCATTTCTCCATTGAGAGCTCGGACTCCGCATAGTCGAGTAACTCGTCTTCTCACTTCCAAGTCTTCCCAGACCAAAGTTTGCAACATTTGTGTAACACTACTCTTTTGTCGTAAATCATCCGGAACAAATCGTGCATCGTGCTGCCTTCCTTTGAATCTTTTCCGGATCTCACATCAAGTAATCCTGGTGAGGGTCCCATTCACTGGAACCATACTCTAATATTGGGGTCTTACCAATGACTTACGCGCCCTCTCCTTTACATCCTTACTACAAACCCTAGATACTCTCATAACCGTATGAAGAGATCTGTAACCCTTATTTCCAATCCTGTTTATTTGATTACCCCAATGAAGATCTTTCCTTATATTAACACATATACACATAGGCTACAGAAGTCCCCACGAGTTACTGTCACTCTATTAACACACTAATGAAAAGTGAGAGGACTTCTTCTTTTGTGAAACTTACAAGCTGACTTTTCACCCCATTGTCTGCAGCCCATTTTACAACTTTGTTGAGGTCTTTTTGCGGTCTCTTACAATTCTGTGACTTATTTATTACTTCATACAGTAGAATATTACGTCATCCATAAAAAGCCTTATCTGGGACTCCAGTTCCTTACTCATACTATTTATATACATAAGAAAACACAAAGGTCCTATAACACTGCCTTGCGGCACCCCCCCCCCCCCTACCTTTTGATTATTACGGGATCAGATGATCAGATGACGCTTCACCTACTCTATTCAAATAGACCCATTTTTCGTCAATCATCTTCCATAATCTACCCTGTCAAGCGCCTTGGATAGGCCAAGTCAATAGCGATACAGTCCATTTGACAACCTGAGTTTAAAATATCTGCTATATCTCGCTGAAATCCTGCAGAGCCTCACAGGAATGACTTTTACTATACCCGAACTGCCCTCTATCAAACAAAAGTAATTTCGCAAATGTGTCTAATATAATCAGAAAGAATGATTTCGCAGACCTTACATGTAATAAACGTAAATTTGACTGGCCTGTAATTATCCGCTTTATGTTTATCACTCTGTTCTTTGTACACTGGGGCTATAATTACAGCTCTCCATTCATTCGGTAAACTTCCTTCATGCGAACAATAATCAAATGAGTATTTAAGGTATGGCACTATTTCCTAACCCTTTTAGCATATCCCTAGAAATCCTGGCAATCCCAGCTGTTTTTCTAGTTTTCAATTTGAGTACTTTTCCGCTATTAGTCACCTCCACTACCTGTCAACCGTCGTTCTGTATCTATAGTTTGATATTTTGGTATTTTATCCCATTTTCCATTGTCGATAAGTTACGCAGGTATGTGAATTATGCTACTACTACTACTACTAAATATAAATATTATAGGACAAGAAAATCAAAGGTGGTTCACTGATATGGAGAGACATTTCGAAGAACTGGAGATCACACAATCATAATAACATCCTGGAGCGTGTCCTACTCAAGAGGGAACTTCAAGCATTCCATGTTTCCAGGAAAAGCCAAAGCCAAAAGTAGGAAAGTTATGGACACGGGAGAGAAAGGAACAACACCGAGAAAAAATGAAGCAGTACTGGGCAAATGCGAAGCCCAAAGAAGGAAACAGTTGAAATGACGTGGTACATACTTCGCAGAAACGAGATGCATGAATTAAATAATAATAATAATAATAATAATAATAATAATAATAATAATAATAATAATAATAATAATAATAATAATAATAATAATAACGTAACTTTGTTCGTTCTGCCACACACTAAACTACTTTTACGGTTTTCGGAGACACCGAGGAGCCGGGATTTTGTTCCACAGGAGTTCTATTGTGCTGGTAAATCTACCGATCCGACATCGACATTTCAGCAGCTTCAGATATCACTGGATTGAGCCAGAATTGAACCCGCAAGTTGGACTCAGAAAGTTAGCACTAACTATCGTTTGAGCCACCCAGCCCAGCTTTTACTTGGTGTTCTCTTGTAACAATACTCATATAAGATAGTTAAAAAGAAGCCAAGGTATTTCATTTCTTCAACCTATGCACCATTACTACTTTCAATTATTTCTCGACTTTATTGTCATCTTAATATTGTGGTATCTACTCGAAAGGGATAGGCCTATCATTACTTTTCGTTATTTTAGAACTATAAGCCTACATAAGAACCTATTTGACACAATGTTTACATTTTTGTAACTTCATTATGACACGTTAGTGAATCCTGGAATTCCTAGCATATCTTGCATTTTAAAGTATGGATTAGTAAAATATTATAGTCTAATATTTCCCATTATAGTTCACAGCGTCAAAATAAGTAATAAAATAATATAAGCTTAGCAGACTGTTTATATACTCGCTTGAATCCAATATTTGAGGATCATTCTCCATAGTTAGGCTATACATTATTTAACCCTACACGGAAATTTCAATGACTGTTTAGCACATGACTCCTATGACCAATTTGGTAGGGCTATGGAAATATCAGGAATATCAATCGCCACCTTCTTATCGTTTTCGTGCTATCACTTTCATTTTATCGCCCCGACGTTTACTTGTTTGTAAATAAATGCATCAGAATAGCGCACTGAAACACCTTCAATAATACAGTTGACCACAGGCCGCACAATCAACTGAGTGTAACTGACGAGAAAACGTCACACTGGGTGGTGATTGTGATTATTATTGTTTGTTTTTGCTAGTGGCTTTACGTCGCGCCGACACAGATAGGGCTTATGGTGACGACGGGATAGGAAAGGCCTAGGAGCCGGAAGGAAGGCCGTGGCCTTAATTAAGGTACAGCCCCAGCATTTGCCTGGTGTGAAAATGAGAAACGACAGAAAACCATCTTCAGGGCTGCCGACAGTGGGATTCGAACCCTCTATCTCTCGGATGCAAGCTCACAGCCGCGCGCCTCTAACCGCACGATCAACTCGCCCGGTTATTATTGTTTTAAGAGGAAGTCCAACCGGGCAACCAATCTCTATTCACATTAATCAGAGTAAAAAAATAGAAGGGATCCGACATTTAAGAAAATGAAGGTATTGACCAAAGAAAAGCTGGCGCCACGAAGAGCGTGAAAACGAAAGATTCCCCGGATCTGGAATACTCTAATACTATCGGTGTGGGAAAAGAACAAGTCTTGACCAAGGGAGGTCGGATAGGATAGATGAAAGTGAAGAGCCAGGCACAAGTAGGCCTAAGTGGAAGTCATGCCAGGACTCAGCTATGAGCCCTTTGGTCTCCAACCCATTCTCCAAATTTAAGGGTCCCTGGGGACCCTTTTAGTTGCTTCTGAAGACAGTCAAGGGATACCGTGGTTGTATTTTATCGACTCAACCAATAGGGGGGTGGCACATTGGAGGACTGCGGCTCAAAGAGTTTAAATGCTAAAATAAAAAATTATAGTACTGAAGTTTTTTACCATGTAGGCTATAGGTAATCAATACATAGGCCTATTCATTTGATTTGTTTTGTATTTATGCAATATTATTATCATTACAGATCTAATTCAGTAATTCACTAAATTGTAAAAATCAATACAACTCGAGTTCCAGATTCTCATTACAAGTAGATAATTTCTCTTCTGTTTTATCTTTCATTTTATCTTATATCTCCCAATCTAATTCTGATTCGTGATGAGTACAGCCCTGTTGTCACAAACACGCCAACTCCATAGCAATGAGATCACTGATTTCGCTCAAATTTCGGAGGTTCATCCACTTCAAAAATAAAGAGTAGCCTACGTGCCCGAGTGTTTATGCTATTGGTCCTTATTTAACGAGAAAACAACTTTCTAAAATTTAACAGCCTGCATTCCTGTTAGCAATTTACCGGATGGAGTGGCCGCGTGTGTTAATACGCTACGGCTGAGCCAAGCTCTGCACTCGGCAAGTGAGTGTGTTCGAACCTCACCGTTCAGAGGAATGTCTTCTGTGGTTTCCCATCTTCACATCCAGGCAAATTCCGGAACAGTTCCCACCATTCATAGGCTACAGCCGATTTCATTCACCCTTTTACCTAACTTTAGTCACCATCATTCATTTAATCTTCATTAGCCCCTCAACTGAGGCTGGGGTCAGGAAGAATATCCGGCGGTAAGAACATACCGTATAGTTTCATATCACCCCGACCACGTGTCAGGAAACGGGACTACGGGGTAGACCTAGCCTACAACACAGGCCTACCTGTTGGCAATTTCAGCGAGAATATCTGTAGCACAGCTGATCTATAGACATGTGCGAAACGCAAACGTAAAGAATTTCACCTTATTATCTTGACACTGTGAGCTTCCATTCGAGAGACGGGTGGGTTCGAATTCCACCGTCGGCAGCCCTGAAGATGGTGTTTCGTAGTTTCCCAGGCAAATGCTGGGCCTGTAACTTAATTAAGGCCACGGCCGTTACCTTCCCATTCCTAGCCCTTTCACATCCTCGCGTCGCCGAAAACATTCGATGTGTTAGTGCGACGTTAAACCACTAGTAAAAAAAATTTAAAAAAAGGAATAAAAGAAAGAAATAATAATAGTCAAGTGCTGGCGCGTCTCGAAACAAAGATTCCGTCGTTGAAGTTAGGGACGTTGACTTCTTGACGAGGGATGCAACAGATTTTCATACGCAAATTGCCAACAATTGTCTGTTTAATGTAAAGGGTCATTTTCTCGTTGAATATTCTAAGCGTACGTAGTCTACCAGTTTGTTCTTGATGTAAATCAACCTTCCAAAATTTGAAGAAAATCGGTGACTCAATAGCTGTGGCCTCCTCTTGTAAGAACAAGGAGGAACTAAGCTATTGCCTTAAGCAGGTCAGAATATGGAGACTTCGTTCATGGCTTAATATTTTTATAATACAAATTGTTATAAAAGTTTAAATGAAATAAAGTTTATACACACTGAATATATTTTCTAATAGCCCACTAAGTCGACAGTTAATTTACCCTGCATATGGCAGGGTTTGAGACCGACTTGATCGGCATTTGCGGGTGCCCAAAAGCGAGAGAACTGTCGCAGTAGATTTACTGTCATCTTGACACTTGTTACGATCATTGCCAATTATGATACCAAGCTTTCTGGCATAAACAGCTCATAAAAAGCCTTGGCCTACCAAGACAGCTGTTACCCCGCCAGATGGGCTGCAAATACTGGTCAACTCGATGATATCATCAACCCAGGTTCGTTTCTTCTCATATCAGATAGCCCACTGGTTGGTTTCCTGAGGCTAAGTGAACCGCGTTCACACTTTAGTTCAAGGTTTATTTATTTATTTATTTATTTATTTATTTATTTATTTATTTATTTATTTATTTATTTATCTTGGTGCAGGTCTCTCTAGGTGACGCCTTATAGGCGAATTGCGCATCTATAACGGTGAGGCCCTACCTATGGTGAATTATAATGCTGAAGACGGAACGCATCCCGGGCCATCGGAATTAACAAATGAACGTTGAAGTCCCCAACCTGACCGGGAATCGAATCTGGGTCTCCTTGGACCAAAGCCAAGCACGCCAACCATTTAGCCATGGAGCCGTACAGTTCAGGATTAAAACATTATTAAATAATAATTTTCGCTCAATTTGTTTGCATGTGCTCTCTTGCTTATTTTTTTTGTGGTTCGATATTCCAGGTAGGTACTTTATTGTTATTGGTATTTACATTGTTGTGATGGAATGTCGTTTATTTCAGATGTAGATAAGTTAAATGATTGCCGTGCGGTTAGGGTCGCGCGGTTGTGAGCTTGCATCCGGGAGATAGTGGGTTCGAATCCCACTGTCGGTAGTCCTGAAGAGGGTTTTCCGTGGTTTCCCATTTTCACACCAGGCAAATGCTGGGGCTGTACCTTAATTAAAGCCACGGCCGCTTCCTTTCAACTTCTAGGACTTTCCTATCCCATCGTCGCCATAAGACCTATCTGTGTCGGTGCAACGTAAAAGCAAGTAGCAAAAAAGAGTAGTTAAATGATTATGCTCCAGTAATTGTCAGGGTACAAAAAGGTAAAGAGAAGTTTAAAAAAATGCTATTTGTTCGGGGAATCGACCTATAGAGATCTTTTGCCCCTAAAGAGAAGTTATATTTGGAGAAATTCTGAACGAAATAATTGGAATAACACTGACTTAGACTCCAGCGGCGGTAGTACCTAATTCATTATCCAGGGCAGTGGTACTCAATGACCTAACAGGCGTGGAACCCCTGTTACTTTCGAAGGTCTGCTACGGACCCATACATTTTATAGTCAAATTAAACAAATAAATAAAATTACACAAAATTTTCTTTATAACACATTAGAGCTAATAAACACAGGCTCATAACTCCTTCATTTAAATATCATGTGATAAATCATACCTCATTTTGTTTTGATCAGTAAAATCTGATTCTACGTTTCCTACCTTTACTCTTAAATAGGATGAATATGGAGCCGATGTCTATGTTGTTCTTCAGATAACAAAATATCGAAAATGTTCGCTCTTAAAGATATGTGGAACAAAATGGATTACTTATACAAGTTCATCTTGCTCCTCATCAGGTAAAACATTGCAAAATAACATAAACTCCAAAGTTGTGGTGGTTTTGTGTGAATGATATCATGGACCCCTTAAATTTGTTCCGTGGACCCCTGGGGATCCATTGACCACCAAATGGAAAATACTGTGTTAAGGACCAACAATTGAGTACTATCCCCTTGTTACACTACGTAAAGGAAGAAGAGATCCCTTGAAAAATGCGATATCGACTAAAGAAAGGGACCGAGCCATGGATGGCGAGAAATTGAGAATGAATTGTCACTCAGATATCTTATTTAAAAGTTAGGGCATAATATTTCATCTTAAAGTACTGTACTTCCGCTCTTTCCATAGTCCGACGGCTAAATAAACATTCGCCTATCTTTACGTGTATAATCATATGCGGAAATCAATGCTCACAGCATTCTCATCACTGCATGTGATATCAGAGATGACTGTGGAATATTCCCAATTATAAAGTAGGTTACTATCTGCTGTACCGTCGTTGATGGGTTAGTGTTTGTACAATTGCAAAACAATATTATCCTCATTATGTCTTCCACAGAAACGTCATCTAGCGGATAGAAATGGCAGCAGATGAGTAGACCTAACAGCCAGACAGTGCAATGTTATTGCAGATTAGTTTTAAAGGGTTAGGGCATTGTAGATCAACACCTTGTAGCTTACTTTAGTATGTCGAAGGTGTGTTATTGTGGTTGTTGTAGTAGTGTGTGGATGTTGTAACTGTAATGATTAGGGCTAGAATTTGATAGTTAACCAGAATTTTCCTTGAAATGTGAAAAACCCTGGTAGAAATCCTCATTCAATATTGCTACAGCATTAAAGACGATTTATTATTATTATTATTATTATTATTATTATTATTATTATTATTATTATTATACTTGTTATACTTTTCAATGTGAAAATTATCAAAGGTTTTCCTCTGATATGCCAATGATGCCATGTGCTACTATGAAATTAAATGAACAAAAAGCTGTTCAAAATATTTTCTAGAAGAACTAACGAATCTTTAGCGAAAGCGACTTTCAACCCTGCCATTATCATATATACAGAATTATATACGAGAGAAACCACGGTGCAATGAAAGACGACGTTTTTTTTAATCGCAGTTTTTGTACCTGAGCCAAATTTCCAGCTTACTGTAACTCTGAAATGACTTGTTGATGAACCATTCTCAGGCAGAATCTCATACCAAACCCGAAAGATGGTGCAATGAAAAAATGTTATTTTTGCTAGCTGCTAATCATTTCAATTAATTCCTTTTCTATTAATTTTTACAGAAAACAGAAATATATGACAAAATATGACACTGATCTTCAATTAATACATACTTTCAAGAATTGTTTGCCTAATGCCTAATAGTTAAGTGAATTTCTAATAAAGAGGTATGGTTCTTTACTTGCTTCACTGGACTTGATAGAATCTCCTCGCGTAAGACTGTATTTAATCACACACGCTGATACTCTATATATTTCATTGAACATTTGTTAACAACAGCCAGTTACACAATATGCAGTGTCTTTCTTATTTGCCTTTGTCCCAATTTATTGGAGTCAGCACTTTGTGAAGTTTTGCGTAGTTTTACGGCCGGAGTCCCTTCCCGGTGCCAACCCTATGTGGAGGATGACAGCTTACACAATGTGCAGTATTTCATTTAAATGCTGTAGACATCGAATGGTCGTGTTATGATCACTGTAGCTGCTGAAGACTGCTGCCACCTTTCAATGAAACCTTCATTAGTCTTACAATACCTCTCGACAGATACCTTCCGATACAATTGCAACTAGAAATTTCCTCTTATGTCTCGTTCCCAATCGAATAGGGGAATGGTTTACTTCTGGAATATTTAATCCTGGGAGAAGACATCATCAATATATTAAACATTCATTCAGAGCGATCTTACATGACAAATAACAAATAGCATCAGTTAAATAGTAAATAAATTATATCAGTCTTTTAACTCGGCCACAATGCAAACTAGCCTGCTAGTCGTAATAATGAAAATTAATTTTCTATACAGCTTACGAAATACGCAATTTATATTCTAGATTGAAATTAAAAGGTCCACTGATACATCATCATTTGTTGTAGGACCTTCTGTAGTTAGTTTTGGCCATATTCTGGGCACATTTTAGCAAGGACTAAATTGCCGACTATTTTGTTCAACGAGTTTTCTTCGGTTCACTAAATATGTGGCGCTATAGTACTGAAACATCATCACTGCATGGGATGAGAAGGTATTTTTGATTTAAATATTAACTACAGAATGTTTAGACCATTACAAGTCAACGGACGTAGCACAAATAGCAATCGTTAGTGATTTGGAAATTCAGGTCCAAAGACATAAAATTATGAGGAGATTCGATGTTTATGTTTATCATCCAAATTCGCTTAATGTTTTAACAACTTGGTACAGTGTTTTGTTGGGTTCCATACAACTCCGTTTCCTCCTAACAGCCTACGTTGTAGTTAAACAACTCTTATTTACATACTAGCAAATGTACCCGTACTTCGCTACGGTATTCTGCATTGTATACGAATATTGAAGTAAATACTGTACATGCAGTAAATAAGATTGTTTTAAAATAGCATGTCTCTTAGCGTTATCCGAGAAACAGCATGGAGAGGTCCCCATACGTTCTTTCCAATGTAAAGTGCTTGTTACGGATTTGTGATGATAACGGCAGGCTCACTTGCCTACTGCCATTCACAATTGAGTTGGGAAGTTTACATTATAATTGCAGGCCCCATTGCCTACTGCGCGCTCACACTCGATTTGGGGAGTTTCCATTACAATGGCAGCCCCCTTTCCTACTTCCAGACATATTACAAATTGAGGAGTTTTTATTATAATGGCAGGAAACTTCCCTACAACCAGTCAACATTGAGTTGTGCAGTTATTATTATGACAGGCCCCTTTTCCAACTGCCAGCCAGCTTACTGCCAGTCATACCAAGTTGGTGAGTTTCCATCAAATAGCAGGCCAGTATGCCTAATGCCAGTCACATTTTAGATGGGTACATCTGTTTATAACTGCGGGAACGCTTGCCTACAGCCAAACACAATCGGGTAAGGGGAGTTTTGAACAAAACTCCATGCTCCCTTGCCTTCTGCAAGTCAAATCGAGAAGTGAATTATTCATTACTATGGTAGGCCTGCCTTATTAATGCCAGTTACACAGGAATTGGAGAAGGACCCCATTCCTACTGCCAGTCAAAGTCGGTGTGGGGAGTACTGATTACAATAGCAGACACACCCTTTCTCGATCGCTACAAAATCGACATCAATGAATATATATAGTTCGACATACGAAAGTATGTGCTTGTTTACAATATTGCAGGCTTTCATTTACAGATTAACTGCTGCTAAACGGTACATCATATCGAGAAAAGATTGTACCATAAGACGCCGGATTTAGCGGCCTAAATTGCTGGTCTTGTGATATCTCATCTATTCACGGATCAGATTGAGTTAGAAACGTGGAATAGGGTAAAATGTGTGTAAGATTATCTCACATTGCATTGCTTTTCGGATAATTAAGTGACAGCTACATACATAGCATTTGGCTCATAATTATATGGCTACTGGGTGGACCAATTTTCGTGTAGAGTTTGATGATTCTATCTTTCCTATAAGTGATGGAAGGTATTAAGTATGTATGTGAAAAGTCCAAATTTACTTAACATCGAGAAATAGAGAAAAATCAAACGTAAAAGAGATAGAAATAAGACAAAAAGTCGTAAGACCAAGATTGTAGATCACTCCAAATTGAACGGGGATTGTGCCATCCGTTATGTGATAATACTTCCCGAAAGTCTGCACCATCATTAAATTTGCCTCCATATTTCGATATTCTTCGGGATAAAAAGGGAAAAATTTAAAGATCTTGGAATTTTTCTGTCCGTTACAGGCTAAAACGTATAATTTTGCCAAATTTCAATATCCTTCTTCGAGTGGCAGATTATGCCGAAATCTGGGTTTTCGGTGACGAGTGTAAAAATTAGGACTTTCAAGAAACTAAACCAAAAAATATGCAGATGGTCATTATTACCCCTTCAACGTGTAGCTGTACGAAAATTTCGCCAAAATAGTCAATGTACAGGCACAGAGTCGTTACGATTTTATTTACATAGATAGATAAGGAACCTGCTCCACGTACAACACCTTTTGGGCTATATCCTTTGGACTTAACCTGAAAAAAGGGACCGTTTATTATTTTTCCCTTATTAATCCTCCTGTCGAAAAAATGCACATGAAAAAAGTTTTAGAAATGGATTTCCATCAAGTTTAGTCGATTTCCAGTCAGGTTGGTCTTGTACTGTATATATTGTGTAAGAGTAAAATCACCATTTCGGTTCCCTATAAACCGCCAGTCCATTCCGGGAACATGGAATGTTATTGACGATTAACATCTACCGTTGGACAGGTGGATGTTAATGTAAAGTTTGACTCAAATATCTTCAGTAGTTTTCAAGTTGTTAAAAATACGCTTTACACGAACCCGCTCTTGAGTTAAGTCCGGTGGGACTTGTACAGGAAAACGGTCCGTTAATGATATCTCCCTTATTAATCCTTGTATTGAAATGATGCACATGAGAAAAAAAGGCTTAGAAATTAATTTCCATTAAGGCAGATAAATTTACATTAAATTTGGTTGTGTATATTTTGAGGGAATGCAAAATCACGGTTTCGGTTTCGTATAATCCCCCAGTCAATTCAGGGATTTAGAAACAATATTTGCCCTAAAACCTACCAAAGGACAGGAGGAAAAAAATCCAGTAGTTTCCAAGTTATAGACAAACAGACAGACACCAAAACTGAATAGATGCAGATGGTCATTATTACACCTGAAACGGATAACTGTACGGAAATTTCGCCAAAATTGTCAATGTACCGACACACTCTAGAAGTGCAGACCTTTATTTCGATAGTTACTGCTTTGAAACTGTACGACGTATCTACAAACGGACTTCACCATCAGACGTCCCTTTCAGTGCTCTACATGGTTGGTCCTAAGACATCTTCTCGTATCTCCTATATTTATGGGTTAGATTGAGTTAGAGTCATTGAATGGGGTGAAATTTTGTACAGTTTTCACATACTAACTTTATATTTTTGATACTCATGTGACAGCTAGAATCATAAAATTTGGCTATAACATGGCCAATGTTCATGTCAATGTGCGTGCCGAATGTCATGATTCTACCTTTCCTATAAGTGTGCCAAATGATAACATATACGTGTTAAAAGTACAAAATCAACTTGAAATCGAGAACTACAGCTGAATTTAACGTATTAGGGACAGAAATACGACGAAAAGACATAGGACAAAATTTGTAGATCTCCCCAAAATGAAACGCCATTTGCTTTCTGACTTGTGATACGACTTACTGATTAGCCACCGATTACCCCGAAACGAAGGTCTGCACCGTCGTTAAAATTGCATCCATATTTCGGAATTTTCCTGGGCTAAAAGATATACATTTGCATAGCTTAGAATATTTCCTCAAAGAAAAGAGTGTCCAGCATTCAGGATTAGCACTCGCATACATAGGCTACGTGGTAATTAAGGAAGAAAATAACACAGTTTAGTAATTTGAAATTAATAGAAAGTGGATTATAACTGAGGACATCCGGATGACGACAAATATGTAAATACCAAGTGAGTGTATTGGAAAATTAAATGCTCCTCAATAAATTATGCCGGTGTGAGTTATGGATATAAGAAAGCGGTAATCGGAGAGAAATTTAGGCGTAGGGATTCTTAGGTAACCAGATAAGAAGACGAATATTTGTGTTATTACTTAAGCTATTCGAGGACGGTTATAACCTCCAATGATATTCCGCCAATATCCCGCAGAATGGCCGATTGACGACTGTCTTGCTTTCTACCCAAGGAACAACCACGAATTTAAAGGAATGGTGAGGAAAATGGCAATACGTTACTTCCCTGCTGGCAAGCAGTCAGAGACGTTGCCATGGTAACCCATATATTCGTTGTCGGTCTGTCGGTCACTCAATACAGAGCATGGTATCGGCAGAAAATAGTAAATTTCTCCGACATGTGAAGAGTAAGATAAATTATGAACATAACAAAAGTTGTTTATAATGAAGATACCTTTCACATACGGTCCACAGAGTTTACAGAAAATCAATAGTATAAGAGAAAATGGAGGAAGACCGTTGTGGTTTTCCTATAAAACCCCCGTCTTTTCAAAGATTTTAAAATGATATGAATATCGAAACCTTCTCCGAGATGAGTATACTCTAAATGTGAAGTTTGGTTGAGATCTATCCAGCCGTTTCGACGTGATGGTGGAACAGACAAACAGACAAACAAACAGACAAGAAAAGTAAAAACCACCGATTCGGCCTTGAGTTGACCTAAAACGGATAAATATTTGAAAATTTGGCAAAACAAAAGGAATTACAGACAGCGGATCCCCTACAACTTTATTTAAAAGATACTCCTGAAATGATAATATAAGCTAAATGAACTTATTAAGGTCAGTGCCAAAATTCGAAATCTAATCATTGCTAATTCGTAACGGAACAATCGTTAGAGCATGACCTTAACTTCTCCTCCATGAAGCACACCAAGAAATATTTGGTGCATTTTAATAGTTATGTTCGTCCGAGTCAATGAACGCTACACATTCACTGCTAAATCAGTAGGTTTTCGACGAATTTTGCACATCATTTAGTTTGTCTTGCACTGCTGATCCTCAGATTTTCTTCCATCAGCATCAAAAATGTATTCATTTTCCTGTAACGTTCTTAATCTGGTATTCGAAATAATGCAGTGTTTCTTGAACACAAATAATTGATGGTGGTAGTGATGGTCGTAAACATTTGCAGAATGCTTTCGATGTTCTGTATAACCGATATCATTGTGGTGTTCGTAACATTGTGTGTAAATGTATCTATTTGGACCAAAAATTGAGGTAAAATGTGCTTCTATGACAACACTTTGTAGGCCTATTGTTGTTATTATTATTATTATTATTATTATTATTATTATTATTATTATTATTATTATTATTATTAGTAATAATACCAGTGAACCCGTGCGAAACTTTCATACATTCAAACTTTCCCTGTTCCCTAAAATAATTTAGTCCGTTCGGTTGCTGAAATGAAATACACAGCGAAGTTTTACACAAAATAACAAACAGAGTTTATTACTGCGAACGTATTTACAATTCGTAATAACTCGTTTTGTGCAATATGTGATGTCAGAAAACATCATCTTGAATTTTTTGTTTGTCATTTCTGATAATAGATGCAAACATATTGGTAGAATTATTGATTCTTGAAAAGGCCACATAGAGTTTGTCCATTAACATTTGGTAAACATAATCCACCTCTTTGAAACGTTTGTCTCTGAGACATTGATAGTCATTGCAAAGGCAACTTTCAGATGCAGTCTTCTGGTTATTTGGAAAGGCATGGTTGCGTCGTATAGGGTGAGTTTAATTCGTGGTATGACAACAGTTTTTCCAGAGTCAATTAACCGAGCAGTGACAGTGTGTTCATGGAGGTGTGTGAGGACCATTCTTGCCCCATTGATCAAGCTCTGTTTACGATTTGAATTTATGATTAACATCACAATAGTACTTTTCTTCAATAGTATTGCTAATGTTTTTACGTCCAACTAACGACTTTTCGACGGCTTTCAGAGAGGCCGAGGTGCCAGAATTTGGTCCCGCAGGAGTTCTTTTACGTGCCAATAAATCTACCCACATGAGGTTGACGTATTTGAGCACCTTCAAATATCAGCGTACTGAGGCAGGATCGAACCTGCCAAGTTAGGGTCAGAAGGCACTTCTTCAAAATTAATGTATGTGTTGGCAAGCCCGAATGGTTGAAATAGATGATGTGTTTTAACAACCGCCGTATCTATCCTCTTATACTGCCTGCTCTATGCCACTACTTTAACACAGGAAGGAGCGAAAACCGATATTTCTTCTTTCTACAAGTTGCTTTACGTCGCACCGACACAGATAGGTCTTGTGGAGACGATGGGACAGGAAAGGGCTAGGAATGGGAAGGGATCGGCCGTGGCCTTAATTAAGGTACAGTGCGAAAATGGGAAACCACGGAAAACCATCTTCAGGGCTCCCGACAATGGGGTTTGAACCCACTATCTCCCGAATACTGGATACTGGCCACACTTCAGCGAATGGAAATATTTCTTAAAGACACCGTAAGAGCGCAGTCGGAGACGCACAATCTTCGCGGTCAATGTGGGTGTAGCATTGTGTTATTGATGCAAGCATATGTGTGAATATAGTTATTTCGTTCAGTGAGTAAACTTGCCTGTTTACTTCCGTTTGTATTTATGCAAATGATATTTTGTATAGAATTGTGAAATGAATAGAGCATGTTATGCTTATAGGCTATAAAATTTAAGTTATTTTAAAGTGTAGGCTTACTTGTTTTCTTCCGTTTGTGCAAATTTGTTTCATCTGTTGTGTACCATTTTGAAAATCTCGGCAAGGTGCTTCGCAGCCAGAAGAGATACGATTCCATGACGTACCGTCTAGAAGGGAATTAAGAGAAAAGTTGCTGTTGGCTATGTATGGTAAGGTCCTAATAAAGGAAGTAGTTTGATATCCTCGGATTAATCTCGCATCTGTAGCCTTTACACCTTATTTCAGATGGTGATTAAAGCCATGGAGGCTAGTGGATTTCTTGTGATAAGAATTGTGACGGACAATAATAAAACAAACGTTTTCATGCTTGAGAAATTTTGGACAACCTCAAATATCCAAATGATAATGTCCCAATTAATCTAGAAACAGAAAATCAAATCCTAACATGCAGGTACTTGGTTCGTGTTGTTGAAGAGAGGGAGTGTGACATTTGCGGCAACATCTCACTTCCTGGAGCTTCGACACTACTAAATGGAACTGGTTATGCATGTGGACAGAGGAGGACTTCGATACCTAAAACCTTGTTTTGTTGCACTGATGAAGCATCTGTAGGAGTTTGGTGACGCTGCTGTGCCCTGCTATCGGAAGTCCTTCAAACGAGCGTAATACGAGGACTTGCTACGTCTTCCCTTTCAGAATGTGTTCTGTTACAGTGTTAGGTCAAAGAATATCGGCAAACTGTTAGTGATATTATCCTAACCAAGCTCGTAAAACCTCTATTAATTGATATTGCGTTGGAAAGAACACAAAATGTTAGCCTCCCGCTGTATCGCTCCAAGTCTTCGGCCAGGAAAATCTTTAAATTGTGACATGAAGAAGTCAACTACAACTTCATGCAGGTAATATTACAGATATTTAATATTACTGATGTAATTTACGAGCTTCAGTGAACATATGATTATACTGGTCTGCCTCTGTGGTGTAGTGGTTAGCGTGATTAGCTGCCACCCCCGGAGTCCCGGGTTCGATTCCCGGCTCTGCCACGAAATTTGAAAAGTGGTACGAGGGCTGGAACGGGGTCCACTCAGCCTCGGGAGGTCAACTGAGTAGAGGTGGGTTCGATTCCCACCTCAGCCATCCTGGAAGTGGTTTTCCGTGGTTTCCCACTTCTCCTCCAGGCGAATGCCGGGATGGTACCTAACTTAAGGCCACGGCCGCTTCCTTCCCTCTTTCTTGCCTACCCCTTCCAATCTTCCCATCCCTCCACAAGGCCCCTGTTCAGCATAGCAGGTGAGGCCGCCTGGGCGAGGTACTGGTCATACTCCCCAGTTGTATCCCCCGACCAAGAGTCTGAAGCTCCAGGACACTGCCCTTGAGGCGGTAGAGGTGGGATCCCTCGCTAAGTCCGAGGGAAAAACCGAACCTGGAGGGTAAACAGATGATGATGATGATGATGATTATACTGCATAGTGTTTTGTAGGCTGTCGTCATAATAACGCGTTAAGAACTTTATGCGTCTATGCCTGCCACCTAGCGGAGAATTTTTGTCGCAGCCTATTCGCAAAACGCCTTGCATAGAGCAGGCAATATAGGACTGAGAAGACGTTGGTTTTGACGTAAACTCTACTATATATGAATGTTATAAGTTACGGCCAGGGATACAAAGTACTGACATATTAAATATTAACACAATTTATAGAACATCGTAACTCTTATTATTTTATCTGACTTGTGTGTAATAATCACCCTATAAATGTTCGGCTCCATGGCTAAATGGTTACCGTGGTGGCCTTTGGTCACAGGGTTCCTTGGTTCGATTCCCGGCAGGGTCGGGAATTTTAACCTTAATTGGTTAATTTCACTGGCACGGGGGCTGAGTGTATGTGTCGTCCTCATCATCATTTCACCGAGCTCGATAGCTGCAGTCGCTTAATTGCGGCCAGTATCCAGTATTCGGGAGAAAGTGGGTTCGAACCCCACTGTCGGCAGCCCTGAAGATGGTTTTCCGTGGTTTCCCATTTTTACACCAGGCAAATGCTGGGGATGTACCTTAATTAAGGCCACGGGCGCTTACTTCCCAGTCCTAGCCCATTCCTGTCCCATTTTCGCCATAAGACCTATCTGTGTCAGTGCGACGTAAAGCCAATAGCAAAAAAATAAAAATAAAATTAAAAAACCATCATTTCATCCTCATAACGACGCGCAGGTTGCCTACGGGTGTCAAATCAAAAGACCTGCATCTGGTGAGCCGTACTTGTCCTCGGACACTCCCGGCACTAAACGCCATACGCCATTATTATTACCCTATAAATACAATGTACAATGAATATGTAGCCTACATGCTTTGCACTAATGACCTATTGGTAACGTCCGGCTCCATGGCTGAATGGTTAGCGTGCTGGCCTTTGGTCACAGGGGTCCCGAGTTCGATTCCCGGCAGGGTCGGGAATTTTAACCATAATTGGTTAAATTCGCTGGCACAGGGGCTGGGTGTATGTGTCGCCTTCATCATCATTTCATCCTCATCACGACGCGCAGGTCGCCTAAGGGAGTCAAATGAAAAGATCTGCACCTGATGAGTCAAACATGTCCTCGAACACTCCGGGCACTAAAAGCCATAGGCCCTACGTCATTTCATTTCATTTCATTTATCTATTGGTAGGGACCCTGCGTTTTTCGTATTTCTTTTGGTGGAAATCGGGGTTATATTTTTAAGTATTTCGCGTTTTTGTTAAAATTTCTTGTTATTTTTAATAATTTCATTATCATATTTTGGGATTTTAAAGGTACTTGTTCAAGTAAATAAATTACTGAGTGTTATTTAAAAACCCGCACATTTTTATCATTCAATTATCACTGAGGAAGACATAGTATGAACGAAAAATACATAATATTCTTTTTTGTAACCCTCAAAGGAAACTTTGCGAATGCAACGCAAGTTGTTGAAAACTTCTGTGTAGTAAGGAAAGAAAATGCAGCAGTCAACATTAGCACACTGATACCACAATGACTGACTGTTAAGTCTCACTGAAATGAGCGTAATACGATAAAAGAAAAATAGATTATTTTGTGTGTTATAACTGGCAAAAGGAGAACATTACCATAATGTTTGCATTTTCTTATTTCATGTTGCAACGCAAGTCGCTCAAAACTCCTGAGTAGCAAGAACAGAAACGTTCGCAGTCAACATTGGCACATGGATACGACACTGACTGGAGAGCTTTGCCACTAAACTCATGATGACTGTCAAGCAAACTAATCAGAACTTTCATAATATTTATTTCTCCATCTCGCAACATAATTTGAATTGTTTGCTCTTGAAGTTCACTGTACCTTTTTGTGATCACTGAACCATTCTCATTTTTAAAGAATGGAATAGAGTTCATTTTTTTCACTAGTGATGGATCGATATTACTGTTAATTATCAGTACTGGACTAAACACTTAACTTGCTGAATACAACTTATTAGCAGTATCTTCAAACATCAGTAACTGCAATTTTGAAAATGCTAATGCTGCAGTGTTTTTCACAGATGATATAACATTTTCTTGAACATTTGCGCTTCTGATGCAACTTAGCTTCTCTTCTTTTTCACTATAAAAATTTAAAAATATTTTCCTGATTTTTCTGTAAAGTGTAGGACTTGTTAGACATGAAGATCTGTGTAGTTCAGTGATGTATTCCACTAAATCATTGGCATGTTTCTTGACGAATATTGCTTCTGTTGAAATTATACTTACTTCACCATTCGTCAGTGATTTTATGAAGTTGATACTAGCATTACTGATAGAGTCCAGGTCTAATAACTGCACGCACTCAATTATAACACAAAGATGCTTCTCAAGATAGAAATCGGCCTCGAACCACGTATTACACCTTGTCAGCACTGGTACTGGAAACACTTATGGATTCTCAGAGAATACTTTTTTTTTTTTTTTTTTGAGAAATCGAACGTACAGGTGTTTCCTCTTTCTCATTTTGAGAAACACAGCTTTAACCTCAGCCACCACTGCAAGAAGTTTCGTCATTTCTTTTGTGAATATGCATCCCACCAAATTTATCTGGTGTGCCCAACATTGAATGTAAATTGCATCTTCTGCGAGGAATTCACTCGGGAAACTGAAGCACTTTGACATGTATCTTGCACTCTCTCTTACTAGTCCCAACATATTTTCGTCGTTAATAGAGTACTTTTGTATTGAATTAAGTATTGCCCAGCTGCATGATTTTGCATCAGCTCCTTCTAGAATATGTACATCAGCAACATACAACTCCTGCTCCATTTTTGGTTCAAGAGGGTGGATTAACACGACAAATACACAGCGACCCAACCGATCTGTCGTTTCGTCACATGGTAACATAACCTTCTGGTCAGAGACTGCTTTTTTCACTTGTTGATCTCTTTCATTTCTCAGAAGTGGAACATACTTCTCTCCTAACAATCTAACTTGCGGCACATTTCCAGCACCTGTTGAGAAACGTTAAGAATTAATGTTATAAATTTCCGTTTCTGAAGCGACAATTAATAATAATTAATAATAATATAATTTCGGTAGTAAATTATTCAACATACCTTCAATGAATTCATTCATCCATTATTTAATAGCAGGGTGATCCAATTTCTCTAGTGGTATATTCGCTTTAGAAAAAGACTCCGTAATCTTCTTGGCAAAATTATCCCTTGCAATAACTCTTTTGTTTGCAGCAAAATTACACTGTACAATACCCTCTTGCCTCTTATGACAAGAGGATGTAGGCTACTGGCTGTAGATGATCTCTTCGCTCGTTGGTGCTTCACAGTTCGCACATGCTTGGTACACGTAGGCTATCTTTTCTATCCCAAGATATCATACAGTAACTGTATTGACACATTATGATTTTTGAATCGGATGCATATAATCCGCCATTTTTTAATTCAAGGGCTATTTCCTTTGTACTAACGCTCGCCTTGGGTATAATACTAGCCGTAACAAGACACAGAGAGAAAACAATAAGACTGTTACTGACCAGATTCGTAAGTAGAATGACGCACGCGCATGCGTCGAGTTGATGGAGTGGGAGAACAAGTTGACCTTGTACGAATGTGATGGACACGATGGTCTATTCTGGCGGAGGAAGAACCTTTATAAGAAGACAAACACTGTGAATTCGCATTTTTATGTATATAAAATTGATGAAGTTGACATATTCGCGTTATTGTCCCATTTCGTTTTATTTCGCGAAATAAATCTGTCTAATTTTCGAATTGTTAACAACGTTATGAATAAAAGACTGATTCTCAATAAGTCGGTGTTATCGCAAACGCGAAAAATGCAGGTTCCTACCTATTGGTAATGTTTCTTGCCGCTATCTTCTAAGTCTGTAAATGTGAATACACTTACATTCACTGCTACGTCAGAAGTCATTTAAATATCCTATCTATTGATATGTTATTCTTGGCAAAGCGATCTTACGCTAATATAAATGGATGCTATGCTATACGTCCAAGGATGCAAAATAATGATGCATTGAATATTTACACAATTTATAGAAAAACCGTAATATTATTTTATTCGACTTGCCTGTAAAAATCACTTTATGAATAGGCCTACTACGTACAAAGAATATTATTCATGCTTTACACTAAGGACTTATTGGTGATGTTTCTTGACACCATCCTGGAAGTCAATGTCAGTACACTTATATTAACTCTTATGTACGCCTACACACTCATTTGTTGGTCGATGTCGCTTCAACCAGACGAACCGGGCAAATTGGCACGTGGCTGTGAACTTGCATCTGGGAAATAGTGGGTTCGAATCCCATTGTCGGCAGCCCTGAAGATAATTTTCCATGGTTTCCCATTTTCACACCAGGCAAATGCTGGGGCTGTACCTTAATTAAGGCCACGGCCGCTTCCTTCCAACTCCTAGGCCTTTCCTATCCGATCGTTGCCATAAGACCTATCTGTGTCGGTGCAACGTAAAACAACTAGCTCAACCAAACGGGAAAGAAAGACAAAGCATAGAGGTCTCTAGCAAGATAGATAATTTTCTTTATTCACCCACTAGCATTTGTACCCGTTCCTCGCAAGGGAATTTGCAGAGGATTACATGTTTCCTTCAGGAACGTAGGCGAAGAAACATGGCTCTACTCACACGTTTAATGCTACATGTTAAAATGACATTTCCCTACGTCATCCTGGGGCAGTAACGAAAATATGATGAAGCTGAATAAATTCGAGAGAGAATGAGGACCTTTTCCGAATTTATTGTACGGTACAGTTCCTGGTCCGAGGTTGTGCGAAATTCTCCGTGGTTCTCAGGTTGCATGTTGTATCTCTGACCACTTGCGTGGCGTTCTGATGTTGATGATACTTCTTTTAATGTCTTCCCTACCGAAAAGCGTAAATTGGCTCTTTAGTTTTTCCCGTTCCGCACCTTGAAATGACGTGCCCCATGGGCCATGGACTAAAAATCCAATTTTTCGTAGTCATCTGCGTTATTATCCGTCGTACGAGAAATGGCATAAAGGAACGGAAATGACGTATTCTTAAACGTTTGTTATATACAGTATTTTGATAGATCTAATGTCAACGAAAATATTTGAAAATAATCTTCCTATAAATACCAACTCCATGTGATTACCATGACATCATATGCACCTGATAACACAATCCTGAGTGAATAGATTCCAAATAAATAGTTCGGTTGAAAGAAGTCCACCTGTTTTCCACTTTTAGGAATATACAAACAGACAGACACCAAAGGAAAGGTTTCCTCGGTGTTCAGATACATTGGAGGGGGTTAATTTTCAAGCCGAGTGAAATATTATACATCCTCTGATTTTCTCCTGTTATGGATCCTTCAAATAACTGTAGGTGTGCAAGGGTGTCCGTCACTGGCTGCAGAGCATGAAGCCCGTGGAAAATAGTATTTTTCTCCGTAATTTGAAGAGTAAGCGAAATAATGTGCATAACAAAAATTACTTAAAACGAAGGGGCGTTTCACAGATAGTCTACAGATTTTACATGTAATAAATAACGTAAGAGGAAATAGAAAATACATCTTTTCTTGTCTTCCTATAAAACCCGAGTCTATTCGCTGATATTTACATGATATGCGTACCAAAACGTGCTCCTGGACAATTAGACTTTAAATATGAATTATAATCATTATTCAAATATCAAAGCCATCTTATTAACAGTGCTGACAAAACACTAAGTTTTATTTCAGAACCGGTTTTCGGACTCTAAAGTCCATCATCATGGTTGAAATTATTTTAAAAACATTTGATTGTACATGAGTGTGTTGTCACATCGAGTTTTAAAACGGTTAAAATGGAGTTTTAAAACTCGTGCAAAATCAAATGTTTTAAGAATAATGTCAACACTGATGATGGACCTTAGAGTCCGAAATCTGGTTCTGAAATAAAATTTAGTGTGCTGAAACGATTGCATATGACTAATTATATCTAAATATGAAGTCGAGATATAACCAATAGTGGAAACAAATGAAAAATCTTTTATTCCTACAAAGCACCAGTCTATTCTGCAATATTAAATGATACGCCCCTATGCATATTGAAACCTGCTCCTGAATGAGTAGACTCTAAATGTGAAGTTTGGTCGACATATAATCAATAGTGTAAGAGAAAACTGAAAAAACTCTTCGAGTCTTCCTATAAACTCCTAGTCAGTTCAGTGATGTATAAATAATATGCATGTCGAAACCTGTTCCTGGATGAGTAGACTCGAAATATGAAGTTTGGTTGAATTCTATTCAGCCGTTAACCCGTGATGGTGGAACAAACGGACAAGCAAACAGACACGAAAGCTAAAAACTACTGATATGATCTCGGGTTGACCTAAAACGGATAATTATATCAAACTTTGGCGAAATAAATAACATTACAGACAGCGGACCCCCTATAATTTTTTTTTATAAGATATGGCAGTGCTGAAGGTCGCATCAATATTTTTGAATTTTTTTAACAAGTTAAATTTTAAACAAACAATGTATAATCTGAGTATACTATGTCAGAAGTCGGTAGAAAGTCCTATCCACCTATACCCTATTAATCACTGTAGTCTTTGTAATGGTTGAGAAAAGAGATGTTGACAACAGAAATAATATATAATAATGATGATTATACTTATCATTAAACATTCTCCAGCTTATCCCATATATTTCTGAGGTCGGTGGAGAGTTTAGATTTTGGCCGGAAGTTTGTTTGTCATTTTTAATATTGATTCAAAAATATTGTTAATTTTTTTCTTGACGCGACGTGAAGATACCTTTGTGCAAAAATCAGTCAACACCAAAATAGCGCTTTTATTCAAAATTAGGTGCATATCCTACCCTTCTAGTTGTTTTCAAGGGTTTAGGTAAGACCCAAATTGTAGCACCTGCAGTGCATGAGCAAATAATTTGTTGAATTATCATTTGTAGTTATCGTTTGAAACAATGCTGAACATAGAAATGACGATACTGGTACCTTTCATTCTGCTTGTGTGGATATATTTTTCACCAATGATACATGGTTTTGTTTAACTGTTTTGAGCACTTTTTGAGTATATGCCATTCACTTTTACCAAAACACGTCATAATTATGATGAGTTCCCTCTATAATTGAAACCAAGTCATAGACGAATAATAAACGTTTAACAACTAGCATAAAACAGTATCACAGCCAGTCAGATATAACAGACTGCCGTTCATGCTACTACAGTATAATTAATATAGTTTCGACAGAGACAACTCAACTGTCGTAATGACAACGGAGAGCTTCCTAGCCACCCTGTCCTCTCACTTATAAAGCCTTCACTTTCTCTTAACTTCAGTCGTCATTTGTCATCCCAAGCTCTTCCAAAATTATTTCGTTAGAGCATTGACACCCAGCTATATTCATCATGTTAGCGCCTTGCCACATGAAGGTAACGGTGACTCCTGCAAACTTCCGAAATCGTTGGACTTTCCGGGAATTATCTGTGGTAATATAACGAGAACTGGTCATCCTCCCGAGTTGTATCTTCCGACCCAAAGTCTAAAGTTCCAGGACACTGCCCTTGAGGCGGTAGAGGTGGGGGATCCCTCGCTGAGTCCGAGGGAAAAACCAACCCTGGAGGGTCAACAGATTAAGAATAAGAAGAATATAACGAGAGCTCTAGGATGATCTGGAGCTTGAGTTGTATTCAGTTTGATTATTTAGCGAATAATTAGGGAATTAAATAATTCGGCTAATGATAATTAAAGTCCATAAATATAACATTGAAATACATAGGTATCCATAACCTGTACAGAGAAGGAAACTTTCAACACGGAATTATGCTGTTTTATTTTTATATTTTAACTCTTTTTGTCACAGTCTACGAGTATGGCAGCTATCGGCTTCATGAGAGTAATACAGTTACGAAAATGTAATATCGAACACAACTGAAGCACGATATTCCAGTAAAGAAGCTATAAAGGTGTTTGGATGTGCAATTCTGAAAAGAAAACAAATACACGTAGGTGATAATAATCAATAATTTTGTCACGAAATACAGCTGTTGATTAGTTGAAGTTCCTTTTATTCTTACACCGATTTGGTTACTGTACCCATGAGCTAAGTATGGCATGGTATATGGTTTCTGTTCGTAGCACCCACACGGCAATCACGAACCTCTCAACCGTGCTAAGCGTACGAACAAGAGAAAATCCCACAATGTGAAGGCATTGGCGATATTATCGACAGTTTTCAAAATTATCCTATGTTTTGCCGGTATCATACAACCTAATATCGTACCAGTATCAAAATAATCATATGCCCCATTAATTATCATACAGGTTGGAATCCCTGCTTACACAGCTGGTTCCATTTTAATTACTATTCTGCAATCTTGCAATGGAATGAATGAAAAGTTGTTAGGCCTATGCTAGTAGCGCAATTCATTCCTCGTACTAAATATATTACATATATTTACATCTGTTAAATTCATTTTTCTACTTTCTCGGAAAAGTTCTTGTCCATGTTGAAAGCTTATAGGTGTATTCCACACCCGGCGCGTCAGAACCTTGTTTCAATAGTGTGTGCAGACTTTGTGGAGTACTTAAATATCAGAACCGCTACAGAGTTCTAAAGCTGTACCTCGTACCTATATGATAGATCTGTTATGTATTATTTTTGAATTTGAAATATTTCATAAATGAATCAAGTGCGAAAACCAAACTGTCAAACAACATTTGCAACTTACTGGCTAATTTCCAATTTCTCAGCAGTTCGTACGTCACCTCACAGCAATGCCAAGCATAACGATATTGATACAGCCATGACAGACATGGTTCAAATATTCTACCCTTCAGTGCCAGAAACACATTAAGTGGACACTTGGATTTGGCTAACTTACAATATTTTATACGTGTTGTGCCTGGGTTTTGAATTCTATCACAGACTCACTTTTCTCTTACCGTAAATACAATCTACTCTTGACGGCAATGCCCCCCACCCCCCAGCGGATTATGGTGACCATAGTGCCCCAGATGAGTCTGAAATTGATTCATATAATTTCTACCGGTCTTCTCTTTTGCATTTTCCTGCCGTACTCTCTTAGCAAACCACTGTTCCTTTCCAAAAGTGATAGTATTAGGTTTCGAAAGCTTACAGAGTCATTTTCTGCCTTTCCATATCCAACACCCTCATATACCGTAGATTAGGGTTCTGCCACTCACAGTGGTTTATGACTTCCTAGACTTCGGTGGTGGGATCATGTGAGGTGAATGGAGGAAGACACTGTAGGTTACCTAGGAGAATAATGGACTCTGTTATGGGGTGTAAGAGAAGTAGAGGGAGAACAAGACGACAATGGTTAGACTCAGTTTCTAACGAAGCCAGAGATCTAGTTACAAATAGAGGATTGTGGCGGTGGTGGTTAATAAATTCACAGAGGATTGCAGACTGAAAGCTGAAAGGCATAACGGTCTATAATGACGATTTATGTATCTGTCTCTCGCTTTATTTTAATATAGTGTTGTTGTTATTGTAGATATTTTAGGTGAAAGAGAGAAAAATAATCATTAATTTTGGGTACCGACTAAGTCCGGCAGTGATTCTATTTATTTAACTCGCTTGATTACTGAGCGAATTTGTCACTAGGCCTTTACCAAGGAGGTCTTGATGCAAATCCTACGTCTCAGTGTTCTGATCCCATCTTAAACTGCAGGTTCTGTGGTTGATGGCTTAGAGTTAACAGTAAAGTGAAGAGCTAAGTTTGCTTTTTATTCAACTGGTTTATTCTTTCAGTTTTAGGGGATACACTCTGTCTTTTATTGGCCCGAACTCTACCTTCATGGCAGTTGTGAACAGCAGGTTTGTTTTTTTCTCCTGGCCTATCCTCTGTTATTTAGAGTTAGCACTACGTGTGGATTATGTCCAGTTTTAAAACGGGATGCCTCTCCTGACGCCAACCATAAGGGAGAGGTGCATTCGCCTTAAAGTGTTTATGTAATGGTTGGTAGTGAGGTATGTTGATTGTAAATGAAGAGCCTAATATTAAGACAAACACGAACACCCAGTCCCCGAGCCAGAGGAAGAATTAATGCGATGCGACTGCGTGGTATGGACTCTGCAAATGTAAGCTTGCATTCGTAAGATGATGGGATTGAAACCCACCGCCGTCAGCCTAGAAAATTATTTTCCGTAGTTTCTCATTTTCATACCAGCCTTAGAATCCTTAAATAATACCAAAAACAAAATATTTCTTAATCCTAGCTCTTTCCTATCCCGCTATCGCCGACCGAGCGAGTTGGTCGTGTAGTTAGGGTCGTGCAGCTGGAAACAGTGGGTTCGAACCCCACTGTCGGTAGTCCTGAAGATGGTTTTCCGTAGTTTCCCATTATCACACCAGGCAAATGTTGGGCTGTACTTTAATTAAGGCCACGGCCGCTTCCTTCCCATTCCTAGCCCTTTCCTATCCCATCGCTGCCATAAGACCTATCTGTGTCGGTGCGACGAAAAGCAACTAAAAAAATAAAATATATTGCCAAAAACCTGTATTATTGTGATGTTAAACTGGTAGAAAAAGAAAAAAATCCCGAGGCCTGGTAGAGAATGGGATGCGGGATCCTCTGAAGTGTAGGACGTTGAAAATTCAACCAAGGAGCCGGAAAACGGATAACACGTCGTTTTATCTCTTAAAACACTGCATGTTGACTTGACATGGCATATTAGTAAAATTTTTCTCTTGATCTATACTTCTATAGTATCAATTGTGATTGACATTCCCCATGGCAATAACAACAATAATAATAATATCCGCCTCTGTGGTGTAGTGGTTAACATGATTAGCTGCCACCCCCAGAGGCCCGGGTTCGATTCCCGGCTCTGCCGCAAAATTCGAAAATTGGTGCGAGGGCTGGAACGAGGTCCACTCAGCCTCGAGAGGTCAACTGAGTAGAGGCGGGTTCGATTCCCATATCAGCCATCCTGGAAGTCGTTTTCCGTGGTTTCCCACTTCCCTCCAGGCAAATGCCGGGATGGTACCTACCTACAGTAACTTAAGGCCACGGCCGCTTCCTTCCCTCTTCCTTTTCTATCCCTTCCTATCTCCCCATCCCCCGCAGGGCCCCTGTTCAGCATAGCAGGTGAAGCCGCCTGAGCGATGTACTGATCCTCGTCCTCAGTGGTATTCCTAACCCAAAGCCTCACACTGCCTTGAGGTGGTAGAGGTGGGATCCCTCACTGAGTCCGAGGAAAAACCAGCCCTGGAGGGTAAACGGATTAAGAAAGAATAGGGCCTAATAATAATAATAATAATAATAATAATAATAATAATAATAATAATAATAATAATATAATAATAATAATAATAATAATAATAATAATAATAATAATAATAATAGTGACGTATGGCCCCCGGAGAGGCTTGGTGCAGGTCTTTCGATTTGTCACCGTTTAGGCGACTTGCGCGCCTGTGAGGATGGGTCTCTATGTAAGATGAAATCTAATGCTGAAGACGTCACAAACACACCAGTCCCCAAGCCATAGGAATTAACTAATAAAAATTAAGATCCCTGGTCCGACCGCGAATCAAACCCGAGACCTCTTGGACCAAAGGCCAGCATGCTAACCATTTAGCCTGGAGCTGGATATTCTCCATCTTGAAGGCATTCAATTCGTCCAAATATGTTTCCAGCGTAACCGAGGTAAGGGGAACAAAAAAAGGTTTGATGGGTTTACAAACGATAATATTTTGAACATAAGAATGAGCCATGGAAGGAGCCTAATGGACCTTACATGGAGAGTTCTTCGACTTACTGGGTAAAACCCTTTCAATAAGCTGTGGTTGGTAGGAATAACGTTTCTCATTACATGTAAAACTACCTATGTTTCGGTATTTCAGTTGATTTGTCTGAAAGGGCCTGTGCTGGTTGCAGAGCGGAGGAGGACGATGGTTCACGCTCGGACGGCTCGGAAGAACAGCATGTTCCTCACGTCCTGGCGGGACACCAGAGGAGGTGTCTACTGTGGGCCTGTAAGGCGTGCAAGAGGAAGACCGTCACGGTGGATCGCCGCAAGGCCGCCACGCTACGGGAGCGACGCCGGCTGCGTAAGGTGAGTCACGGAACTGTCATTTGTTTAGAAAGACATCTGCACCCCATCTAGCGAGTGAATGTTCGCCTAATAACAGTCCCCAGAACGTATGAATTAGTCCAGAGTTATTAAAATGGTTATAGCTATCGTTGCTAGGACTGGGATTTGTTAGAAAATCCTATTTAGTTGTTGGCTCGAGTTCGTGTGTTTACACAAGATGAATCATGGTACTACTATTACTTATGCTATTGACCGAGCGAGTTGACCGCGCGGTTAGGGTCGCGTAGCTGTGAGCTTGCGTTCGGGATATCGTGGGCTCGAGTAGTACTGTCGATAGACCTGAAGATGGCTGTTTATGGTTTCCCATTTTCCCACCATGAAAATGCTAGGGCTGTATCTTAATTAAGGCCCTTTCCTACCCTTGCGTCGCCGAAAACCTTCAATGTGTTAGTGCGACGCTAAACCTCCAGAAAACGGAAGAAAAACTACTACAACTACTAATTCTTTTATTTTCGTTTCGATTTGAAATTGAATCGCCATATTTTCATGGGTCCTCTGAGATCTCATCTTTTCCTTGACCTGTTGCTTCTTACTTGTTTGGGTAGCCTGCATGTATTCGTTCAACCGAATGCTCCTCATATTTTCTTCTGTATTAATTCTATTTTAAATACTTGACTGAAGAGTTGTCTTCTTTTAATCAGCTTGTGGTCGAGGTTTAAATATTTCTTCCTTCCTTTCTTTCTTTCTTTCCTTTTTTTCTTTCGTTCTTACTACAGCAGGAAAATTTATATCTAATAATTACTTTCAAGGAAAGGATATTTGTGATGAAGGAAGAAATAATTAATCAACTAGGAGTAGATGGAAAAGGATGAGTGCAACTCAGGCACCCCGAGTTCATACCCCCAAGTATAGAATATTGGTCCACTCAACATAGACTATGGATATGAGGCCAATGAGACACATTACGTTTCGTACAACCGTCCGGGGCGTGATAGCCGAATGTCATCATCACTGGCTTGTCAACAAGGTGCCTGCTATTCGAATCCCGGCCAAGGCGTATGGGTGTTCGGATTCACTGTAAAACTGGAGGTCCCATGGTTTTTATCACGATATAAACAATCACGTAAAACTACAAGCTTGCTATTTTTAAAAATAATTATACCTTAATGAAATAATATGGACACCAGGTGAGTTGGCCGGGCGGTTAGGGCGCGCAGCTGTGAGCTTGCATCCGGAGTTAGTGGGTTCGAATCCCACTATTGGCAGCCCTGAAGATGGTTTTCCGTGGTTTCCCATTTTCACACCAGGCAAATTCTGGGGCTGTACCTTAATTAAGGCCACGGCCGCTTCCTTCCCACTCCTAGCCCTTTCCACTCCCATCGTCGCCATAAGACCTGTCTGTGTTGGTGCGACGTAGAGCCACTAGAAAATAACTAACTAACTAACTAACTAAATAAATAAATAAATAAATAAATAAATAAATAAATAAATAAATAAATAAATAAATAAATAAATAAATAAATAAATAAATAAATAAACAAATAAATAAATGATATGGACAAGTCAAAGAGTAGATTCGAATTTAATATGGATAAGAGATGGAGGAGAGATATCCAAGAAGTGCACTATTGGAATGTTTTCTTCAAGCCTCGAATTTTTGAACGCGTACACCGAAGGGTACAAATTCATTGTAAACGTGAATACGGCGGGATCTTCGTGAGTGGTAGGGGTTTTACTTTTTTCAGTATGTATTTGCAGATATGTAGTAAATATCCCATTCTACGATCACTGACCGAGAAGAATACATATCGGTTAATGATTATGAAATTTGTGGTTAGCTCAAGAAATACATAGCTGGCTGAATAATATAACTGACTTGATTCAAGGCGCAGACGGTTGGTATTTAAAAGGTCTTGCATATTAGAGACCCTTATCTGTAGATTTACTGACGCTTTTCAGGGCGAAATTTCGGCATTCTGGTCCTCGATAAGATAGTTGCATTTGTTTGGAGTGTAAACGGGAAATCACAGAGATCACTAAAAGCTCTTCTTACTCTTCTTCTTTAGCCTTCTTTTACCACTCAGATGGAGTACGATATCCCGTTCACCCTCTTTCAGAAGGATCTATTTTGGACTCTATTTACATCAATATTAGTGTTGCCTAGATCTTTGTAACACGGGCTCTCCATCATATTTTGGGTTATCCTAGGTTTAGTTGGCCATCTGTCACAAACCATCTACTACTACTCTGGTCATTGAAGGTGACCAAATCACGTTCTCTCAATTTCTCCGAGATCGATGTTATTCTCAGAGATTTTCCGATGGCGTTATTTCGAATGTTATCGAGCCTGGTCACTGCACGGGCTCATCTTAGCGGCTTCATCTCAGCTACATTAAGATTTTGTTCGTCCGTCTTCCCAGCATTTCGAGCTATATAGAATGGCTGAATGTACAACCGTTTCATAAATTTTGCCATTCTGGTGGAGTGAAATCTTCTTATACAACTCTAGCCTACCTGTTCGCCCAGACATTGCTTATCCGACTGGTAATATCCCTATCGATGTTTGCATTATCTTGGATTATTCAAGATATTTTAAGCTACTTGTTGTCATGACCTGCTCATTTCTAATGTTTAATCCTTCATGATTGGATATTTTCATGGAAAAATTGTAGTGCAAGTATTCCGTCTTTTTTTTGCTAATCTTAAGCTCATTTATTTCTAACACAACCTGCGAGGTGTTAAGTTTACATTGTAATGCTCGTAATCTTTCATCCCCAAGACCATGTGAATCTACGTCAATAATAGAATACATTTTTAGTTGAAATGATTGTAAATAAATAAATAAATAAATAAATAAATAAATAAATAAATAAATAAATAAATAAATAAATATTCTTATATGTTCAAGGTTTATACCATCTGAACGGTTGTGTTATTGTTTGCAGGTGAACGAAGCATTCGAAATGCTTAAGCGACGTACTTGTTCGAATCCTAACCAGCGGCTGCCCAAAGTAGAAATCCTCCGAAACGCTATCGACTACATTGAGTCTTTGGAGAGTCTTCTTCAGGGTCAACATCAAGCACACGGTCCGGGACTGGCGGGACAACACGGCTCGGCGGACTGCGCGGTGAGTACGCTTATTAGTGAGGATCATCCAGAGTAGTGTGGTCCAACCTGTGGGTTTCGTACTGATATTTTTCGTCCTCTGCTCACATATGTTTCTAATTTATTTATTTACATTGTTTACGCCCAGATTGGAGCACCAAAATTAAACTTATACAATAAAATCCTCAAAAAATAAGTACATAAAAATTAAGTTCATTTTTTAACACTTCATGATTTCTTCTTTTCCAAAAACTTCTTCATTCTAGACGATCTTGCAGCCCGTTCTTCTGCTGATATAACATACTGCTTACGTTTTAATGTTTTAAGTGATAGTTTTGTATATTTGCTGTTTACAGTCTTCTTTTCTTCTCTATTTTCAATTTGCTCTGTAGAAATTTTCAACTCATCCAAATCCATTTGTATTTCTTTAAACCAAGTGGTTTTTGTTTTACTATTCCAAAAGAAATCAAAAAGCTGCTTCAGGAGTCTAAAATTTGGCAAACGGTATATATGGCCCAAAAAATGCAATCCTACAGCACCTACTGGGTGGATTGTGTAGCTCAGTAGTTGCTGTTGCCGGTCCTAAGTCCGAGAAAAGGAGGAGGGTTGGCTCAATGACGTAAAATAACAGCCAAAGAACAGAGGCCAACACACTTCACAGTCTCATTTTTCATCATATCATACTTCATTTATCACCTTTCCAGATCACATCTGGAAGTGCAAACCCTTACCACGGTCAGACCCTTGATCATTAATCAATCAACCTAATAATAATAATAATAATAATAATAATAATAATAATAATAATAATAATAATAATAATAATAATAATAATAATAATAATAATAATCTTTGCTACCTGTTGTATAATTATTTATGTTTCGATTTTATATCATCTAGCAGTGAAGTGGAACTCTACTGGACGATTCGTAAGGTAGGGTTAATTTATGGGGTAAACGCAAAGCTCGTCCTCTAATAATTTATAAAACGTTTTCTCAGTTTTTCCTGCCCTTCAAAAACAGGTTCAAAAACGAACCGGTGAGCTTAGGATAATACATTTGATTGTGAGGCGGTAAGAAGGAACTAAAATTAGAACAGAACTTACAGAACGAAGTAGAAAATTCATCAGTATCTTTCTAACGACGGAAGGATACTACATCTTTTTACCACAGATTGAAAGGGGTAGTATAGAGGGACTAGGTTAGGACAGTTGAACATTTAGTGGAGGACGTTGAGTGGAACTTCAACTCCACTTTGATATCAACGGTCAGAAAAAAAAAAAGTCCATAACCATCTTATTGTTTCTCGACATCCGACACACATGAATGAGCTAAGATCGTCGTATCATAAGAGCAGACTTCGTATGCTGCACTGGATTTACACTACTAATTAGGATTACATCAGGAATATCCACTCTTAAATAGTGATCAGTGATGAAAAATAGTCTTAAAATTAGTGATGGATTCGAACACAGACGTAGTGTGAACATAGACTTGATTAGAATACTCTAGCTTATATCCGTCGCGACACCATTGTGTAGGTTACCATTCTCCTCTTATGGTGATTGCGATACAAAATAATACTAACTTGCGGCAGGCATGTTTTGAACAGCGGCCGTGGCCTTGAGTTAGTGAAATGTGTTCATATCTGGTAACGTGAAAGCATGGTCTGGGAAAACTTGGTTTAAGAATGGTAGTTTGGTTTTTTTACGTATTTACATAGACAAATTTTATGCCAATATTTTAGTGCTCAATAAAATAATTTAATTATTTGAAATTTGATTTTCCTGCCAATATCATTGTATGTAGGTTGGGTATTCAGCCCGAAGGCTGGTCTGATCCTCCACAGTTCCACCAAAGGCTATCACAAACAGCCTAGGCATCACTGAAGAGGCATATTAGGGAAATGAGGAGTGAGGTAGTTTCCCATTGCTTTCCTCACCGAGCCAGAAGTTGCTATTGCATATTAGTCTGCCAAGCCCACTGAAATGCATGCACCAACCGACCCTATGGACGATATTTTCACACCAATCATAACAGGGACTGGCTGCATAAGGAATGGTATTACTAGCATCGCTCATACCTCGGTCACTTTCATATTGTCAAAGCCAAGGATGAGACTGAGACAGGTCAATGAAAGTAACAAATTGCTCTAGCCCATACCAGAAGACATAGCGCACTGTAAACACTACATCTCGCCAGCATATTATTGTTAAAATCCACTTAGCTTAGATTTTGAAATATACATTAATAGGGTTGGCCTATCCATACTTTTAAACAATGCTGATAAACAATCCCTTGAAATTAAGAGAATAAATATAATCCTTCATACTTCCAAAACAATTAAAACACTCAGTTAATATTTACGCCACTAAAATGCGTTGGATTCCCCTCTGCCCATCTCCCATCTCCTGTCGTCAAGTTTTCGCTCTGTTCAAGCAAGCAGGTATATGAGACTCGAACCCCAGAATCAGATGCTGAATCGTATGCCTATTTTAAAAGATAAATAAACCCGCTTTAACTCAACAAGCAGGTCAACTTTTAGTAGTAAAGCTATGTTAACTCATACTTGTTTGAGCCTGCGACCATTCCAATCAGTACTTGAGTGCGCACTGCTGCATTCTCTAACTTCAAGGCTGCCAAGCACAAGACACCTAAAGATAACTCATTGCAGTAGAAGTAGCAACAGCAGCAGTCACGAACTGCTGCTATTGTCGGTCATAGTACACTTAACATAGAGTTTGTATACTTTGATATTGTGTATTCTCATGGCCATGTAAACGTCATTAATAATATAGAATAATGCTTACTCAAGATCCTCCGTAGAGTTTTTTAGAATTTTTGTGCGTGTATTTACGACAGGTTGCAAGAGCCAAGTTCATCTAAACTCCGGCTGTCGTATTTCAATTTCCCTGGAGCTAAATATATAATACACGCGCGGAGGATCTGGTTATTTTTATTGCAAATATTAAAAACAAATATTTCTTACTTGACTGAGCAGCAAGTGCTTAAGAACTCTAAACTGTCCTTGTCATAAAACATCCACCGTATTCTGAAATCCATTTAGATGAGTCGGGAGGACATGTAGTAATTCTCTGAGTCCAACTGAGAGAGAGAGAGCGACTGTGCTCTGTTGAACATGCAGTTCAACTTATAGAAACGGTCTTAAACTAAGATTTACCGAGAAAGTCTTTAGTAGTTGGAGAGGTTGTAGTCGTCAGATCTGCGAACCTAGTGAATGTATTTGTTTGTTGATGGGAAATGTTATTGTAGTTTTTATATTAGTAGCCTACATAAAATTTAAGATTATTAATAAAAATATTTTTTAAACCGTGGCGCAACAGCCAATAGGGCTTTGTGATGTAAAGAAGACTACTACCCACAGATGGCTTGCAGATACTAGAGTGCAACGCAGTCACCGTTGTAAAATAACAATCACACCGACCTCAGCGGTTTAGTCAGTTTGTCGTTGTTCTCCTGTTCCCAGGATAGAGGGTTTGGTTCTCGCTGAGGTCGGTGGTATTTGCACGTATGTAAGTGCGACAACTCTGTGTCGCTGGTTTAGAGCACGTCCAAAAATTCCTAACGAATAAATTCTGACAAGCCAGCTTCTCAAAAAAATGTACAGCAATTGATGGAACATAAACTAAATAAAAATCTTTCTTCAGCTTATCCCAGGTATTTCTGGAGTTGCTGGAGTCACCTAGGCTCATTTTGGTTTTGACCGGGAGTTTAAGACCGGATGTTCTTCCTAACGTCACGTGATTCTTGAGATGAAAATCTCGACCCAGAATCAACCGGAATTCGAACCGCAGCCTTGCGGATGGGAAGCCAACAGCTAAGCCTCTTAGCTAATCACGCCCCCGATGGAGCATAAAATAAATAAATAAATAAATAAATAAATACATAAATAAATAAATAAATAAATAAATAAATAAATAAATAAATAAATCTTCTTCTTCTTTCCCTACCGCTTTTCCCACACCACGTTACACATGTGGATTTGGCCCTGCTTTACGGCCGGATGCCTTTCCTGACGCCAACCCTATATGGAGGGATGGAATCACTATTGCGTGTTTCTGTGGTGGTTGGTAGTGTAGTGTGTTGTGTTGTGTGAATATGAAGAGGAGAGTGTTGGGACGGACATAAACACCCAGTCCACGAGCCAGAAGAATTAATCAGAAGCGATTAAAATCCCCGCCCCTGCCGGGAATCGAACCCGGGATCCTCTGAACCGTAGTCCAGTACGCTGACCATTCAGCCAACGAGTCGGACGAATAAATGCATATATATAAATGGATGTTTGTATGTAAATGACAACATCTCCTCCTAAACTACTGGAGCAAAATCAACGAAACGTGATATACTTATTACTTACTATTTGGAAACGAGTACTGTGGGAGTGAACCATGCTTAGCACCCTCAGGGGTTATATATAAAATTAATCGAAAATAGTGTCGAATACATAAGTATTCACGTTTGCAGAGATGAACAGTGACACGCGCCGGATTTTTATAAGTCCATATTTAGCCCCCTTCGGTTTGAAGGGAGGGGGAGTGATATATAAAAATAATCGAAAACAGTGCCGAATACATCGATTTCGGGGTCGCTGAGATGAATAGTAATACTCCAGACTTTTAAAGTCCAAATTAAGCCCCCTTTGGGGTAGGGAGTGAGGGGTGAGTGATATATAAATATAGTCGAAAATAGAGTCGAATCCATACTTTTCGAGGTTGCTGACATGAATAGTGACACTCCGGATATTTTTAAAGTACAATTTTGGCCCCCTTTGGGGCGGCGGGGCGTACAATTATTACCTACTATCTGGAAAACAAAAATATTGTAGGGGCAAGATACTCCTAGAAACTCTAGGGAAGGATGGAAAATATAATCTATATTAATAAATGGAAGTCGATTTGGAACGATCTATATATGACGAGATGTTTAAATATGTAAATTAAGGTATAAACATGAAAATAGTCGTAAATTAATGAGGCACTTCCAGGCATCTTAGAAACTGAAACCTTGGTAACAGAGAAGATGATGACTTCAAGATCCCTAGAAAAATCGAAAATTCTCAAAATACCCCTCGCTGGGCGTCTCAAATTAGGGGCTCAGCATAAGAACGCAGTCGGATATATTTATCCAAAACGATAACCTATAAGTTTCATGGGCTTAAACGTTTCCTGAAAGTCCTAATTTTTAACCCCTGCACCCAAATCAAGATGGCGGTACAACCTGCCAGACGAGTTAGAAAATTGAAATTTGGCCAAATTAAGCTTTTAGCCTGTAACCGACGTAAACATGACGAGATGTTACATTTTTTTCTTTTTTACCCCCGAAAATATCGATATGGATGCAATTTTAATGACTGTTCAGAATTACCTTTCGAGGTATTTGGTGGATAAACGGTAAGTCGTATCACAAAATGGATGGCACAATCTCCGTTCAATTTGGAGTGATCTACAACTTTGGTCCTATGGTTCTTTGTCGTATCTGTCTCTCTCCCTTATACGTTAGATTTGGCTGTATTCCTCGATTGTACGTAAATTTTGCACTTTTTACGCGTGAAATTGATGGTTTGAATCACTTATAGGAAAGATAGGATCATCAAATTCTACATGAACATTGGTTCACCCAGTATTTATACATGAGCCAAATTCTGTGTTTGTACCTATCACATAAGTATCCGAAAAGTAATGCACTGTGAAAAAACCTTACTCATATTTCACCCTATTCACAGTTTCTAACTCAATCTTACTCATACATAGATGAGACACGAGAAAATATCATTGGACCTGCCATTTAAACCGCTAAATGTGACGTATTATCTTACAATACGGTTTTCGATATGATGTACCGTTTAGCAGGAGTTAAATTCTATATGGAGGTAAATATGTATGTACTTTATGTCGATTTATATGTACTCATTTGTCGATTTGTAGCGATCTAGAAAGGGTGTGTGTGTGTGTGTCATTGTAATTAATATTTTACAAATAGATAATGGCGGTCAGCTGGAGGGCGTCTGTTATTTTAATCATATCGACTTTGATTGGCAGGAGGAATGGTCCTTCTCCAACACCTGTGTATCATTGTAATTAATAACTTCCTTCTCGATTTGACTGGCAGAAGGCTAGGGAGCATAGAACTTTTTTCAAAACTCCTTTACCCGATCGTGTTTGGCAGTAGCCAAGGATGCCCGCCATTCAAACAAATTTGCCCATCTAAAATGTGACTGACGTTAGGCATAATGGCCTGCTATTATAATGGAAACTCACCAACTCGGCGTAACTGGCAGTAAGCTGACTGGAATTAGGAAAAGGGGCCTATGAGTATAATGATACCAGCTCAACTCAATTTTGACTGGCAGTAGGGAACGTGGCTGCCATAATAATAATAATTCCTCAACTGTTATCTGTCTGGAAGTAGGAAATGGGGCCTGCCATTGCAACGAAAATTCCCCATACCGATTGTGACCGCGCATTAGGCAATGAGGCCTGCCATTGTATTGAAAATTTCCAACTCGATTTCGAAAGGTAGTAGGCAACTCACACTTTACATTGGAAACAACGTATGTGGACCTCCCTATGCTGTTTCGCGGATAACGCTAAGAGACGTGGAATTAAAAAATCTTATTCACTGCATGTACAGTAATTTACTTTGGTATCCGTATACAATGTAGAATACCGCAGCGAAGACCCCCCCCCCCTCCATGGCACTAGAGCCCTTGAAGGGCCTTGGCCTACCAAGCGACCGCTGCTCAGCCCGAAGGCCTGCAAATTACGAGGTGTCGTATGGTCAGCACGACGAATCCTCTCGGCCGTTGTTCTTGGCTTTCTAGACCGGGGCCGGTATCCCACCGTCAGATAACTCCTCAATTCTAACCACGTAGGCTGAGTGGACCTCGAACCAGCCCTCAGGTCCAGGTAAATATCCCTGACCTGGCCGGGAAGTATAGTATAAATAACTGTAATTGCTAAGCGTGATTAGCGCAGTGGGTTAGTTGCTGGCTGGAGGTTCGAATCTCGGCCGATTCTAGGTTGGGATTTTTACCTGGAAAATTGCATGGTGTGATGCAGGGTGGCCTCCACAACTCTAGAAATATATGGAATGTGCTGAAGAAAGTTGTTGTTTATATCATGATTAACGGAGGCACGAGGGATTATAGCCGAGTGGAAGAGTCACTAGTTTCTCAACAAGGAGACCGTAGTTCGAATCCTGGTCAAGGTTTGTTGGAATTTTAAAATGAAAAGTTGCGTCCCGGTGGTTTGAATGCCACGTAAAACTGGTGGTCTGATGGCTATGTTCAGGATGTTAACAGTCACATAAAACTACAAGCTTTGTTTAAATTCTGCTTCTATTTCTTCTTGTAAGTTTGTATTCGGGAGATGGGTAGTTCCAACTCCCCTGTCGGCAGCCCTGAAGAAGTATTCTGCGGTTTACCATTTATACACCAGGAAAATGCTGGGGCTGTACCTTAATTATGACCATGGTAGGTCCCTTCCCCGTCCTAGCCCCATCCTATCTCATCGTCACCGTAAGACCTCTCTGAGAAGGTGGGACTTAGAACCAATATATTCCAAATAATTGGAGACGGCATTATATGTGAATCAAGTCCGGTCTTACGATCGATGTCTTCCATCACTATTACTTGTTCGTGAGGTGGTTGGTATTGCGATGTGATGTAACGTGTAAATGAAGATATGCAGACTATTAATTCAATCAGTCAATCACTACTGATCTGCATTTAGGGCAGTCGCCCAGGTGGCAGGCTCCCTATCCTACGTTTTCTTAAATGATTCAATTCAGACACAAAACCCGTTCAATAAGTTAGTGGAATAAATGAGACGTACTTAAAATCGCCGAATCGGCCAGAAGTTGAGCCCTGGTTCCCTTAAACCGAAGACCACTACGCTGACCATTCAGCCAAGTAGCCGGACTTCATCTTCTACATCTTATCCCATATCTGGTGGGGTCGCGGGTGCGAACTGTGGGGCATATTGGACTTGGCTCTGTCTTACGACCGGATGCCCTTTCTGACGCCTACTCTTATGTGGGGGGATGTGTTTCTGTGATGGTTGGTAGTGTGGTGTGTTGTGTGAATATGAAGAGTAGTGTGTTTGGACAAACACAAACCCCCAGTCCCCAAGTCAGAGGAATTAACCAGACGCGATTCAAATTCCCGAGTCGACCGCAAATCGGACGCTAGACCCTCTGAACCGAGCCCAGCCAAGTAGCCAGACGATTTGTATTGTTATTATTATTATTATTATTATTATTATTATTATTATTATTATTATTATTATTATTATTATTCACAAACTAACAAAATAAATAGCAACATATTTTTCAAGAGATACAATAATAATAATGAAAATAATAGTAATAATAATAATGTTATTGCTTTCTACGTCTCACTTACTAATTTCTGCGGTTTTCGGAGACGCCGAGGTGCCGGAATTTCATCCAGTAGGACTTCTTTTATATGCCATTTTATCTACCGACACGAGATTGACGTATTTGAGTACGTTCAGATACCACCGGACTGAGCCATGATAGAACCTGTCAAGTTGGGGTCAGAAGGCCAGCGCCTCAACCGTCCGAGTCACTCAGTGCGATTTATTTTATTTATTCAAGAGAGTGTTTGATCTTGATCGTGCGTTTTGCCTTTACATCGTTACTTTTGATTGTGAGTTATTTCTGGATTTGAACCATCACCCTTCAGGTTGACAAAAAGCGGTCCGGGATATGGCTTTAATTACTGCCGTGAGAGCAGAGGGGCGGAGTGGGGCCGGATGTCTTCCAGATTAAGAGCGACAGCTAGCCGAGTGCCCACTTTGTTCCGGAAATAGAAGGAACATGTTTTTAAAAAGTTTCAGAACGAGCCAGTGTTTTATGCACGGCAGCTCCCTCTTTGAAGTTGCTCCTCTCCAAGCAGAGCGCTATTTATGCTACCCATTCACATATTTCTCGGCTAGATTATTACGTTCGGATTACATGTCTGTTTAACGAAAACCCAGGATGTATTAAACGGCTATTTGTTTTTTCTGTTATTTCTTCCCACGCCTGCTTTCAGCGCTGTATCGTGAGCTCAGTCGCAGTGCTGAGAAGTTTATTGTGTTCTTGGTTTGTTTATCATGCCCCAGGGCTGAACAAATCATCCTGCTTTACGCAACAGGAGAGGGACATTTGAATGACACCTAAGGTGAGTGAGTCCTACAAACTGAACTGCCTGCTTTCTCTATTCTTCTTATCCTTATTATTATCATCGCTAATACTAATTCTTTCTTTCTTTCTTTCTTTCTTAATCTGCTTACCCTCCAGGGTTGGCTTTCCCCTCGGACGCAGCGAGGGATCCCACCTCTACCGCCTCAAGGGCAGTGTCCTGGAGCGTGAGACATTGGGTCGGGATACAACTGGAGAGGATGACCAGTACCTCGCCCAGGCGGCCTCACCTGCTATGCTGAACAGGGGCCTTACTGGGGGATGGGAAGGTAGGAAGGCATAGACAAGAAAGAGGGAAGGAAGCGGCCGTGGCCTTAAGTTAGGTACCATCCCGGCATTTGCCTGGAGAAGTGGGAAACCACGGAAAACCACTTCCAGGATGGCTGAGGTGGGAATCGAACCCATCTCTACTCAGTTGACCTCCCGAGGCTGAGTGGACCCCGTTCCAGCCCTCGTACCACTTTTCAAATTTCGTGGCTGAACCGGGAATCGAACCCGGGCCTCCGGGGGTAGCAGCTAATCACACTAACCACTACACCACAGAGGCGGACTAATACTAATTTTTCCCATCTATTTTGGGTCGGCACTACAAATGATTTGGCCCAGTTTTACGACTAGATATCTTTCCTGACGCCTACCCTATGTGGAGGGGTGTGATCACTATTGGGCGTGCCTCTGAGGTGGTTAATAGTGTGGTGCGTATTAAAACGAACACAAACACTCAGTCTCCGACCCACAGGAATTAACCACACATTCTTATAATTACAAACCGACTGGAAATTAAACCCGGGACCCTCTGAACCTAAGGAAGGTACATTGACCACTCAGCCAAGCAGCGGACAATAATAATTCAAACAACTCATGTACAAAAGTCTTACTCTGTATGGAAGAGGCTCCTTGGCTGAATGCTAAGGGTCGCGGCTTTCTGTTCAGACAGTTCCGAGTTCGATTCTGGCCGGGTAAAAAGTCGTAGCCGCGTATGATTAATTCCTATGACTCGATAGGATCGAAAGTTGTATTTGAGTGACTATCCGCTGATTAATAAATATGCCACGGGTCGCCTGCAAAAATAAAAATTCGTGTCCTATCAACTGAAATGTAAAACCTTTGTAGAACTTATATAAATTGAATTACAGCATGAAGAAGTAATGCACTATATTGTCAAGTTATGTAAACAAAAGAATTATTCATTTTGTAAGGTTATTAAAAATAATGTTTAATAGGTTTGACTGCCTCCCTGGTGTAACAGTAAGCTGCTTAACTGCCAAGCATAAGGTCCCGGGTTGAATTCCCGACTTCGCAACGAATTTAGGTCTAAGTCGGACCGGAGGGTTTGGAACGGGGTCGTACCTACATTGTATTGCAAGTGGTAAATATAAGGAGTAGAAAAAAGTAACTGGTCACCCTACCTCAAGAGTCACTAGCCTACTGCATCGTAATATTCTTCGTCAGAAGTAGAACTTTGTAATTTTTGGAAAGTAATTTTGAATAAATGGTTAACATTATACATATCCTCAATTGTTCTTTAATTGAAGTACAATAGTGCCCAAACAGCCATTAACACAGTGGTTCTGAAGTATGTTTGTTGGTCTACTGGCCGCTCAATCTGACAGAATTCATTAACATGATTTTTTCACTTTTTGATAATATTGTTTCTTCAAAATTATTTCGGCAGCAAGAGAAATTATCAAATGCATTCTGAATAAGAGAACACGCATTTTTGTTGTAAAATTTGTGATGCTTAATTGGTATACAGTATTCTAGATTATTAATTTGCAAAACTATCTGAACAAAGAATTCACATTTCGCTAATTCGCTTTAAAATCAACAGCTTATTCTATTTATTTATTTTTCTTATCAATAATATGCTTGATACAACGTTAACTACGTCGAAGATTTAATAGACTGGTACGGTATCTCGAAAACCAACGTGGTGGGCAAAGTTTTTAAAGATATAAGACGATATCAAAATGTACAGTCTTTCAATACTTCGACTGAAGAAAAGATACATTTCAACTGTGTAATAAAAGGACCTAACTTCTTGAATTCCACATGCAGCATCGTTAAGTACTAGATTAAAATTATGTGCTGCATAATGCACATATCTTGCAGTTATTTGTCTTTGTTGAATTCTTGTTTTGACAATTTTGTATACGCTTGACATATAAGCACAACCATCATACCCCTGACCACGGCATTTAGTATTGCACTGGGTATTTCCTTCTCTATTTCTAGAACAGTTTGATATTGTATTTCGCGAAACGCTATGAAACTTTAATTAATTTGCACGTCACAAGGCTTTCCGGTTATACCGTGTGAAATTGTAACGTATCTAAACATCTGAGTTAATTGATATCTTTTTGTGATGTCCCGTGTTGTTTCTGTAACAATATAAAAACAAGGGGAAAGTTTAAAAGTTTTCTGTATGCCGTTACACTCCGGTACACTTTAGATTGTAAATATTGTGGTGAAGATTTGGATTTATTGTTTACAAGTGTTTCTCTACTTAGGTGTTACCATCAACGCTTGATGTCGGGTTATGGCGTCAGGAAATGTCGATAGATTAACTCTCATCCATAGTTATCGACCGTATCATAAGTATATGATTTCCGTCCAATTCGATAGCACTACCCTTTCGACTGCATGTGCTTGCTGCTTAAAATTTGGAAACTTCCTTCATGTGACTGTGATCTGCTTCACTTCAGTTCAATTCCTGTTCGCTTAACTTTGTTGCTTTGTGTGCTGTGTTTACGTCTGTTGTGCATTATATACGTGAATTGGATTGTTTTCTATGGGCGTTATCAAACGAAATGAACTCAGAAATCACTCAGTTCTTCTCTTTCACTCCGGAAGGTAAGAAATTGAAACTTTCTGAGAGTGAATCAAATGAATGTAGAGTGCTGAAAACAAGTTTGGGAGAAAATGCTGCAATCGAATCTGTAAAATTCGAGCGCTTGGTTGTGGTTACCCGAAGATGCGGTTGCGAATGAATATCTTCCCAAATGTTGGACTCCACAGCAAAAAAAGCTGATTTTTCTAAAATAAATGACTGGCTAATCGTGACAAATAAAAGACTTAGCTTTAAAATACTTCAAGAAGTAATAAATTTGGGCCAGGACAAAAACGGACAAGGTATTAATATTTCCAAGCCATGGGCAAATGCTCAGATTAATTATTTTGGTGAAGATTTAAAAAAACGTAAAATGACTTCACTACGACAAAAGATCCATGATCATAAAATGATCATAAGGCTGCCGCTAACATATTAACTGCTTCTGCAAAAGAAAATAAGTTGGAAATCTCTTTTACTCTAGCTTTTGAACATGACAAAGATATAACCTCCAGAATCTTCAGAATATCCTATAAAACTGCCAAGAAAAATTGGTCATTCAATGGTTTTGAATCTGAAATTGATCTCCAAGAAATCAATGGTAGCGACATGGGCCGAATTATTCATTCGACCAATGCTTGTATCAACATAAGCATATTTGAGGTGAAATGAAGAAAACTCTAAGGAAAATAATTGAATCTAATTGCAAGATTTCTTTACTAATTGACGAGAGCACTACTATTAGCAAATTATCATCCTTAATAATATATGTAAGGACAATGCTTCCTGATATGGACGAACATACAGATCTATTTATTGATATTGGTGAGTTGCAAAATATCTGCCCAAGGTATTTCTCAATGTCTGATTAATGGTTTGAATGAAATGAGCTTATCTCAAGAATTGTAGAAAGAAAACCTTATTGAGGTAGCATGTGATGGAGCCACTGTGATGTTGGGGCAAAGAAAGGCGTAATGACTTTGATTAAGGAGAAATATCCACATGTCTTGTTTGGGCACTGCCCAAACCACAGACTTGAACTCTCTGTTGGAGATGTAGTTACGAAGGACTTCACATCACAGATTAATCATTTTAAGTAATTTCTTGACAAACTTTATACAATAAAGTGAGAACTGAGAAACATCTCTTGTGATCTGCACTAGCAACTGTAGTTAAACGCTGAGTTATAACAACTCTTGATGAGAACCACACTTAAGACCAAGATAAAGAATACTGGAAGAATTCTAAATGCTCGTTGGGTAGCTTCAAGTTACAGAAGTGGTTCTGCTGTTTGAAAAAAACGATGGATTACTCATGGTACATTTTGAAAGAGCAAAATAGGATCAGAACATGGTTAAGAGTGAAATACTAATGTATGATGGTCTCTTGAAAAAATTAAGAATGTTGATTATATTCTTTATCTTGGTCTTACGTGTCGTTCTTTTGAAGAGTTGTCAGAACTCAGCGTTTAACTACAAGCACGTGATATGAATCTTTATAAGGCTCATAAAATACACTGACTGACAGAGCAAATGCAACACCAAGAAGGAGTGGATCGAAAGGGATGAAAGTTGGGGAAAAAACAGAGACGGCACGGACGAATAATTGATGTTTATTTCAAACCGATATGCAGGTTACACAATGCGCACGGCATCGACTCAGTAGGATGTAGGACCACCGCGAGCGGCGATGCACGCAGAAACACGTCGAGGTACAGAGTCAATAAGAGTGCGGATGGTGTTCTGAGGGATGGTTCTCCATTCTCTGTCAACCATTTGCCACAGTTGGTCGTCCGTACGAGGCTGGGGCAGAGTTTGCAAACGGCGTCCAATGAGATCCCACACGTGTTCGATTGGTGAGAGATCCGGAGAGTACGCTGGCCACGGAAGCATCTGTACACCTCGTAGAGCCTGTTGGGAGATGCGAGCAGTGTGTGGGCGGGCATTATCCTGCTGAAACAGAGCATTGGGCAGCCCCTGAAGGTACGGGAGTGCCACCGGCCGCAGCACATGCTGCACGTAGCTGCACGTAGCGGTGGGCATTTAACGTGCCTTGAATACGCACGAGAGGTGACGTGGAATCATACGCAATAGCGCCCCAAACCATGATGCCGCGTTGTCTAGCGGTAGGGCGCTCCACAGTTACTGCCGGATTTGACCTTTCTCCACGCCGACGCCACACTCGTCTGCGGTGACTATCACTGATAGAACAGAAGCGTGACTCATCGGAGAACACGACGTTCCGCCATTCCCTCATCCAAGTCGCTCTAGCCCGGCACCATGCCAGGCGTGCACGTCTATGCTGTGGAGTCAATGGTAGTCTTCTGAGCGGACGCCGGGAGTGCAGGCCTCCTTCAACCAATCGACGGGAAATTGTTCTGGTCGATATTGGAACAGCCAGGGTGTCTTGCACATGCTGAAGAATGGCGGTTGACGTTGCGTGCGGGGCTGCCACCGCTTGGCGGCGGATGCGCCGATCCTCGCGTGCTGACGTCACTCGGGCTGCGCCTGGACCCCTCGCACGTGCCACATGTCCCTGCGCCAACCATCTTCGCCACAGGCGCTGCACCGTGGACACATCCCTATGGGTATCGGCTGCGATTTGACGAAGCGACCAACCTGCCCTTCTCAGCCCGATCACCATATCCCTCGTAAAGTCGTCTGTCTGCTGGAAATGCCTCCGTTGACGGCGGCCTGGCATTCTTAGCTATACACGTGTCCTGTGGCACACGACAACACGTTCTACAATGACTGTCGGCTGAGAAATCACGGTACGAAGTGGGCCATTCGCCAACGCCGTGTCCCATTTATCGTTCGCTACGTGCGTAGCACAGCGGCGCATTTCACATCATGAGCATACCTCAGTGACGTCAGTCTACCCTGCAATTGGCATAAAGTTCTGACCACTCCTTCTTGGTGTTGCATTTGCTCTGTCAGTCAGTGTAATATCCAGACAGATTCTTCTGTTTGATGATAGGAAATTTAACAGAGGGTATTGCTATCGTAAAGCTCGAAGTGCAGCTGAGAATTTGAAGTTCAAGGGAATTACCCTGGAGAAGAGATAAAAAAGTCGAGCTGCCAATACAGAAAGCTCTCTTGATTCTGAAATGTTCTGTGACAGCTTAAGATGACGAATAGCTAATCCTCTGTTAACTAAAGAAGACACATACCAGAATGGACAAAAAAAACTGTAACCTGGATGTTGACCAAATAATGTTTAGAAGAACGTCACTTTTGGTGAAGTTGAAGTATAAAATCTGTGTAGGCGAATAAGGATTCAAGAAAGGTTATCGTGAATTCCTTATTGAGAAGGAAATACCAGTCTCACTACTACCACATATAATAATTTCGTGAGGCTATTTCTAGCCGAGTGGAGCCCTTGTAAGGCAGACCCTCCGACGAGGGTGGGCGGCATCTGCCATGTGTAGGTAACTGCGTGTTATTGTGGTGCAGGATAGTGTTATGTGTGGTGTGTGATTTGCAGGGATGTTGAGGACAGCACAAACATCCAGCCCATAAAATAATAACCAATGAAGATTAAAATCTCCGACCCGGCCGGGAATCGAACCTGGGACCCTCTGTACCGAAGGCCAGTACGCTGACCATTCAGCCAACGAGTTGGACACTACTACCACATGTAAACGCCATCAACAGCATTTCCATTTTTATCTCTCAATATGAACGTGCTTTCTCGCAAATGAACTTAATATTGACACCAACAAGGGCTTCTCTACACGTGCAGTTGTGATTTAATTGATGTTTATCAGGCCGGTAGGTCGTCCTGTACGAGATTTTCGACCTCTAACATACGTCAACTCCTGGTACCTAAAAGGAAGACGTCTTGCGATCGATATAAAGACACACTCGGGAGATGAGCACCTGCAGATATGTGACAGAAACTGATTGGTGCATCAAAATAATAGGTTTACAGTATTTTTGTGATGGCCAGTTCTCCTGTCCATTAAAAAGGGTCAATTCCGTGTCAGTCTTATACATATTTTCTGATCCAGTTTTATTTTGACCACCCTGTGTATGATTACATGACAGCATGGAAACGGTAGCCTACAGCTCCAGTATTCCGTCTGGGTTGGGTCGAGTTAGTACCGGTTAACGTTTTTCCAGAAAAAATGCACTAGTCCTATTAAACATTGGAGCAGAGCAAGTGTAGGTGTTTGTCAGACAAAAGTTGATGTGGATTTTCTTCGTAATTCTAATAATCTGTACGGTATCTATATTAATATATGAAAGCGGGCTGTAAGTTTGTTAATATGTAATGAGTAATCTCTGAAAACAATGGACGGATTTCGAAATTTCTTTTACCATTTGAAAGATAATATTATTCAGGGTAACGTAGGCTATGTATCATCCCGGAGTATCAAACGATTCCCGAGTGTCTTTCTCAATAGATATGTTGTATAGTATTTATTTGGAGAAGGTTTGTATTTTATGCTAAAAATGTACAATAAGAGATTACCATGCATCAGAAGTTAGTGAAGATAGAAGAATAAAAAACAACTCCTAAGGCCTGGTGACCTTTTAAAAGGACACTCTTTAAAAATGGAATATCCCGCAAAAATGTTAAAAAATAAAATAAATAAAAATAGGGTATCTGTTTGTGTTTCACTTTTTCGGATATTCATTGACCTTGGTGTGGTAAGATTCTCGCTTCACCGTCTCCCACCAAAATACTGTTAGAGAAGTACACACTTTTGCGAGATTTGACCAAAAGAGAAATGCTCTGGGCCTCAGAAGGTCAATATGTTCAAGGTAAGGCAATATTAACCTTTTAGACTGTATAACTAACTAAAGCAAGTAAATCAAAGCCATCTCCGTACAGATCAGGAGTGGAAGGTAACGACTTCCATTATCCGCATAGTCGATAATAAACGAGGTAGATAGTTCTATGCACGGCCATCCTTGCTTCCTCCCCCCCCCCCCCGAATTAACCTGGTGTAGACAGAGTGAACCTCAGGCCCATGTTCCTCTCCAGAAGTGGAAATCTCTTTTCTAATTTGTTCTACTTCCTGACAGAGAATCGAACCCTCATCGTCCTTTTGGGTGAACCGAGCACTAAATAATCCAAGTCCGAAAGGGTTAGGAAAACTTGAACATAGAATTACAATGCCAATTCAATCGAATGGATCCGATGATTTTTGGCAACTATAGATAATTTTAAAGACGGCTGCAAAGAAGTTCATGACACTAATCTCAGCGAGTCTGACAAGAACTACTTTGAGTTATACGCTGTGCCAATATATAGCTTTTGAGGTAGTCACGTTTTTACTGACCTCCTACATGTAGGTGGTGGCACAGTATTCAGGAATAAAGCTGGTTGACTTGTGTACTTGATGTGGACTTCAAGTTCAGCAGGTCTGGTGAAAATATAAATTCAGTCGTTCAGATTTCATGGTGGTAAGGACATACATGGAAAATATTGATCACGTAAACCATTCATTGATAAAATTATACTTATATGCTCTCGACGACTAAAACAGGAACGGGCCGAAGTTTTTAAGATTAACTTTGTTTGCCTTCGCTATTGCAATACATTCAGGCAATTTGCCAAACCAATGTTATTCCTAGCAGTGTGATTTATACCTTTGATATAAATAAAGCTATGAAATTAAAATACCTTTATTTTAAAAACTCGTATTATATAGTGAAGTTTGCTTTGAACGCCTAATTTCCATTATTAATAACTTCTTACAGAGTTATTAAAACTTACATTATTTAACATTTGATTGTGCTTTTAAATATTTTGCAGATTACTCACACTATGAACCGTGTATGGTACATAAGGCAGTGTGAATAAATTCTAAGACTAGAAAGTACTAAGAACCAGAAAAATAGAGAGATGTTTCTAAAATTTCTGTCAAAAATATAAAGAATTGAATAATATGATTTCAACCTTTCTCATACTACTTTTACATACTACACATTTTTCCTCAGGTATTCAATGCAGAGGTAGTGGTGATTTGTTTTAAGAGGAAGTAAGACTGGCCATCCATACTCTCAGCATTAATCAAAGGAAAGAACTGAAGAGGTTTGGCTATTTGAAGTATGAGGGTACCGATCATAGAATGGGAATAACCACGAAGGCTTCAACAACTTAGTACCATTGGGGCCGGTACAGAAATAGTTGAGCACGAAAGGCCGGGTAGGAAGGATGGAAGGGGGAGCCTGGCTCAAGTGCAAGCAAAGCTAGACTCACCTATGATACACGCGGTCGCCAAAACTACGCTCCCAAGTGAGAGCTCCTGGGGTTACCTCTTATTGTCGCCTCTTACGACAGGCAGGGGTTCCGTGTATTCATTCTACTTTACTACCTTCACCAATAGGAGGAGGCAGGTATTCTATGTAATACGTTGCTCTACATCATCACCATCATTATCATCATCATAATCATTTTCTTCTTTTCTTCTTCTTTTTAATCTCCACCATTATTAGTCCTGCTTAGGGTGCATGGTCGCTGATGCGGATTCTTCTCCATGCCGCTCTGTCATAGACTAGCAATGCATCATTGTCCATTTTCTTCATATCGGAGCTGACAATTGTTGTGTACAAAAGCAAACACTTGTACAAACGCAAACTTAATTTTATTGATTCACCAGTTTAGGTATTCATTCACTTTAAATTGCACTGAAACTAAAGGTTTCTATCACTGGTGACCATGAAAATGAACGATGTACATTATTTGCAAATGATGCTTATTACTGGGAATGATTTTTGTTTGTTCCTGAGTGTGCTTTAAACATAATATTCTCATTGCCAGAACAAAAATAGGCCTATTAAGGGAAGCCCTATCTTAAATCACATGAAATCAAATGTAAAGAGTACAGTACAACAGAATATGTCACGAGTATGCTGGAAGCAAAGAAGACTACAGTGAGAGGGAGAGAGGGAAAAGGCTGATTGCGCGTGCAGATGTGAAACCTCACGGCCTGTGTCGGTCCACCTGTCCAGACCATATTTTCAATAGGGGTACCCTATGTGGGTGGAGTACCGTGAAGACAGGTCGGCGTACGTCAACACTTCGGAGGGCCCCCAAATTCCGCTCCCTCCGCGTGGCAATCGTCGCTAATCTGCATTGCTTCCGACATGCTATTAATTTTTAAGGACAAAAGAGATAGCAGGGAGGAGTGGGAAATGATACAAAGAAGTATATGCCTGTCCCCATATCAGACATGCTACCAGGCCAGAGTTTGTGTTGGAAAGGTGGTGTTGAGGCGTGGTATTAAGGGTCATGGAAAAACATATAGGCGGGAAAAGAAAGAGCCTACATACAAAACCAGACAAAATTTGACAGTACATGCAAGGATGTGGATTCTGGATAAGTTAACATGCACCAGTAATGAGCCATATTCTCGCCAGTCCCGTTATCAAGGGATCAGTCCGCCTGGGTACTGCCGTGACTAGCGCGGGCCTTGCCGGTTGCGGAGCCATGCACCAATAGCCACTAGGGCCTGTCACACAACTCCGCCTCCTTTTTTTTGCTACGGGATTTACGTCGCACCGACACAGATAGGTCTTATGGCGACGATGGGATAGGAAAGGCCTAGGAGTTGGAAGGAACCGGCCGTGGCCTTAATTAAGGCACAGCCCCAGCATTTGTCTGGTGTGAAAATGGGAAACCACGGAAAACCATCTTCAGGGCTGCCGACAGTGGGATTCGAACCCACGATCTCCCGGATGCAAGCTAACAGCCGCGCGCCTCTACGCGCACGGCCAACTCGCCCGGTACTCCGCCTCCTTAGGGTCCTTCGTACCCAGTCTCCGATCCCGGGGAATGAGGCCAAGCCCACCAAAGACGGGAGCCTCCTGGATGGTGGTGGAACATGACGCCGGGCCTTCTTCCTCTCTGCCCGAGCCATGGCCCGGTAAACAGGGCAACTGCGATAAGAGGCCGGGTCAGCGTTGCCAACCGTACGGTCTGGATTCTACATTTACGATAATTCGATACTCTGTACTATTGCACGATCCAACCCGCGGATCGTACGTCTAATATACGAGCCTATGACGTATCGTGAATTTTGTCTTGTTTTCCCTTAAAATGCGTAGACTTTTGTTCCTGCCTTTATTCGTGTGAATTATGTTCTATCATAGATGACAAGTTGGAGAGAGCGGGAAAGGCTTTTCGAATAATGAGATTCCCAAAGGAATTTACCAAGAATGGGCTCTTTCCTTTTTTGAGTTACTTCATGGTCTCGCACCTGTACTATAATCAGTGGATCATAGCATTCACCTTCAGCAGATTGACGATGACTGGAGGAAATTACCCTTTGTCAACGTCAAGGGTTTTAAAGCCTGCTCTGATGTAGATCAATTTTGGGCTAAGTTGCATAGGTGAAAAACACGTTTGATGAATGTGAGATTGCCGCACATCCAGAATTTGCACTCTCTGCTTTGTTACTCAATATTCAACAAAATCTCATTAAAGTAAAAAAAAAAAAAAAAAAAAAAAAAAAAAAAAAAAAAAAAAAACAAACAGGAATAGGCTAATTACTTCCATAGTGAATGGATGCTTGCCGGTCAGTCAATGGTACGCGTAAAGATTTCAAACCGCCGGGAAACTTGCGCA